>NC_065446.1:115783877-116434989 GCF_917563875.1 Diabrotica virgifera virgifera | reverse complement strand
TTAACCCTCAAAAACTATGTGAAAAACTGAAAATTTGAATGTTGCCAAGGTAGGTAGATAGTCTTTAAACATCGATTGATGAAATCCCGAAGAGATTTTTGCAATACAATATTCAAAACTCCTTTGTTTTTTAATTGCTAATCAAGTGTGCGCGACACTATTTTCCACCGACAGTATGGTGCAAATGAAAGGAATAAATTCGTTATTTCGTAAACCGGCGACTTTAAGAAAAAATCCCGAAACAGGTCGATTTTTATTTTTAAATTATGATATTGTGGCATATATGGTATACTAATGACGTCATCCATCTGGACGTGATGACGTAATCGATGATTTTTTTAAATGAGAATAGGGGTCATGTGCTAGTTCATTTGAAAGGTTCTTCAATTCTCTATTCAGTAATATAAACATTTACATCAGCGTTTCCCAACCGGTGGGTCGCGACCCACTAGTGGGTCGCGGGCGGATTTCAGGTGAGTCGCGGCGTGGCCCTTACAGTAGCTGATTAACGTAAATATATATCATCATGGGTGAGGGATGGGTCGCGAATATGAAAAAACACCAAAAGGTGGGTCGCCAGGCATAAAAGGTTGGGAACCACTGATTTACATCATTATTTATACAGGGTGTCCAAAAAATTTTTATTAAATTAAATTATTTGACAAAAAAAGAAGTAGAAGGACACCCTGTATAAATAATTATGTAAATGTTTACATTACTGAATAGAGAATTGAAGAACCTTTCAAATGACCTACCACACGGCCCCTATTCTCATTTAAAAAAATCATCGATTACGTCATCACGCCCAGACGGATGACGTCACTAGTATACCATATATGCCACAATATCATAACTTAAAAATAAAAATCGACCTGTTTCGGGATTTTTCCTTAAAGTCGCCAGTTTACGAAATAACGAATTTATTCCTTTCATTTGCACCATACTGTCGGTGGAAAATAGTGTCGCGCACGCTTGATTAGCAATTAAAAAACAAAGGAGTTTTGAATATTGTATTGCAAAAAACTCTTCGGGATTTCATCAACCGATGTTTAAAGAATATCTACCTACCTTGGCAACATTCACATTTTCAGTTTTTCACATAGTTTTTGAGGGTTAAAAATGGCCGATTTCGCAATTTTTCAATTTTTAATCGCTTATATGTCAAAAACTATCATTTTTAGAGAAAAGTCACTAAAGACCTTTTCTGTTTGGAATGATCCAAAAAACCTAAAAAACTTTTTTCCATGCAAAAATAATAATTTTAGGAAAAAAACAAAAAAAAACGTTTAAAAAATTTTTGACCACCTTTTGGTCCTGGCAACATGCAAATTTGTTAAAAGGAGTCCTTTTTGAGTAAGATTGTGCAAAAAATCCGAATTAGAATATTTTTCCTAGCGGATGCGCAGTGGCTTTCTGGACTAATAAAAAAATCTTGATTTGTTCTATTTTTAATTCTATAAAATGGGAAAATCCCCAAAAACTCCTAAAAAACCAAATTTTTTAGTTCTTGAAGATGGTGTTGCAGCCTGCAGCCTGTAGCCATCAAAAAAACGTCAGAAAAGCCTGCAGCCATCAAAAAAACGCTTTTTTCGAAAAAAAAATCCAATTTTAGGTTAGGAACTCAATTTATGTGTCTATAAAAAATATATATGTATTGTAAAAAAGCCTTAATAGGTCTGGATCCCGCGTATGAAAAAAAAGTTGATTAATAGCAAGCTGAAAATTTGTTAATAGATTAAGGGTGTCTAGTCGAATAAACTTTGATATATGGGAACACTGAAACAGGGGTAGTTTTAATTGTGGAACAGGTTAAAAATTTGGAACGGTCACAGCACGAAAACGGCACATTTATTTTGTCCGACGGAACAGACTTAAACTCTCCGAACAGAGATTAAACTCTCATGAAAAAATCAGACTGCTATTTATTACCTGTCATAATTCCTGTCATTTGACATATTCTACATGTTCCACTCATTAAAACGCCCATTTGGTGATAAATAGCAGTCTGATTTTTGCATGAGAGTTTAATCTCTGTTCGAAGAGTTTAAGTCTGTTCTGTCGGACAAAATAAATGTGCCGTTTTCGTGCTGTGACCGTTTCAAATTTTTAACCTGTTCCACCATTAAAACTACCCCTGTTCCAGTGTTCACACATATCAAAGTTTATTCGACTAGACACCCTTAAGCTATTAACAAATTTTCAGCTTGCTATTAATCAACTTTTTTTTCATACGCGGGATCCAGACCTATAACTATGTGTGTGCATTTTTTTGTAATTTTTAAATCGATTCCGTCCCATCTAAAAAAAATTAAAACGAAAAGGATCTTTTTTCCGTTAGATGGGAGGGAATGGCGGGTTAAAATTGCTTTATTAGTATTATTTTTTATCACATAGAACGTAAAAAATGAATGAATTTTTTCAGCTTTATACTAGGTATGCCAAAAAATATGAATTTCGCTTAATTGTTAAGTAGGTACCTTTATACAGTAGATAATAGATAATAGATAGTTTATACCTATGTAGTTCACAATATTTCAATTACAAGGATGTAATTGAATATTGAAACATAGTTTTTAATTCCAAACAACTTTTCTTAATAACAATTTTCGATATTGTGAAATATAAAGGTTTATTTAACCTTAATTTATTTAACCTTACTCATGAGCGAAATATATGACATATACCTCATATAAAATTGATAACATTTGATATCTGATGGTTGCATCTTACATTGTGTACGATGCAGAGCATTTTATGAAAAATACCTTTTAGGTACCTAGAATTAGGTTAGAATTTTTTTACCTAGAATTAGGTAAAAAATATATTAAATTAACTCAAACGTGCGCTGCGTTGTGAGAGGGGTGACTTGAGCGTTATAAATAAAAAATTACAGAAGCTGTAAATTTAATTTTAGAAAAATCTTTATGTAAGACTTTTTGTTAAAAATTTTCTGAATTTTTCAATGGAAGTCAGTTCTTTTCTAAAATTTAATATTCGTAGATACCTATTTAAAAAAACAACTAATTTCGCAGTTCATTTGTTTAATAAAAAGTTAAGCACCCACACTTGTGGAGTAGAACTTTTCTGATATGTTGTTTTTATTAAACATTTCTTAATAAAATTACAAAAAGTTCTATCTTGTTAGATTTTTTTCGTAACCAAAAATTCTATTGTCTCTCCTAATAACCATGTTTATTTCATTTAATTTTTTCGTATATTATTACCAACGTGTATTAACGAATTTCGTGTATTAACCAATAAGATTATGCTCTCTTTTTAAAAATCTTCGTCTTCGTGGCGTGTTTCAAGTTTCAATCGTTTCTCTGGGAAATCACATCTAAAAATAGAATAGTTGAAGTCTCCGATCGTAGTGCCCTCTCTGCCCAGCTAGAAGAACAATTCGGTCCAAATCTGACGTTCGTCAAGGTACAGAAAAACAGGAATTTAAAATCCGCTATAAGCGAGAAGACACTATATCGATTGGTGTGAGAGAAGTTTTATGGAAGTCTATACACTATACAGGATGTTTTAAAACTTATCACCAATATAAGTTAAAAAAATTTAAATATTTTATCTACTCTATGTCATTATTATATATCAGTTTTTAGTTTGTGATAACTGTCCTTATAGATAGCAGTGCGTGAAGGGTTTAAAGGTTGCGTGAAGTAACAATGTATTTTAAATGGGGTTTACTTTTTCGCACACTTTCAATGGGTTTTTTGGCACACTTTCATATATAGTATTTTTACTACAAAAGCAAGCTTACGTAGGTCAAAATTTCTGACGTAAAAGCACTGTCAAAATATTAGAATGTGACTTTTCATCATGGCCACGTTAATGTCATTACTTGTCATATATTTTTCTTTGTTTTTGTTTACTATAAAAATAATATCTATAATTCTTTATTCTAATTAATGATGTCAATCGGATTTCATCAATTCTTCTTCTTCTTCTTCTTGACTGGCTTTACAACTCGGGGTGAGTCTTCGCCGCATCCACTATGGCCCTCCATCGTCTGCGATCTTGCGCTTCGATTTGCCATTGTTGTACCCCAATCCTAGATAGATCGGTTTCAACATCATCCTTCCATCTTTTTCTGGGACCGCCCACTGATCTTCTACCGTCTGGTCTCTCGAAGAACACTGTCTTTAGCACTCTGTCTTCCTCTGATCTTACTACATGACCTGCTCATCTTATCCGATTAGCTTTTATATGTCTGACGATGTTTTCAGTACCATATAGAGTCACCAATTCAGCATTGCGGCGCCTTCTCCACTCTCCTGTCAATTCATCTCTTTGAGGACCAAATATCATTCTGAGGACTTTCCTTTCAAATATCAGCAATTTATTTATTTCTCGCTGATGTAGAGTCCATGTTTCACTCCCATATGTAACAACTGGGCGAATAATTGACATGCACAGTCTTAATTTAGATTGTCTTTTCAGCAGCTTAGATCTTAATAATGATGATAGGGAGTATAATGCTCTATTTCCCGCAGCTATTCTTGCTGAGACCTCTTTTTCTATGTGATTGTCCTCTGTGATTACTGCTCCCAGATATTTAAACTCTTTTACTACTTCAAAGTTGTGGTCATTAATAGTTACGTTCTGTCTAACTCTTGGTTTTGGATTTTTGGTCACCAGCATATATTTCGTCTTCTCTTCATTTATTCGAAGGCCCAGGTTACCTGTTTCCTCCTCGAGCTGTGAAAACACCTCTCTTACGTCTCTTGTAGATTTCATCAATTGCCGAAATATATTAATCATATGCCAAAATATTTGTTAATGTTAACGAAAATAATGATATTCCATAACATCAACTCTAGAATTGAAAGTTGTGTAGCACAGCTAAAATACGACACCAACACCGGAACTATAGTATTTTTACTACAAAAACGTTATTACGTAGGTCAAAATTTTTGACGTAAGAGAACTGTCAAAACATTAGAATGTGACTTTTCATCATGGCCACGTTAATGTCATTACTTGTCAGAGATATTTTTATTTGTTTTTGTTTACTGTACAAATAATATCTCTAGTTCTTTATTCTAATTAATGATGTCAATCGGATTTCATCAATTGCGGAAATATATTATTCATATCCCAAAATATTTGTTAATGTTAACGAAAATACATAATGATATTCCGATATTCCATAACAAACTCTAGAATTGAATTTCTCTAGCACAGCTAAAATACGACACCAACACGGAACTGCCCGATCTTGTATAAGCGTCCACATGGTATTTTAATAAGAAAAACGTAATCGCGATTGCATTGAGAATTTTATAATTATATTAATTAAATAACCAAAAACATTTATTGTTATCAATAATATAAATTTTCTAAACCAATTATTTAAGTTCAATATCCAACATAGCAATAATGAAAAGTCACATTCTAATGTTTTGACAGTTCTCTTACGTCAAAAATTTTGACCTACGTAATAACGTTTTTGTAGTAAAAATACTATACCCGATCTTGTATAAGCGTCCAAATGGTATTTTAATAAAAAAAAACGTAATCGCGATTACATTGAGAATTTTAGAATAATATTAATTAAATAACCAATAACATTAATTATTATCAATAATATAAATTTTCTAAAACAATTATTTAAGTTCAATATTCCAAAAAATAATAGTTTTAGTAAATATTTTAGACATTCGTACACTACTCATTCATTCAAACGCAAATGACAGTTCAGTGTTGCTGGTTGCGGTCAATTATGCTGTGAGCTGTGAAATAATTTATTTTAATGATTATACCTACACTATGATAATATTGTGGCTAATTAATATATTTCGGCAAGTAATGAAAACCAATTGACAACATTAATTAGAATAAATAATTATAGATATTATTTTTATAGTAAACAAAAACAAAGAAAAATACTGACAAGTAATGATATAAACGTGGCCATGATGAAAAGTCACATTCTAATGTTTTGACAGTGCTCATACGTCAAAAATTTTGACCTACGTAATCTTGCTTTTGTAGTAAAAATACTATGTATAATCAAATATCCTTAACTTTCGCATTGTCATGGTGATGACAATATGAGCAATGACTTACAACAACATTTTTGACAGTTCTAAAACTTGACAAAGTTCTAAAAATTGTAGAATAGAAATGAATTCCAGTGACGAGGAGTTACAGTTTATTTATTTGTTTATCGAAGAGTAGATAAAATATTGTATGAAACTGTGCGTGAAGTACTTTTTGCGAATTTACGCGATATATAGCACTCGCTCCGTTGTCGCTCGTGCTCTAAATATCGCGTGCGTTCGCAAAAAGCATACTTCACGAACTGTTTCATAAATAACTATTTTAAAACCATCTTGAGTTAATAATAAGTTTGAATATAATGTACTATGTCTTAGAAGTAGGCTCTGGAAATCTCTTATAAAATTAACAGCAAAATATTGCACCACCGAAAATTATGCTAATTTTCAAGTTTGATTTTCTCGTGAACGGCTTAACGGATTCCGCTAATTTTTTATTTTAGATTTTTTTTGTTATTGACACTGTTTGGCAAAGGTTTACCCAAACTTCTTTTTTGAGCTTATACCGGGAGGAAGAAAAGTAATGTTTTTCTTATGTTAAGTTTAAGGCACCCTGTAGGGAGAATAAGGTACAAGTAGTGTGAGTATGCATCGAAATCGTAATGTAGTCTTATGTTTTGTGAACATTTTGTTTTTTGAATTTCCATAATATTTTTAAAAATAAAAAAATAGACGGTTATGTGCTTTAGCATCTATTTTAACTGAAACAATACTAGATTAACAATAAAAAATAACAATAGTTAACAAAACTTTAAAAACAAAAAACATATAACGTAAACAGTTCTTCTGTTAAATCGACACTTCTAGAGTTGTTTGTCGACCAGGTGAGCGGTATGCACAGCAGAACATAAGAGAGACGACATTGTTTAATGGAGACTGTGATGTTTTGGGGTGGAATTTCCTTGACAGCCAGAACGGATTTGGTATCTTTACGTGGAGGTTCTTTAAATAGCGAAAGGTATTACAGAAATTGTCTTTTTTTGAACACTTTGGACCCTTTCACACCTCATATAGGAAATAATTTCATCTTAATATATAATATGCAAGGCCTTCTCACGTATCGCGTTGCTAAATATTTATAATAGTCCAGAGAAATAAGGTTTTCGTCGGGACACTTGAGCAGCCAGGTTGCAAATGGGTTTTTTGGGTACTATATACCTATTATTACCTATTACATTATAAATACAAAAATGCCCGTCACAGTTCGGACGAGAATTTAAGTTATTAACAAATAAGGTTAAAAAATGGCAGTTTTTCGTTTAAATCGCTACAGCTACAGGTAAAAATAGGGTTATTGAATATCTATTTAGAGTATTCTTCTTTTAGTAGATGAGCAAAGGTGTAAAATGACAGTTTTTGAATTTTGGTCCGATCATTTGTTGCTTCCCTAATTGCAAAAAAGAGACTAAAATTTCGAAAATAAAAAATTTGATATAACTTTTGCGAAAATGAACTGAAGAATTTGATATTGCACGAAAAGTTGAGCCAACCAGTAGGTACATATAATGCCCTAAAAATTTCAAGATTATTCGGCGATGATTTTAAATTTCATTCAATTTGTTTATACCAAAAAGTTTTTTTGCAATGTTATTGTTCAGAAAATAATAATAATACAGCAATTCTGTGGAAACATCTTGAAAGAAGAATTCTTATATTTTCAAAATGTTTAAAAAAATCAATAAAAAAAGTGATTTTTATCATTCCGAAAATATTTTACTGAAGTAGGGTCATTTTTGGCTTCTAAACAATTTGAATAGCTTTGTTAATATTGACTGTATAGTAATCTACTTTGGGATTTCAAAAGCTAGTATTTTTACACGAATTTTCAAAAAAAAAAATTTGCGTAGGTTAATTACGGTCAAAGTTAGCTATTTTTATTATTTAATCCACAGTTACTTCTGTGTACATAAAATTCTCCTGTAACAGTGCTAGTTACCATACTCCTCCGAAACGGCTTGACCGATTTTTATGAAATTTTACACATTGTATATCCTGTAGGACTGAGAATAGGTTTTAACCTATTTTTCATACCCATAAGTTGTAAGGGGGTTGCCCCCCTGAGATTTACTTTTTATTTTTTTGGACAAAATTGTCTATCTTAATTTTGTATTATGTAGCATTACAAAATACATGCAACCCTTAATTTTCACTCTTCTATCCCCAACTACTGTTTTTTAATAGCCATCTATATATTTACATCTATAAAATTCTCCTGTCGCAGTGTTAGTTGCCATACTCCTCCGAGACTGCTTGACCGATTTTTATGAAATTATATATGTATATTCTGTAGGTCTTAGAATCGGTTGTAATCGATTTTTCATATTCCTGAGTGATAAGGGGGGTTCCCCCAAACAGTTTGTAATGTTTGGTAGGGGTATGTATACATAACGTACTCTAAAGGACTACGAGTACATGCAAATTAAAAAAATTATGATCAAAATCCATCAACAACCTCCGGAGATATTAATCGCAGCATATGTTTAAAGAATCAATTTCATTTTTTGAATGCACGCGATGTGCAGAAGTAGAGTGTTGTGGTGTTGTTAACAGTGCCGGATTAACCATTAGGCAAAGTAGGCAGTTGCCTAGGGGCCTCGGCTCCAAAGGGCGCCTCGCAGGACCCAATACAAAAAAATAATAATTAGAATTAAATAAAAACTTAAAATAAATCATAATATGTTAAGAAATTCAAATATCACGCAATACCATAAAAGTAATGGTGGACGTATCAAACTACATTACAAATGCATACTTTTGTTCACATAGAAAGCCTATGTTGTGAGAAGAAGTCGCTAATGTAGAAGTCGTTTGGTTGAAGGAACAGTACTACCTGTCAGTTTGCACGGTTTCCCTCCCTGCCCTTTTCTCCACTACCCATGCCTTTCGGTTTAGTTTCCCGCGGAATTTATCATTTAGCCTCTTATGTCTTCTTATCTTAGTTTGGTTTTGTTCTTTGGAAGAGAATGACTGTTGTGTAGTTAGGTACAGTAGTTGATCAAATAGTAAGTAAGGTAGGTACCCACCGTTGGAAAGTCATGATCAAATACTTAAATTAAACTCCACTAAGCGATACCATAAAGAAAAAGGTGGAAAGATGCAGTCAAAGAAGATCTGGAGAAAATGGGAGTGGGACAATGGGAATTAGTGGCACAGAAGCGACAAACATGGAAGGCAATAGTAAACGCGGCAAAGACTCACGAAGAGTTGTAACGCCATTGATGATGATTTTGATGAAGCGATACCATACGCCACGATCTAGTCTTAAAAGAACTTAAAAGAACAAGCAGCACTAGATGGAGTGCAAGGGCTGGTGCAACAAGAGCTTTATGTAAAGGTTACAACGCCTTCAAATCTGCTCTTCATACTCTTGCTGAAGACACTAATCAGAAAGCTGAAACAGTTCATGAAGGTATTTGTTAAAATAAATGTCAAAAATAGAAACATTAATATTTAATGAATTTTGGGCAGCAAATTTTAGGATGCATCAACTCTGTCAGTTAATCATTATAGACAGAGAGAAGACTGGACTTCAAACTGCAGTTCAGCTTCTAAATTCACTTTTGGAATTCTCCAAATCCCAAACTTTTGAGATTTTTTTTAATGAAACGTCGTTTATTAAGATGTCTGAAAGGTAAGTTGTGCAAATTTGAGAGTTTTATATGTAAAATTGTACTAGTTACATATTTTTAAATCATTTTTAAACAAAATCATGTAAGTCTCAATTTCCGCCAACACCGTACTTATGCCCATATATTTTATTTCTTTTTATTATAACTATAAGATTGCTTTATTGTTCTTCTTTCATTTCCAATTTGTAAAATTTCATTTGATTAATTAGTTAAAGAATTATATTAAAATAACTCAACCGTGCGCTTTGCCGAACGTTACTATTCAGTGCGCCAATGTTTGTGAGTGCTGACTTTAGCGTTATAAATAAAAAATTATAGAAGCTATGTATTTAATTTTAGAAAAATCTTTATATTTATAAGGTTTTTTTGTAAAATTTTCTGAATTTTTCAATGGTCAAGTCAGTTTTTTCTAAGATATATATTTTCGTAGGTATTTAAAAACAACTAATTTCGCACTTCATTTGTTTAATAAAAAATTAAGCACCTACAACTTCTGAAGTAGAACTTTTTGATATGTTGTTTATTAAACATTTCTTAATGAAATTACAAAAAGTTCTACCTTGTTTGATTTTTTCCGTAAGCAAAAACTCTATTGACTCGAATTTACCTAGCTACGTCTTGTGTGTCTCCCACAATGTTTTAGGAATTCTGCGTGTGTTCCCTCAAATCCTGGTGCTTTTCCAGATTTGGTATCGTTATACGTCTTCACTCACCTTCTCTATGTCAAAGGGTTTGGAGTATTCATGGTGGGCTCCGATTGTTCGGCGAAGATTTCTAAGTTCATTGTTAATTGCCGTGTGGTGTTCTTTAACTGTTGGGCCTTTGGAGAGCTTTACAACTCGTGTAGCTGTTTGGTCGGCTGTAACTTCTTGCAGTTCGCCAGTAGGAGGGTTTCACTTGCCTAATTTCTTAGGAGACTCCATGTTTTGCTACTTAATTTTTTGAAGTCATACCTCTCGTCGTTCCTTCCAATTTCTTACGACATTCAACGCCTAAGTTATTAAGCAGTACATCAGTAACCACCCTGTTGGAATTTTTGGTAGAGTTGCTAAATGTTGCATGGTATGCACTCCTTCCTATACCGACGTGGTATAGAATGGTCAAGAATGCTGAAGTAGATTATAACAAAATAGTATTTATATGCTTTAGAATAATATTCGCCGATAATTATTTTTTACTTGTCTCCTAGTCAGGGCTGCTTTATCCATTAGGCAATATAGGCAGTTGCCTAGGGCGGCAAATTATAAGAGGGCGGCAAAACTACTGTACACAAAATATTTGTATATAAAAATTTAAATCGAATGACATTTAAGTACATCGTACATCCATCAATGGAATATAAGTGGGCATTCATTTCTAGAAAACAAATTGCATTTTCTTAACACTATTCATTCAAAAAGGACAGAAGTTGTAAATTTAGGGATTATTGGGCCGTCGGCAGCACCGCAAAAGCGGCGGGCGCACTGTTCTATAATTTTTTTAAACTCTATCCTTTTGGGTTATTCGTGGCTGAAAATTTGCCATTTTCATTAAAAAATGTCGCCTTTTCTAGAAATTATGCATCTAACGAAAAAAAAAACTATATAAAACATTTTTGTAGCTTATGAAAAATCAAAGAGATTCGTTCCTTCATAAGTCTTCTAGTGATAATATAAAAAGAGATATGGTAGGTGAAAAAAGATTTTTTTTGTGCATGCTCAAATTGGTGTGTTCAACTTAATAACAGAGAAATGGTCGATTTTAAGGGTATAATGCTACCAATATCTTTTGTAAGTACTGCCTGAAAAGACCTTTAAAACGACCGCAATGTTAAATTTCTATTACATTCAAACTAAGCGAGGTATGGTGCAACAAAAAAGGATGACTAATTGATTTTAAGATAAAATGCGAAGTATGTATATTTTAACCCCTCATCCGCCAGATTTAAATGCATCGTTTTGATTCTACAATACCTTTTACTCTAGTGTTATTTCTATGTTCAACAAGTTGGACGGGATTAATATGTATGGTTTTTGAAAAAAATAAGATCAAATTATAGAGAGCATTTTTATTTTTTTTTAAATCTTCCTTTTTGTCCATGTAACTCGAAAATGATAATGAGATACAGTAATGAAAGAAAAAGAAAATTGTTATCTAAAAGAAAACCTACATTTTTGTAAGGTATTTTTTTACGTATCTCTTATCACTTTCGAATTACATGGAGAAAAAGGAAGATTTTTAAGGAAATTTACAAATGTGCTCTATTATTTGATCTTATTCTTTTCAAAAACCATTCATTTTAAACCCGTCCAATTTTTTGAATATAGAAATAATACTATAGTAGAAGGTATTGTAGAAGAAAAACGATGCATTTCAATTCTGGTGGATGAGGGATTAAATATACTTTTTTTTCTATATTTATATATACTATTTCTTATTTTACACTCATTTTTCCTTAAAATACATTAGGCATAGGTTTTTTTGCACCATATCTCGCTTAGTTTGAATGTAACCGACATTTAACAGTTCTCGTTTTAAAGGTCTTTTCAAGCGCTACAAAAGGTATTCGTAGCATTATACCCCTAAAATCGACCATTTCTCTGTTATTTTAAGTTGAATACACCGATTTGAGCATGCACAAAAAAAAATCTTTTTTCACCTACCATCTCTTTTTTTATTAAAACTAGAAGATTTATGAAAAATTGAATCTCTCTAATTTTTCATAAACTACAAAAATGTTTTATATAGTTTTTTTCGTTAGATGCACAATTTTTATAGTATGCCCAAAAACAGTCTCCGAAAAGTGTAATTTTTCAATGAAAATGGCAAATTTTTAACCACGAATAACACAAAAAGTATTGAGTTTTCAAAAAAATTTATAAAACAGTTTTTGCTTAGAATTAGGTTCTCTAGTCACTTCCGGTGTTAGTTTGATAAAAAAATTCCACCCCCAAGAACGAGTGGGAACCACCCCTTAGTTAAAAGCGCCATAGGATATAGGGTAGACTTTGTTTCTTGAGCTATTCCCTACATACAGTGAAAATATCAAGTAAATTGATGCAGTATGATGGAATTCGGAGCCAAATACCCTCACTGACTGCACTAATAGATACCTACATCATTCATAATACATGAATGCCTGCACTTAAAAAGGGTCATTTGGATACTACAATAAAATCACCAATCACCGATAATTGGCATATCTAAATATTTAAAAAAGAATGGATTGAAAGATATTTTCCCTAATTTTGATATTGCTTTGCGCATTTATTTGTGCCTCCCAGTTGCCAACAGCGTGTCCGCTGAAAGGTCATTTTCGAAAATGTCAAGAATTGAAAATAGTCATGAAAATAATTTCCGATTAAGTATGATACAAGAACTTCTTAACAATTTGTCGATTTTGTCCATAGAAAGTGAGGTTACAAAGGCGATAAATTATGACATTATAGATGATTTTTCCAAAAAAAAAATCAAGAAAGAAATCTGATGTGATCGAACTGGAATGACAATTTTTATGTATTCTTATTTAAATAAAAAAATCTGCTTGCAATTTTTTATCGCAAAAATGGTACATGCTTGAAGGGCGGCTACTAGAGAATTGCCTAGGGCGTCCATTGACCTAAACGAGGCCCTGCTCCTAGTTTCAAATTTTCAAACGTGAAGGAAATACAAGATTTGCATTAGGAACAACTACTGTTTTCATTATTTGAATGAAACTCATGTAAAAAACTTTGCAAACAAAAACAATTTTATCAAAAGGCTAGACTTGAAAAAATAAGAGACTATATTATCAAATTACAGCATGTGACATATCGAACTGTAAATATAATATCCAGAATCCTCGTGTATGGCGCAATTACATTTAAATAATATAAAAATATTTACCATTTTTAGCACCGCAGTGAAATTGTATACAGTGAGGACGTTTGAGTTGGAAAAAATTCATTATCTCGAGAAGGGACGAATTTGAAGAGAAATCCTGAGATAGGTCGATTTTTATTTTTAAATTATGACTTTTTGGCATAAATATCATACTAGTGACTTCATCCGTCTGGGCGTGACGACGTAATCGATGATTTTTTTAAATGGAAATAGGGGTCGTGTGATAGCTCATTTGAAAGGTTATTTAATTCTCTATTCAGTAATATAAACGTTAACATAAATATTTATACAGGGTATCCAAAAAAAAATTTTTTGATTAAATTATTTGAGACAAAAAGAAGAATGTATGTAATTCATTTCTTTAAGAATACATTTGAGTGTTTTCAAAAAAAAACAGAAAGAAACGTTTATTTGACAAATAAACATTGTTTTTCGCTTAAATTCAATGTTCAAACTGCCACCCACCTGTCTCTTAGCAGTTTGAACAATGAATTTAAGCGAAAAGCAATGTTTGTTTGTGAAATAAACATTATTACCTGTTATTCTGACAGCAGTAAAATGTATTTTGAATTAAATAAATTACTTACATTCTTCTTTTTGTGTAAATTAATTTAATAAAAAAAAATTTTTTGTACACCCTGTAAAAATAATTATGTTAATGTTTATATTACTGAATAGAGAATTAAATAACTTTTCAAATGAGCTATCACACAACCCCTACTCTAAATTAAAAAAACATCTATTACGTTATCACGAACAGATAGATGACGTCACTAGTATGATATACAGGGTGGTCCTTAAGTAATTGTACAAAAAGAAACAGTAGATTCTACACTCTAAAATATTACGATTTAACCCAACTTACTTTAATAAAATTTTGATATTAAGAAAGATACAGGGTGGTAAAATTAAACTTTTTTTTTTATTTATTATTGAATATTTCCTGACAGGTATGAGATAACAACATGAAATTTCGTATGTGGGGGTTTTTTGGGTCGAGAAAACTAAATTCCCTACCAAAAATTATGTACTGCCCAGAGGGCGCCACATACGCCTTTCAGCACTCATTTATTACGTTCAATTTTTTTATCCCTCACTCTGTATAATTTTGACATTAAAATTTTTATTCTCCTATTAGTTTTACTTAAAAAAGGTATACTTCTTTCATCTCCCTAAACTCAACCGTTTTCGAGATAAACGCATTTTAAATCTGCGATACAACATCATTTTTAGCATATCATTGTAGTTACACCCGAAAAATAACTTAAAACCATAAAATTATCCAAAAATGTATCGCAAATTTCTTCAAATGGAATTTGCGATGCAATGACATAAATTTGAGAACTGGCACAATTATTATGGTTTTAAGTTATTTTTCGGGTGTAATAGTCGGAGAGATAGAAGCGGATTTTGTGCATCATCATTCTCTTTGCCTTATCCCTATGCGGGGTCGGCTTCCCTAATTGCATTTCTCCACACAATTCTGTCTTGGGTCATATCAATGTTAATCCCCTTTACCAACATGTCCTGCCTTATCGCCTCCCCCCATGTCTTCTTTGGTCTTCCTCTCCTACTCCTTCCAGGAATCTGCACTTCAGCTATTCTTCGTATTGGGTGATTAACGTCTCGACGTTGAACATGACCGAACCATCTTAACCTATGCTCTCTCATTTTGGCATCAATTGGTGCCACACCTAGACTTCCCCTAATATACTCATTTCTAATTTTATCCTTCTTTGTCACTCCACTCATCCATCTAAGCATTCTCATTTCCGCCACATGCATTCGTTGTTCCTCTTTCTTTTTCACTGCCCAAAATTCAGTTCCGTACATCATAGCCGGTCTTATGGCTGTTTTATAGAATTTTCCCTTCAGCTTCATTGGAATTTTTCTGTCACACAACACACCACTCGCTTCTTTCCACTTCATCCATCCAGCCCTAATTCTACTGCATGCCTCTCCATCTATTTCTCCATTACTCTGTAATACCGATCCTAGGTACTTAAAACTATTGCTTTTCACAATCATTTCACCATCCAAAGATACCATTTTATTTGTAGTAGCTCCATCTTTAAATGAACATTCCAAATACTCTGTTTTTGTCCTACTAAGTTTTAAACCTTTTTCCTCCAGAGCTTGTCTCCACTGTTCCAGTTTTTGTTCTAAGTCTCTTTCACTATTTCCTACTAACACGACATCATCAGCATACATTAAGCACCATGGAATGTTACCCTGTAGTTTCGCTGTTATCTGGTCCAAAACTAATGAGAATAAATACGGACTAAGCACAGAGCCTTGGTGCAATCCTACTTTCACATGAAATTTATCAGTCTCTCCCACACCTGTCCTAACACTAGTCGTTACTCCCTCATACATATCCCTCACAATCTTTACATATTCACCAGGGACTCCTTTCTTATTGAGTGCCCACCACAGAATCTCTCGAGGAACTCTATCATATGCTTTCTCAAGATCAATGAATACCATATGAGCGTTTGTTTCTTTACTCCTGTATTTTTCCATCAACTGCCTTATAATGAAAATTGCATCTGTTGTTGATCTACCCTGCATAAAGCCAAATTGATTCTCGGATATTTCGGTCTCTTCACGTATCCGTCTGTCAATTACTCTTTCCCATATTTTCATGGTGTGGCTAAGCAGTTTTATAGCCCTGTAGTTTGTACATTGTTGTATATCTCCCTTGTTTTTGTAAACAGGTACCAGTATACTGCTTCTCCATTCGTCTGGCATTTGTCCGACTTCCATAATTCTATTAAATAGACCTGCTAGCCACCTTGTTCCTGTCTCTCCCAATGCTCTCCATACTTCCCCAGGAATATCATCTGGTCCTACCGCTTTTCCTTTCTTTATTTTTTGAAGCGCTTAAGCCACTTCCTCGTTGGTTATTTTGGTGACCATTGCTGCTACTGTCTCCGTTGACTCTACAGGCTGTCTGTCAAATTCTTCATTTAATAAGCTGTCAAAGTACTTTCTCCATCTCTTTTTGACTTCCCTTTCGTGAACTAGTATTTTATTATTTTCATCTCGGATACATCTAATCTGATTAAAATCTTTTGCTTTCCTTGCTCTCTGTTTGGCTATTTTATATATCTTCGTTTCGCCTTCCCTGGTATCAAGTTGATCATATCAAGCGGATTTTGTGCGTGATAAGTAATATGGAAAAACTATACGGGGATATGTTGAATTAGTTGTGTACATGACTTTCACGAACTACCGGAAACCAGAGTTGGGGCCGAGGGTAGTTATAAGGGGTCAAAGTCGCGGATTTTATAATTTTTTTATGACGCTCATGATCGAGATAGTGCACCAAAATTTGGGAATAAGTAGGTCATGACGTAACTAAGTAAAATCTCTAGGGGCGGAACGCTGCGTGGCCGACAAAGGGGTGGGGGTAGGGGTGAATATAAAAAATATAAAGGGTTTTTTGCGACGTTCGTGATTGAGATAGTGGACCAAAATTTGGGAATAAGTAGATCATGACATTACTAAGTAAAATCCCCAGAGCCGGAAACCAGAGTTGGGGGTGAGGGTAGTTATAAGGGGTCAAAGTCGCCGTTTTTATTATTT
Organism: Diabrotica virgifera virgifera; assembly: GCF_917563875.1. Taxonomy (NCBI): domain Eukaryota; kingdom Metazoa; phylum Arthropoda; class Insecta; order Coleoptera; family Chrysomelidae; genus Diabrotica; species Diabrotica virgifera. Next base: position 116,417,846 of record NC_065446.1, on the reverse strand, counting down.
TTTTTGTGACGCTCATGACCGAGAGAGTGCACCAAAATTTGGGAATAAGTAGATCATGACGTAACTAAGTAAAATCTCCAGGCGTGGCACGCTGCGTGGCCGACAAAGGGGTGGGGCAGGGGTGAATACAAAAAATATAAGAGGTTTTTTTGCGACGTTCGTGATTGAGAGAGTGTACCAAAATTTGGGAATAAGTAGACCATGATATAACTAAGTAAAATCCTCAGAGCCGGAAACCAGAGTTGGGCATAAGGGTAGTTATAAGGGGTCAAAATCGCCGTTTTTATTATTTTTTTTGTGACGCTCATGATCGAGATAGTGTACCAAAATTTGGGAATAAGTAGGTCATGAGGTAACTAAATACAATCTCCAGGGGTAGAACGCTGTGTGGCCGATAAAGGGGTGGGAGTAAGTGTGAATATAAAAAATATAAGGGGTTTTTTGCGACGTGCTAGATTGTGATAGTGCACCAAAATTTGGGAATAAGTAGACCATGACTTAGCTAAGTAAAATACCCAGAGCCTGAAACCAGAGTTGGGGATGAGGGTAGTTTTAAGGGGTCAAAGTCGCAGTGTGTATTATTTTTTTTGTGCCCCGGCACAACATTTGTCCCCATGCAGCGTTCCGCCCCTGGAGATTTTACTTAGTAATGTCATGATCTACTTATTCCCAAATTTTGGTGCACTATTTCGATCACGAACGGCAAAAAAAACCCCATATATTTTTATACTCACCCCTGCCTACCACCCCTTTGTACCCCAAGCAGCGTTCAGCGCCTGAAGATTTTACTTAGTTACGGCATAACCTACTTATTCCCAAATTTTGGTGCACTATCTCCATCATGAGCGCCACAAAAAAAAATAATAAAAACCGCGACTTTTAACCCTTATAACTACCCTCGTCCGCCACTCTGGTTTCCACCTCTGGGAATATTACTTACTTATGCCATGGTCTACTTATTCTCAAATTTTGGTGCACTATCTCAATCACGAACGTCGCAAAAAAACCCCTTACATTTTTTTATATTCACCCCTACCCCACCCCTTTGTCGGCCACGCAGCGTTCCACTCCTGGAGATTTTACTTAGTTACGTCATGACCTACTTATTCCCAAATTTTGGCGCACGATCTCGATCATGAGCGTCACAAAAAAAAATAATAAAAGACGGAACTTTGACCCCTTATAACTACCTTCCTTCCTCACTCTGGTTTCCGGCTCTGGGAATTTTAATTATTTATGTCATGGTCTACTTATACCCAAATTTTGGTGCACTATCTCAATCACGAACGTCGCAAAAAACCCCTTATATTTTTTATATTCACCACTACCCCCACCCCTTTGTCGGCCACGCAGCGTTGAGCCCCTAGAGATTTTACTTAGGTACGTCATGACCTACTTATTCCCAAATTTTGGTACACTATCTCGATTATGAGCGTCATAAAAAAAATAATAAAATCCGCGACTTTGACCCTCGGCCCCAACTCTGGTTTCCGGCCGTTGGTGAAAGTCATGTACACAACTAATTCAACATATCCCCGTATAGTTTTTCCATATTACTTACCACGCACAAAATCCGCTCCCAGCTCTTAGTGCCGGTTGTTCGAACGCTAATCAAGAAGTTGATTATAATCAATCATTTATTGTAATCAATTTTCTTGATGGGAATCAAATCGCGACATGAAAAATACATGTAAAACACTAATCAGTTATTGATTGTAGGTAAAACAGTAATTAAAATATAGCCGCAGCTCTTAAATTATTAAAAATTGCTTATTATTATTATTATTGATTTGTACAAGAAATTGAGTAAACAAGAAATTAACATCAGAAAGAGTTTAATTATGTTTTATTTTTAAATTAAAACCAAAATAATAAAATAAATCAGTCAACATAACCTCAAAATGCGACATCTGTCAGAAGTACGCTTAATAAAATATAATTGTAATTAAATATTTGATAATGATCAGTTTTGATTAGCGTTCGAACAACCGGCCCTAAGACTATAACTACAACAAGAATAAAAAAACCGCTACTCGTAAACGCCGTAAAAATGAGTGGCGCATACAATATTCCTATATTCCAGCTACAAAAGATCTGATATGAATATTACGTGGCGCGAAAATGTATTTTCATTTTGATGCAAAACACAATTCTAGTTTAATTTTAAAAGATTTTTTCATAATATTTGCTAAATTTGAAGTAAAACGCGCCACAAAAGAGTAACTTTGATACAGTTTGAATTTTGAAACACTTTTGTGGCGCGTTTACTTCAATAGCAAATATTATGAAAAAATATTTTAAAATAAAACTAGAATTTTTTTTTGCATCCAAATGAAAATACATTCAGATCTTTTGTAGCTGGAATATTGTATGCGCCATTTTAGCGGCGTTTAGCGTTTTATTTATTCTTGTCATCTTGTCATCTTCTTGTAATCAGGAGGTTTTCAAAGTTATTTATAAATTAAATGTATAAAGTTGAATGCAATGTTTCTCGATTACACGTTAAGCTTTATAAATGGTCGCCTTTGTCGCATTATCTCCCAAATGATCTAGTGTCCATCGAATGTACAATAGATTGTTTTCTATTCGAAATAGATTGAAAAAAATATTGGAATGGCCAGTAAATGAACTCGGATTGCCCGTTGCCAGCTAAAATTAGCGTCGTAACCACTACAACTACATAAACCATTTAGAGAATAATCGTTAATTGGATTATACTTTTGTAGCTTAATAACTTCTAAACGGCTTAACCGATTTTGTTCACTAAACATGAATTTGAAACGTATTGACAAGTAGTATCTTATGCATCTAAGGTCAAGTATGATAACTGAAGCTATTACAGAAATTATTGAGCTTGGCAAACCGTTTTTCCCATAAGAAATAGATTTGATCATACTTACGAAGCCTATAACTTAAAAATTCGAATTTTCCCCGATATAAGGTATACACCGTTAGATTCTTCTATTAGAGTTCTTCTGCAAACGCTTAGTTATTGGTGTAATTCGTAGGTTGAAATTTTGAGTAATTGTCGAAAAACCAAAATTTTCAAAGTTTAGTTTTTCAGTTTTTCAGCTATACTGAGCCGTGTATAGGTCTGATCCTGACAGCTTAAACACCATTTGAAAGCTTAACTCAACGCTACTGATTCGGTGTATTTACTGTTCTCCTGTCTCTTCTTGAACCGAAGATATATACCGCCAAAAAATATGCCGTTTTGTACCTACCAACTCCTATAGCTGGCTTATGGGTAGTCAAAAACTCACAAACTACACCGGTTCTGAATCGGCCCTCACCCCCTCTTTAAACACAGAAAAAAATTCAGATCGGTTTACATACGAGTACATACACATACTGTTATGATCTGCTTTCTCTTACTTTTATATTAATTAGTATTTATTTAATTATTCAATTGTCGCAAATCATACATAAAAAAAATTAAGAAAAATCTCAGGGTGCCTTTTTGTCATAAAAAAAATAACTAAATTATCTTAGGTTATACTTATCCTCTCTCGTGGCTTCAGTATCTCTTAGTTGATCCTTATCGGGATAAAATAGGAAAAGGAAATAAATAGAAATACCATAAATAAGCACATACAAATACAAATACCTTTATTATCAAAAGCAATGTTCTGAAAATTTATCAATTAAATCCTGTGGGCATATTTGTCCAAATGAAACTTTTACCATATAAATTAATATAATTCAAACAAATATTTATCGATTTGTTCTTGATACCATTAATAAAACAATATAAACAAACCAATTTAGGTATTCGCAAAGCTACTTATACTTCCTATTAAATTTTTGAAATGTTGGAATCTTAATTCATATGCTTTTACGCAAAAAAAATGAACTTCTGATTATAAAGAAAATCTATCACATAAGTTATTGACTGACCTTTTTGATTCACACACAATAATGTCTCCTCTTGACCCAAACAGCTCTTCCTTGTTGATTATGTTAGGCTACCAATCAAAGCCCTCTCCGTTCTCAGCATCAATCCATCAGCATACCAGCAACTATTTCTCCAAAACACGATCCAGGCCTCTTTTGACCAGTATTTGTTCAATAAAGTCCAAAACTCTCTCCTCTCTTTCTCACAATGATAATCTCCTGAGACCCAAGTATCTTTTTTACTTGGTGTTGTAACGATATGATACCTCGGCAAGTGATGAGCTGCTATTACCAGAGACGACCGATGGAGTGTCCGTGTTTGCGCATTCCTTCTTCATACCACCACTGGGGGAAACCGAAGGAGAGGGCATCGAGAGCATATTTAAGGCGAGCCAGGAGAATAATCAGTCGTGGGTAGCGTATTGAACTAACCATGACTCAACAGCTGCTGCTCGCGTATTGAACGAGCTTTAGCTGGCTTGGCAAAGATGCAACGTTTGTGAGGTGGAACTATGCCTAGGTAGACGCCACCGTAGTGACGTGGGGTCTTGCCACGATCGTTATCGCAGTAGGCGGTAGTAGCGAGGAATGATCTCCGGATCGGAATATGGGGCTATGTTGATTTAACGTAGCGACATTGTTATTGTATATAAGGTTTATCGTATTATGTTAATGTTGCTATTATGATCGGATGATTGTAATAAAATTTAATATTGTTTTTCCTTTGCAGAAGATGGAATTATATTTTATTTTATTTGTTTTGAACTGTATATAATTATCTTTAATATTTTTACTTTATTTTTAACTTGTGTTTTACTGAGTCTGTCGTCCTAAAAGAACTACCCGTTACAAAATGGCGCCCGAGCAAAAATTAAAAATATACGCAAGTAAACGTCGTTATTCGACACCCGGAAAATACCAAAAATGCCGACAGATAAAGACATAGACTCAGTAACAGGTCCACGTCGTGGATATATAAATAAAACCCGTTCAAAGATGATTAAGCTTCTTTGTTTTCAGATTATTAAGGAACCGAAAATTAACCAAATCGAGAATGATCCGAAAATAAACATCGCCGATGCAACGAGCAGGAAGAGATGCGACCGTTCGCTGTAGAAAAGCCTTGGCATACTGTCCCAATGGAGTTGAGGGGATCACGCCCAAGATCTACAGAAGGAAGCACCTTCTAGTCAGTCATCCGAGACCGATTTGCGATTGCGAATCACCGAAAAAGACGACATTGTTGATGGAACCGTCAAAGATGAAACCAGCAAGAAAAATGTGACCATCTGCTGTAGAAAAACCTTGGTAAACTGTCCCAATGGATCTGAGGGGACCACGAGCAAGATCTACAGAAGGAAACATCTTCTTGACAATTATCCCAGACCAGTTTGTGAAAAGAAAATCGACAGAAAGTACATGCCTTAAGAGTAAACCGTCGCAGATGCAGCCAGCAGGAAGAATGTGACCATTTGCTGTAGAAAAGCCCTGGGTACACTGTCCCAATGGATATGAGGGGACCACGACCAAGATCTAAGAGGGAAGCATCTTCTGGACAGGCATCCAGGACCAGTTTACGAAGTAAGGAAGAACCGACCAAGACCACACCGATGATGAGTCCAAGCCGTGTTGCACACACGGCACAAAAAAAATGTATGCTACATTTTTTTTTGTTTTCCAAAGAGAAGGGGGTGTAACGATATGATACCTCGGCAAGCGATGAGCTGCTATTACCAGAGACGACCGATGGAGTGTCCGTGTTTGCGCATTCCTTTTTCATACCACCACTGGGGGAAACCGAAGGAGAGGGCATCGAGAGCATATTTAAGGCGAGCCAGGAGAATAATCAGTCGTGGGTAGCGTATTGAACTAACCATGACTCAACAGCTGCTGCTCTGCTCGCGTATTGAACGAGCTTTAGCTGGCTTGGCAAAGATGCACCGTTTGTGAGGTGGAACTATGCCTAGGTAGACGCCACCGTAGTGACGTGGGGTCTTGCCACGATCGTTATCGCAGTAGGCGGTAGTAGCGAGGAATGATCTCCGGATCGGAATATAGGGCTATGTTGATTTAACGTAGCGACATTGTTATTGTATATATGGTTTATCGTATTATGTTAATGTTGCTATTATGATCGGATGATTCTAATAAAATTTAATATTGTTTTTCCTTTGCAGAAGATGGAATTATATTTTATTTTATTTGTTTTGAACTGTATATAATTATCTTTAATATATTTACTTTATTTTTAACTTGTGTTTTTTTGAGTCTATCGTCCTTAGAAGAACTACCACGTTACAGTGTCACAAATAATTTTAATAACTATAGTTCTTGTAACTTACTCTCTTGGACTTTACAGAATCAAAGAGGTATTTCTTCTCAATTTGATTTGTCTCTCGTTCCACTTTTCAGCTATTCTTCACTATCAAACAACCACTAGTACTTGCTTCTGAACTACTCACGAAAACTTTTGACTGCTCTTATCGGATGCCGGTCACATCATAACTCCTTTTCCAAACTGTCTGAACATTCAAACTTCTCTCTCCCCATTTCAAATTGCCAAGCCAATCCGAAACATTTCTCTCTCCACATTCATCTTTTGTTATTCGAAAAAACCCATGCATTCTTTCAACAAATACTTCTACTAATGATAATTGCTTTTCGGGAATTCTACAAATATTCTTGGGCTTAAACAAAAGGACTTAAAATTCCAAATTTCTCTACCTTATTTTTCTAAAAACTAATAATTACAATTACCTGTGGATTTTGCCTTTCCCGTAACAAAACAATCTTTTTAAAATTATAATCCGAAATAAATTGTCTTTTCAGTTCACTGTATTTACAAATGTCTTTAATTCTTCAGGAAAAAACCCATTAAGGATAAACCCACTGCGTAAAAGCTAACTTCTAATAAATATGTAGTTACAAATCAATATACAGGGTGTATCAAATTTATGTGCCCGCGTTCTCTAAATAAAAATTGACTCATATTTCTGAGCTCGGTAACTTTTGAACGGTATAACCGATTTTCAAAATTAGACATACGTTGGAAAGGTAATGATCACTTCTATTAGAAGGCGCAAAGGTCGGAGTTAAATTTTGGAAGTTTTTGGGAGTTTTGGGGACGAGAACGAAAAACAGACCCTAAATAGGAAGGGCCGTAAAATCCACACCCTTGGACCAAAATAGATGGTTGACATATGAATGGGTGAGTCTTTTCCTGAACTTTAAGTTGGGTGTTGGCCCAATTTTCAATTCAGTCAGATTTAGAAAGTCGAAAATTTCGTGTATATTATATAGTGTCGCGTGTAGGGGGTGTAGGTGTGCTCTACTGGCGAGAACTGCCGTTCTCTGGTAATGATATTATGCTAAAAATGATGGTGTATCGCAGATTTAAAATGCGTTTATCTCGAAAACGGTTGAGTTTAGGGAGATGAAAGAAGCAGTGGCGGCTGGTCAGAGGAGACAAGGGAGGCTTAGCCTCCCCATAAATTTTTTACATACACTACACTGTTTTGTTTACTTTGTTATTTTGCTTCGCGTTAGAGATATCGCAAAAAGTTATTTGAACAAGTTGTTCCAAATAATATTCTAACCTCACATACCAAATTTCAGCACAAAATTCGCACTTTTAGTTTTTTCATTATTTGTAGTCGGGATCCTAAAATCGCAGAGGAGGCTGCTGGCCGGAAAATCTCACTTGCTAATGCTCCGCGTAGCCCAGCAGCGTTTAAGGATGGTTCAAGGAGACAAGATAGAAGGAAAACTACAGAACCTATGGACATAGTCAGCGGAATATAAGACAAGGAGACTCATTGAGTCTTATGTTCTTCAATTGTGAACATGGATGAAATCATCAAAGGAAGAGGATACAGAATGGAAAACAAAGGAGTAAAACTACTCTGTTACGCAGACGACGCAATACTGATGGCCCAAGATGAAGATAGTCTGCAAAGATTAGTCCACAGATTTAACATAAGAGCAAAAGAATTCAATATGGCAATTTCATCTCAGAAAACTAAAACAATATTAATCAGTAAGGAACTAATCAGATGTAAAATAGGAATGTCCGTGTATGCGGAATATCGAAGAAGAAAGATGGAGTGACAACCTTGCATAGAGGTTTCAATCCGATAATGAACAAGCAGAATTGCTTATAAACAGGAAGAGGAAGAATTCTTTGTTTTAGGTGAACTAATCCATTTAGTTGGTACGTAGTAGGTACCTTAACTATTTAAGAATTACTTGTTTAATTTTGAAAAACATTACTTGTAATGATGTGTGGCGCAAGGCGCAATTACATCTAAATAATATGAAAATATTATTTACCATTTAGCACAGTAGTGAAATCTCGTGGTGGCCGTATCTGTTTTCTGGCGTTAACTGATTAGACAAGGCGAAAACGGCGGGTTCTTTGGAGAAAATATTCCCATGAGATTCTTTTGCATAATCACATTCGTGAGACATTCCAGAATAAGATTCAAGAAGTCGCCCACGCGAAAAGTGGTTCAAATTTTTTTTAACAATTTTTTTTAATCAATTTGCAAAAATCAATATTTTTGTCCGGAACAAATTTTTTTTAGGTTTTTTGGACCATTCTGGATAAAAAAGGTCTCATAATTTTTCTCCAAAGTTAATCGTTTTCGAGGTAAAAGCATTTTAAAATTGAAAAAACGAAAAATTGTAATTTTTAAGGCTTTATAACTCGGTTAAAAGTTATTATTATGAAAGTCAGAAAGTAACTAAATCAAAGTTTAAAGCCCCCCTACAAGATCCTGAAGAAATTTTTGTCATTACTTGATTGCTAAGCTGTTATTTTTAAGTAAAAATAATGAGCGCCATGCACGTGTTAGGCGGCCGTCCATGATGAGAGCGAGAGAGATGCCATTCCGGCAGTCCAATGGGGCATCTCACTCGCACTCACATTTACAGCCGCGTCAATACGATCTTACCACTCATTATTAATATTTAAAAATAACAGCTTAGTAATAAATTAATGACACAAATTTCTTCAGGGCCATGAAGGGGGCTTTAAATTTGATTTAGTCACTTTCTGACTTTCATAATAATTATTTTTAACCGAGTTATTAAGTCTTAAAAGTGGCCATTTTCGCGTTTTTCAAATTTTAAATTGCTTATAACTCGAACACGATCAACTTTAGGGAAAAATTATAAGAGACCTTTTCTGTCCGGAATTGTCCGAAAATCTAAAAAAAAATTCTCCGGGCCGAAAATATTGATTTTTGCAATTTGATTAAAAAAAATTGTTAAAAAAAATTGGACCATTTTTCGCGTGGGCGACTTCTTGAACCTTATTCTGGTGTGTCTCACGAATGTGATTATGCAAAAAAATCTCATGGGAATATTTTTTCCAACGAACCCGCCGTTTTCGCCTTCTCTAGAAATAATATGTCAAACATATCATGGAACCTCTCTAATATCAGCAGGCACACTTTGAGAGTCCTATTTTGAGGTGAGGTGGATTATTTTTGTTTATCAGTCACAAATTATTGTGTGTTTTTGCTGCTATCGTGGCCCTTTTCCATGTCTTCCTATCTTTGCATTGAACTTTCCGGTCCTTGATATGCATTGATCTTATATCTTCTTCAGTTGTTTACTTTAATCTCCTCAAATGTTGAATCTCCGTTGAATTTTATCTTTGCTATGGTGTTCTCTAGACTCACGGTTAGCACGTTTAATAATTTTCTTGGGATCCCGAAATAATAATTCTTTTATCATTTTCGTCCGATTGATTGTATCAAATGCTAAATTATTTGTTCTACTTCTTCTCCTTTAGGTACTGTATCCGTATTCAGACGTTCAAGAAATCCCTTCAAGATGAACAAATAGGGAGAACAGTACCTACGTAATCAAATATATTATATCTTAACCCTTAACTAGTGACGTGGATGTTTCAAGACGTATACTCTAACATGCGGTATGTCATACCGTTGCCTATTCTCCTTTGTTTTCAATATGAATTTGTCTTATATCACTGTAGGTACTTGTTTTTTACATCAACTACGGAATGATTCTTTACACTGCTGTAGAATAAAATCCTGCTCCACAAAAAATAAACTTTATTTTTTCAAGAAAATTATGAACGCATGCATACCTTATATTAAAAAAATGGTGGACGTTCTTACAAAATTCTTTAAAACCAGATTACAAGAAAAATTTGAGTATTAATAACTAAAAAATAGTAAAATAATGTTGAAAGCACTTGAAAGTAGAACAACTGAATGAACTTGCTGCCATACTAATAGCGATAGAATACACTGGACTGCTTTTAACTTCTTCTTCTTTAAGTTCCATCTTCTATCGAAGGTTGGAAATCATCATGGCAGTGCGGGCGGACCCTGTTGACTGCCGCTCTAAATAGCTCTGCACTACTGCATTCGAACCATTCCCGTAAGTTCTTAAGCCAGGATGCTCTTCGTCTTCCCACATTTCGCTTTCCTCGGATTTTGCCTTGCATAATAAGTTATAATAATGAGTATGCCTTGCATAATGCCTTGCATAATAATGAGTAATTTTGCCCTCTCATCACATGTCCCAAGTACTCAAGTTTTCGTCTTTTGATAGCTAGTATTATTTCCGGTTGATTTCCTATCCTTCTAGTTACTTCCACGGTCGACATTCTTTGAATCCATGATATTCGTAGGATTCTTCTGTAACACCAAAATTCAAAGGCGGCCAACTTATTCAAATGGACTTGTTTCAACTTTCAACGTCCCCGCTTCCAAGCCATAAAGAAGAGTAGAGAACACGTAACATCGAGGCATCCTTAGGCGTAGTTCTAACCTTACATCCCGACAACAAAGAAACTTTTTAAGTTTAATGAATGATGTACGTTCTATTTCAATACGTGTCTTAATTTCTTTGGTTTGTTCTACATTACATTTGATGTTATCCATGTTCCTAGGTATTTGTAGTTATCCACACTCTCAATTACAGTATCTTCAATAGTTAATTGGATATTTGCGTGTGCTGATTTAGCTATGATCATGCATTTAGTTTTCTTTAAATTCATCTTCAGTCCGTACTCATGACAGAGTTCATTAAGGCGTTGCATTACGTTCTGTAAATCATTGTTGTTATCGGTTATTATTACTGTATCGTCTGCAAAACATAAGTTGTTCAAAACTTCTCCATTGATAGATATACCTTCTATTGAATCTGAGAGCGCTTCTTGAAATACCGCTTCACTGTAGACATTGAAAAGTAGTGGAGACAGCACGCAACCCTGACGGGCTCCTCTTTGTATTTTGATATCTTGGGTGTCCTGGTTGTCAACTCTTACCTTGGCAGTTTGATTCCAATATATATTAGATATAATTTTCATATCACGACTGTCAATATTTTGGCTTTTTAATACATCTACAAGGTTTTTATGTTGAACTTTATCAAATGCCTTTTCAAAGTCTACAAAACATAAGTACATATCCTGATTCATATCCATGCATCTCTAGGCCAGCACATTCAAGCCGAACAAAGCATCTCGTGTGCTCATACCATTTCTAAAGCCAAATTGTGTGTCACTGATTTCATATTCGAGAATTTTAACAATTCTGCTGTGTATTATTTTCAAAAATGTTTTAAGTGTGTGACTCATTAAAGATATTGTTCTGTGGTCCGAGCAGGTTGTTGCACTTGGCTTTTTGGGAATTGCTACAAAGGTCGATTGCAGCCATTGTCTGAGGATTGTGTGCGACTCATTAAAGATATTGTTCTGTGGTCCGAGCAGGTTGTTGCACTTGGCTTTTTGGGAATTGCTACAAAGGTCGATTGCAGCCATTGTCTGAGGATTGTTGTAGTCTGATATATTAGATTAAAGATTTCAACCATTACATCAATACCATCTTCATGAATAAGTTTTAATAATTCGATGGGCACATCATCTGGTCCAGTAGCTTTACCCTCTTTCGTTTTTTTAATGGCATAGATGACTTTTCTCTTAATATTGGTGGTCCGGTATCCTCTGTGATTTCTAATCACAGTTCTCCTCTTTCATCATTAAATAGTTGTTGGATGTAATTATCCAGTGACACAATCTCTCCTTCACGTCAGTAATAATATCCCCTTTATCATTTTTAAGGGTATTCGTTCTTGTGCTTTTTCTAGAAGTTGTCATTTCTTTGATTTTTTTGTGTAAATTAAAGCTGTCATACTTTTTATCCAGGTCTTCTATTTCTTTGCATCTATCGGAGAGCCACCCCTCTTTTGCCTCTCGAATTTTCTTTCTGATGTTTCTCTGAATTTCTTTGTATTTATTCGGGTCTTTTGTTTTTTGTTTTCTTCGTTCTTCCATGAGTTCAAGAATTTCTACTGTCATCCAAGGTTTTGTTCTTTCTCCAAGTGGTTTGACGGTTTCTTTTCCAACTGACACTAAGGCATGTTGAATTTTTCCCCATTTTTAGTCAACAGTCAGAGTTTCCGCACTATCTTCTTTGACTTTCCTTAAGTTCTCGTTTATTTTAACTTTCGTTTCCGCATATGTGTTGTCTTGTTTGAGCCGCCTTCTTTACTTTCACTCTCATAGACAAAACAACAGGGTTGTGATAGGAGGATATGTCCTCTCCTGGATAAGTTTTAGATGATCTTATAGAATTTCTATATCTTTTTTCTATTGCTTTTAACTATAGAAACTTAAATACGGACATGCGGTAGGTGACGCCGCAAGAAAACTTTACGTCAATGTAGCTCAAGGACTAAACCATATTAAAACATTAAAACCGCAGTAGTTGGAAGCAGATACAATTACACACCACTTGAAGATACACAGATGGGGTTCTTCTCTTCTTCTTCTTAACTCAGGCGAGACTCGTTAGTCTCTGGCACTTGGTCATAAGACCTTTGTACCAAACCCTGTTCTTCTCCTTAATCTTTAATAAGTCATGTGGCCTCAACGAAGGCCAACAGTTTTCTTATTGGTAGTTTTAGGATCTCTTCTGGTTCAAACCTCATTTGACCAGTGAAGTCCTGCCTGCCTTACATCACCTAGCACACTGCAATGGCATGGTATGTGTATGGCAGTTTCTTCTTCCATTTCGCACTTTCTGCACCATGGTTCATTCACCTTACCTAGTTTGTATAGGTGATTCCTTAAACGGCAATGTCCAGTCACCATTTCAGTGATCGTTTTGATCTCTCGTTTATTGAGGTTCATCAAACTGTTCGAGAGTTTTTTATCAATATTCTTGATTATTTTTTTAGTCTGGATTTGCCCTTGAGTGGTTCTTCATTTATTTTGATGATTCTTTAGCAGCCATTTCTGAACCTCGCTTTTCATAGCATCTTTAGTGATGCCACAAAAAGGTTCTGGGCCTTTAAAAGTTTCTCTCGAGCCTTGTTTCGCTAACATATCTGCTCGTTCGTTCCCATGCACCCCTTCATGACCCGGCACCCATATTAAAGACACTTTATTGTCTTTTGTTAGGTTATTGAGGAGATCTTTGCAGTTTCTCACCAGTTTTGATTTGGTGAGAGGGTTCTTTAAAGCCAGAATAGCCGATTGGCTATCTGTGTAAATGTTGATTCTCTTAGCTTTAGGGTCTTCATCAATGATTTCAAAAATGCAGGCCACCAAAGCAAAAACTTCAACCTGGAACACCGTTGTATGTTGACCTAGGCTGTAAGATTTATTATAGTTACATGTTTGCCCAAAGACTCCTGATCCAGTACCATGGGCAGTTTTAGATCCATCAGTGACCCATATTAAGTCCCCATTAATGTTTGGGACTTTTTGTTCTCTAGATGGTATAATTGTGTTAATCTTCTCAGTGAAGATTAGTTCTGGTGTCATCATATCTGAGTTCATCATAAAGACGGATTCCTCAAGTATAGTCCCAGTAATGTTTGTGTGGCTATTCAATACATAATTTGGCCTCCAAGTATTATTTGTTTTGAGCCTCAGGATGGTCATAAAGGCTACCGCCGAAATATATAATTCCAGCGGAGGGAGACCTGTGATAGCCTCTAATGAAGCCGTTCCTGTACTATTCAAGGCTCCTGTTATATTTAGAAGCGCTTGTCTTTGTAGGGTGGTGAGAGTGGTCACAAAAGATTGCAAAGCTGTCTTTCTCCACCAGAGTACTGACCCATAAGTAACTGTCGGTCGTATCACTGATGTGTACAACCAACATATCACCTTTGGTTTCAATCCCCAGGTTTTACCTACAACTCGTCTGCAGTTCCAGAAGAGTCGCTTAGCCCTATTGGTTATATTGGTAATATGAGTATTCCAATGGAGTTTCGAATCCAGGGTTACCCCTAGATACTTAACCTCATTGGTTCTTTCCAGTACCTCTCCAAATAATTTCAGCTCACTCAGTCCAGTAAGCTTCCTCTTATTTGTAAAGGCTACCAGTTTAGTTTTAGAAGGGTTCACGGAGAGGTTCTCTTTCAGACACCAGTTCTCTATGTAGTGAAGGGCATATCGCATCTGATACGCAACAGCGCTGGGAAATTTTCCCCTAGTTACTATTACGATATCATCTGCGAAACCCTGGACCCAGATTCCTTGGGCGCTTAGCCCATGAATCAGATCATCGACAACTATGTTCCATAATGACGGTGACAATACACCCCCTTGAGGGCATCCCTTAGTTGCCCTCAGATTTATGGTATCTTCATGCGTATCTGTAAATATTATTCTGCTCTGAAGCATCTGAATAATCCACTTGCATGTTGTTTTTCTTACTCACCAGTGCGATTTGTATAGACTCGATTGAGGTATTATCAAATGCACCTTCTATATCTAAAAATGCAGCAAGTGCGACTTCTTTCTGATGCAGACTCCTTTCGAGTTCCGACACTAGATTGTGTAGGGCGGCTTCACCTGATTTCCCTGCCTGATACGCCCATTGCCGTTGGTGCAGTGGATTTTCATTTAAATTGTTTTTCTTGATGTATTCATTCAAGATTTTTTCCATGGTTTTTAACATGAATGAGGTCAGACTTATAGGCCTGTAGGATTTTGCTAAGATGTAATCTGTTTTTCCTGGTTTGGGAATAAACGCCACCCTTGCCCTTCTCCAAGCTTTGGGAATGTATCCCAGAGCATGGCTAGCTCTAAATATTGTGATCATGATTATTTCCAGACCCTCCTGGAGAAGCTTAGGAAATATACCATCCGGTCCCGCAGTTTTATAAGGTTCAAAAGTTTCCATAGCCCATCTGACCTTGTGAGAACCAAAGATCTTGTCAGAGGTCAGCCAGTCCCTTTTAGTTGGGCTATTGTTTGCTTGATGTTTGTTATTGCCAGTCAGTTGCGTCGACCCTGGAAAGTGAACACTTAAAAGATGCTCTACAGCCTCCTTCTCTGTGTCTGTATACTTCCCATTGGGCAATTTCATTGACTTGGGTTTGTTAATGTTATTTCTTTTGAGGATTCTGTTGACCCTGGCGCTTTCAGGTACACTTTCAATGTTTTCACAGAATTCTCTCCAGGATCTTTCCTTAGCGGATTGGATTTTCTTATTATAGGTTTTCAGTTTAGCCTTATATGCTTCCCAATCACCTTATTTCTTCGCCCTATTGAAGAGCCGTCTTGTTTCTCTTTTGAGATCAGACAGCAAGTTATTCCACCAAGTTACTTGCCTGGGAGGGCGACTTCCTTTTAACGGGCAGTTTTCCTCATATGAGACGACTATTGCATGCTGCAACCAGTCTACTGACATCTCAACCTCAACGTTGTTTTTTGGCCTTTTAGGATAATTCCGTACCCTTGTTCCAAGATCCCTCTTAAAGGCTTCCTAATCGGTCACCTTAGGGTCTCTATAGAACCTTGGTTCCGGTTTGACTGAGTTTATCTCAAAGCATATGTATGCATGATCCGATAAGGATAACGCATCAGACACATGCCAATCAGATATTATGTTCCCAATCCCCATAGAGCATAGGCTTAGGTCGATTAGTGATTCTGCCCTTGATGTCCTGGTGGGCTTATTACCCCTGTTCAGTAGTGCAAAGGTACTCAAAAAGTGACTTACCTCTATTGTTTGTATCTCGGCTCCCCCAAATTATGTGGTGAGCGTTGGAGTCGACTCCAATGATAAGTTCTGTATGCTTATCATTGATGTATTCTAGAAGGTTCTCTAGGTTAGTCCCTGGAAGTTGTTCTTTAGTGTCAATAGGAAGGTAAAGAGACGCAACAATCAACTCTGTAACCAACCCATTGCAATTTAGTTTAATTCTGGAAGCTGTCATGTCTCCCCTACAGAGCTCCATAACTGGTACCAGGTTAAGGTCGATCTTAATTTTGCAGTTTATTCATTTTTGGGGTCTCTAACAGGCCCTCTTGTAATTTCTTCCACCTGCATAGATTCCCCTTCGGCCTCCTGCAGTTCGGAAGTAATCGTTGCAGGTTTTGGTTCCCCAATGTTCCCTACCTGTCTTGCTTTACCCTCTTCTAACGGTATAATACTTGCTCGCTGTAGAAGATAATAAGGCTTCCATTGAAGCCTTTCGAGCTGAGCCTCTGACTCCTTATCAATTCGGAGACTAACATGCAGTCCTCCGTCAGCTGCTGGTTTGGAACTCAGAATTGCCCAACGACTGGTCCTTAGTTCAGGATTTTGTTTTCCAATTCGTGCCAGTGGCACTTTCAGATCCTCATTTTTAGTCTCTGGAAGGTACATCAGTACACGCTTAGATTTTGGGAGTTCCTCAGCCTTAATGACCTTCAACTCCGTCTTTTCTTCCAAGAAATCCTGTGTGATCTTAAAGGACTCCTAGGAACCTCATCGATAAGTTTAATTAGAGCTTCTTTTATTGCTCCAACGTCTTTTTATGTTACAGATATGTCTGGGTATTCTTTGGGAATTATTGCCGTCTTTATTCCCGTAAAAGCAGCTTTGTAGTTGCTGCTGAGCTCTTTGAAAGAGGCAGCAGCAGTTCTGCTCTTTTTTGTTAATTTCTCCTCAGGAGTGCTTCTATCAGACACAGTCCGCTTGACAGCTTGTGCGATTTCGGCATTTCCAGGAGTCTTATTTTGAGGTCTAGGAGGTAATTTGACCTTAAAAGTGTCAATTCCCTGGTCTCTCATTTTCCGAAGCTTTCTTCTCTGTGCCCCAGATATTTTTGGCCGAGAAACCTCATCCTCAGCATCTTTTAAAGGAGTCCGCATTGCGTCCTCAGTATTTTTATTACCCGATGTGATGGGTTTATTTTCTTCCAGATTCTGCCGAACAGTCTCAGTGGAAGTTTGATTGTTTGTTGGGTGGGTCCTCCTGCGAGACCCCTAGGGTTAAATCTTTTAAATTTTTAGCATGCCATATTGATCCCACGAGTATGGGAGAAATAAACTGTCCATACCAGCAGCGCTCCCTGTGCCGGTACAAGGCCTTAAATGAAAGGGGGTGTGGCCTGGTTCCCCCAGTCGACCGTTTGAGACAGTTCAATTTAGACACACAACTGCCATGCAGGCCTGGGCACGGTACAATTACACCTTTACCTTGTGTGTTGGGGGTGTAGGTTTAGTGGGAAAAAGGATGAAGGAGGGATAGTATTTTCTGGTTGTACAAGTGTAGGATAGATACAACTGGTAGATAATATCGGGTCGGTTGATTATATATTGGCGATGTGAACAGTGCCGTAGAATGGAGATGTGGCAGTGAAGACCAGAGGGTCTTCTACTTAAATTTACGCCAGGGTAGTGGTACAACCAGACATGGGTGGGTTAACTTAGGGCGGGCTACTTCTTGGTCGCTGAAGCAGTTCATACATTCCTAGTCTCTCAAGTACCTAGGAAAGATTCCCAGATACTCCAGAGAGCTAAGTCGTGACAGGAACCGGTCTAGCGAGGTTGTTTCACATCCTTTCATACTTACCATGCACCAGGCCTAGCTCGTTTATAGGGGGTGCCTTCTTTCATCGGAGAGCTCCTTATTAGGGAGATCCCATGCATTCGTACACACATACTTGATCCACTTCCTGCGCCAGACTACAGCCCTATCTGTCAGCTTAAGCCCCCGAACCAACGTCAAGGTCGTGAAGCCCCTATCGGGAGATACCCCAACAGATGAGGTTCTAGGAATCTTTTATAAAACACATTTTACAATAAAATATATTTTCGGCGCGGTATGACATACCGCATGCCAGTGGTTAAGGGTTAATAAACTACCGATTTTTAAAGATCTAAAAACTTACTAATATAAGCATACAAAAAAAAAAAGACCTCCAAAAAAAACACGACAGCTTCAACCTCTACAAGAACCTTCAATATGTACATACTTATGGAATTGGAAAACTGAAAAGTTCTCAGTAATGACCTACAGTGCAGAAACATTGTCCCTAATAAACAACAATGCTTCAAAACTAAGAATAACTCATAACACAAAGAAGGATGGAGCAATGATAGGAGTAACAATAAAAGACAAGATCGCAAACGAAGACGTAGGAAACAGAACCAGAGTTACAGATGTTGTGGAGAGGGGTTGCAGTTTGCAGTGGAGATGTGCTGCCTACGTGGCAAGAATAAAGGATGGAAGGTGGACACGTAAGTTAACTGAATTAAGACCAAGAAAAGATAAACGACACAGAGGAAAAAGGAAAACCATCTATACCCGATAGTCCAGAGAAATAAGGATTTTCTCAGGACACTCAAAGATCCAGGTAGCTGACTACATTTTTAGTTATTGTAGACCTATAGGAAGAAAACCTACATGTTTCCTGCCTAGAGTTCGCGTCCATTTTTTATTTCGATTTTTTGCACCCCATTAAAAAGCTAAATAGTTGACATAAGAGTACAAAATTTGATTTTTAAGAACATTAAAAAACTTCAAAATACCAATTTTTGAATGTTAAAAAGTCAATTTGTTGCTTGGCAAATTGCAAAATAAATGAAAATCGATTTTTGTTAATAACTTTTACTAAATTTAACCTAGAATTTTAGGGTTTCACCCAAAGTTGAGTATGTTGGTACTTAACAATCCCTCAAAATTTGAGACCGATCCATTAATTAGTTTAAAAGTTATTCTATTTGTTTATACCAGAGACCTTTATTTTGCAATAATATAAGACAGAAAATAATGAACATAGGGCAATTCTGAGTATGCCATATGAAAGTACAAGAGTGGTAGTATCAAAATGTATTAAAAAAGATAAAAAAATTAATTAATATAGCCAAAAATCCTAATGCCAAATTTTTGAAATTTTGTGGTTTGTAAACATTTAGAATAACTTTTTTCTACAACCACTATTCAAAGTGCACTTTTCTGCACGGTTTTATGTTAGCAAACTTGATATTTTCTCACAGTATAAGATATTTGACATTAGTGTGCAGAAAAGTGACGTTTCTGTGCCGCAAAGTGACGTTTCTGTGCCGCAAAGTTCTTTTCTGCACAGTTGACTACCTCATTCTGAGTAACGTTATATTCTGTTTACATCCGTGGACTACCGCATTCTGAGTAACGTTATATTCTGTTTACATCCGTGGTTAAACTTTAGACAAATATATAACCTATAAGACAATTATTATATTTAACTATAGCATAGAAACTAAATTATGGATGTTACAACTGTTTTATTTTACAATTTTATTCTTATTAAACATTTTATAATTATCAAATAACCAATAAGGATTTAGCAACCTGTGCAAGAGACGTCGAATGAAGTAGGTTTTGTGTAAATCCGTGACTGCATAAATATAATGTCAATAATGTGTAATAATTGTTTAAATTTAAACAAATTAAGGCAGTGCATTAATTTTTCAACTGATTTTTGTGCAATTTATTTAGGTATAAGGAATTTAAATTGCTTAGTAGGTATTAATTAAATACAGTTTAAAATTTATCACATAGGTACCTATTATAATTAATCGTCGTTTGGAAATTGTAATTTTTATTTTTAGGAAAAACTGTGCTTGTAGAAAAAGTATAGTGTGAAACACGTGCAGAAAGGTAATTTCTCACTCGTTTGAATTGCGGCACTCGCTTGCGCTCGTACCGCAACTTTTCAAACTCGTGAGAAATTAGTACCTTTCTGCACTTGTTGCACAATATACTATAAAAATATTATCCGTAGAAATAATCTTTTTATATATTCGAAAAGCTAGTATTTTAACACGAATTTTCAAATAAATAAATTTAGCCTGGGTTCATTTGGGACAAAGTTAGCATGTGTTTTTGTTTTAATTCACAGCTAATTTGTTTATAATAATTAAGGAATCTCATTAAGGCCACTTTAGAGAATGGGATTTATATTTTTGCTAAAAAAATTGCACAATAGTTATTTTCCTAACAAGTGCAGAAAGTCATTCTTTTCCGCACGCGACAGTAGTTTGCCGAACGACGCGAAGCGGGAGTTCGGCAAGCAGTCGAGTGCGGAAAAGAGACTTTCTGCAAGAGTTAGGAACAATATTTTTTCTAAGAGTCTTTAAAAAATTACCAAATCTTAATCAATTAATTTAATTAATATGAAAATACATACACAAATTAATTCTTTGACAAGGTTGTCAAAACCAAACTTTCAATATAATTAGTTAGCATGACGACGATCTTGGTTTCCATGACGATGATTCAAAACGACTGTTATTGTCTACCGATTTGACTTTCGAATATTATGTCAAAATAATTTTATTTCATCGAATTGTCGCGTTAATTTCATTAAAACAGGAACACAATAAGATATATTTGAAATAAATTAGTAAATAATATGTAAATATTAGTTTATTATATGTATTATAATTACTTTAAGGCCATATTAACATATCTAGATTAACACGCGTGCGGAAAAGTAAAAACCGCGTGCGGAAAAGTAACACGCGTGCGGAAAAGTAACACGCGTGCGGAAAAGTGAAACTTTCTAAACTAAAATGCGTGCGTGCGCGAAAGTAGACATTTTTGCACGCTCGTAGAAAAACATTGTACCTTCACTCCTTCACAGCACCCTCTACGATTTTTCAAAAATGTAGTTCAAACGGTTACTAGGGGGAACCTACAATTCCACCGAGTTTTTTTAATGGCATGGACTTTATGTCATTCAGCCAGTCACAACATGAGGTACTTAGTGTCATGTGTAGTGTGTGTGTTGAGTAAGTGTCTTGTTACTTTGCAAAGTCGATGTCATTGTATTTGCAAAGAGACGCTAATTGTATCCGAATGTATGCGGTCCCTCCGGTGAGTACCGATCCCACAAGGACAGAAACTATCTTCATTTATTAATTTATAATAAACGAAAAATTCCTGACCCTGGTGAGATTCGAACTCACGACCATTCGGACCTTTCGATCCACAGGTAGGCGCTATTACCACTGAGCCACAGAGTGAATCCACCGAGTTAAAATACCGAATAAGCAATTTCAAGCTAATACAATTTTCTTTATCTCCGGATCAACTCAATGGATTTTGATCTTTCTTTTTTAATCTGTATGTAATTTCTACGTATATTACAAATATGCAGTTTTTTATAAATTTATTAATTAACAAACAGTCTAATTTGTTTAAACAATTCTTGAAAACATAATCATTTTTTTTACAAAAATCTATTTTTTAATCATAGTATCATTAATGATCATAGAAAAAGTTAAAGTACACTTTAATAAATAAATTATTTTTATTAGATAATTATATATTGAAGATAATTTATTTATAAAAGTATACCTTAACTTTTTCTATAATTAATAATGATAGTATGATTAAAAACATGGATTTTTGGGAAAAAATTATTTTTTTTGAAAATTGTTTAAACAAATTTAATTAGACTGTTTATTAATTAATAAATGTCTAGACAAATTGCATATTTGTAATGTACAGAAAAATTACATAAGAATTAAGAGGAAACAGTAGCGATCAACAGGTAGCAAAAACGCGTTCCAAGATTGCGGCTGCAATTTTGAATATTTTTTCGAGATATTTGGCACACTTATTCGTAATATAATAAAGAATGGCGGTACAGAGCCCAATTTGAAAAATATATTAATATGTGGAAATTACTCTGTAATTAAATACAATATTAAAAAAACGAGCCTGTACCGCCATTAAGAAGAACAAAAAAATACACTTTCTTCAAATAAATTTTTTATCCGATGCTTAGATTTTGTGTCATTTTGGAACTACTAATGAAATAAAAAATTTTAGTAGTTCCAAAATGACACAAAATCTAGGTATCGGATAAAAAAGTTTATTTGAAGAAAGTGTATTTTTTTGTTCTTCTTAATGGCGGTACAGGCTCGTTTTTTTAATATTGTATTTAATTACAGAGTAATTTCCACATATTAATATATTTTTCAAATTGGGCCCTGTACCGCCATTCTTTATTATATTACGAATATGTGTGCCAAATATCTCGAAAAAATATTCAAAATTACAGCCGCAATCTTGGAACGGGTTTTGGCTACCTGTTGATCGCTACTGTTTCCTCTTAAAAAAAAGATCCAAATATATTCAGTAGATCCCGAGATATAGTAAATGATAGTAGTTTTTAGTTGCCTATTTTAGTTTTTGAGCTCGTGCATTTGTCGGCTCCCAGCTCCCACTTCACCAGCATTTTGAAAATTTAAAATAATTCTTTCTACGGACAATATTTTTAAAGTTATTCTAAATGTTTATAAACCAGAAAATTTCAAAAAGGCATTAGGATTTTTGACTATATTAGATAATTTTTTTATCTTTTTTTAGTACATTTTGATATTAATACCACTTTTCTACTTTAATTTGGCATAAGCAGAATTGCCGTATCTTCATTATTTTCTGTCTTATGTTATTGCAAAATAAAGGTCTCTGGGATAAACAAATAGAATAACTTTTATAGTTATTAAGGTATTCAAGGGTATTTATTATAAGGATAATAACGCTTGAGGTCAATGGTGTATAGACCGAAAGCGTTATTATTATAATACCTGTGGTGCCTTCAACGTTTAATGTCCGACTAAATTATTCTTTATGTGCAAAAAATTTTGAATTAATTAGTTTTCAAATAAGTACATTTACCAGAAATAATCGTAACGTAATTGTGGTAACCATAGTTTTACTTAGCTCCTGAAGAAAATTGTTTTCAAGGGTTAAGCCAGGATCCAACGGCGCGAGGAGTGTCATTCCCCGCTCCAATCTTGCCAGTTCACGAGCCGTGGAATAAGGATAAATTGGAGATCTTCCGTTATTTGTCGGTAAATCAACATGGTTCAAAGCATCTCGGAATTACACTAAAACCTCGATATTCCACGCTCCATGGGAATGCCCCGACCACATTTCGACGCACCAACCGTGTTGGGAGCCAGGACTGGCACTCCACACGCCGTTGGATCTCGGCTTAATATTAACAGAAGTCAACAAAAAAATATTTCCCTTCACATTTTATGCCGACTTAGGACGGCCAACTTAATTGTAAGCTGGTATGTTTAAAAATATTTTTTTGTTTTTTATTTTTTGTATTTTTTTTTGTATTTTTTAGTTTTTTATTTTATATTTATTTATTATCATTATAATTAAGTATCGCAATTTTCCTTTTTTAAAATTAAAGAATTTTCAAAGTTTTCTTTGACGTTGTTTAAAAGAAGTAAATTATCCGATTCACCTTCTTCTTTGCAAAAATTAATCAACTTCGTTAGTAAACTGATTGCCTCTGTATAATTTTTTGGACGTTCTTTATTTTCGTCTGAATCATGTCTTTCTTCTTTGTCCGATGAACCAATTGTATCTTCGTTGGGTGTTTTGCTGCATAGAATGGATCCACTATCAGTAACGTCTTCATATCTTTCCATAGATAAAAAATGTTGTCCTGTAATATCAGGACCCAAAGCTTGTGTATGGCCTTCCTTATCTGGTTCCCAAATCGGCTCTTCTGGTTGATCCTGTTCATCATTGTTATGTGTAGAGCCAATCTCGAGGAATTCTCGAGCCAATTTTCCCTCTGGTCTCGGTTTGGTCGAATATTGGATGTTATTTCGATGTTTAAAGCTATACAACCATCCGTTCGAAGCTTTGAAATCATCTCTATTTAACCCCAAAGCGACTTCCATTGCCTTTGCTTGCATCATAGAACCCGTCACTGGAATATTTTGATTTCTAACAGTCCAAAACCACTCATAAACCGCCGAGTCAATGTCAGCAACTTCTTTTTTCACTTTCTTTTTCGAATTAGCATTGCATCCGTATTCCTTCCACGATTTATAAATGGCCTCTTTATCTTTCAAAATGTAACAGATCTGCGTCTTCCCCACGTTGAATTGCTTTGCGAGTATCCGGGCACTTTTTTTTGTTTTCTCAAACTCATCTATAACTGCGATTTTTTCTTCTAATGATAACCACTTTCTTTTGTTTACCTCTGTATAATTGTTTGGACGTTCTTTATTTTCGTCTGAATCGTTTTTTTCTTCTGTCTTTATATCTTTTGGACGTTCTTTATTTTCTTCTGAATCGTTTTTTCCTTTATACGATGAACAAACTGTATCTTCGTTTGATGTTTTGCTGCGTATAATGGATCCATCATCTGCAACCTCGTTATGTCTTTCCGTAGATAAAAGATGTTGTCCCGTAATATCAGGACCTAACGCTTGTAAGTGGCCTTCCTCATCTGGTTCGCAAATCATCGCTTCTGGTTGTTCCTGTTCATCATTGTTATGTGTAGAGCTAGCCTTGAGAAAACATGCTCCCTCTGTTGTCGGTTTACCCAAACTTTGGATGTTATTCCGAAGTTTAAAGTTATACAACCACCCGTTCGACGCTTTGAAGGTATCTTTACTGCACTCCAAAGTTTTAGCCACTTCCATCGCCTTTGCTTGCATCATGGGACCCGTCACAGGAATGTTTTGATTACTAACAGCACAAAACCACTCATACACTCCCGAATCAATGTCAGCAACTTCTTTTTTTACTTTCCTTTTCGAATTTGCATTGCGGCCGTCTTCCCTCCACGATTTATAAATTTTGTCTTTGTCTTTCAAAATGTTACAGATCTGCGTCTTTCCCACGTTGAATTGCTTTGAGAGTGTCCGGGCACTTTTTTTTGTTTTCTCGGACTCTTCGATGACTGCGATTTTTTCTTCTAATGATAACCACCTTCTTTTGTTTGCCTCTGTATTATTGTTTGGACGTTCTTTATTTTCTTCGGAATCATTTTCTTCTTCTGCCTTTATATAATCTTTTGGGCTTTCTCTATTTTCTTCTGAGTTGTTTTTTTCTTCGTTCAATACACCAACTGTATTTTCGTTTGATGTTTTGCTGCGTATATAAGATTCATTATCAGCAACAGGTTTATGTTTTTCCATAGATAAAAAATGATTTCCTGTAGTATAAAGACACAATGCTTGTATGTGATCTTTCTTATCTGGTTCGCAAATTAGTTCAACATCTGATTGTTCTTGTTCATCATTGCTAGTGTTGAGGCCCTCTGTTTTCGGATTACTCAAACTTTGAATATTATTTTGAAGTTTAAATTCATACAACCAACCGTTCGATGCTTTGAAATCATCGTTACTGTACTCCAAAGTTTTAGCCACCTCCATCGCCTTTGCTTGGATCATGGGACCCGTAACAGGAATGTTTTGATTACTAACAGCACAGAACCACTCATACACCGCCGAATCAATATCAGCAACTTCTTTTTTCACTTTTTTTTCCGACTTAACACAGCAGCCGTTTTCTTTCCACGATTTATAAATGGCCTCTTTGTCTTTCAAAATGGTACAGATCTGCGTCCTTCCCACGTTGAATTGCTTTGCGAGTATCCGGGAACTCTTTTTGGTTTTTTCAGACTCTTCGATAATCGCGATTTTTGCTTCTAATGATAACCACTTTCTTTTGTTTGACATTTTTCACCGAAATAATTTTGAGCAAGGGTAGCACAACTCAGTTTATAATATTTTAGACTAAAACTGACACAATTTGCGACCTGAAAAGGGAATAGGTATTATAAATGTCCCCACCAACGTTACTTAAGAAGTACTAACGGCCAACGCATTTTTGTGGAAGCTCTTCATATAGTACGCGCAAATTTTGATTATCTTATTTCCATTATTATGCTTGAAATACAGAGTAGAAGTTTCGAAATTATCCATTCCACGGTTATATGTAACTAGTGGCGTTGGCCGTAGAAACAATCGCGGTATTCTGCTTTGTTTGCCGGACCGATGCGACCGTCATTTGTCTGGGCGAGTGTAGAGAGAAATAGACTGGAGGGTCGACTGTGTTGTAGCTTTCCGTGAAAGCAGCACTGTATAGTGCACATGGGCGGAGAGGTGGGGTATTACCAGGCCGTAATTATCTGATACGGAAAATTAATTAAATCGACAAAGGAATCATTTCCTGTTTTTAATAAAATTCTTCTATAATAATAAGTCAAATAATATTGGTACGGTGGAATGGTATTCTAGATTTTAATATTTACTTAACAAGTTGTCAACAACTGTATAAAAACAAAAACAATATGATAATGTTAGGACAGAAAAGAATTACAGAAGAGAATTATTGTCTTTATTATCAGAGAGATAATAAGATTATCATTATACTCCTGGATATCAGAAAGATTTCATAAATATTTCAACGTAGCGATAGTATTTTAGACCTCATATATTTTGTAAGTATAATATATTTTGAATTTCCTTGGAAATTTCAAGTACCTATTATAATGTCATACACGGGTAGAAGTTCTTATGTCAGAAACGATACAAGAATTTGTGTCAGACACAGTTTCTTGTAAAAGAAATGCGAAAATTTGTGCGCAAAACGTAAAACTTGCTGGTAAAACAATATAATGTCATAATGGCGGCTGAAAATGGTATCATATGATTTATGTCTTAATGAATTTATTTGTGTTTTTGTAGGTATTATTTATAAATTTTTTATTGATACTTAATATGTACTAGTGTTCTACTAATAACCATATATTTAGGTCCTAGTAAAGTCCAAACTATAACATTGGCTTTCATTGTGTTGTATAATTTTTTTAATAGAGGAAAATACAATAGTTCCTAATTTGGATCAAACTGTAGATAATCCTAATGCAAATATTTTAGCATAAATATCAAAACAAAATAAAAACACAAATAATTAACCTTATCAAACAGTCAACGTAAAATTCTGGTTAACGTTAAATGTTAAATTTATAAGTTTTTAAATTTTATAAAATCCTTAAAATCAGCTGTAGACGCAGTACTACCATCCCCACGGCACAGAATAACTAACTATATGGTTAGTTATCCTGTGCCCACGGTACGGTAGTAACTATGTAGTAGTACACGGTACAGTAGTAACTATGGTTAGTTATTCTGTGCCCACGGTTCTTAGACATTTACTACGGTTGCCTTGTCCGACTGTGGTGGGGAGACTTAAATGTTTGACTTACGTGACAAGAGTACACAAGCCCATCTTTATCACAGTTTTTTGTGGTAACGATCTTCGATACTGTGTATTACATATTTGTGTTATTCTCTATCTTATATAAAATATATCCTAGTTTAGGTTAGGGTTCATTGCATTGCGATGGTTTGAGACTTCTGAGCTTCACTGATGAGGCATAAGGATGCTGAAATAGCTATATGGAGATGGTGGTCCAACTCTGAATCAAATATAAACAAAACCTGCCTTGATCTTTTTTATCTATATCCTAGTTTATAGGCCAATCAAGTTAGGTTTTTACTAGACATAACGGAAAAGACGAGGTTTGACAGTTGAAATGTGTAGTATGAGATTTTACAAAAAGAATACCATCTTGGGATTCATCAATTTTTTAGTGGAACATTTTTTAAATAAACAATCAAAACGTCAAACTTAGTTTTTTGCTCATAACTTAAAAACTTGTTTATTTAGTTAATATAACTAAAATTGAGAGCATTATGGTGTTTGAATGGTGTGCAAAAAATGGTCCAGATCTGTTAAATAGTTTTCGCAAAATTGAATTTGTTTATAAAATTTTTTGAAAAACGAGCTAATTTCTGAGGCTGGTCCAGTTAATATGGCTGAATGTATCTCAATAATCCGGGGTTCATTTCCTTCGTTAAGATGTATACTAACAGCCCATGAAAAAAAAGTAAAAAAAAAATTACATATACGTACACAAAATTATTTGTTAATAAATAGCAGTTTTTAAGCTTATAAACAATTACAATAATTTCGTAGAAATTAGATCAAATTAAATGGCAATAAAAAATACGGAAAACTGGTTAAAATACACAACTTCTAAAAAAAAATTTTAGGTCGTACGACCCTTGGGGTCTGAGATAGCCCCTTTTTTTGAAAAAATCACTGTTACGTTAATTAACAACACTAAGATCTGAAATTAACCAATATTTTATAAGAAAAGTCAAAGTTTTTAACAAAGTTTTTAGCAAGAAAAAATGTTAAAAATTGTTTAAACAGTAGTGTTATAAACAAAAAGTATTTTGCGTTCCGACTAAAGTAAAAAATAGCGGGCGTAGTCGACTGACTGAATAGTGGGCGCGGTTGGCAACCGGCAGCAACTCCTAAAATTACGTTATACCGACCACAAAAATCAACTTTAAAGTGAATAACCAATTTTCGTCATTCCTTATGTTTTCGAGGTCTCCGAATCCGAACATGGAGTTTATTTTTTCTAGAATTAGTGGAACATGTTCAAAAATCAAATTTTATGCCAAAATGCAATAAATCAATTTTAATGATTTTTCAATTTTAACTCACTGTATTTTTGGTCGCTGTAAATATTTCCTTTTGAAAATTTTACTGTGTTATCTTTGAAGCATTTAGATAACAATGAGATTTGTCCAAAATGATTAAACACATTAAAAGATAAGTTGTTAATTTTTAAACATTTTGTCGTCAGATTTCGTTAGTTTCATGCTTACTTAAAAAAGTTGAGTGACAAACTTTTTAGTTTATAATTTTAACTAACACAGAAATAAAATATAATTCATGAAGAAGTTTTCCAAAAAAATTTAATTTAAAATATGCAATAGGAAAAATGTTATGTGACTTTATAGACGAGCGGCACACTGGCACACCCCAAAAAAAGCTTATTTCTCGAGATACTGATACTAATTTTGGTAATAGGTACTTTATATTTTTGATGGTGCTGAAAACGAAAATTAGGGTTGTTTTGAATTTTACGTGGGGGAACATTATCAAAATCGCAACTTTACCCTAAAAATAAAAATCACGTTTTTTGCGTTTAACTTGCTACAACTCAGTTCCATTTTAATATTTTTTTCTAAAATTTTTATAGTATATATTTCTCACCATTCTGAAGACAATGGGACCTGCTTCAATATTTCTGTCTTGCTATAAAGAAAGTTATAAATTGTTTGATGTAAAAGGTGCAGATTCTTGAATTGCAAAGTTTAATCGCAAAAGTTGAGTGACAAAATTTGAAATTTAGCTGTTCAATTAATTTTATGTTAAAATCTAGAGTACAGAGAACAAAATGTTTTATAGAAAAAAGGTGGTGTAACTTTTAATTTTAAGAAAAACGTGATTTCATTTTTTTATTTTTAGGGTAAAATTTCGATTTTCACAATGTTTCCCCATCTAAAATTCAAAATAAAACTCATTTTCGTTTTCAGCACCATCAAAAACATAAAGTAAGACCAAAATTAGCCATTCACCACAGTGTGGTTGATATCTCGAGAAATGAGCGTTTTTTTTTGGGGAGTACCACTCGTCTATAAGGTCGCGTAACTTTTTTTCTGTTGCATATTTTGACTTGAAATTTTCCAGAAAACTTCTTCAGGACCTATGTTTTAATGCTGCGTTGATTAAAATTATAAACTAAACAGTTTTTCACCCAACTTTTATAAGTTAACAGAAAACTAATGAAAAAATTGTTTAAACAATTTTCCGGCCGCGGTAGCTCTTGGTACCCTTTAAATTTGTTATAAGGAACTTTTTTTTGAGTAAGTTTGTGCAAAAAATAAGAATCGGAATAATTTACCTAACGGGGCCGACGATACAGCCTGGACTACACACGGATTCAAAATAAAAAATGGCCTATACCTACCAATCGGGTTCTACTGTACCAAGTTTACTATTTTTTTTATCTATGGTACCACATTAAAATAATAATGTTTATCTTATTTTCATTGCAAAATTATCCAAAACAAAGCAGCTAATGGGATGTATAAACCTTTTTTAAGTGGCCTTTTTATTGTCATTTTTTAAATTTATTTATTTAAAATATAATTTTACTAAATAAATGTGCAAGATAATAATATTCATAAAATGCAAGTTTCTACCAAAATATATAAATATAATATTAAGCTTCAAATCCGGTATACTGTCAATGTTAAAAATGGGCTGCAACGGTCTAGCGCTAGCGAATGGTAGTCCGCGAATTTATTCTCATTCGGCTACGCCCATTATTTTTTTACTTTAGTCGCAACGCAAAATACTTTTTGTTTATAACACTACCGTTTTAACAATTTTTAACATTTTTTCTTGCTAAAAACTTTGTTAAAAACTTTGACTTTTCTTATAAAATATTGGTTAATTTCAGATCTTAGTGTTGTTAATTAACGTAACAGTGATTTTTTTAAAAAAAAGGGGCTATCTCAGACCCCAAGGGTCGTACGACCTAAATTTTTTTTTTAGAAGTTGTGTATTTTAACCAGCTTTCCGTATTTTTTTATTGCCATTTAATTTGATCTAATTTCTACGAAATTATTGTAATTGTTTATAAGCTTAAAAACTGCTATTTATTAACAAATAATTTTGTGTACGTATATGTAATTTTTTTTACTTTTTTTTTCATAGGCTGTTAGTATACATCTTAACGAAGGAAATGAGCTCCGGATTATTGAGATACATTCAGCTATATTAACTGGACCAGCCTCAGAAATTAGCTCGTTTTTCAAAAAAATTTATAAACAAATTCAATTTTGCGAAAACTATTAAACAGATCTGGACCATTTTTTGCACACTATTCAAACACCATAATGCCCTCAAGTTTAGGTATATTTAAACATATTCTAATAAACAATAAAATTGTTATTAACAATATTAAAAAACAATGATTTTGTCGTCTGTTTTGCAATAACTTTTTTGTTTATTAACCGATTTCATTTAGCGTATCTCATTCGATGTATCTTTTTATTCTAAAAAAGTTACCTGTGAACGTCAAATCTCTAAATAAACAAGTTTTTAAGTTATGAGCACAAAACTAAGTTTGACGTTTTGATTGTTTATTTAAAAAATGTTCCACTAAAAAATTGATGAATCCCAAGATGGTAGCCCTTTTGTAATATCTCATACTACACATTTCAACTGTCAAACCTCGTCTTTTCAATTATGTCGAAAAACGGCTTATTTTTTACTAACTTGATTGGTCTATTACTTTATATTTTTGTATTTGAAATTTTGGTGTTGTTTCCCGTAAAAATTTATTTTGAATTATATAGTTGTACATCGTACCTATTGTAGGAGTTTAAATAATAATATATATTTATAAGATAGGTTAAAACGTTAAAATTTCATTATGTATTAACGTAATATTAATGTTGATGGAATTTTGGAATGCCAGGTACAGGCTGTAGTGTGGCCAAATTTATTACCTATTATTTAAATTCTTACAATAAATTATACAAGTAATTCTAATTCACCATAATGCTAGCTGACCTCTAAGGACGGTATGTATTTAGTAGTTAATCCAGTATGGATGGAAATTCAGTATAAGCGACAAATTTTCAGTGTAGAATGGAGATTGAAGTCCTAGATTTCCGTAAATCTTGTATTGACCGTTGGATAACCGTGAATAACCGGTCCTGATTAATTTTAAGTAGGTACAAAACCTCCCAATTATCAACAGTTTTCCATAATTAGGTATTACAATCCACTAAACGTATTTATTTCATAACTATCTTTACTATTTTCCATACATCAAAGACATAAAAATATCGATTAATCATATTATGATTCAAATTAGCGTACTCTCGTGACATAATCGCGGGCTTAATGTTCATTGGTTAGTCGGTGTAGGCCACCGTACTAAGACTAATCACGTGCCGAATTACATACAATTTTCGATAAAATAACTTGCATAGTGTCATACAGGGCACAAATGTACGTGCAAAAAACGATACAAGAAAATGTGTATAACTTTCTAATATGTATCAGAAACGATATAAAAAAATGATACAAGACAATGCATAGTGTCATACGGCCTTTATGAGGTTTTGTGACCGAAATGTCCGAAAATTTTTTCAGACCATAATAGTGAAAAGACCTCGAATGTTTACAAACCAACCTACAGTTTACATAGGGGACTTTAACAGTCACCACAACAAATGGGGGTATGAAAACAATGATGAAAATGGGGAAAAACTCCTGGAGTGGGCCGAAGAAAACAATATCCACCTTATCCATAGTCTAAAAGATAAACCTACTTTCTTTTCTAGAAGATGGCGCAAAGGCTACAACCCTGATCTATGCTGGGTTTCGAGTAACTCACAGTTACAACCACTCCCAAGCTCCCGAACTGTACTGCCTAGTTTCCCTCGCAGCCAACATCGACCTGTCATAATCGAAATAGGCATACAAATTTCTATCGTTGAATCCACGCCGAGACCCCGTTGGAATTTTAACAAAGCAAATTGGCCTGAATACACCAAAGAGCTGGACACCTGCATTCGCTTCATTGACCCAAAGGCCAACAATTACCACCGTTTTTTAGGAATGGTTATCTCTATCGCCAAAAAACATATCCCCCGAGGTTTTCGAAAGGAGTACATCCCAGGCTGGACGGAAGAAAGTCAAAAACTATATGAAGAATTTTTGAAATCAGAAGATCCCGAAATCGGTGACAACTTACTCAAGTCACTGGATGCAACTAGACTTAATAAATGGAAATCTACCGTAGAACATATTGATTTCTCCCGTTCCAGTCGGAAGGCATGGGGACTGATCCGCAAACTGGGCGAAGCAAGCAGAGCACAACACTTAAACAAATCAACAATTGAGCCAAATAACATAGCCAATAGAATAATTGAGAACTCTCGAGCTCCATCTGAGAAAACTCATACATCGATGGTAAAAAAAGCTCTTAAACAACTTAAATCAAATACCCCCACAACATCAGAATACTCACGTGCCTTCTCATTGGATGAAATAAACGAAGCGCTTAACCAAACCAAAACGGGAAAAGCAGCTGGTTTCGATGGAATATATCCTGAGTTTATAGTCCACACTGGTACAAAAACAAGACAATGGCTCAAAGAATTCTTTAGCGACATTGTGACTACAGCTATGCTTCCCCCAGAATTTAAAAGAACAAAAATTATCGCAATCCAGAAGCCTGGCAAAGACAACAAGCTGCCTGAAAGTTACCGGCCTATCGCCTTACTCAGTTGCTGTTATAAATTACTAGAACGACTCTTATATAATAGAATATGTAACACCATTGAGGACGCTGTACCAATTGAGCAAGCTGGATTTAGAAAAGGACGAAGCTGTTGTGACCAAGTGCTGTCCTTAACTACATTCATCGAAGCTGGCTTTGAAAGACGTGAAAAATCTGCCATAACATTTATAGACCTTACGGCTGCCTATGACACTGTGTGGAGAGAGGGCCTTATTTATAAGTTGATGAAAATCATACCCTGTCTCAAAACTTGTCAGCTGATAAACAATCTACTAACTAACAGACTGTTTCAGGTATATATAAATGATGCACGAAGTAGCGTTAGAAAACTTAACAACGGCTTACCTCAAGGCTCAGTGCTAGCTCCTTTATTATTTAACCTTTATACGGCGGATATACCTGAAACAAAATCGAGAAAATTCGCTTATGCAGACGACCTGGCCATTGGCTTCCAAGATAATAGTAAGGAAGCTGGAGAACGAGCTCTAAACGAGGACCTAACTACACTTAGTAACTACTTTAAGAACTGGCGCTTACGTCCTAACACAAGCAAAACTGAAACCTGTCTCTTTCACCTGTCGAACCAACTTGCGGGCGATACCCTCAATGTAACTCTAAATGATGCAGCTATCAAACATAACAACAACCCCAAATATCTAGGCATCACACTTGATAGAACATTCACCTTCAAAACTTGCTGGAACAACTTGGGGTGCTTCTGCAGATACTCTTCGGACCTCTGCTCTAGCTTTGGTTTTTTCAGTGGCAGAATATTGTGCACCAGTATGGTTAAATAGTGCACATACAAACAAAATCGATGTCCAACTTAATCAAACCATGAGATTAATCACTGGAACAATAAAATCAACCCCAGTGAGATGGCTGCCTACTTTGAGCAATATTGCCCCACCAGATCTACGCCGTACAGCAGCATTAGTGAGAGAGTATCAGAAAATTGTAGCCAACATACAATTACCAATCCATCAAGACATACCAGACATCTCAAAAGAGCACCAGCGACTGAGGTCTAGAAATCCTCCAATCAGAACTGCCCGAACAATTGGTGATTCCTATGATATACAAAGGCAATGGTCCACAAGATGGATGCCAACAATAGCAGCAGACTATATTCAGATATCCACCCCAACCCAGGGTTTCATCGGATCGGGTCTGCCCCGGCCCACCTGGACGAGGCTTAATCGCATACGTACCGGACATGGTAAATGTGCTGATTCTCTGTTCAAATGGGGTCGTGCAGAAAGTCCACAGTGTGATTGTGGATCGCTTAGACAGACCATAAGTCATTGTGTTTCAGATTGCCTAAATCGGGCCTACCGTGGAAACCTCCAGGACTTTGTGGAATGCTCCCCAGATGCAATTGAATGGCTATGTAAATTGGACATTAATATTTAGATTCATTCATTATGTTTTGGTGTTTGAATAATATATGTGTATATGTGTATATGTGTGTATATATGTATATATGTATATATATTATATTTGTGTATTTATCGTACTGAGAAAGTCCATACGCTAAATAAATAAAAAACCTCGAATGTAATAAAACTTATAATGAAATAATGGCATCTCCTGAGGTAAAATGTTCCGGAAACAAACTGAACCTCCGTTCGGATTTTCGGGTGAGGACTATTTCAAGGGGAACACTATTACAGGTGGGAAAAATTAGGATATGGTCTTGGAATCTTGGAAGTCTTACACAGAAGAGTGTGGAGATCGTTTAAAAGTTGCGTTAAAAAGTTGCGTCGAATTCGTTATGTAGAGATGGTTTAAAAGAAGGAGAGTACAAATTTCTTGCATTCAAGAAACTAGGAAAGGACAAAGGGCGAAAGAACTAGCTGAAGAATACAAATTGGATAAAAAAGTAATACTAGGAACGGAGTTGTATAGTTGTGTTGATAGAGTAATATCAGTGAAATTTGTAATTGATAAAGAAGTATTAAATGATGGGGTATTAGCTTTCTAATGAAGCTTTCTATTAGACATGGCGATTGTTAACACATTCTGTCAGCGAGAAACTCAACATACTACATACAAGAGAGGACAAGAAGGACATTTCATGATAAGAAAAGAAGATATACATGAATGTAAGGACTGCAGGGTAATAGTTAGTGAGACAATAAGAAAACAAAAAGTAACAAACAAAATATAAACCAAAGTAACAAAGAGGACCAAAGCGACGGAAGCGAGTAGTGTGTTGTGTGACAAAAAAAATTCCAACGAAGCTGAAGGAAAAATTCTATAAAACATAAGACCGGCTATGATGTATGTATGGAACTGAATATTGGGCAGTTAAAAGAAAGAGGAACAGTGAATGCATCTGGTGGAAATTAAAATGCTTAGATATTTGAGTGGGGTGACAAGAAATAATAAAATTAGGAATGAGTATATTAGGGATGACACCAATTGATGCCAAAATAAGAGAGCATGGGTTGATGGTTTGGTCATGTTCAACAGACCAATAGAGCCAAATGATGATGATGAACGTCGAGAGTTAATCAGCCAATACGAATAATTGCTGATCTACAAGTTCTTCTATAAGTCGTCTACAAGGAGTAGGAGAGGAAGACTAAAGAAGACCTGAGTGGAGACGCTTATGTAGGATGTGTCGGTTTCTATCTTGATATGACCCAAGATAGAAACTTATGAAGAAATGTAACTAGTGAAGATGCCCCGTATAAATAGGGATGAAGGCAAAGATAATGATGATGATGATTGGTGCAGATAAACAATTTGTTGGTCAAATTTTGTTAAAATTTGTTTCAAACTATAGAAGAAATGACTTTTGTTCTCAAAGTACCTAACAGTTTTAAAAAGGTTCTGAAACCGTTTTTTTTTTCATGTCTCAGCATGTTATTAGGCCTGGATTCCGCGTACCAAAAAAAAGTATATTAATAGCAAGTTGAAAATTTGTTAATAGCTTAACGCTATCTAGTCGGACAAACTTTGATGTACGGGAACACTGGAACAGGGAAAGTTTTAATTGTGGAACAGGTTACAGGTTTCGAACTTCAGACTACCAAAACATCCCATGTATTTTGTCGGACAGAACTTCCAATTGCTTTGTTACCTTTTCATTAAACTGTCATGCAAAAATCAGACTGCTATTTACCAACATAATTCCTGTAATTTGACATGTTCTACGTGTCGGACTTATTAAAATGCCCAACATATTTGTCGGACAAACATTTTTCATATAGGTAATAAAGTTTACTATTGAATAAACTTAAAAACAACCTGCTAGTTTTCACAACCATAAACTTGTCAGGATGACACGTTCCACAATTAAAATCACGTTCCACAATTAAAACTTCCCCTGTTCCAGTGTTCCCATACATCAAAGTTTGTCCGACTAGTGCCTAGACACCGTTAAACTATTAACAAATCATCATCATCATTCAACCCGGATCTATCCACTGCTGGATATAGGTCTCCCTCAGTCTTCTCCATGTATTCCTGTCTTGTGCTGTTTGCATCTAATTTTTGTCGATCCGTTTTATGTCATCAGACCATCTTGTTGGTGGACGACCTCTACTCCGATATTCTTCTTGTCTTGGTCTCCAGTGAATTTTATTCGTTGTGTCCATCTGACATTCTAGCTGCGTGCCCCGCCCAGTTCCACATAAAGGTCATAATTCTTTATATGGCATCTGTCACTAAGCCGAAGAACAGGAGTGACAGATGCCATATTAACAAATCAGCTTGCTATTAATAACCTTTTTTTGGTACACGGGATCCAGGTCTATATCTAAAAGAAGCTGGAA
The DNA here is from genome assembly GCF_917563875.1 of Diabrotica virgifera virgifera. NCBI lineage: Eukaryota > Metazoa > Arthropoda > Insecta > Coleoptera > Chrysomelidae > Diabrotica > Diabrotica virgifera. The sequence continues at coordinate 116,380,908 of NC_065446.1, read as the reverse complement.
AAATAGAGAACTCGTATATTGGTTAATAATCAAAGAAATAAAAGCAGAAATAGGAATACCTACTTAAGAGTGCTTTTATGTAAATTAGATTCACAAAAATTCAAGAAGTATGCTGCAGGTAGTAAAAAACGTCGAGTTGCGATTATGATTATCACCTCGATGTGTTGCGAGAAAAACTGAGCTAGTATCCATTTTCAGATGGAATATATCTTTATTATGCCAAAATAGTGTTTTTTTTTCGGATAAAACGTTATTTACACCTTGAATTCTATGTTTTAGCCCAACTCATCCATTTCGTTGATAAGTAGGTTAAGCCCTTACCATTTAAGAATTTCTTGTTCGATTTTTAAAAACATTACTGTATTAACCCTAGTATACGGGACCGTTTTTGCCAAGTGTAAATACGGGACCATCGTAAATTTTACTACTCCATAGAAAAAAGCCTATATCTTTTACTTTGAATTTTTTATTCAGTGTATATAAAACAATTAAGATTCTTAGAATAAAAATAAAAGCATACAATTATGAAACATAATTTGGATATATTAGGGTTGTATCTGTTTATCACCATGACTATGACTGCTATCGGAGCCATAGGATTCAGTTTCCAAATTGTCCTCTTCCCAGTCACTATCACTATCTTCAAACAGATCTGGATCACTCTCTTCCCCGTTCATAATACGTGCCGCTTCCTCCTCCAGTTGTTTTGCGGACAAAAACTTTGTATTTGACATTCTAATAAGAAAAGCTCAAATATTAAATAGTATATTATGTAATTAGAATGAAAAAACAATTTACCTAATTTTTTGTTACTAAAACACTCAAAATCAAAATAAAAACAATAGGGCTTTTCATCGATTGTCATTTGTTTCGAGCTTCTGTCAGGTGTCACATAATATTAGTATATCTACGTCATACGTCTTTGGTTTGTATCATTGGCAATACCAATAACGTATGACGTAGATATATTAATATTAGATGACATATGACAGAAGCTCGAAACAAATGACTGTGAATGAAAAGCCCTATAATAGCCAGCTGATTTATTATGACATAAACACGGGACTTTCGTAAAATTTACGAACCAAGTGACGAAAAATGGTCTTAGAATTGGAAATTATAACAACTGTCTGCTACATTATCAAGCTCAATACTAATGTGGAAGGTACTCAATTAAGGAAATCGTTAAAATAAACGACGAGTGGACAAAAATGCCCAATGTATTATGAGCGTCGTAAAATTTACGAATGACCCGTATTCTAGGGTTAAAACAGTTGAAGTGCTCCAAATTCCAAAGTAATGGGAATATCCAGTCCAGTAAGAAAATAATTATTTAACTGTGCAATATTATAGCGTTTATTTAGTGCCTAATAATTACAGAAGACTTGGAAAGTGATAAAATCGAACGCAAATATGTTTTATCTAAAGTAGTACGAAAGATGCAAGCAAGAGGCTGATGGCAATTTCTTGAATCATCATCCTGCTTGATAGTTACTAATCTGACATTCCATTATTTGTAAATGTAAAATAAGCAAAGCATCGATGATTTTCCGTGTGAATCACTTTTTGGTTCTCCGTCTATGGATACCAGTGAAACACTGACGTCAAGGAAAAAGAAGCACACCAGTAGGAACCGTGTACCAGAGAGAGATAGCGCGACAAGAAACTTATTAGAGTAGGGAGCACGGGCGACCCAACCTAACCATACTCCAGCCCGTCGGCCGATCGATCCGAATGCCGGAATAGACAAAGACAGACTATGTTTTATGCATGGCAGCGATCGCCAGACGGGCCGGCAAACGGCTGAGTCACAGTAATTGATAATAACTTAGACATTGCTCTTTGCTGCTACGTTCGGGCTATTCGAAAACTGAATAACGCGTCTCTCTCTTTTGATGATAGAGTCCACATTACAGTTTTCTGTTTTGTCAGTGAGCTCAGGTTGCCTTATGCGATTAAAAATTAGCAGTAGAGAAAAATAAATATGAGTTTTTGTCGTCATCAGCGTTTTATTGGCTTTGCGAATCCTACACGGTTATATACCTATCGCAATCGCTATCTGCATTTCTCGCATTTGCTTGTTTATGTTCACATTTTGCCGCTGCAAAACATGTTTATTGTTCATGATGTTTGTCGAAAAATGACGTCATGCAATTAAATCTTGAATGGATCCACTGCTAACAGAATTTTCCATGCTAACAACACTTTATTTCCCCGAATTATATACAGGGTGTTACGAAACTTTCAAACAAATCGAGGTTTTTTTTAATTCATTTATTTGTCCATTACAATCGCTAGGGATTATAACTAACGCCATTGCAATTCAAAATACTATTATTGGTTGAGGTGGATTATTCCTCTGTCATTTATAGCTTTCTGTGTGGCTTTGCTGCTGTCGTGACTATTTTCCTTTTCTTCCTGTCCTTGCATTGAACTTTCCAGTCTTTAGCATTAATTGCTCTTATATCTTCTTCTACATCATCCAGCCTTCTTCCTCTACACCTGGACCATAGTGGTGTCCAGTTAGTTACCCTTCTCAATGTGGGCGTCTCTGTATATGTCCTATTCATTCTAAGCGAAGCATTTCCACTTTCCACTGTATTCCTTCACTCAAACGTTCTCTCCAGTTCTTTCTGTTTTACCAGTCCCCTTCTGCAGATTTCTTCTTTCTATTACTTCATCCCCTTCATCTCTGAAGGATCTTCGGATTTGACTCTCTTCCTGCTTCTTATTGAGCACATATCTGTTATTCTGTTTATCCAACGTTATTTGTCTGCTCTTCTGACATGTTCCAGGTTAATCTCTTATAATGTTCTATGTAGGTATCCAAGTTCATTCTCATCATTTTCTTAATCTCTATGTTATTTATTCTATCTCTTCTTGTTACTCTGCAGCTTCTCCTTAGGAATTCCACCTCTGTTGCTTTTATTTTACTTTTGGTTTTCTTATTTATTTTAAGTCAGGATACTTCTTATCATGATGATATTTATAATTATTTCTTTTTATACTGACGTTCTTATCCCACAGTACCGGGTCTTGTTTGTCCTAGTCCATTATTTATATAATCTTCAGATGCTCTTTTGTTCATCATCATTCTCTTTGCCTTATCCCTATGCGGGGTTGGCTTCCCTAATTGCATTTCTCCACACAATTCTATCCTGGGTCATATCAATATTAATCCCCTTTACCAACATGGCTTGCCTAATCGTCTCCCCCCACGTCTTCTTTGGTCTTCCTCTCCTACTCCTTCCAGAAATCTGCACTTCAGCTACTCTTCGTATTGGATGATTAACGTCTCGACGTTGAACATGACCAAACCATCTCAACCTATGCTCTCTCATTTTGGCATCAATTTGTGCCACACCTAGACTTCCCCTAATATACTCATTTTTAATTTTGTTCTTTATTGTCACTCCACCCATCCATCTAAGCATTCTCATCTCCGCCACATGCATTCGTTGTTCCTCTTTCTTTTTCACTGCCCAACATTCAGTTCCGTACATCATAACCGGTCTTATGGCTGTTTTATAGAACTTTCCTTTCAGCTTCATTGGAACTTTTCTGTCACACAACACACCACTCGCTTCCTTCCACTTCATCCATCCAGCCCTAATTCTACTGCATGCATCTCCATCTATTTCTCCATTACACTGTAATACCGATCCCAGGTACTTAAAACTATTGCTTTTTTACAATCAGTTCACCATCCAAAGATACCATTTTATTTGTAGTAACTCCATCTTTAAATGAACATTCCAAATACTCTGTCTTTGTCCTACTAAGTCTTAAACCTTTTTCCTACAGAGCTTGTCTCCACTGTTCCAGTTTTTGTTCTAAGTCTCTTTCACTATTTCCTACTAACACGACATCATCAGCATACATTAAGCACCATGGAATGTTACCCTGTAGTTTCGCTGTTATCTGGTCCATAACTAATGAGAATAAATACGGACTAAGCACAGAGCCTTGGTGCAATCCTACTTTCACATGAAATTTATCAGTCTCTCCCACACCTGTCCTAACACTAGTCGTTACTTCTTCATACATATCCCTCACAATCTTTACATATGCACCAGGGACTCCTTTCTTATTGAGTGCCCACAACAGAATCTCTCGAGGAACTCTATCATATGCTTTCTCAAGATCAATAATACCATATGAGCGTTTGTTTCTTTACTCCTGTATTTTTCCATCAACTGCCTTATAATGAAAATTGCGTCTGTTGTTGATCTGCCCTGCATAAAGCCAAACTGATTCTCGGATAAGTCGGTCTCTTCACGTATCCGTCTATCAATTACTCTCTCCCATATTTTCATGGTGTGGCTAAGCAGTTTTATAGCCCTGTAGTTTGTACACTGCTGTATATCTCCCTTGTTTTTGTAGACAGGTACTAATATATTGCTTCTCCATTCGTCTGGCATTTGTCCAACTTCCATAATTCTATTAAATAAACCTGCTAGCCACCTTGTTCCTGTCTCTCCCAATGCTTTCCATACTTCCCCAGGAATATTATCTGGTCCTACCGCTTTTCCTTTCTTTATTTTTTTTTGAAGCGCTTGAGCCACTTCCTCGTTTGTTATTTTGGTGACCATTGCTGCTACTGTCTCCGTTGACTCCACAGGCTGTCTGTCGAATTCTTCATTTAATAAGCTGTCAAAGTACTTTCTCCATCTCAGATGTTCCTTTGTTCGATATTATGAAACTTAAATACTTGTAATTTTCTGTTCCTTTGATTTGTTTACCTTCTTCTGTTTCCGCCTGTTTTATTTATATATTCTCCGTTGTTAGGTATTCAGTTTTCTTTAGATTTACTTTCATTCCATTCTTTGTATATGCCTGTATATTCTTAACAGTTATAATTATATTACAAAACTTGGTATCAAGTTATCAAGTGTGGTGGCTTCTTGTCCAATCATGCTTCCTTGCCTACTGAATTGACTTACCATTCTCCTCCATCCATCCCTGTTTGTTGCTCTTTATTCCCAACCACCAATTCCCTCTTTTCTCAAATCGTCCAATACGCTATCAAACCTTCTTTGTCTGGGTCGTGCTTTCCTTCTTTTCATGCTTGGGCCTCGTTTTAGGTAGGATCATCTTTGGCATCTTTTTCCTTTTCATTGTCATCACGTGCTGACGTGCTCCATCCAATCTGTGCCTTTATGAAGCGACTAATGTTTGGTTCGGTATACAGTTCCTCTAGCTTCCTGTTTGTTCGTTGCACCCAACCTTCAATCGTGTTTTTGCCTCCGTATATATCTCTGAGCATTTTCCTTTCCCATCTTTCCAATTTATCCGTATTTGCTTTTTTCATTGTCTATACTTCGCTACCATACGTCACTGTGGGATTTATTAACGTTTTATAATATATATAGGTCACTTTATTTTTCTCGATACATATTTGGATTTCATCAATGCCTTGGATACACCTCTTTCTCGAAATTATGTTCCCTTGATTCATTAGATATGAAAGTAAGTAAACTGTTCCTCTTCTTTTTGCTCTGTATTTCCGAGTATCATGTACTTTAACTTTTCCTGGTTTCTTTTTAGATCAAAATATGTATTTTGCCCCCTTTTTTAATATTTTTATATTTATTTACAAATCCAAACAATCCTTGAAGGTTTAGGACCGAAAAGATATATTTTTTATTACAAGTACATAGGTACTATTTAGGTACATTATTTTTTATTTATACAAAATACATTTTATCTTTTTTATATTCTTTCCATAAATTTCTTAGCCACTTTCTTCCATTGATGTCTGTCCAAGGCTTTATCTTTCCAATTCTCAATATTACTTTTTTGTAATTCTTCATATACGCTGTCCTTACATCTCTTTCTTGGTCTACCTTTTCTTCTTTTTTATATTGGCTTTCGTGATAGTACCATTTTCGGCATTCTTTCCTTTTGCATTATTTCAATGTGTCATAAATATCGTATTCCCTGTGCTTTGATTACTGTCGATTTTTTTGGTTCGTTATATAGTACTTTATTATTTCTTTTTCTCCATTGACCATTTATTTTCACAGCTCCGTGTATTGCTCGTTGTATTTTTATCTTCGATCTTTCTAAAAGGTCTATTGTATTCTTTCATGTATTTTCTCCTACCCTCAACCTGTCTTTTTTCTTTATCTGTTTCACAAATTATCATGTATTTTGTCTTTTCCTTATATATTAATAATAATAATAATTAGCGCGTTGAGCCTAGTATATAGGGTGACCAAACGTCCCGTAAAAACGGGATTGTCCCGTTTTTTAACGATTTGTCCCGGGGTCCCGAAAAAGTCTCTCGGGACGGCTAAATGTCCCGTATTTGCGTTGGGTTGATTTTTTGTATCTGACTATATTTTCTCTCTTTCATTTTTCTTCACTTTCGGCATTTGTTTTCATTCTTATTTCTCCCTCTTTTGTTACATTGTGGCCCAGTATTGTTCTCATTATTTTTCTTTCAAATTTCAGAAGGCTATCTTCCTCTTTCTTGTTAATCGTCGTTGTTTCCATCCCATATGTAACAACAGGTCTTTTTAAGGACTTATATAGGTTCATATTATACTTATAGTCTTGCTTCTTGCTTCTCAGCAGATTTATATTCATTCTATATGTTTTTCTGCCTTTCAGAATTCCTTCTTCTGTTCTCTCTTTTTTGGTTTTCCCTATGGTTACTTCCAAGTAGCTAAAGATGGATACAGTTTCAAAATGGTTCTGTGTTATTAGAGATTTCTGAGTTGTTGTGTCATCCTTCCCTATCGTCATGTATTTTGTTTTGTGCTGGTTTATCTCTAGTCATATTCTCTTCGCTTCCGTATGTAATATTCCAATTGCTTTTATAAGTCTTCGCCTTCGCTATTATGACTAGATCATCTGCATATGCTACTAATAGTTGAAGTTGATCTGTAATCATGGTTTTGTTTGCAAAGTTTGTCCTCCTTTGTTTACATTAATCTTCTTAGAAGTTGTTCCGTCGAAACTGATCCTTGCTCTGGTGTTCGTTAGGCTCACTGTTAGCATGTGTCTTAATTTTTCTGGGATTCCAACATTCTCTAGCAGCTCCATCATTTTCGTCCGATTAATTGTATCAAAAGCGCTTTTGAAATCCATGAACATAGGCGGGTTGACATTACTAGTGAATAACGAACGTGGCTCACGCTTACGTATTTTGCCCGTGCTATTGTTAGATATTTTATTATCTATTTTCAAACTCGAGCAGTACATTTGTATCTATGCATTGCATAAACTTATATTCTATATAATAATTCTCTTATATTATATTCTTAATTTTTTACATCTTGATATGCATTTATTTCTTACTGCCTTAAAACCTTCTTCCTCTTTAAGTGCCGTCTCCGAATCGGAGGTTGGATATCATCATCACTATCTTTACTCTATCTACCGCTGCTCTGAAGAGTTCTATTGAACTGCATCTAAGCCAATCCCTTAAATTTTTCAATCTTGAAACTCTCCTTCTTTCTTTTATCTTTCCCTGTATTATCTTATTTGGGTTCTTGCTTCAGAGTCCAGCTTTCAGTTCCATAATATGGATTGTAGTGTAGACAATATTATTGTAGTGTCGAAAAAACGTAACATCTCAAAGCTCTTACTCTCGGTTCTAATCTATGGTCTTTATTGCAGAGAATTATTGTTTTCATTTTTATAAACGCATTTCTTACTATTTCTATCCTGGCCGTTATTTCTGATAAATTCAGGTTTCCAGGTGTATTTATCAACTCTTTCTATCGGTACACGGTACACTTTCCAAATGTACCTACTAAGTTTTTTTGTATATTTGTTTTCTTTGTTATTATCTTTATAGACCTGGATCCCGCGTACCAAAAAAAAGTTGATTAATAGCAAGCTGAAAATTTGTTAATGGCTTAACGGTGTCTAGTCGGACAAACTTTGATGTACGGGAACACTGGGGCAGGGGAAGTTTTAATTGTGGAACAGTTTAAAAATTTGGAACGCAGATTACGAAAACGTCTCATGTATTTTGTCGGACAGAACATCCAATTCATTTGTGACCCTTTCATTAAGCTCTCGTGCAAAAATCAGACTGCTATTACTAACCAACATGATTCCTGTCATTTGACATGTTCTTCGTGTTCCACTTATTAAAATGCCCAGTTGGTGATAAACACCAGTCTGATTTTTGCATGAGAGTTTAATGAAATGGTAACAAATCAATTGGAAGTTCTGTCCGACAAAATACATACATGGAACGTTTTCGTAGTCTAACGTTCCAAATTTTTAACCTGTTCCACAATTAAAACTTCCCCTGTTCCAGTGTTTCTATTCTTCTTCTTAAAGGTACGTCTCCTCAATGGAGGTTGGCTACTACAATTGCAAACTCTTCTCTGTCTTCAGCTGTTCAAAATTTAGTCCTGTCCATTGTCGGATATTTCTGAGCCACAATAGTCTTTTGGTCTTTTCCTTCCTAGTCTTTTCCTTCCCTCGATCTTTCCTTTCACTATAAGTTGAGCATATTGGTACTTATTATTTCTCAGTATGTGGCCCAGGTATGATGTTTTTCTAACTTTTACTGCGTTGAAAAGTTCTCTTGCCTTGGCTATTCTATGCAGCACTTCTTCGTTTGAGGTATGCGATGTCCACGAAATTTTGAGAATTCTTCGGTAGATGCACATTTCAAAGGCCTCCAACTTATTTATGGTTGATGTTTTAAGGGTCCATGTCTCAACTGCATAGAGAAGAGTCGACCAGACGTAGCATTTGGATAAACGTAGTCGAATTTCGAGATTTATTCGAGAATCACAAAGCAGTTTTTTGCTTTTTTTGAAAGATTTTCTGGCCTGTTCTATTCTCGATCTTATTTCTAGATCAGGATTTAGGATGCTATCGATCCAACATCCCAAGTACTTAAATCTATTGACTTGTTCTAAGATGTGCCCATTTATTGTGCAAGGTTGAGGTACGTTTTGGTTTTTTCGGATTGACATCACTTTGGTTTTCTTCATGTTTATTTTCATACCAAACTGCTCACAGGTCGAGTTGGTCTTGTCGATGAGTCGTTGTAGACCCAAGTCGGAATCCGAAATCCACACCGTATCATCGGCGTATCTGATGCTGTTGATATTTACGCCATTCACCTTGACTCCATCCTTGGAATCCTCCAGTGCCTCTTTAAATAGAAACTCGGAGTAAAGATTAAACAGCAGAGGGGACAGAACACATCCCTGTCTAACTCCCCTCCTAATTTCTACTTCTGCGGATGTGGAACCCTCGATCCTAACTCTGGCGTTTTCACTGGCGAAGCGTCCATGTAAGCACTGTTACCATTGGTAACAGTTAAAAATCTTGCGAATACATATTTTATAACTACTATGAAATAACTCCATTTATATTTTTTACCAACAGAAATATTTGTTAATAGTACCTAATTCAGTAAATAACCAACTACTCGTATAACACACGAAAATATTGGCGAGATTATGCGAATCCTTTGCACATTATTATACGTTGTTACCACATTTGGCAGTGGTAACGCAGAAGGAACCTCGCTATCGCTCGGGACTAGCTCGTTTCTGAAAATTTTGAAGGAGCGACGGCTCTAGAGACGGCGCGTGGGTACGCTGTGTATATCAGTATTGTAACCATTTTTTGGATTGGTAACGTTGGTTTAGTACCTATTACAGACTACAGTGTGCGTGCATTTAAACATGGAAGAGTGTTGCTGCGTATTGCGTAATTGATCAAATACTTGAAAAGTCATTCTTCTTGTATTTTTTTTATATATAATTTTGAAGAAATGAAAGAATGAAAGAATTATTGAAAATGGAGTACTTAAAATATAAACAATAGTTTTCAAAATATGTTCTTTTTCCTACTTGTTCATTTTTTTATGTTAATTTTATGGTATTGGTAGAATAATATCTTTAGTTTGTTTATTATTTATTGTTATACCCATTACATTTTGGGAATAGTGATTTGTTTAATGTTATCCCACAGTATTGAATACAAAAACATATATTTGGGAGGTTTAAAATTATTTTTATTAAATAAAGATTTTTTACATCTGGTTTTGGTAACACTTTAGAAAAAGTCACGCGTCGCCACTGGGCATTTTGGTTCCAGTACAAGTTCTTTAGTAAATTGATGTCTTTTCCATATAAACTGACTTCTTGCAAACGTTCTAATAGTAGGTCGTGTCTTACTCTATCAAATGCTTTTTCGAAGTCTATAAAGCATATAAATGTATCTTTCTGTTGGTCGTAGCATTTTTGCGCGAGAACTAGTAAATTGAAGAGGGCTTCTCTCGTTCCCATGCCGGCTCTGAATCCAAACTGATCGTCTCCGATGATTGTTTCGCACTTTCTATAGATACGATTATGTACGACTTTTAACAGGACTTTTACTACATGACTCATAAGGCTTATCAGACGGAACTCATTGCAGTGTTGTGGGTTTGGCTTTTTTGGCTTTTTTCCCATACATCAAAGTTTGTCAGACTAGACACCGTTAAGCTATTAACAAATTTTCAGCTTGCTATTAATCAACTTTTTTTTGTACGCGGGATACAGGTCTATTAGTCTTTTATATTCATTTTTAGTTGTCTAGTAGTCTAGTGTTTTAGTAGCAGTTAAAGTTGTTCAGCAATTCATACATCCCTGCCTAACTCTTCTTCTGATTTCAATTCCTGAACTGGGTTCGTCATCTATTACAATTGGTGCTTATATTGCCAAGGTAGGTAGATATTCTTTAAATATTTATTGATGAAATCCCGAAGAGTTTCTTGCAATACAATATCGAAAACCCCTTTGTTTTTTAATTGCTAATCAAGCGGGCGCGACACTGTAGTATAAGTAAGGACGTTTGAGTTGGCATAAATTCATTATCTCGAGAATGGGCAAATTTGTAGAGAAATCCTCAGATAGGTCGATTTTTATTTTTAAATTGGGACTTTTTGGCATATATATAATACTAGTGACGACATCCATCTGAGCGTGATGACGTAATCGATAATTTTTTTAAATGAGAGTAGGGGTTGTGTGATAGCTCATTTGAAAGGTTATTTAATTCTATAGTCAGTAATATAAACCTTAACATAATTATTTATACAGGGTGTACAAAAATTTTTTTTTATTAAATTAACTTTGATCAAAATTGACAAATAGAAGAAAAAAATTTTTTGTACACCCTGTATAAATAATTATGTTAATGTTTATATTACTGAATAGAAAATTAAATAACCTTTCAAATGAGCTATCACACAACCCCTACTCTCATTTAAAAAAATCATCGATTACGTCATCACGCCCAGATGGATGACGACACTAGTACTATATATATATATATATATATATATATATATATATATATATATATATATATATGCCAAAAAGTCCTAATTTAAAAATAAAATCGACCTGTCTGAGGATTTCTCTTCAAATTTGCTCATTCTCGAGATAATGAATTTATGCAAACTCAAACGTCCTCATTTATACTACAGTGTCGCGCTCGCTTGATTGGCAATTAAAAAACAAAGGGGTTTTCGGTATTGTATTGCAAAAAACTCTTCGGGATTTCATCAATCAATGTTTAAACAATATCTACCTACCTTGGCAACATTGAAATTTTTAGTTAAATGTCCGATTTAGGCTTAGAAATGGCCGATTTCGCAATTTTCAAAATTTTTAATCGCTTATATAACAAAAACTATTAACCTAAGAGAAAAATCACTAAAGACCTTTTCTGTTTGGAATGATTCAAAAAACCTAAAAAATATTTGTTCGATGCAAAAAAGATAATTTTAGGAAAAACCCCTAATCTTTCCCCTCGCCTGGCAAGGTCTTATGCTCTTCAGAATCGCCTGTCATTGTACATATTTCTTCTAAATGACTTCTTCAAACACATACTTAAATTTGAACTTTACAGGAGAAAGTTTATTTTACCCCCTAAATTTGCACTTTTCTATTCACCTGGTAGATACACGTGCACCGCTGAGGCCTGCCAGGTCATGGTTTTTAGCCTTGGTGTGCTATGAATTATCACTAGACAAATTTCTAGCCTTACAGGACGACCGTTAGTCGGAGGGTTCACTAGCTCTTAGACTATAACTCAAGTTGGAATCAAGCGAAGGAAATAAGTATAAGAATAGAAAAAGCAAGAGCGTCGTTCACCAGCATGATGCAAATTTTCACCTCTAACAGCCTCACCCTACCTCTCAAAATCCGACTTTTGAAATGTTATATATTCCCGGTTTCGTTATATGAAATGAAAGCGTGGACAATGGCCGCAACATTGATGAAAAAAGTAGAGGCCTTCGAAATTTGGGCTTACCGACGTATACTGCCGTCCTCAATTAAAACGTGGTATCTGCAAAAAAAAATTGAAAATCGAGTTTTTGCTATATGTGGTTTCCTTGTGACCTTATTTATACTTCTGCAATGTCTGAAAGCCGTATCAGTTTACGTGGTACCAACCAAGGTTGGTCTGTGTCCATCAAACTGGCAAGTACCACCCGTTACCATCGAGCACTGAATCATGTTGCCCTTTGAGCACTCTTAAATTTATCGCTTAACATCGACCTAGAGTCGCTACTAACATCAGTTTTTAAAAATGTAAATCATATTTCTCGATGTCACCTATTCTATAAGGTTGCTAGTTTCATGTACTAAGCAGAACCCACTGAAGATGATCTGATCTAGATTGAAAACGTTTTGCGAATCCTTTTGGATGACTTTTTAATAGTTTTTCAATAAACTCTTTATGCCATTATACAAACGAAGTTTGTACTTGTTCTGTATGACTATTTATTTGTCTTTTTTGGTAACTATTCTTCCTGGTAAAGAATCCTATTTGTAAATAAAATGCAGATACGGCACTATTTCTGATCCAGTAATATGTCCGCGGCTCAATTAAAATACTCTATATGACTTTTTATTTACAGCTTTGATAAAAACATGATTTTTTTTAAGAATATATTTCTAAATAATGTTCAACTATCATTAGAACATGGTTTGCGTTAAAAAGTTGTTCAAACCTTTAGAGTCATGAGAAAAAACTTTGAGAGCCGATTTCTCGGTTTTAAGTTGGCTGCACATACCGCGTTTTATTTGAGGACGGCAGTATATTACGTATATCCTGGACCGAGCACGTGCCCAAAGAGGAGGTACTACGCCGGATAGGTAAAGAGAGAGAGGTAGGAATAACTATAAAGAACCAGGAGTGGTCCATATATAGAGAAAAACTGACGCAATATAATAAGGAGATCCGAAAAGCCAAAAGAGACTCGTGGCGAAAGTTCTGCGAGGAAGTCGAACAGGCTCCCGCATGCTCCAGAATCCACAAGGTCCTGGCTAAGGATGGTATTGTGAATCAGGTCGGCCTCTTGAAGAAAGAGGACGAAACGTATGTGGAAACCCTGGAGGAAAGCTCCTCCAGGGAGGAAAGGAGGAAAGATAATGCTCACCAAGGCACATTTCCCCGGCTCATCTATTGACAATAATCCTCCGGTAGAGGTAGCTTATCCCAGAAGGCCTACTAAGGCGGACTGGAAATTAGCTTCCGACATCACGAGACCGGAAAAAGTCAGGTGGGCGATCAATAAATTCCAGCCATATAAATCACCTGGAATGGACGGGATCTATCCAGCCTTCCTACAGAAGGGACAGGATGTGATTATCCCGCATCTAACAAAGATCTTTAAAGCTAGTTTGGCATGGAGATATATTCCAACTGCATGGCGAAGGGTGAAAGTCACATATATCCCCAAAGTTGGTAGGGTAATGGACCAGACCCCCAAGTCATACAGACCAATAAGTCTATCCTCTTTCCTAGCAAAAACGCTGGAAGGATTGATAGACAGGTATATTAGGGACGATGTGCTGATGGAAAAACCACTTAGCGATCGTCAATACGCATACCAGCCAGGAAAGTCAACTGACTTGGCACTGGATGATCTTAACAGACTGCTCTCAAAGTCGCTAGATGACAAAGAGATAGCGGTGGCGACGTTTCTGGACGTGGAGGGAGCGTTTGATAACGTCTCCTTCGAGTCTGTAACGGAAGCGCTTAAAAGGAGAGGAGTTCCTGCCTTCATATGCGAGTGGACAAAGGCGACCTTAGCAAACAGGATCATGGTGTCCTCGTTAGGTGAAGCCACCATTGAAGCGAAGGCAGTAAGCGGCTGCCCACAAGGAGGAGTTCTATCCCCATTACTGTGGGCTACGCTTATGGACGACCTACTTAACACGCTGTCCAGGGAGGGTTTTTACTGTCTGGGATATGCGGACGACTTGCTAATTGTAGTTCGAGGACGCTTTACCAAAGTAATTTCAGAGAGACTTCAAGTCGCTCTGAGGATGGTGGACAGCTGGTGTGAGGAAGAAGGCCTGAAGGTTAACCCTCAAAAAACATTCGTTGTTCCCTTCACCAGGAAAAGAGCACTGCAAGACTTACAGCCACTAGCGCTCAAGGGAGTAGAAATCCCATTCACAAGTCAGGCCAAGTACTTAGGGGTAATATTCGACCAGAGGCTGACATGGAATGCACACATTCAAAAAGTCACACAGAAGGCCATTATGGCCCTGAACAGATGTAGACGAATGTGTGGTAAGAATTGGGGGTTAAATCCTAAAATGAACCTCTGGTTATACACAAGGGTTATAAGGCCCATGCTAACTTACGGTTCAGTGGCGTGGTGGAACAAAACGCAACAGACCGGGGCGATTCGATTTCTCAGTAGCACACAAAGACTTGCATGCTTGAGTGTTACAGGAGCCATGAGAACAGCCCCAACGGACACGCTAGAAGTTCTACTAAACCTACCACCTCTACATATTATATATATATATATATATATATATATATATATATATATATATATATATATATATACAGAGTGAAGCCAGATCAACAGTACATCGGTTGATCCAGGGCCAAGCTCCAATAAGTATGATGCAGGGAACTGATAACTTAAGGCTATACCAGGACATAAAGGCAGACCCCGTTCTAGGAATGCCTGTAGACCGAATGGTTACGAGATATAGCTTTAACAAAAATTTTCAAGTCACAATACCAAAAAGAGAGGACTGGGAAACTGATCCGCCGATAACGGCAAACTCAATATGGTATACGACGGCTCCAAAACCGATATAGGTACAGGGGCTGGAATATATGGCTTAAAACCAAGGACGGAAGTCCGGGTATGTCTAGGGACATATGCGACCGTATTTCAAGCCGAAGTAGCTGCTATAAAAAGGTGCGCTATGGAACTAATCAGTCGAAATCTAGATAACGACTCCATCGTTATCTATTCGGATAGTCAAGCGGCTCTGAAGGCTCTCAGTTCGGTACAGGTCGATTCATGGCTGGTATGGAACTGTTTGAGTGTCCTCTCTCAGGTGGGAAGTCGAAACAGATTGACACTTGTCTGGGTACCTGGACATAAGGGTCATCGTGGCAACGAGAAGGCCGATGAATTGGCCCGAGAAGGCGCATCTACGCCACTGGTTGGTCCGGAACCCGTCTTTGGAATCGCAAATATGATAAAAAGAGCAGCTATAAAAAATGGGAGCAACAGAAGTCTCTTGAATGGTGGAACAACTCCCCAGGACAGAGGCAGGCCAAACAGTTCATCAAAGGACATTCGGCTAAATTTACAACAGACTTACTTTCGCGCAGTCAAAGCACTGTCAGAATGATAGTGGGTCTGCTGACTGGACACTGTAGACTCAATAGACACTTAAGTCTCATAGGCCTGACAGAAGAGGACACCTGTCGGTTCTGTCTGGAAGAAGAGGAAACCGCTCTACACGTTCTGTGTCATTGCGAAGGTCTCGCACGAGTGCGGTTTCTAGAACTCGGTGAGGAAAAACCGGAAGCACCAGGCTACATGAAAAGGCCACTATCAAGGCTGTTAAGTCTCATTAAGAGGACTAAGCTAGATGAAGTGCTTTAAAAGAAAGGGGAAACACAATAGATCTACTAAGGTCGCAGTGTATCAGGCTCTATTGGCATTCTACATTCTACATTCTACTATAAAGAAAAGAAAGTTGGAATACTTGGATCACGTTATGAGGCACAATAAATATGGAGTACTACAGCTGATCATCCAATAGAAAATAGACAGCAGAAGAGGTTCAGGGAGGAGGAGACACGCGTGGCTCCAAAACTTGCGGCATTTGTTCGGATTGTCATCTCTCGAACTATTCAGATCTGCCGTAAACAAAGTCAGAATAGCCATGCTGATTGCCAACGTTCGGAACGGACAAGGCACATGAAGAAGACCAGGTCCCATTTTCCCTTCGATTTTACCCTTCATAATCAGCTGTAATAACTCGTACCTATCATTTCTAAGTATGTGCTCCAAATATGCTGTTTTTCTCTTTTTAATTGTGGTCAAAAGTTCTCTGTCTCTTTCCATTCCGTGCAACACCATTTCGTTCGTAATATGATCGGTCCACAGTATTTTTAAAATTCTCTTAAAAAGCCACATCTCAAAAGCTGCTAGCTTTCTCATTGAGTCAACATTAACAGTCCAAGCTTCATTCAACACCATAAAGAAGAATAGAGTGCGGATATATCATTTTACCATCCGATATCGGATTTGCACATTGAGTCTTTGATTACTCATAAATTTCCTCATATTTAAAAAAGCTGTGTTAAATGGTTAAATAGAGCAAATGTCGTTCGTGAGTTACTGAAAACGATTAAAATAAGAAATATTTCATACCTACAGCATGTTATTAGAGGAGACCGGTACAGATTCCTTCAGTTTATCATGAAAGGTAAAATCGAGGGCCGCAAAGGAATTGTAAGGAAGCAGATGTCATAGCTCAAGAACATTCGCGATTGGACAGGAATACTCAGTGCCGAATTTCGATTAGCTGAAGACCGTGAACAACTTGCCAATGTAATTGCCAACGTTAGGGGGACCTAAGATGGCACTAAAAGAAGAAGAAGAATAGGAAGAAGAAGAAGAAGAAGAAATCAATATTCAAAAAATCCAATAGATGATGATAGGTACCTACTTCTTCTTCTTCAATTGCCATAATATGCATTCAGCGTTTACACGTTCATCTGTCATTTATTCGTAATCGTAATTGTCCAAACCCTTGGTTCCTCCGATTTCTCAACTTCAGGACACAGGAGTGCCCTATCTCCTACCATAGCTTACCCAGGGACTGATCTTGCAAGTGACGCCAACCTTGTTTTAGCAGGCACAAAACTCAAACTAAAGAAAATAATAACAGCCACCAAAACAACTACAATTTATCTAATAAGACTAAAAGAAGCTGATCTCTGTCAATAGATCAAAGAACAAAAATACACAAGGAAGTCCAGAAACTAGAAAGACAAGGACAACTTAAAGTTACAGAAAAATGGCAAGAGTTAGAAAATATCCTGAGGAACATCATACAACACAACTGGAGGGCGATATACAGAGCCGTAACTACGATGTTGTGGACTCCGGGGCAAATGTAATCTACCCCCAGCGCAAGGTGTGGTCCGGAAAAATGTTTGATATTTAACCCCTTGAAAGCGCATTTTCCCTCCTATGTGAACACCACACTCTCTTCTTTCTTCTTCTTTTTCAGCATGTCCTGCAATAACTATAAAATTAACAGCGCTAATGATTACAGCTTAATCTGTATCTGATATTGCGGACGGATTATCAACGAATGCGTTCGTTCGCTACAATGTAAATGGTCTTACTTTGTACCGAACGAATAACCAAGCGAACACCTACGAATTCGTGCCTTCGTTCGTGTTCACTTTGATTTAAAAGCACCTTAAGGTGCCTTAAGCTACTGCAGTGTGAGCCAAGCACACTCAGTGAAGCTGGTCAGTGTACTGGTGGGACTGATCCTATTGTGGTCATTTTATCTTATGTATACCTTTCTTTTCAATATGTGGTTCCTTTCACGTACCAAGATGTGGTCTGGGGTAAATTGATTAGGACAAAGTAGCTGGGACCTGGGGCTCTATTCCGGTTGCATTTTAGTTTTTATTTCGCCAAAATAACTAATTTTCTGTCACACGTTCTGTCATATGTTTACGAAAGGTCTCGGGGGCCCCAGCTTAGCCCGGGCCCCCTCTTCCAATGGCATTTTAGGTTTTATTACGTCGAAATAACTAATTTCTTGAGTAATAATTTAAATTTTTATGTTAAGGTCTCGGGGGCCCCAGCTTAACTCAGGCCTCAGGGACCCTGTTCTGTTCCAATTGCATTTTAGTCTAAAAGACTAATTTCCCCAGTGAAAAATTAAAACTATGTTGCGGTCTTTTCAAAATTGTGTCATTTGAAAATATTTCCTTGGGACCGGCTTTTAAAATACATATTTTTATTTTCCTCGTTAAAATCTATGCACGGGCCCCCCTTGGTCGGGAGCCCCGGGGCACTGCCCCAGTTGCCCCAATGGTAGTTACGGCCCTGGCGATATATCCCCTCAAAGCAAAAGCCAACAATGGATAACACAAGAAATAAATTCATTGATATTGGAAAGGAGGAAATACAAGAATAAAAACGAACACTACAAAAACGTAAATGAAACAATCAAAGAAGAAAAGGAATTGTGGCTATAAGGAAAATGTGTAGAAATAGACAGATTTAGACAAACATGACAGCTTTAATATACAGGAAAATAAACACCTGGCACCACAAAAAATCTGGCACTACAAAAAAGGGGTATTGGAAACATAATGGACAAAACGAAAAAATAATAATAATTGAAAGTGCAGAGAAAATAAATAGATCGGAAGAATATATTTATAAAATAGAAATAAATAGAACAGGTAGAAATGAACCTACAATTATTAAAGGGGAAATTGAAAAATGGGAGTGCGAAAATGGGAATTAGTGGCACATTACCGACAAACATGGAAAGCACTAGTAAACCCGGCAAAGACTCACAAAGAGTTGCAACGTCATTGATGATGATGAAATTGAAAAAGCCGTAAAATGTATAAAAAATGTAAGTAGAATTATTCAACGAAATTTACCATACAGGGAAAATTCTGAAAAAATGGCTAATATCCCAATAACCAAAAACTCAACGCAATGAATTGTGAAGAATATAGAACGATCAGTTGGATGAACCATGTTTTAAAAGTCTTCTTTCTTGAGAGTGATACACGAATATGTCTACAAAAAACTAGACGATAGATTAACCAACTTAGATTTAAAAAACGCTTTGGAACTTGCGAGACATTAATTCGAATTTTTTTCGAAAAAAAGATATCTTACTTTCCGGTTTTTAGTGACAGGAGACACATATACGAACAAACTATTTTCAATGGGAAATAAGCCACAATTTTACCAAAAAAATGATTTTATTAACGTTTCTATGCCCAAGTCGGGTGTCGTTGTCAAAATGTATTTTGACAACGACACCCGACTTGGGCGTCGAAACGTTAATAAAATCATTTTTTTTGGTAAAATTGTGGCTTATTCCCCATTGAAAATAGTTTATTATAAAAATACCATAAGAAAATAGCTTCAGAATAACGCATAATATACGAGTTTACAATAATAAATAAATTTTATTTAAAATTTTTAAACAACGTATTGATGTCATCGTTATAGAATCATTTATTTAGCTTTTTTACAGGCCTTTTAGGCCCAGAGCTTTGTTGTTCTTTCCATAGCTTTCTGTTACTTGTCAACTTCTTCCAGTCTGATATTCCCTTTTCTTTTAGGTCTTCTACTACCGCCTCTCTCCATCGCTTTCGTGGTCTTCCTCTCTTACTTTTATAATCTGGTACACTCCATGCTATTTTCTTGACCACTCTGTCATCGTTCATTCTTTCTATATGGCCGAGCCACTGCAACCTTCTTGATTTTATTACGCTATCTATTTGTGGTTCTTTGTAAATATTATAAATTTCCTCATTTGTCCTTCTTATATATCCTTCCTCTGCTATCTTCCCTCCTAATATTCTTCTGAATATTTTCCTTTCTCATCTTCTTACTGTTTCTTTTGTTGTTTGGTTGAGTATCCATGTCTCATATCCATATATCGCTGTTGGTCTTATTATAGTCTTATAAATCCTGAATTTCGTATTCCATGACAGCTGCTTTGATCTTAGTAAATAATTCATGGCTCCCGCAGATCGATTGGCTTTACTCAATCTGACATCAATTTCTTTCATTTCTTCACACTTGTTTGTTATCCTTGATCTTAGATATACAAATTTGTCTATTTCCTCAAACTCTCCTAATTGTGTATTGTGTGCTTACCTTGAACTTTGTGCCATCCCCCCTTTCTCGTCCTACTTTCATAACCTTGCTTTTCTTTTGATTTATTTGTAGACCCAGCTTATACGCTTCATTTACTAATATTTCTGTTATCTCTTTCAGTATCTTTTCACTCGTCGCTACAGTTGCCACATCATCTGCATATCCCACTAATTGATGAGTCTTGTACAATATGTGCCCATTTCTATTTAAGTTGCTATTCTTAATGATATTTTCTAGTAACATGTTAAATATTAGCGTTGATAGCGGGTCTCCTTGCTTAAGCCCTTATCTGACTGAAAAAACTGAGGTTCCTTCTTTTACTCTTACGTTGCAGGTAGTATGCTTCAATATCATCGTCACTAGTTTCTTTAGCTTCGTAAGTATTTCAAATTCTTCCATAACTTCCACAATTTTTTCCCTCTTGACAGAGTCGCACGCCTTTTTAAAATCTATGAAAAATACTATTGCCGGGATTTTGTATTCATAGCAGCTAAGTAACTCTTTCATTATGAATATCTGATCGGTTGTTCCTCTGCCTTTCCTAAACCCTGCTTGATATTCCCCTATCTGTGGTTCAACTACTACCTCCAAGCCTCCAGCCTGATTTTAACGATTGTCGCTATTATTTTATAGGCCACATCTAGCAGTGATATTCCCCGATAGTTTTTACACTCTGCCTCATCGCCATCCTTTAAAATCGGTATTATTGTAGCTTTTTCTATGTTATAGAAACATGTCAAGCGTTAATTCAAGAACTGAGGGATTAAATAAAAGTGAAGTTATTTAATACCTATATTACCTAAAAAATATTGACAGGTTTTACCAATTATCAAAATCTTCGAATTTTACAGAATGTGCCGAAGCGGTTTGATGTTGTGGGGAAGGGGTAGGTAAAGGTGTCTGGTTTGAAGTAGCTTGGCTGGAATATGCAGATGGAGATTGTGGAATACTTTGATGATGTACGGGAGGAGTCACTGT
This sequence comes from Diabrotica virgifera virgifera, assembly GCF_917563875.1. Lineage (NCBI taxonomy): Eukaryota > Metazoa > Arthropoda > Insecta > Coleoptera > Chrysomelidae > Diabrotica > Diabrotica virgifera. The sequence goes on along the minus strand of NC_065446.1, from coordinate 116,359,739 downwards.
ATAACTATAGTGTCCCATGTCAGCCTTAAATAATATATTATTTATGTGATGTTCTACTATGTTTCTCGTTGTTCTCGTGTAGCTTCTTAGCTTAAAAGCCACATGTTGCCCGTAGACACCACATGCGTCTGATGTTACATTATATGCAACAATTTTTAAAATTCCCAAGGCTTCATCAACCTTAGCATCATCTGAAGATCTCCTATCTGTATCTTCTGATATAGATTGCCTTTTTCGTTTTCGCATTGGAGTCGCCGATGTTACAGCTACAGTAGCTTTTCTTTTACTTTTACTAGTTTCTGGCGATGGTATCTGCAATTCTGCTTCATTAATTGTAAAATTAGTTAAAGTTTCTTTCACTTCTTCATTATTCTCATTTACTGACTCAATATAGACTTCCTGAAATATAAACGTTATGTATTAAACAAATTTGCCTAAAAATATTGATGTATAAATGAGCAAAAAACAAAGTATATGGAAATGGGGAACAACACATATTATGAAGACACACAACTGAAGACTACCACAAACAACTAGAGTAAAGAGTATTGCTTCAAAAAAGTGACGGAATTTGAGTATCTAGGAGTAATCCAAACAAGTAGGGGAAGAAAGCTAAGAAATGAAGAAGCTAATTTCGAGAGGAAGAAAGACTGCCGGAGCCCTACACAAATTACTAAGAACAAACAATATCTCCAGAAAAGCAAAATTGAGACTGTACCGAACACTGATCCAGCCCACAGTCTTTTACGGGAGCGAAACATGTGTTATGAACAAAAATCAAGAATATATGCTGAATACCTGGGAGAGGAGTGTTCTAAGTAAGATATTCGGGGGGAGTAAAAAACGATGAAGACGTTTGGAGGAGATGAACAAATGCAGAGATCAACGAGCTGTACCGCAAACCAAAAACTTGCCAGATGTCAGAACAAAGAAACTTAGATGGTTAGGACATCTTGATGGCCTACGAAAGGTGGGTAAAGGATAGGTGAAGGAAAGAAGAGTGGCTAGAGCATGTGAGGAAGACCTTGAAACAATCGAGATAACAAATTGGAGAACTGCGGCCGTGGACAGAGGAGAATGGAGAAAAACAGTGGAAAAATTCCAAGCCATGAGCCTTTAAGGCCTCTTGAGCTGTATATGTATTTTCAGGTTTACAAGCGAAGGGAACTATGGAGTAGAGCAAGGATTGTAGTGGAAAATGTTTTTGGGATTTTATCTGCTGTTTTCAGAGTCTTTAGAAAACCACTTTTACTAAATCCTGGATTCTACTATGTATGTATACTAGTTATGGATACTTAATGGAGAGAAGATAATATCGATCTTACATCATTTATGCCTTTTAGAAATATAGCACAAAAGTCTCCGACTGTCGCAAAAGACATTCGAACAGATTTCGCTCAATATTTTCTTAAAACACAGTAGGTACATATTAACAGTTTGTAAACTATATTCCATATATTCCATGAATGGAAGACACAAGATGGCCCAAAAAGATTATGCAGTGGGTACCACCAAACCGCAAAAAACGAGGAAGACCCAAAAAGACATGGAAAGAAGGGGTAACCAAAGCAATGAGTACAAGGGATCTTAGAGATGGCCAATGGGATGATAGAAGGACGTGGAAGTTAGACATCGGTCAACGTCGAAAGACGTTCTAAAACCGATACATACATACAAACTATAATACAGGGTGAGTCATGAGGAACTGTACATACTCCTACCTTGTATAGAGGCTCCTATGAGGAATAACAAATGACCATTAAAAAGTGTCTGCTCCCATTGTTTAATAATATACAGGGCGAGTTTCGCATTTTGACAGAAATTTGTATTCGTCATAATTTTTGAACGGTCAGATCGATGTGTCTCTTATTTTGGTAAATCGTTACACTATTACCACCTAATCAACTGATTTATTCAAACTAGAAAAAAATCAGGTCCGGCTTCAAAAAAATTAGTTCGTTTGGGTCGTAGAAAAAATTTCACCCTGTATAAGCTTTTTGAAAACTGTAATATGAATTTTACAAATTAGACAAATAAGCAATTAAAATGACATATTAATTTTTTTCCCCACACGATTACTTAATTTTTTATAAAAAAATCAAATTTGACTATGAATTAAAAGTTTGGTAAAGTGAACCATAGATTTAAAAAAAACTTTTATTACAAAAATTAATTTTTTTTTAACAAATATTTAATTTATGTTACCACTCAATCAACTGATTTATTCAAACTAGAAAAAAATCAGGCCCTGATTTAAAAAATTAGTTCGTTTTGGTCTTAGAAAAAATTTCACCCTGTATACGCTTTCTAAAATGTCTAATATGAATTTTAGAAATTAGACAAATAGGCAATTAAAATGGCATATTTATTTTTTTCCCCACACGATTACTTAATTTTTTATTAAAAAATCAAATTTGTCAAAATCAGAATTTTAACCTAAAAATGAAAAAAAAAATGAAATCACGGTTTAACTCGCTACAACTCTGTTTCAGTTTAATATTTTTTTTCTGAAATTTTTACAGCACATATCTCTTACCATTGTGAAGACTATGAAAATTGTTGTAGACTTTCAGTCATCTTCTCATAAAAGTTATGAATTTTAAAAAATGAAAGGTGCAGATCGCAAATAAACTATAGAGTCCAAAGAGAAGTGTTATGGGTTTTAGATCTAGACGTGGTATAGAAAAAAAAATGGTGAAGCTTTTAATTTTAAGAAAAACGGTCTTTAATTTTTTTTATTTTTATGGTAAAATTCCGATTTTGACAAATTTGATTTTTTAATAAAAAAATAAGTAATCGTGTGGGGAAAAAAATAAATACGCCATTTTAATTGCCTATTTGTCTAATTTGTAAAATTCATACTAGAGTTTTCAAAAAGCGTATACAGGGTGAAATTTTTTCTAAGATCAAAACTAACTAATTTTTTAAATCCGGGCCTGATTTTTTTCTTGTTTGAATAAATCAGTTGATTGGGTGGTAACATAAATTAAATATTTGTTAAAAAAAAATTAATTTTTGTAATAAAAGTTTTTTTTTAAATCTGGTTTCTAGTAAATATGGTTCACTTTACCAAACTTTTAATTATTCATAGTCAAATTTGATTTTTTTACAATAATTTTTTCACAATAATCAGGCCCATAGTAAGTTATGGCTGCGAAACATGGGTGCTGACACAGAAATCTGCTAATGCATTAGATGTGTTTGAAAGAAAAGTATTACGTAGGATACTGGGCCCAATAAGTGAAAATAACAACTGGCGAATTAGGTATAATAGAGAAATATACGATCAATATAGCGAACCAACTCTAGCACAATACACTAAACTGCAGAGATTACGGTGGGCAGGGCACGTGGTCCGCATGCATGAGAATAGAATCCCCAGAAAATTGCTGAATGCAAGAATGCAGGGAAGAAGACCTGTTGGAAGACCTAAAAAGAGATGGGAAGACGAAGTCGATGAGGATGCCAGGAACTTCCTGGGAACGCGTTCATGGAAAAGAACAGCGGTAAATCGAAATGATTGGAGAAGCTTGTTGAAGGAGGCCAAGGCTCGATTTGGGCTGTAGTGCCATTGGATGGATGGATGGAAAATTGATTTTTTTATAAAAAATTAAGTAATCGTGTGGGGAAAAAATAAATATGCCATTTTAATTGCCTATTTGTCTAATTTGTAAAATTCATATTAGAGTTTTCAAAAACCGTATACAGGGTGAAATTTTTTCTAAGACTAAAATGAACTAATTTTTTAAATCCGGGCCTGATTTTTTTCTAGTTTGTATCAGTTGATTGGGTGGTAACATAAATTAAATATTTGTTCAAAAAAAATTAATTTTTGTAATAAAAGTTATTTTTTTAAATCTATGGTTCACTTTACCAAACTTTTAATTCATAGTTAAATTTGATTTTTTTATAAAAAATTAAGTAATCGTGTGGGGAAAAAATTAATATGTCATTTTAATTGCTTATTTGTCTAATTTATAAAATTCATATTATAGTTTTCAAAAAGCGTATACAGGGTGAAATTTTTTCTAAGACACAAACGAACTAATTTTTTTGAAGCCGGACCTGATTTTTTTCTAGTTTGAATAAATCAGTTGATAAGGTGGTAATAGTGTAACGATTGACCAAAATAAGAGACACATCGATTTGGCCGTTCAAAAATTATGGCGAATACAAATTTCTGTCAAAATGCGAAACTCGCCCTGTATATTATTAAACAATGGGAGCAGACACTTTTTAATGGTCATTTGTTTTTCCCCATAGGAGCCTCTATACGAGGTAGGAGTATGTACAGTTCCTCATGACTCACCCTGTATATAACTATTATCTATATAATAAAAATTAAATCTTACTCTTCTTCACGTGCCATATCAGAATTATCCGACATTGGCGATCACCATTACGAAGACTTCTCGATATTCTGCATTATTGAATAATTGTCCTGCATTTCATATCTGAGGCCACCATCATACACTTCTACGGCCCTCTATTTTGCCTTTAAGGGTCAGTTGTAGTTGTAGTATTCTATATCGATTTTCCCTCACTATATGTTCCAGATAAGACTTTTTCCGGTATTTAACAGTGTTTAGCAGTTCTCTATCTTTGTTGATCCTTCTTAGTATTTCCTCATTAGTTTTTCGTGCTGTCCAAGGTATCTTCGGCATCCGTCTATGAATCCACATTTCCAATGCTTCAATTCTTGTCAGGGGCGATATTTTTAGTGTGCATACTTCTGCATCATACAAAAGTACATACCAAACATCTCTCTCTTTCTCTCGCTCTCTCTCTCTCTCTCTTCAATCCTGACCACCCGGAGAGAGTGTAATGGTCGAGAGTGATGTCGTGTATTTTCCGTCTCCAATGATCTCTGTCTTTGGTCATTTTTTTGACTCATGCATAGGTCTTTTGCTTTTTCCTGTAATTAGATCGATTCATCTTGTTGGGGATCTTCCTGTTGATCTTCGGCCTTACACCTTTCCCTGTATAATGAGTCTTTCCACGTTTTCTGTGTTTGCTCTCATAACATGTCCAAAGTATTTTAATTGTTGAAGATGGACTTTATGGAGAGTCGTTGGCAACTTTTAGCTCTCTTAAAATTTAATTATTTGCCCTATTGTCGGTCCGGTGTAAGGAATTAGTAACATTCGTCTCCAACAGAACATTTCAGTGGCGTCTATTTTTCTTCTTTCCGATTGTCTCAGGGTCCAAGATTCACATCCGTAGGTGAGTATTGGGAGTATTAACACGTTCGGTGCACATCTTGAACAAGCTCCACTTGGCTGGTGACGCTACTCGTGCGACATGGGCAACGAACTTGTTAAGCAGTTGCTCAACCTCATCTTTAACGCTCTTGAAATTTGACAGTCATTCCATATTTTGGTCATTTTTACTGTGGCAACTTTTGCCAGATCACATTTACGTATTACGTTTAATCTCTTTCTGTCATGATAGGGCAGTCAATGAGGGTATTTGGCTCCGAATTCCATCCTACTACATGGATTTACTTGATATTTTCACTTCACAGTAAGTAGGGAATACCTCAAGAAACATTTTGAACATAGAAATAACACTATAATAAAAGATATCATAGAAGGAAAACGATGCATTTAAATTCTGGTGGATGAGTGGTTAAATATACTTCTCATTTTTTCTTAATTAGTCTTCAATTTTTTTTGCAGCATATTTTGCAGCTTAGTTTGAATGTAATCGACATTTGATATTGCTCATTTTAAAGGTCTTTTCAAGCACTACAAAAGGTATTGGGAGCATTATACACCTAAAATCGACCGTTTCTCTGTTATTTAAGTTGAATACACCGGTTTGAGCATGCACCAGCCACCAAAAACACAAACTCTTCACCTACCATATCTCCTTTTGTATTATAACTAGAAGATTTATGAAGGAACGAATCTCTTTGCTTTTTTATAAGCTACAAACATTTTAAATTAGTTATTTTAGTTAGATGCATAGTTTTTAAGGAATTCGCGAAAAACCGTTCGAAAACGGTGTTATGTTTAAATGAAAATGGCCAATTTTCAACCACGAATAACTCAAAAAGTATTGAGTTTAAAAAAAAAGTTATAGAACAGATTTTGCTTAGAATTTGGTTCTCTAGCCAGCTCAGTGTCCAAAAAATTTTCTACCCCCGGGAATGGGTGGGAACCGCCCCCAAGATAAAAGCGCCATAGTATATAGGGTAGACTTTGAATTAGGAGATAAGTAGAGGCTATTCTTAAAGTTTCATTAAAATCTATGCAGTAGGATAGAATTCGGAGGTAATATCCTGTTCTTGCTCTCATTGACTGGCGTATAACCCTGTATTTGTGGTCAATAATCCCAGATATAAGTATGAGCTCACAACCTTAAACCGGTCAATTGTGGTTATGTGTGGTTAATTGTTATGTAGTATATCCACTATCATTGACTATTTGCAAGAAGGGCTGTGTCATCTGCGAAACGTAGAGGAGCGTCAAGGTTGTTTATTTTATGACCATTTATCGATATGCCCTTTTCCCATCCTTCAAGTGCTCTTCTCATAATATTTGTTCCACATATAATATATATATTGAATAATTGTGGAGATAGTATATTTATATCTTTGTCTGACACCCCGTTCTGGATGAAATTCGTTTGAAAGTGTGTCAATCCATCCAAACATAGTACTTAACCATTCTTTGTCTTAGTTCTAAACTGAGATGATTATTGCAAAGAAATGATTTCATTTTGATAAAAGTACATAGTTTAAGTCATTGCTATTCTGCGTTTTCTATTTTATTTCTATGTCTGGATCTAGTTAGTCCGTTATGAGTTATGTTATGACAGTTCCCAAATATGCCATTTTGTGAACTTTTTTTAACTTGGACTCCATTTAATTGAAGCTCTGCATTCGGATGTGGATTACGACTAAAAACTTGATTTTGTTCGATTTTATTTTAATGTCCATTTCCTCGTCTACTTCGTGGATCAAGCAGAATTTGGAAACCTTCAATATTTTCTGACAAAATTACTGCATCGTCCGCGTATCTACATAATTATATTAAGTAGTTCCCCGTTGATTTTTATTCCATATGACTGTCTCTCAAGTGCCTTTTTAAATAACTGGTCCGGTAAACATTGAACAATGTTGGCGACAAAATATGACCTTGTCTGACTCCTCGTTGTATGGAAATTTTGTCAATGTAGTTATGTATCTCCAATTTTTACGATAGCAATTTGATTCCAATACAAATTTTTAATGATACGAATATCTTTGTCGTCTATGCCTATATTTTTTGCATCTGCATTAATTTTATATGCTGTACCTACTTTATCAAATGCCTTTTCGAAGTCCACGAAGCCTGCAAATACATCTTTTCTTTGATCACGGCATATTTGTAATAGCATGTTTAGCGCAAAAAGTGCTCCCTGATTCCTATAGCATTTCTAAAACCTAATTGGGTATCTTCGAGATCTTCTTCGCATTTGCGTCTAATTCTGCTGTGAAGTATTTTTAGGAAAATCTCAAGAGTGTGGCTCATTCTCAGAAATCTAACTCACTGACTGACATCACGATATCTCCGATTGTTGTAAACGGGCAGTCATAAAAAATGTTTTGTATACCCATTAAATGAGTATCTACATTATAATACAAACCTACTTACCTCAACAGAGTCTCTAGCTGTTTTCGGTTCATCTCTATCTAAAAGAAATACCATACGGGAAAACCCAAACCATTTAGACACATATATTTCATCCGTTCCTAAAAAAGTAAACAATAATTATTATTATTTTTGGTAAGAGTTTTGAAAAAAACAACCTTTTGCTGTACCCCTCGATTTGATAAGTTTTATCTTTTCTCTTCGGAAACTAGCAAGCAAAATGTCCATCTTTTTCCTGGCTTCTTCTGAAGTACATCCTACTTTTTCAGCTATCAATATCCAGGCATCATTTTTTTTTATTTTATTATAATGTTGCTCATGCTTTGGATTCCATAACACAGGATAGCGTTCATATAATTCAATAAGATCTAAACATTTTTCTCTGGTCCATTCCATTTTTTTTTTCAGAAAATCAAAGTTCAGAACGAATCAAAGTTCTTTTTTAATTAAATATTTGCGCGAACACAACGAATACACTAAACGCCTATACCCTCTGAACATAAACGAACAAACGCTCGCTTTTGATCTTTCCTCTGTTACCGACACCCCTCCGAGAATGATCGCATGCTCAGTTCGGCAGAATAGGGCTTTTCATCGATTGTCATATGTTTCGAGCTTCTGTCACCTGTTGTATAACCTGTGTATCATATTAATATACACGGATTATACGACATTTGACAGAAGCTCGAAACAAATGACTGTGAATGAAAAGCCCTATATTGCCAAACGGAGGGAAATTTCCCTTTTTGCCGGAATTTTTAACACAAAAGGGAAAAAGTTAACTCAAAAAGTAATCTTTAGTCCAGTCCAAATTGTAAAATATTTTTTAAAAAATCCAAAAGAACATTTCTAAAGAATTAAACATATTAAGTATATCTTCTCCTCTAGTACCTAGCCATTGAAATGATCAAACTGATCCGAGTTGAAGTTATTTCTTTCTCTTTCTGCCTGAGTTTAATAAGAGGAATCACATGCCATGTGCAATGAAGATAAAAATTTGATCAGCGAATAATAATGACGTGTTTCGGGAAATCCCTAATCTCTTTTCTTATAAGTGAATCACAGTAATACAGATTACAGTTGAAAACCGACCGAAATTGTCTTATTCGGTACTTTCTTTATAGACGGAGAGATAGAGCCGAAAAATCATCGTCATAAGTAATATGGAGTTTTTCCTGTGAAATGTGTCCATTGTATGTTGACAATTATGACCCCTTTCAGGCTGACACCTCAGTGGATACAAGAAGTAGCAATAAGGGATGAAAGGAGAAAGTTAGTGCAGTCATTAAAGGTTTTCACCTCCTATTTTGTTAAACCTCCATCGATTTGCATGAAAATTGGTGACTAGTTAGAGCATACCTCAAGAAATAAAACTGATTTGGTGCCAACTTGCACTTTTACCCTGGTGGTGAATACCACCCCTTCTCGCGGGTGAAAACAATTTCATTAAAAATAACCCCACAAATCGATAGAGGGACAAATTTTAAGTAAAATTTGTTATATCATGTTATTAAAATAAATCAATACTTTTTGAGTTATTAAAGATCAAATATGTGTCTATTTAAGAGCATATGCGTGGAGTTACGGATGATAAAAAGACCATATTAATTAATTGTATGTTAGTAAAATATTATTTTTATCTTATTTCGATATTTGACACAATACTGGTAATGGGAGATTTTAATGCCCAAATAGGTAAGGAAGACTACATTAACCAAGTAGCAGGTAAGCACACAATACACGAAAAAACTAACGACAATGGCCAACGATTATGTAATCTAGCATCTAGTACCAATATGATTATCGTTAGTACAAAATTCGAACATCCCAAATACCATAAAGTGACGTGGATTTCCCCAGACCAAAAAACATGGTCACAAATAGACCATATTCTGATTACAAGAAGGAAGCAAACATCGGTAACAGACGTGAGGTCCTACAGAGGTGCACATGCAGACACAGACCATTTTATGGTGACTGCAAAAGTAAGACAAAAAGTCAAAAGAACACTAAAAAACACGACAACAAAAAATAAATGGCACGTAGAAAAACTGAATACTCCAGACATAAGGATTAAATATGCTGATGACATGAACAAAAAACTGAAGGAACAATCTAAACCTACAAAGGATATAGAAACAGAATGGAGAAATATAAAAAAATGTATAAATGAAACAGCGGAAGTACACGTAGGGATAAAAAGAAACAAAAAAAGACAAGAATGGTATAATGAAGAATGCCATAAAATGTTAAAAAAGAAGGTAGAAATGAGACAAATGTGGATAAGAACAAATAGACAGGATTATAGGGAAGAATACAATATAATAAGGCATGCATGTAAGAAAAAAATAAGGAAAATTAGACGTGAGTGGTTGGATGATAAGATAAAAGAAATAGAAAAAGAGAGTAAGAACAGAAACACAAAAGAATTCTATAAGAAAATTAGTGAGCAGAACAAAACGTTTAAAGGAAAGATAAAAAGCATAAAAGATAAAAATGGAAAAGTATCAGAAAACGATGAAGAGTATAAAGAAATTTGGACTAACTATTTTAAAGAATTATTAACAGAACAACAAGATCAAGACCTAAATGAAAACAGAGGAGAAGAGACAATGATGTTAGGAAACCAGCTACAAATACCAACAAAAGAGGAAGTTGAGGAAATTATTAATAGCAGCCGTAATGGTAAAGCCTCAGGATCGGACTGTATCAATATGGAGCTTATAAAATATGGTGGTGAAGAATTAAAAGATAGATTATACAATTTAATAAAAGACATATGGGACGAAGAAAAAATGCCGGAAGAATGGTACAAAGGACAAATTATCACGATTCATAAAAAAGGAGATCAACAGATGTGTAAAAACTACAGAGGACTGACTCTATTAAACACAGCATATAAAATCATGTCCGCCTTAATACAACGAAGACTGACCGAAGCTACCACGAATATCATAGGACACTATCAATGCGGATTTGTTAAGGGAAAGTCTACAACAGATGCCATACATACAGTTAAACAAATTATGGAAAAAGCTCATGGATATAAAATAGAAATTGAACTGCTTTTTATAGATTTTCGACAAGCATTTGATACAATAAATAGATCAAAACTAATGGTAGCTCTGAAAGAAATGGGAATACAACATAAATTAAGAAGATTAATACAAATGACAATGAGTAGAACTGTAGTTAGTATAAAAACTCAAGTAGGCGACACAGAAGAATTTGTCATCAATAAAGGGGTGAGACAAGGAGATTCATTATCAGCAACTCTGTTTAATCTTGCCCTAGAATACGTCGTCAGGAAGATCAACAAAGGCACCCTCCGAACGAGAGAAGGACAAATAATAGCATACGCTGATGATATTGTGCTAATAACAAAAAATAGAAAAACAATGGAACGAATGTTAAACGAAATGGTAACAGAAGGAAAAGTAATGGGATTAAAAATAAACCAAGAGAAAACCAAAATAATGAGATTTGACAAAAACTTTGAAAACAGAAAGGTTAGAGTAGGAGAATACACTTTTGAAGAAGTCGAAAAATTTAAATATTTAGGAATATTAATAACAAACAATGGAGAAAGAGAAACCGAAATCAAAGAAAGGATTATTACAGCAAATAAGAGCTTCCATGCAAATAAAAAATTACTTAAAAATAAGTTATTGAGTAAGAAATCAAAAATGAAAGTATACAAAACAATAATTCGACCGACGATGATGTATGCAGCCGAAACTCTTAGCATGACAAAAAAACAAGAGGAAAACCTTAGAATACAAGAAAGAAAAATACTAAGAGCAATATTAGGACCAATAAAAATAAATGACAATGAATTTAGACAAAGAACGAACCTTGAGTTACTGGAAGAAATTGAGGAGGATATAGTATGTAAAATAAAACAGCAAAGAGCAAAATGGCTAGGACACATATGGAGATCCGGATCAACTACGACGATATACTCAATATTGGAATGGACACCAGCTGGCAAAAGAAGACGTGGAAGACCAAGATCTACATGGTTACAAGAAGTAGTAAGTGATCTCAACAATGCGGGCATACGACATTGGAAAGGGAAAACCAGAGACAGGAAAGAGTGGAGAAAAATAACAGAGAAAATTAAATAACGAACATGAGGACTGATCTACCTCAAAACATAGATCTAGAGAGCGTAAGCGGCGTAACCCCTAAAGGGGTGTTTAGCCACTATATATATATATATTTCGATATTTAATTGAATTTTTTCTATCAATATAAACTGAATATGTCCAGAAACTGGGGGTGTCCAATAATGGGTACATTTGACATATTCGAATACACTTTTGCTAAATTTATAATATCGAAATAATATAAAAATAATATGTGCTCTTAAACAGACAAATCTTTGATCTTTAATAACTCAAAAAGTATTGATTTATTTTAATAACATGATATAACAAATTTTACTTATAATTTGTCCATCTATCGATTTGTGGGGCTATTTTTAATAAAATCGTTTTCACCCCGACAAGGGGTGGTATCCACCTCCAGGGTAAAAGTGCATCTTGGGGTATACTCTAACTAGTCACTAATTTTCATGCAAATCGATGGAGGTTTAACAAAATAGGAGGTGAAAACCTTTAAAGACTACACTAACTTTTCCCTTTCATCCCTTATTGCTACTTCCTGTATCCACTGAGATGTCAGCCTGAAAGGGGTCATAATTATCAATATACAATAGACACATTTCACATGCCACACTCCATATTACTTATGACGATGATTTTTCGGCTCTAGCTCTTGGACTATTATAAAAGTGGCATGCCTTAAGGTATGTATAGATATGCGTGCCGCGCACTTAGCGCCGTGTGTACGCCGTGCGTTCTTGGCGCCGACAGAAGTTGAATCATGTGCGCACCGTTTGTGTACCACTTGAAAACACGTACTAACGCGTACTAACGTGTACTAATCTAACGAACCCGCCACGAACGCGTACCGCACACACGGCGCGAAGTGTTCGGGGCGCATATCTATACGTACCTTTATACAAAGCTCGAACACCATGAAAACGACTAAAATCCAGGAAACGCTTCCTTGGAACAGTGCAGGATGAACCGTTCGAGTCTTTTCCTCTTCCCCGGGTTCAATAGATCAGCCAATCTCTGAATTTTGACGTGGAAAACTCTGAATAGGATGAGAACGGAAGTCGCTTCAGTAAAATCAAACGTGCTAAAATGGGGAAAATACAGCAGGATGATGTGAACTGTGACTGTGGAGAAATATAGAATATGGAACATCTTCTTACATGCAGAAACTGTCCTCATCGGTGTACCCTTGAAGATTTGTGGCTCGCCAACAAAGATGGAACCGAGGTAGCCCGATACTGGGTCGAAACCACATAAATGACATGTCCGGACACGATAAAGTAAGTAGCAGAAGTGATGAAGGTAGCAGAAGCAGTGACTTCCAAAGGTACTTCGACATAGATACTGTTAATCATACCTTCGAGTTTGCCGGAAGTCACGAAAAATCAATCACAATAACCCCGAGACCATCCAACTCCTCGACAATGACAATTTGGTCAGAAGACTAAGAGGAAGAAGTTCGAGTTGATGAAGTATAAAGCAGGTCGTTACGAGGATCCAGATAAAAAATGAAGAAATTCAACAAGTAAGGAGGGTCAACAAAGATAGAGAACTGCTAAAGACTGTTAAACATCGAAAAATGTCTTATCTGGGACATATAGTGAGGGGAAGTCGATATAAAATATTACAACTGATCCTTAAAGGCAAAATAGAGGACCGTAGAGGTGTAGGAAGAAAACAAGTTTCTTGGTTAAAAAACTTTTGTGAATGGACTCAGATATCAAATGCAGGACAATTATTATTCCATATTGCAGAAGATCGAGAAGCCTTCGCAATGGTGATCGCCAACGTCGGATACTTCTGATATGGCACGTGAAGAAGAAGATTGAACAAGTGGACAAGATAAAATACTTAGGAGTCTGGATAACGGAAGATCTAAATCCGAAATCAGAAATTCGATCAATAATAAGGAGTAAACAAAGAGTCAATCTGCAAATCCGATATCGGATGGTAAAATGTTGTATCCGCACTCTATTCTTCTTTATGGTGTCGAAGCCTGGACTGTTAATGTTGACTTAATGAGAAAGCTGGAAACTTTTGAGATGTGGGTTTTAAGGAGACTTTTGAAAATACCATGGACCGATCATATTACCAATATTACGAACGAAATGGTGTTGCACTGAATGAGAAGAGATAGAGAACTTTTGACCACCATTAAAAGGCTAAAGACAGCATATTTGGGGCACATACTTAGAAATGATAAGTACGAGTTGTTGCAGCTGATTATGAAGGATAAAATCGAAAGAAGAAGGGGTCTTGGTAGACGACAAATATCCTGGTTAAAAAACATTCGTGACTGGACCGGGTTAAACACACAGACGCTTTTAAGAAAAGCTGAAGATAGAGACGAATTTATAGAAGAAGATAGACTACAATGACCTCAGGATTATATCTAATTTATACTATAAACAACGAGCAAAAGTATCGTGTTAACGATCAGCTATCAGAGGAAATTGAAATCAGACGTGGAGTGAGACAGGGATGCGTGTTGTCGCCAATTCTTTTTAATTCCTACTTGGAAGAAATCTTGAAAAAAGCTCTTGAGGGTCAAACAGCTGGAATAAAGGTAAATGGAGTTCCCATTAACAACATTAGATATGTGGATGACACAGTCATCTTAGCTGAAAATATTGGGTATCTTCAGAGGCTGATGACCAGAATAGCGAAGTTTGGACAAGAATACGCTCTAACAATGAACGTCAAGAAGACAAAGTTTATGAGAATATTAAATACTCAAAGAAATAACGAGCATCTCTTCATAAACGGATCCAATATTCAACGAGTCGACCAATATGCATACCTTGGAACAATGATCAACTTCACAGGAGATTACTTAGAGGAAATCAAAATCAGAATAGAAAAGGCTAGAGCAAATTTTAACAAAATGAGAAAAGTGCTCTGCACAAGAGATTTGAAGTTGGAGCTAAGAGTTAGGTTGGCTAGGTGCTACGTTTTCTCGACTTTGTTTGATGGAATGGAAGCTTGGACCTTGAATACTGCATCAATGAAAAAACTAGAATCATTCGAGCTGTGGATGTAAAGAATTTTAAAAATATCGTGGGCAGAACTCGTCACAAACAAAGAGGTTCTGAGAAAGATGAATAAAGAAATGGAAATCTTAAACTTAAATACCATCAAAACAAAAAAATTGGTATGTCTCGGACATATTACACGTGGAGAAAGATACAACTTGCTCCAATTGATTATGCAGGGAAAGAATCAAGGAAAAAGAAGCATAGGAAGACGCAGAATATCGTGGCTGCACAACCTGAGAGAATGGTACGGATGTACATCAAATGAACTTTTCAGACCAACCGTCTCTAAAATCCGAATAGCTATGATGATTGCCGACCTCCGTCGCGGAGATGGCACTTAAAGAAAAAGAAGATAGCCAACCTTCATTAGTGGAGTCGGCACTAGAAGAAGAAGAAGAAGAAGTATAGAGCAGAGTACGGTGCGGCTAAGGATAGTTATTGAGCAGGTATTTAGTTTAAGTTTTCTTGTTAGTAATATCTTCTTTTTCTTCCACTTCATAAGCAATTCTGCTTGTTCATTGGCGAATTGATACCTCTATGTAAGCACTCCATATTTGGCACGGTCGGCTGATACTTCTTCTACCGATTATGATTTATCTCTTGCTGTTTTGACCACACGTGTCTTCCCCTTTCTGTTTCAGTGGTTATTCCACTCTTTTTTTCTATTTAGTATCCATTCGCTTATACACCGTACGTTACATTTTCTTCTAATATCTTCACTCATCTTCCGATCTCTCAGCGTATTTCCTGAGTACTATTATTTCTCAGTACTCTCATTTCTGCTGTTTCTAGTAGTCTTTGTGTTGTGGCTGTATCGGGTCTTGTTTTTGATGAATATGTCATTATTGGTTTTACACTGGCTTTATAAATTATTGACTTCATCTCAGTGTTAATATGTCGGTTTCGCCATATAGTTTTATTAGGATTCCTGTCAGTCTATTTGCTTTTGTACTTGATTTCTCACTTATTTGTGTAGGTCTCCGTAGCTGGACAGTGTAATTCCAAGGTATTTTATTTACATTACTTGTTCAATACTGATGCCATCAATTTCTATTTTTTTTTATTTGATTTTCTTACAGATTACTATTATTTTAGTTTTCTGAGATGAAATGGTCATATTGAATTATTTTGCTCTTATACTTGCTTCCATACAGCCATGATGTGAACAAGTCAAATTGAGCTCAATCATAGCCACCTTTACTTAACAAGCCATGAAGTTGAAACTTGGCAACATCTATTGGTAGACCGATTAATTCTGACAGTTCTCATTTGTTTTTAAATAATTTTCACTGTATTTACAGAGAAACTGAAATATTTTACAATATTTCGTGCTCCAAATTATAAAGAACATTAAAAGGTATGTTATTAAGATGATTTTAGTTCAATATAATATATTTTTATATAAACTTGCGTGCATATAGAAATCCGTCAACTTAAAAAATTTGTCATTTTTAATGTCTCATATTTCCTAAACCTGTTGGCAGATTTAAGTGATTTTTTTAATATGGTATAGCCTAATTCTTTAACAATACCCCTGTAATAATATTGTTGCTAACCAGTTAAATTTTTATGGTGTACAGGGCGTTTATAAAATACTGAAATTAAAACCCAACTATAGACTCCGGTTTTCTTAACATTCTGTTTTTTTGATTAATTCGTTTATATTTAACAACTAGATTTGTTATTTATCAATTCAGGGCGTTTCTAAATAAGTCCGACAAACTTTAAGGGGAAAGGAACAAAATGCAAAATTTGGCGCCTGTATTTTAAATGAAATCATTTTTTTCGAATTCTGAGAAAACTAATAAGTATTTTTGAAAAATTTAAACGCAGAATAAAAGATTACTTTATTACCGATGGCCAAAAGTACCTTAGAATGAATAAAAAGTTTTTTTTAATGACAAATTTGAAACTAAAAATCACACTAAATTTTCTTAGTTTTTCACCCCTGTAAGTTATTAAAATAAACATAGAAGTTTTCAGGGACTTTGGGCCCTCGGTCCTAACGTAATCTTTCACTCTGTGTTTACATTTTTGAAAAATACTTATTGGTTTTCTCAGGATTCGAAAAAAATGAATCCCGTTTATATTCTTGTTATTGGTTTTTTTTGTATAATAAACGTTACTTACAAGGAATTACATTTAATATTATTTTATACAAACTTCTAATCATAGGCGCCCATACACACGGGCAGGGGGGGCCGTGGCCCCACCCTAGCTTTTCGGGAAAGAAAAAAATTAAATTTATATTACATAAACGTATTTTTGTCAAATCAATATTGGATAATTTTGAGAGATAAATTGGAAACAACATATTTATTAATAAAAAAAATTCACATATTGGGTAGTTATTAATAGTTTAACAGAAAATCTTTGTGTCTGCGACAGTGGTCTGTATGGAATGTGCATAATATACATTTCCCACAATCACGGTATGCTACTAACGAAAACATTGAAAGAGATTAGAGGCGTGGGAAACATATACACTGTAATTGACACCCAAAATTACAAATTAAATGAATCATTTATAATACTGCAAAAAAACCATATCAGCAAGAAATCCGATCTCTGATCGATAATCACTAATGAGCCATTTGTCTTTAACAAGTGGTATAAAATAGTAATTATATTTTATATTTTGAAAAAATTCATACTGAAAAATAATTTTTAAAATTTATTGAGCATAGTCAAATTTTAGTTTGCAAAAGTATTTTTTTAGTACATAAGTAGATTATTTTTAAAGTGTTCATTATGATGAACAGAACAATTTTATTTAAATTAAAAACAGGCGATCTTTCATGATGAATGAGTGTTATATACAGGGTGTCCCAAAAGTAGCGGAAAGGCCGAATAATTCGCGAAATGAACATCGGATCGAAAAACTGAAAAATACATGTTCAATAATTTTCAAAAATCTATGCGATGACACTAAACAAGTCCACCACTTCAACCCCTGGGTGTGGAGCGGGGGGTAAATTTTAAAATCTTAAATGGAACCCCTAATTTTTGTTGCAGATTTGGATTTTCCTTGTAAAAATAAACAATTCGAGCATATTCGAGCCATTTTGCGAATTGTGGATAGCGCTATAATCGGAAAAAACGGTATATCGTGATACCACAGCAAAATTATAGAAACGGTCTAATATCTCGAGAAATATACTTCCAAATAAAAACTAAAAAACACGTGTTTAATATTTTTCAAAAATCTATAGAATGACACCAAACAGGATTTTTCATTCCACACTCCGGAGGTGGGGTGAAAGTTAACTTTAAAATCTTAAATAGGAACCCCCGTTTTTTCTTGCAGATTGAGTTTCCTCCTAAAAAAATAAGTAACATTTATTCGAACTTTTTTAGAATTGTTGACTTGACGGATGGCGCTATATTCGTAAAATGCGATTTATTTGCGCCATCTATCAACAATTCTAAAAATGTTTGGAATATGTGTGCCTTATTTTTCATAAGGATTCTATATCTGCAAAAATAAAGGGGGCTCCTTTTTAAGATTTTAAAGTAAAAACTTGGTTCGACACATACTCATGGTTAGTCTGCTCGCCAAAGTTGAAGGGAAGACTTTGCAAGCATTGTATTCTTTTCAAATGGGTTTTAAAGAGAGGCCCAACTTTTGTGGTACCCATGACATTTCCATTTAAAAACTTGGTCTAGTGTTTAAATGTATGAATAATTCCTCACAACAGGGTTCAAACTAGGTTTTTTAGGTGGTTTAAACTACAGTAGACTCCCTCTATAACGAGAACTGAAATGGTGAATTAATTATCTCGTTATAAGCGGATCTCGTTATATCAAACAATACATAATAATAATGAAATTTTTTGATGCCTCTTACGTAGTTTATTATGTGTCGATGGTCAACCTGAACAGTGAACAATGAGACTTCGCCGCCATAGATTGTAAATTTCCTATAGTATTCAGTATCGGTCGATAAACAGGCAGATGTTTATTACAGGTGGCCGAGTTTATTATAGCACTGGCCTCGATAATAAGACAGACGTTGGGCATTTCTATGTACAGGTAGTTGGGGCATTTATTTATTTATGACCATTACAACGCTAAAAACAGGTAAAGACAAGTATTGTTCGATTTAAATTTTCCTCGTTATAACCAAATATGCCTCGTTATAGAGCGTTATAGTTCAATAGGGATTTCATGGGACACCTAATGTACCTCGTTATAAGCGAAACCTCGTTATATCCGTGTTCGTTATAGAGAGAGTCTACTGTATATATTGTCATCCGAAATATACAAAATGTAATGTGCAACATCTTCACGTTTGGCCCCCCCCTAAAAATTTTTATATGGGCGCCCTTGCTTCTAATTAATAATATTTTCTTGTTCGACTCAAAAAATACTATAAATTTTACCAGAATTTGTACTTTAAAATCGTAGTTTCGAAAGCGGTAGTCCGAAAGTCAGACTACCGACGTCATCAATTGCGACGTTGCCTTTTTCTCTTCATGGCTTGTAAAGTAAAGGTGGCTATGGCTCAATGGTACCTCGAACATGAAACATTGGATATTTTAAACATCCATGTTTAAATTCACATAATTTTTCTATGTTCCTATGACGGATTAATTATAAAGGGTTTTTACCCAAATATTTTTTACTTTGGTGGTTAGCATGTTAGATTCAAGTTATACACATTTTAGGAAAACACTGATGATGATCGGTCTGCCGATTGAAAACTAGTTTTGTTTTGTGATGTAGCCCTGTATAGGGATTTTCACAAATATACCTTTTATAAAGGATTTTATGGTTTTTTGTAATAAATGGTATACAGCCAACTACAGGAAATTTTTTCCTCGCGGATTTTTTTGCTCTTATATTAAAACTGTGGACTAATCTTTGCAGACTATCTTCATCTTGGGCTATCAGTTTTGTGTCGTCTGAGTAACAGAGTATTTTTAATTCTTTGTTTTCCATTCAGTATCATCATCCTTTGTTGACGCTTTTGATGAATGCATCTATGATTAAAGAGCATAGGGCTCAATAAGTCCCCATGTCTTATTCGGCTGTCTATTTCTAGGTTCTGTAAGTTGTCCATCTATTCTGACTTCCATTTTGTTGTTTTGGTAGATGTTTTCAATAGTTTTTATGATAACATCTAGGGGAAGTTCTCATTATACAGAAGATGAATTACATCTTTGAGTCTTACTCTGCCAAATGCTTTTTTCAAGTTAATTAGACATAGACTTTAGTGATTTCTCAGTAATTTGCTTTATGACGAATATTGCATCTGTACACGAGCTGCCAGTACGAAAATCCTGTTGTTCATATGCTAAACTTATCCTCTGATTCATTAGTTCCCTTTAAATTTTAGTTGTAAGTTGTAGTAGGGTAGTATTTAACAAGTTGATACCTCTGTAGTTTTCTGGCTGTTTTTATCTCCATTTTTGAATAGTAGAATAATAAATTAGTTCGCTCGTTCTCCATTCTTCCCGTATTTTATTGTATTTTATAATTTTGTTAATTAATGTCGTTCCTGTGTATTACCTATATTAATTTCTTTATTTGTGATAATTTCTTCTGGTGTTACCGGTTTTAGCGTCATTTGTTCTTCCTCTGCATAGAGCTTTTTTAGATAGTCAACCCACGTATCCTTTTCTATGTGTTTTAGTTCTATAGCTGGGCATTCACGGTCAATCCGTTTGAAGCCAAGCCAAACGGCTTCAGTCAAATGGATTGACGCCAAAATCATAGCCCACTCACGATCACTCCAAATTGGTTATTATTTCGTATTTGACGTGGTTCAGTGAAAACGCACAATGTTGGATTCCGAAGAAGAAGAACTTTTACTTTGTGCGGCTGCTGTTTGTCATCATAAACTTATAAAAAAAAGAACAGAAATGGTGCAAAGAGTGGTTGAGAAAAAGGAGTACCTTCAAGCACGTGAACTTATTAAACGAATTGTCTGTGGAGCCAAGTGATTGGAGAAATTACCTGAGGATGGACGAGCCAGTATACTTCAAATTACTGGAGCTCGTTACTCCACTAATAAAGAAACAAGACACCTATGATAGAAGCTAAAAGTTCTCATGAGAGGCTTTGTGCATTGCTTCCTTTCTTAGCGACGGGTATGACTTACGAGAAACTTAAGTTTCAGCCCGTAATATCTTCGTAAGTTTTGAGAGTCATAATATACTAGACTAGAGACATGTAAAGTAATTTTTAGCATATTGCAGGATTATACAGTGCACGCACTTGAATAAGTGTTACCCCCCCGTCCCCCCGTTATTAACTTATTTATTTTTAGCACATAAGCAAAAGGCTCGGACAGGTCGATTTTTAAAATAATTAAAGTATATTATAGCATCAATGTTTCGAACTTTACGCGATTCCTCTTCAGGCGACAGGCATAACTTTGATTTTTTTAATGGGAAAGTACATCATGTGACACCTCATTTAAAAGCTTTTGAAATACTGATTACAAACATGTATGTTACGTTAATCCTTTTTGAGACAGTAGGCGCACAGCATCGGTCGAATTATTTTTAAAGGCATTCATTTTTTTCGAATCCTGAAAAACTAATAAGTATTTTTAATTTTAAACGCAGAATGGAATATTATGTACAGTATTATCGATGGTTGAAAGTCCCTGAGGCCCTTCTATAATGTTTATTTTAATAAGTCACAGGGGTGAAAAAAAAAGAGAAAATTTAGTCTGATTTTTAATTTCAAATATATCGTTCAAAGGCAACTTTTTGTTTATTCTAAGGGACACTTTGCCTTTGGCTATAATGTAATCTTTCATTCTGCGTTAAAATTTTTCAAAAATACTTATTAGTTTTCTCAGGATTCGAAAAAAATAAATGCGTTTAAAGCGAATTCAACCGAAATTTTGCACCTACGCTCTAAAAAAGGATTAAAGTAATATACATTTTTGTAATCTGTATTTCAAAAGCTTTTAAATGAGGTGTCACATGATGTACCTTCCCATTTAAAAAAAATCAAAGTTATGCCTTTCACCTGAAGAGGGATCGCGTAAAGCTCGAAACATTGATGCTATAATATACCATGATTATTTTAAAAATCGACCTGTCCGTTTTGCTTATATGTTAAAAATAAATAAGTTAATAAGGGGGGGGGGGGTAACACTGATTCCAGCACACTGTATGAAGGTTCTGTTTATTTATATAGTTCTTATCAGGCACCCTTCACAAGCATTTCAGTTCCTTATTTGTACTTATCAATAAATTCAATTAATGAATCAGGTCCGGATGCCATTTTGGTCAGTAATTCTACTGTGTGTCTGTCTTGATTCACTATTCAGTACTAAGTAGTGCTCGACATTGACGGGAGCGTGGCGCGATAGCATGACGCGGTGTATCGCCACTTACGAGCAGATGGCATGATGGCTTGGCGTCAAGCAATGGCGTGGCGCGATGGATTACGAAGTGACTGGAAATCCAGATTTTGGCGTCACGCCAAAAAAGCAATCGCCATTAAACACCGACGATCAAAATTTGGCTGTATATCACGCCATTTGACGCGACGCATGACCGTGAATTTCCAGCTTATTACCTCCGTTTTTGACCTCTTATAAAGCACCATATTTCCTTTTGCAGACAATAAAAATCATGTTTTATGTTCCATGTCTTTCGAAAAACGTTCCCAGTGATCATTTTTTATTCTTCTTGCAAGTGCTTATGTTTCGTTTCTTATTGTCTTATAATTATCGTAGTATGCCTCTTGCGTCTTGGTTGACATGTATTTTAAGTATCTAAGCTTTTTCTTTTCTTATTTTTCTAAGTGGGGTAGTTCCCTGGGTTGGCTGTATACCATGTAGTTAAAAAACTCTAACATGAAGTAAAACCACTTCTATGTAATAGGTATATTTAATAAAATTTTAAAAATCCCAATGGATTGAATAAAATAGGTTCATTCAGAACGTTTTCGGACCTATCAGTCCATCATGAGTGAATTCATATATACTTGCTAACTAGCCCCGGAACCAGAACCAAACAATGGTTGTACTTATAATCCAATCTACATTATAGTGTTGTAAAATTGGAAAGGCTAAACGACGATGTTAAAAGAATACCTCCGGGAACATGGTGAAACTCTAAACGAGAACGCTAACCAACCATCTTGGACCAACGAGGCCCAAGATGGTTGGTTAGGGTTGGAACCATTGTTTGGTTCTGGGGCTAGTTAGCAAGTATATATTAATTCACCGATGATGAACTGATAGGTCCGAAAACGTTCTGAATGAACCTATTTTATTTAATCCATTGGGATTTCTAAAATTTTATTAAATATACCTATTACATATGTAGAAGTGGTTTTACTTCATGTTAGAGTTTTTTATATTTTTCCTTCACTTCTGTACAAAACCATTGAGTTCTTCGCCTTGTTAGTAATTTAAGTTAGACAAAAACTGCTTATTGATGTTTACAGATCCAATTGCAGTTATGATAAAATATACCACGTTGGGATATTTTATTAAAAAAAAAACTTTTAAAATCGTTTTCTTCCGATTCCAAACAGACGTATTGGTGCAACTGACGAAAAAACGTTTTATTTCCGTAGTACTTACATACAATTAGGTAACCTAACCTATTATGATTTCAAAACCTACATACACCTACCATTGCTGCTAAAACTAAAGGTAATAACTACCCCAGAGAAATAAGAGATCGAATCTTTTAAAAGAGAAGACTCAAAAGTAGCTGGCATCAATCTAGAGTAGAGTTCCAGCTGACAAAAATAGACTGGACAACGCAACGCATAGCCGCTAAAGGTTCAAAAACAATTTTTTTATCTCCAACCGTCGCTAAAGTCATTTATTATTGTACCTACTCATTTGCGCTCATTTGCGGTAGTAAAGTAACACTTTATTGTACTGAAAGAAGAATTTTACTTTACCTGCCGCGATTATTAATCAAATTAACCGAGATTGAATGTAAGTAGTCGATGGCAGTAATCGATTATTTATTTGAGTGAACTTAACTTACTTTAATTATTAAAAATATTATTCAAAATTTACGTTATTATTAATTAAATAATTAAACGTAGGTATGTCAAAAAGTGAAATTCTGTAGTATTTTGCAATTACATATATTCATACAACATAAATCCAAACTTTACAGATTTAGTAATTAGGTATTCAATATTGATACCAACTATCGATTAAACATCGAAACCGGCCATCATGCAAAAGCATTCTGTCATTACTGTCATGCGAAATGTTTATTTCGTCTAATATTAAAAAAAATTTAAGTCTTTTGAGTTAGGTATTAATGCAAATAAAGTGTGAAATGGCGTTTTTGTTAATTCGATTATATATAGGACGGTGATAGATATTTACTGATAATTTGTTAGTAAATATATTTATTTAGATTTTCTACGATTCATCAAGGGAAAACTAACTGCGGGGAGGCTACAGTTCATAAAAAGTGACGTAACTATTAATGTTATTTTTAATTTTTGATATTATTTTAAGTATTAAAATTAGTTTAATATTTAAATAAAAATACAATTAAACTGTTTAAAATATATTTATTTCGTCGAAATAATAATAATAGAAATATAACTTCTTATGTGCGTACAAAGTACCCACACTCTTTTTCATTAGAAGGATGTAATTAGGTAAGTGTTAAGTAAGTGTTAATGTTTTTTATAATAAAAGGCGATAAAATTTTGTATACACCACGTCAGTAAAGACTCTTTATCGAACTCGTCTGTTACTCGCCTCGCTAGCTTCGCTCCCTCTGCTCGTAATATCGGACTCGTTCGATAAAGAATCACTTTACTGACTTGCTACATAAATAACTATTAGATTGTTGGAAATTGTTTTTTCCAAATCCCGTAATTGAAGATAGACGAATTCGAAGTTAAAACTTATCGATGGTGAAAGTTCCCAACCTCCTATGTCAATTTTTAGATATTTTGTTTTGTTACGCTAAATTAAAGAAAATTAAAAAAAAAGTCAAAGACGAAAGCACTAAACTTAAACAGAAGCGAATGGAGGAGACTGGGGGAAGCCTATGTTCAAAATTGGACGAATTAAAGGACAAAAGAAGAAGAAGAAGAAGAAGAAGAAGAAGAAGAAGAAGAAGAAATTAAAGAAAATATGTATTTTTACTGTTTACAAGCTCCTATGTCGGTATTTCATATATGGCCATCTAGAAGCCAATTAATGAAATAACGATATAGGAGCTTGTAAACAGTAAAAATGCATATTTTCTTTAATTTAGCGTAACAAAACAAAATAGCCAAAAATTGACATAGGAGGTTGGGAAGTTTCACCATCGTTATGCGACCAGCTTTTCAGCGGGAAAGAGCTTGCCCGCCCACAGATTTTGATTCCACACTCTCTTACGTGTCATAAGGTTCGACGATAGCAGTACCAGAAAGGATAGAGCAGAATTTGACAATTTGGCTCCAATACGTACGATGTTTGACGGTTTCATCCAAAGTTTTATTCTTCTTTACATGCCATCTCCGAGACGAAGGTTGGCAGTCATTATTGCTATTCTAACTTTTGACACTATAGCCCGAAAGAGTTCAGTTGAACTGCATGCAGACCATTCTCTGAGGTTTCTCAGCCAGATGTATCCCAAATAAAGTACTTGCCTCCTAGTGGCGGGATACGGGCAACAATACATTGGTTTATAGGGCAGTCCTTACAGTAGGGATCCTGGCCTATACAGAAAAATGCAGGCGGGTGTGGGGTAATACTGCACTTTGGTTGAATTGGTGGTGTATTGGCTAAACGTGCAGGGCAGGGTATGGTGCTGATAGAAAAGGCATTCAGGCATCAAATATCCAAACAACATCTTTTCAGGCCATAAAAATGAAAAGACCTTCTCCCAAGATATAAAAACTTATACTGAAATGATGGCATCTCCTGAGGTAAAATATACCGGAAGTAAAATGAGCCTCCGTTCGGATCTCCGGGTGAGGAGTATCTCAGGGGGAACACCGTTGCAGGTTAGAAAAATCAGGATAGGGTCGTGGAATCTTGGTAGTCTTACAGGTAAGAGTCTGGAGTTAGTGGATGCGCTCAAACGAAGGAGAGTTCAAATTCCTTGCATTCAAGAAACTAGGTGGAAAGGTCAACGGGCGAAAGAACTAGGTGAAGGTTACAAATTGTGGTATGCAGGGAGTAGTAACACTAGAAATGGAGTTGGTATAATTGCTGATAGTGAAATGAAAGATAACGTAGTGGAAGTTGTAAGAACGAGTGATAGAATGATGTCAGTGAAATTTGTAATTGATAAAGAGGTATTGAATGTTGTGTGTGTGTTTATGCTCCTCAAACAGGTCTGGGTGAGAATGAAAGAAGAGCTTTCTATGACCAATTAGGAGACGTCCTGAGTGATATTCCGTCAGAGGAGAAAGTTATAATAGGAGGTGATTTCAATGCACATGTGGGCCAAGCCAAGGCAGGATACGAAGCAATACATGGGGGATTAGGCTTTGGAACTAGAAATGAAGCTGGAGATGACATGCTTAAATTAGCAACAGCATTGGATATGGCGATTGTTAACATATTCTTTAAAAAGAGAGAAACTCAACTTATTACCTACAAAAGTGGACAACATCAATCCCAAATAGAATAGAATAGAATAGAAATATGCTTTATTGCCATGAAAAATTTTACAATTTTATCGACAAAGCTTATAAATAGTAAAAAAAAACAAAACAGTAACAATCCAATTTACTAAAATTACATAAATCGTCAATAAGTTAAATAAAATAAATAAATAAATCGAAGTTAAAACAGAAATAATCAATTGCAAAAATTTAAATAAATTGCAAATTCATAGTCTACCTAATAATTAATAAAAAAGGTTTAAAAGTTAAAAAGTTAAGCTGCTGCATATGACACCCAAATATAGATAAAAAAATAATAAAAATATTACTTGTGCAAAGGGTACTGTAATTTCTTAGTTATTGACTAAAATAAGACTACTTCATGATAAGGAAAGAAGACATACGTGAATGCAAGGACTGCAAGGTAATAGTTAGTGAGACAGTAAGCCAACAACATAAGCTGCTTGTTCTGGACATCGAAGTAAAAAGCGAAACTAAACAAAAATATCGGAGAGGACCACAAAAAATCAAGTGGTGGCTGCTAAAAGATGAGAAAGAAGGTCTATTCAGGAGAAGAATAGTAGAAAAAATATGTTGGAACATGAAAGGAAGCCCTAATACAATTTGGAGAAAAATGGCCAGTAGTATTAGAGAGACTGCTATTGAAATACTTGGGAAAACGTCAGGAAAAAAGTTTGAGGATAAAGAAACTTGGTGGTGGTCAAACGAAGTACAAGGAAAAATAAAAGAGAAGAGAAAATTATATAAAAAGTGGCAAGAAACCAGATCAAACACAGATCTTCAAAACTATATGGTGGCGAAAAAGGAAGCGAAAGTAGCAGTAGCAAAAGCCAAAGCAGAAGCGTATTCAAACCTATACGATCAACTTGATACCAGGGAAGGCGAAACGAAGATATATAAAATAGCCAAACAGAGAGCAAAGAAAGCAAAAGATTTTAATCAGATTAGATGTATCCGAGATGAAAATAATAAAATACTAGTTCACGAAAGGGATGTCAAAAAGAGATGGAGAAAGTACTTTGACAGCTTATTAAATGAAGAATTTGACAGACAGCCTGTAGAGTCAACGGAGACAGTAGCAGCAATGGTCATCAAAATAACAAACGAGGAAGTGGCTCAAGCGCTTCAAAAAATAAAGAAGGGAAAAGCGGTAGGACCAGATGATATTCCTGGGGAAGTATGGAGAGCATTGGGAGAGACAGGAACAAGGTGGCTAGCAGGTATATTTAATAGAATTATGGAAGTTGGACAAATGCCAGACGAATGGAGAAGCAGTGTACTGGTACCTGTTTACAAAAACAAGGGAGATATACAACAATGTACAAACTACAGGGCTATAAAACTGCTTAGCCACACCATGAAAATATGGGAAAGAGTAATTTATAGACGGATACGTGAAGAGACCGAAATATCCGAGAATCAATTTGGCTTTATGCAGGGCAGATCAACAACAGATGCAATTTTCATTATAAGGCAGTTGATGGAAAATACAGAAGTAAAGAAACAAATGCTCATATGGTATTCATTGATCTTGAGAAAGCATATGGGAGTTCCTCGAGAAATTCTGTTGTGGGCACTCAATAAGAAAGGAGTCCCTGGTGAATATGTAAAGATTGTGAGGGATGTGTATGAGGGAGTAACGACTAGTGTTAGGACAGGTGTGAGAGACTGATAAATTTCATGTGAAAGTAGGATTGCACCAAGGCTCTGTGCTTAGTCCGTATTTATTCTCATTAGTTTTGGACCAGATAACAGCGAAACTACAGGGTAACATTCCATGGTGCTTAATGTATGCTGATGATGTCGTGTTAGTAGGAAATACTGAAAGAGACTTAGAACAAAAAATGGAACAGTGAAGGCGAGACATTAAAATTGACGGGGAGACAAAAATCCAGAGTCAATGCTATGGAATTGAGGTTCCTGAGGAAAATAGCAAACAGAAAGAGGACAGACAAAATACGAAACGAAACAATTAGACAAAACCCAAAACTAGAACCAATCAATGAAAAAATAGTAGAAGGACAACTTAGATGGTTCGGGCACGTGTGTAGAATGTCGAACGAGAGGCTAACAAAACGAGTGTTCGAAACGAGAGTGCAGGGGAAAAACAAAAGAGGGAGACCAAGAGTTATGTGGGTAGATGAAATCAGGAAAGAAATCGAGAAGAAGGGATTGACATTGGAAAGTGCAAGAAACCTAACGCAAGATCGGAAAGCATGGAGACTACAATGCCAAACTCAACTCCACCAGCCTTACACCTAAAGGTAGAAAGGCTTAGGACTAAGTAAGTAAGTTTTGGACCAGATAACAGCGAAACTACAGGGTAACATTCCATGGTGCTTAATGTATTCTGATGATGTCGTGTTAGTAGGAAATACTGAAAGAGACTTAGAACAAAAACTGGAACAGTGGAGGCAAGCTCTGGAGGAAAAAGGTTTAAAACTTAGTAGGACAAAAACAGAGTATTTGGAATGTTCATTTAAAGATGGAGTTACTACAAATAAAATGGTATCTTTGGATGGTGAACTGATTGTAAAAGCAATAGTTTTAAGTACCTGGGATCGGTATTACTGAGTAATGGAGAAATAGATGGAGATGCATGCAGTAGAATTAGGGCTGGATGGATGAAGTGGAAAGAAGCGAGTGGTGTGTTGTGTGACAGAAAAATTCCAATGAAGCTGAAGGGAAAATTCTATAAAACAGCCATAAGACCGGCTATGGTGTATGGAACTGAATGTTGCGGGCAGTGAAGAAGAAAGAAGAATAACGAATGCATGTGTCGGAAATGAGAATGCTTAGATGGATGAGTGGAGTGACAAAGAAGGTTAAAATTAGAAATAAGTATATTAGGGGAAGTCTAGGTTGGGCACCAATTGATGCCAGAATGAGAGAGCATAGGTTAAGATGGTTTGGTCATGTTCAACGTCGAGACGTTAATCACCCAATACGAAGAATAGCTGAAGTGCAGATTCCTGGAAGGAGTAGGAGAGGAAGACCAAAGAAGACCTGGGGGGAGACGATAAGGCAGGACATGTTGGTAAAGGGGATCGACATTGATATGACCCAAGATAGAATTGTGTGGAGAAATGCAATTAGGGAAGCCGACCCCGCATAGGGATAAGGCAAAGAGAATGATGATGAAATTAATATTGAAAAATAATATTTTCTTTACGAAAAGAAAAAAAAATGTTAAATAGTGGTGTGGACGGACCAGCTAACAAGACAGTAAAATGTAAAATACGGATTTTAAATTTATTATTTGTTTTCTGTTAGCAGTTATTACTAACAAAACATTTTTTATTTAATTTACGACATTTTTCTTCCGATTTCAATCACACGTATTGGTGCAACTGACGAAAAACGTTTTATTTCCGTACTTACATACAATTAGGCTACCTATTATGATTTGAAATTCTGGTGGTTGCGCGATTCTGATAAAAATGCGTCTTCGATTGTGACGAGCTGTCGAGTTATCGGCTCGTAAACGGTGAGATAGAGATCCTATGCCTAGGTCACGGTTTTTATCATCGCTTCGCTTTGTCGTGCAACGAATGCACCAATTATTCAAATGTTTTGACGGTCATAACCATTGATTTTTATTTACGAGTTTATTGTTTATTTATTGCGATTGAGATATGGCACAAATAATTAAGGTTTTAGTGGCTTAAAAGGGGGAATGAAAAACACCATAATGAAGTATCGGAAGTACTTAAGGTATATCTACATAATTAAGGACTAAATTTTTCGTTTTTTCTACAAACTGTATCTATTATTCTATTATTAGTGCAGCCACTGAAGGTGGATATGAACTATTACCTTCGATTTCGTTGAACCTCCTTCTATTTGCATGAAAATTGGTGAGTGGTTAGAGTGTTAGAGGATATCTCAAGGAACAAAGGTGACATGGTGCCAACTTGCGCTTTTACCCTGGGGGTGGCTGCTACCCCTTCTCGGGGGTGAAAATTATTGGGGGTTACATTACATGGTTACATTACAATACATGGGGTTATTTTATTAAAAATAACCCCATGATTGTTATTTAAAGTTATTAAAATAAATCAGAACTTTTTGAGTTATTAAAGATCAAAAATTTTAATTTTTCGTGAGAAAAATGAATGTTTTTAAGATTTTTGTCAGTAACAGTAACTCAAAAACTATACGTTTTTACAAAAAAGTTGTTATTACCAAAAGTCAAGCCAATAAAAAATGAAATAAACTCCTTACCAGAAAATCCTTTTAATGTTAACTAAAAGTGAGTTATAGGTAATTTAATGTATGTATATTTTTTTCGGCGAGTACGTAAATCTAAGTATTCAAGCTTAAATAACGGGAAAATGATGCATTTTATAACAAAAACTTATTAAACATTTGTCAAAGTACTTAGAACTATCTATCATATGAGCCCCAGAAAAAGTTAATAGCATTAATATTTATGTTACAATTAATTTTCAAAATTTATCTTTTAAGAATTTTTACAAAAAATGTTATTGTTTTTTTGTAAATAACTCCGTTAATTTTTACGATATTAGGTTTACCTAAAACCCATTTGAAAACTAATTCCAATAGCTATTTAATCGCGCTGAATTTAGTCTTTTAAACACCTTCCTTTTTTTAATAAAAAGGTTAAATGGACCCGGTTACATGGTTTTTACAGCAAAATTTAAGCTTTAAACGTTTCTATCTCGGTTATTTTTTACTCTACAGAAATAACAAAAAAGGTAAAATATTTGGTAAAGAAAAAACTAATATTTGTTTATATATCATTTTTTACGTATATTGAATATTTCTGGAGTTATTATCAAAAGAATATGAAAATTACGATGATTTTAAAAATCCTGATTTTTTTAAATTAACTTTTTTTTAAATATGCATTCTAAACCGGTCAAAATTGTTGAAATCATTACTTATGCTAATATAAAGAAATTTTTTGTAAGGATTAGGTACTATTAATTTTAATTTTTGTAGAAATGGCGTATGTTTTATTTTTCACTTTTTCCTAAAAAATTCGAAAGGGTTCTTTTATTTTCATCATATCTTGCCTAATTTTGATGCTATTAGTTTCTTCTAGAGCTCATTTGATAGGTATTCCGAAGTACTATATATATATAGGGTCAGGAATTTTTCGTTTACTATAAATTAATAAATATAGTTTCTGTCCTTGTGGGATCGGTACTCACCGGAGGGACCGCAGACGTTCGGATACAATTAGCGTCTCTTTGCAAAGACAATGACGTCGACTTTGCAAAGTAACAAGACACTTACTCAACACACACACTATACATGATACTAAGTACCTCATGTTGTGACTGGCTGAATGACATAAAGTCCATGCCATTAAAAAAAAAGCTTGAATACTTAGTTTTGAGTACTCTGTGAAAAAAATATACATTGAATTGCCCATAACTCACTTTGAGTTAACATTAGTTTAGTTCTTTAAGTGAGGAGTGTATTCAGTTTTTTATTATCTTCAATTTCGGTAATATTAACTTTTTTGTGGAAGCTTATATTTTTTGAGTTATACGTGAAAACCGCTTTAAAACATGCATTTTCTTTACGGAAAAATAAAATCTTTGATCTTTCATAACTCAAAAAGTATTGACTTATATTAATAACTTTATATATCAAATTTTGCTAAGAATTTGTCCCTCTATCGATTTATGGTATCATAAATAAAATAAAATAAAATAATTTTCACCACCGAGAAGGGGTGTCATCCACCCTCAGGGTAACAGCGCAAGTTGTCATACTGTCACCTTTGTTCCTTGAGGTATCCTCTAAGTACTCACCAATTTTTATGAAAATCGATAGAGGTTCAACGAAATCAGGGGTGAAAACCTTCAGTGACTGCACCATATACAGGCACTAAAAGACCGTTTTTTGAAAAAAAAAATTTAAACTTTTTTTCAAAACGGTGCATCCTGTTTTCGTTTTTCTAAATAAAGGCGTTCTGTAGTTATTTACAAAAAAAAACTAATTTCAAGGTGACATCTTCAAAGAGCTCTAGCTCACTTAACGCATTTTCGGACTACATAGGTGAATTGGGTTAAATTGTCTTAAAATTATCTGACCAATATCTGGTCTTCGTTTGTCAGGAGAGTTTCTGGACACTCTGTATATATGAAGCTCTGAGACAGTGGAAAAATAAGTGCAATGGAGTGAGATTACCGATTGGAGATACTCTACACTCTACACTCTACACTCTACACTCTACACTCTACACTCTACACTCTACACTCTACACTCTACACTCTACACTCTACACGCTGCACTATGCAGATGACCAAATTTAATTGCGCAGGACCAGGAAGAGCTTGAATATATTACAAGGAAAATAATAGAGGAATTTACTATTCTAATTAGGAAATAAGCCACAATTTAAGTTGAAAAATGATTTTATTGACGTTTCGACTTCCACTTCGGATGGGTTTATTTATTCGGATTTATTGATGTTTTAACTTCCACATTTATATGTATTTTGTATTTCGATAACGACCTCCAAAGTGGAAGTTGAACGTCAATAAAATAATTTTTTTAACTTAAATTGTGGCTTATTTCTTAATTAGAATAGTAAATTACATAAACGCCACAAAGAAATAGTTTCAGAACAATAGAGGAATATAAAAAATGAGTTCTAGAGGTAAAAACCAAAAATAACATAATATCTATGCGTAGGAAGGGAAGAAACGGAGAACTAGGCTATTGATTATATTCAAAATAAGATAGCTAAAAGGAACTACAACGTTAACGGGGTTTTATTATTTCATATGGTCAATGGACATCTATATATGGAAAAACCGCGAAGTGCTACCATTTAAAGTGGTGCGCTTTTGAGAAATGGGTGAATTAGTCCCTGGGCACATGTTACATTAGGGTGAGTTCTATGCACTTTTGGTACAAACATATCTACATAAAAATTTTTCCTGGTTAAATTTCCTATCTAAATATCACTTTTTAAAGTCAATAATACTTTTTTTTACAAAAATATATTCAAAAGAAGAAGCACAAAGAAACCCAAAAGAAAGAAATTTTGTTTTTTGTCTCATAACTTTTGTCCACGAGGATATAGGTATAGACATTGCTTTACAGAAAAAAAATCTACATATTTCTTCTTTAAAATGGTGTTCAGTAGAGGTAATTAACATTTATAGTTTTCGAAATATGATTTTTCAAAGTTCGCCACTCACAGCAATTTTTGGCAATTTTCCTTGTTATTTCGCAAATATTGTTCTGTAACTTTTTTCTACTTAACTTTAGGTAGATGCAATGGTACACGTAATAGAAATAGAAATCAATTACCTTTAAAATGGTCTACTGCAGCGGTTCTCAATCTGTGGTACATGTACCACTGGTGGTACATCTCATCATTTGCGGTGGTACACAAAACACAAAAAAAATCAAAATAGTAGTACATAGTGAGTCTTGTTAATACAATATAAAAATATAGGTGGTACCAAATTTTTTAAAAAGAACTGTAGGTGGTACATGACTCAAAAAGTTTGAGAACCGCTGGTCTACTGTATAACGTTGTACAACTTTTTTTTAAGAGATTATGGTTTTTCAAGGTTTTATACTTTTAACTATTTTTTATAATATAATATAAAAATAAAATATTATTATTATATAATATGTTATATATTATATAATACAGTAAAACCTGCCTATAACGTTCTCTAAAAATGACAACACTATTGGCCGATATAAAAAGGTGGCCTCTAATACCAGGTTTTGTAGTCCACAAATTTTGGTTGGGGGAAATTTGAAACTGGCCGGCTAGTTCAGGTGGCCGGTTTTGACAGGTGGCCGTTAACACAGGTTTTACTGTATTATATTATATATAGTTTATAATATATTATATTATATAAATATTATATAATACGTAATATAAAGAAAATATTATTTTTTATATTTTTTACGATTATTTTTGAAATTTCTCATTATAACTTTTTTCTTCTACATTTAGGTATATATTATATTATATAATAAAAAAGCTTATTTTGTTTACTTTAAAATGGTGTATTACAAAAAATTCTAGGATTATTTTTGAATAAGATATTATTTTTCAAAATGTAATAAGTACTTGCAACGATTTTTGATTTTAGGATTATTTTTTAAATTTCTCATTACAACTTTTTTTCTCGCACATGACTACTATATATTGCTCAATAAAGAGGGCTTACTTTCTGTTCTTTAAAATGGTGTATCATCTACATTTAAATAATGGAAACCGAGTGATTCTTTAATATTTTTTAACCTGTATTATTTAAAATTATTTCTTTTACAAAAATTACATAAACATTAGTCTTAGAAAACATCACTTTAGTTAAAATTATTTAAACGTTGACATTTAAAAAAATTTCAAAATCAAAGTCCATCTCTTCTTCGTTAGCATTAGCTTCAATACATTCCTCTGACACCTCAGATATCTTAGAGTTCCCACAATTAGTACCCATGCACATGCACCTTTTACAAAATTTTGAACAACTAATTCCTATGTTCCTACAACCGCAGTTTTTTGTACATCCTTTGATACATTTACATGCTATTTTTTCAAGCAAAGCTTGTGGTGCAGGAGCTTTGACAGTAAATATTGGAATTAATCCATATTTTGAAGTTTGCCCGGCCGAGTCAAGTGGATCCAAAGTATTACCTATAAAAAATAAGATTCAATCATAACACACAATCATATAAAAAACTTACAATGAGAAATTAAAAAAATAATCCTAAAATCAAAAATCGTTGCAAGTACTTATTACATTTTGAAAAAACATATCTTATTCGAAAATAATCCTAGAATTTTTTATAATACACTATTTTAAAGTAAACAGAATAAACTTTCTTTTTTATTATATAATAGATACCTAAATTTAGAAGAAAAAAAAGTTATAATGGGAAATTTAAAAAATAATTGTAAAAAATATAAAAACTCGTTAAAAGTATAACATCTTGAAAAATATAACCTCTTTAAAAGAAGTCATACAACATTATACAGTAGAACATTTTAAAGGTAATTGATTTTTATTCCTCTTACATGTACCATTGCATATGCCTAAAGTTACGTAAAAAAAAGTTACAGAATAATATTTGCGAAATAACAAGGAAAATTGCCCAAAATTGCTGTGAGTGGCGTACTTTGAAAAATCATATTTCGAAAACTGTAAATCCCAATGACCTCTACTAAACACCATTTTAAAGAGAAAATGTGTATGTTTTTTTCTGTGAAGAAATGTCTATACCTATATCCCCATGGACAAAAGTTATGGGACAAAAAACAAAATTTCTTTCTTTTGCGTTTCTTTGTGTTTTTTCTTTTGAATATATTTTTGTAAAAAAAGGTATCTTTGACTTTAAAAAGTTATATTTAGATAGGAAATTTAACCAGCAACAATTTTTATGTAGACGTGTTTGTACCAAGAGTGCATAGAACTCACGCCCTAATGTAACTTGTGCCCAGGGACTAATTCACCCATTTCTCAAAAACGCACCCCTTTAAATGGTAGCACTCCGCGGTTTTGTCATATATAGAGATTCATTGACCATATGAAATAATAAAACCCCGTTAACGTTGTAGTTCCTTTCTAGAATACATAATCAATGGCCTAAACCTGAACCTGGAACAAGAGACAGTTACAAGCTGCAATAAATATTTATATCGGGGAATAAAACTAACGAATACGGGACGAAACAAAGAAAATATTAAAGAAAGGATAGTAAAAGGAAGACAGGTGAAAGGAGCCTTGAATTCGATACTGTTGCAAAAAAAAATCTTCTTCTTTCTTTAAAGGAAACAGTGAGATAGAGATCCTATGCCTAGGTCGAGGTTTTTATCATCGCTTCGCTTTGTCGTGCAACCTTTTGACGGTCATAACCATTGATTTTTATTTACGAGTTTATTGTTTATTTATTGCGATTGAGATATGGCACAAATAATTAAGATTTTACTAGCTTAAAATAGTATGGTATAACTAGACCCAAACCCAGACATCCAAAGTGAAAGTTATCCTTCAACACCAAATTGTTCTATATGGTCCACATATTGTTCAGTAAAAAGTCACACCATTTTGAGCGTCGGATTTGGGAGGGGAGGTGGGGAAGAAGTCAATAAATTAAGAGTTTTTTACGTTTTCGTCGATATTTCTAAAACTATGCGGTTTAGCGTAAACAATGTTCTATACAAAAATGTTCTACATTAAATTTTAAACAAGAAAGGTCCAATGCATAATCCTTCTAAAACGAACGGTTACAAAGGTACGGAGGTAGTATAGTATAATTCGTCCAAAAAATAGCCTAACCCCGTCATCCAAAATAAAAGTTTTCCTCCAACACCAAATTGTTCTATATAGTCCATAATATATTATTCAGTAAAAAGTTACACCATTTTGAGCGTCGGGTTTTGGGGAGGTGGCGGCAAATTAGTTTTTTACGTTTTTCGTCAATATTTCTAAACCTAAGCGGTATAGCGTGAACAATATTCTATACAAAAATGTTCTACATTAAATTTGAAACGAAAATTTTACTGTTGAAAAGAAATTCATGCTACATTGTCCATCGAAAGTTCAGATTGGGTTTCTCTTTACCACAGATTTATATGGCCTAGGCCTGTAGAGTAGAAGCCTCTTGATGAGGTTGACGTTCCTTCAAGGGCTTATCAGTAAGATACCACCGGTCAATGAAATAGCAAATTATATTTAGAAAACACAATCCTGGTAAAAAAAATCAGTTTCTTGAGTAATAATATTATAATTTGTCCAAACAATATAAAAAATATGGAAAACCTCCACTTTACACCCTTCGTAACATCGAAACCGTTGATTTCAGAACAATTATGCATAAAAACTTTTTCGTTTCAAATTTAATTTAGAACATTTTTAAAAGATGAAGTTTTTCAATCCTAAAAGCAACATTAATAATATTGAAAATATTAAAAATATTACTAAAAGATTTTTAAATTGAAAAACTTATTGGTACATTTTCCTGGTGACACCTCCAAGGCTTCTACAATTTGCAAGCAAAAAGGATGCTGCAGTGAAGACAAAGGGAAGGAATTCTACACTATGCAATTCACATCCCCGTCTGCAGCTTGGTAAAGTTTCAACGGAAAATGCACCTATTAGTTACTCTACGGAGCAATACGAATATAAAATAAAAATGTATACCATTTTTATTCAGTTGCAATGCGAAGGCAAAACAATCTTACTTTTCAATTAGAATACGGAGTGCAATCCAGCTCTGTGAATCGCGATTTCCGATTCTTATTGGAATCTCATCGGAGAGAGCGCAGGCTTGTTCTCCATATCCTAACTGACCAGCACCGAGAGCTTCTCCCACACATTGCAACTGAAACAAATAGGGTAGGTGACTAGCGTCATCTGGCAATTGAAAGATGAAGTTTTTCAATCCTAAAAGCAACATTAATAATATTGAAAATATTAAAAATATTTCTAAAAGATTTTTAAATTGAAAAACTTATTGGTACATTTTCCTGGTGACACGTCCAAGGCTTCTACAATTTGCAAGCAAAATGGATGCTGCAGTGAAGACAAAGGGAAGGAATTCTACACTATGCAATTCACATCCCCGTCTGCAGCTTGGTAAAGTTTCAACGGAAAATGCACCTATTAGTTACTCTACAGAGCAATACGAATATAAAATAAAAATGTATACCATTTTTATTCAGTTGCAATGCGAAGGCAAAACAATCTTACTTTTCAATTAGAATACGGAGTGCAATCCAGCTCTGTGAATCGCGATTTCCGATTCTTATTGGAATCTCATCGGAGAGAGCGCAGGCTTGTTCTCCATATCCTAACTGACCAGCACCGAGAGCTTCTCCCACACATTGCAACTGAAACAAATAGGGTAGGTGACTAGCGTCATCTGGCAATTGAAAGATGAAGTTTTTCAATCCTAAAAGCAACATTAATAATATTGAAAATATTAAAAATATTACTAAAAGATTTTTAAATTGAAAAACTTATTGGTACATTTTCCTAGTGACACCTCCAAGGCTTCTACAATTTGCAAGCCAAATGGATGCTGCAGTGAAGACAAAGGGAAGGAATTCTACACTATGCAATTCACATCCCCGTCTGCAGCTTGGTAAAGTTTCAACGGAAAATGCACCTATTAGTTACTCTACGGAGTAATACGAATATAAAATAAAAATGTATACCATTTTTATTCAGTTGCAATGCGAAGGCAAAACAATCTTACTTTTCAATTAGAATACGGAGTGCAATCCAGCTCTGTGAATCGCGATTTCCGATTCTTATTGGAATCTCATCGGAGAGAGCGCAGGCTTGTTCTCCATATCCTAACTGACCAGCACCGAGAGCTTCTCCCACACATTGCAACTGAAACAAATAGGGTAGGTGACTAGCGTCATCTGGCAATTGAAAGATGAAGTTTTTCAATCCTAAAAGCAACATTAATAATATTGGAAATATTAAAAATATTACTAAAAGATTTTTAAATTGAAAACTTATTGGTACATTTTCCTGGTGACACCTCCAAGGCTTCTACAATTTGCAAGCCAAATGGATGCTGCAGTGAAGACAAAGGGAAGGAATTCTACACTATGCAATTCACATCCCCGTCTTGCAACTGAATAAAAATGGTATACATTTTTATTTTATATTCGTATTACTCCGTAGAGTAACTAGGTGCATTTTCCGTTGGAACTTTACCAAGCTGCAGAATGTGAATTGCATAGTGTAGAATTCCTTCCCTTTGTCTTCACTGCAGCATCCATTGGGCTTGCAAATTGTAGAAGCCTTGGAGGTGTCACCAGGAAAATGTACCAATAAGTTTTTCAATTTAAAAATCTTTTAGTAATATTTTTAATATTTTCAATATTATTAATGTTGATTTTAGGATTGAAAAACTTCATCTATCAATTGCCAGATGACGCTAGTCACCTACCCTATTTGTTTCAGTTGCAATGTGTGGGAGAAGCTCTCGGTGCTGCTCAGTTAGGATATGGAGAACAAGCCTGCGCTCTCTCCGATAAGATTCCAATAAGAATCGAAAATCGCGATTCAGAGAGCTGGATTGCACTCCGTATTCTAATTGAATAGTAAGATTGTTTTGCCTTCGCATTGCAACTGAATAAAAATGGTATACATTTTTATTTTAGAACATTTTTGTATAGAATATTATTCACGCTAAACCGCTTTGGTTTAGAAATATTGACGAAAAACGTAAAACACTACTAATTTACCGACTTTTCCCCTCCGCTCACTACCAAACCCGACGCTCAAATTGGTGTAACTTTTTACTGAACAATATGTGGACCATATAGAATAATTTGGTGTT
The DNA here is from genome assembly GCF_917563875.1 of Diabrotica virgifera virgifera. NCBI lineage: Eukaryota > Metazoa > Arthropoda > Insecta > Coleoptera > Chrysomelidae > Diabrotica > Diabrotica virgifera. The sequence continues at coordinate 116,320,055 of NC_065446.1, read as the reverse complement.
GGAGGAAAACTTTAATTTTAGATGACGGGGTTAGGCCTTTTTTTGAACCAATTATACAATACTACTAAACAAAATTTGCTATTTCAGTGGCCGATGGTATGTTAGTGATAAGCCCTTGAAGAAACGTCAACCTCACCACCCAAAATCATCATCAATTGTCCAAATAATATAAAAAGTATCGAAAACCTCCACTTTCTCCCTCCGTAACTTTGGAACCGTTTATTTTAGAAGTATTATACATCCAACCTTTTTTGTTTAAAATTAAATGTAGAACATTTTTGTATAGAACATTGTTCACGCTAAACCGCATAGTTTTAGAATTATTGACGAAAAATATAAAAAAAAAACTCCTTTTTACCGATTTATCCTCCACCTCCCCCCCCAACCCGACGCTCAAAATGGTGTGACCTTTTACTGAACAATATGTGGACGATATAGAACAATTTGGTGTTGAAGTACAACTTTCACTTTGGATGTCTGGGTTTGGGTCTAGTTATGCCATAACTGGATCATAGGTACTAAAAGGATAAATAGAAGTGGGTGAGCAAATGGACATTAAAATAATCTCAAACAACCAAATTTTTACTCTTTAGTCTTTATTAGTTTTTTTTTCTCACACATTTTCTCATTAATCTTTTTAAAATGATTCCCAGAGTGGAAGTTGAAACGTCAAATTAATATTTCGAGGTAAAAATGTAACTGTGATTACAACCGAAATCTAGCCAGTCCCATATAAACATAACATTTAACTTAGACATTAGACATGCCACAAGATAACAAACAGTTTCAGAACCTTCTTAGTCTTTAGTCGTAATCGTAACCTACACCAAGATGTAGACCTTCAATTGAATGGAGTCCATGTTGAAACAGTTCACAAAATGGCATATTTGGGAACTGTCACAACTAGATCCAGACATAGAGATCAAACGCAGAATAGCAATGACTAAAACTACTTTTATGAACATGAAGACATTTCTTTGTAATAATCATTTCAGTTTAGAACTAAGACAAATAATGGTTAAGTGCTATGTTTGGTCTGTACTTTTGTGTGGTGAAGAAATGTGGACACTAAATATATCGACCATGAACAGAATTGAAGCATTGGAATTATGAATTGATTCCAATGAAATTGATTCCAAGGCATTTGTAATATGCCGAAAGAACGCTGAATTTAAACTTATTACAAACGATCTCATGTCATTGGAAATGCTTCCACTAAGACGGCATTGGGTGGAATTTGTAGTTGAAGTTGTGTAGTTTCGAAAAAGGTGCTTCTGCAATAAAAAAGAATCATGTAAATGTTTAAATTCGGCATTTTTTAAGCATATTTCACATGCCTTAATTTTATTTGCTGCTAAATCTCAAAATCGAAATTTTATGTTCCCAAATGAAAACTGCACTCTTCACCTTTAAAATGCATTTTGATTTTTATCGATAGGACACTCAAATCAAAAGATACCGAATTTTTCGCTCCTACTATGATATCTACATCGTCTGCATAATATGCACAATATGCAGTAATATTTTTGTAGATACTGATTTGGTATTAGTATGGCAGGTTACATTGGTTTTTCTGATGACTGCCTCAAGAAGTAGGTTGAACAGCATGGTTGGTAATGCGTCTCCCTGTCTCACTCCTACATTGATGTCAAATAGGGGACTCAGTTCTCCATCTACTCTTACTACAGCTTTTGAACCCTGCAACGTCATTTTTATGAGACTGATATATTTTTTAGGAATACATAGAATAGAATAGAAATATGCTTTATTGTCATGGAAAAGGACCCCGCACAAACCTTATGGAAAATAGGTCCCAGTGGATTTCGTTCATACTTTGGGAAAATACCCTTTGAAGCATCCTGATAAAAAGTTCTCATGGGCACAACTCAATCGTATGAAGGATTTTCAAAATATAGAGGCCCAAACTCGGAAAATTATAAGATTTACGGGGTATTCCAATTCCGTGAGTTACTGGTTATTTGGCAACATGTAGAAGTTTGGATCAAGGAAAAATACTAGTAGTTTATGATTTTTTCCTGGCTATCCAATGGCGAACTTTACTTTGACCTTCATCTTCTAGAGTTTCGAGGGTTTTCGGCATTCAATTGATATAAACAGATTACTCATGGGTTTTTGGGATCGATAAACACGAATATGCCATCAGAATTGCCCTCCGGATGACGAGGTGGCCAGGGCCTCTGGAAGGGACGTCATCTTCTAGGGTTTCGATTGTTTTCGGCATTTAATTGATGCAAATGAATTACTGGAGGGTTTTTTGAGGTCGCTAAACACGAATATGCCACCAGAACCGACTCCCGGAGCACCTGATTTCCAAGGTCAATAAAAGGGGCTCCTGGAGTTTCGAGGGTCGAAGAACCCCAAAAACCTATAATTAATCCGTTTGCATCAATGTTGTACCAAAGAATCTCAAAACTCCAGGAGCCCCTTTCATTGACCTTGGAAACCAGGTGCTCCGGGAGTAGGTTCTGGTGGAATATTCGTGTTTAGCGACCTGAAAAAACCCTCCAGTAATTCATTTGCATCAATTAAATGCCGAAAACCATCGAAACTCTAGAAGATGACGTCCCTTGCAGTGGCCCTGGCCACCACGTCATCCGGAGGGTAATTCTGATGGCATATTCGTGTTTTGCGATCCCAAAAACCCATAAGTAATCTGTTTATATCAATTTAATGCCTAAAACCCTCGAAACTCTAGAAGATGACGTCCGTTGAAGGTCAAGGTCAAAGTAAAGGTCGCCATTGGATAGCCAGGAAAAAATCCTAGTCTAATAGTACTTTTCCTTGATCCAAACTTCTACATGTTGCCAAATAACCAGTAACTCACGGAATTGGAATACCCCGTAAATCTTATAATTTTTCGAGTTTGGACCTCTATATCTTGAAAATCCTTCATACGATTGAGTTGTGCCCATGAGAACTTTTTATCAGGATGCTTCAAAAAGTATTTTCCCAAAGTATGAACGAAATCCACTGGGACCTATTTTCCATAAGGTTTGTGCGGGGTCTTTTTACAATTTTGTCGACAAAGCTTATAAAAAGTCATGAAAGAACAATAACAATACAATTTACTAAAATTACATAAATCGTCAATATAATTAAAAAAATAATAATGAAGTAAAACAGAAACAATCAATTGCAAAATTTAAAAATTTAAATAAATTGCAAATTGCATACTCTACTTAGTAATGGTAGGGGAGCCCAAGCGGGGATTTTTGCAGTTACTCGAGCGCGTCAGATTAGCATATGGGAGAAACCTGGTACCCTGCAGATGAACCTCTACCATATATTGGCTCTTAACACAGGGGAGTTCGTTAAGGGGGGCCCGAAAAAAAAAATCTATCCTTAAAAATACTCGAAATTGTCAGATTAAGATAAGGTAAGTTAAGTACATGCAAAAGAGTGTATATTTCAAAAATCTGACGATTTGAGCAGGGGGTAAGGAAATGGGTGAGTCCCAAAGTTTCACAAGAAATAAGCGAATATGTCGCGAAATAAATGACAGATCGAAAAACTAAAAAATATGTGCTCAATATATTTTAAAAATCTATCGAATGATACCAAACACGACTTCCCACGGAGAGGGGTGGGGGGTAAATTTAATATTTTAAATACGAATCCCGCGATATTTCGCGAAATGAACATCAGATCGAAAAACAGTAAAATACACTTATTCGATACTTTTAAAAAATCTATCGAATGGCACCAAACACGACTCCCCAAGGAGATGGGGTGGGGGGTTACTTTAAAATCTTAAATAGAAGCCCCCATTTTTTATTGCAGATTTGGATTCCTTACGTAAAAATAAGTAACTTTTATTCGAAACATTTTTTCGAATTATGGATAGATGGCGTTATAATCGGAAAAAACGATTATTGGAAATGGAAAATTAAATTAAAAAATGGCAAGCGCCCACTAAAATGGAAAATTTTACTTAACTTTTTTTGGTTTTAGGACCTACTCTTCACAACCCAATAGGTCCCCATAACGCTCGAGTGACTGCACATTTAGCATACTTTGCTCCCCTACCATAACTAATAAGTTTAAATATGCATATGACACCCATATATAGATAAAAAAAATACCACTTGTACAAAGGGTACTGTAAGTTCTTAGTTATTCATTAAGAAATTCTTCTACTGAATAATATGGTCTTTCAGTTAGGTAGGCTTTTGTCATTTTACGGAATTTGGGGAAAGATGCTGCAGATTTAAGTTGTAGAGCAGTGATTCTTAACCGGTGTTCCGCGGAACACAGGTGTTCCGCGAAAGTGTTGCAAGTGTTCCGCGAAAAATATACGTTAATCTCGCAGACCGACGTGAAATTGTGTAGCTTCCAAGAGATCGGGAAGAATGAAAAATTCTCTTGACAATCTCGTCGGCGTGAGGTGCAGCAACAGATAAATTTGCAATATATTTAGAAAATAATATTTGGCTTGCCAAATTAGGATATTTGACTGACATTTTTAAATACCTCAATAATATTAACACGAGTGTCCAAGGAAAATCTGAAAATATTTTGTCTTGTACTGACAAATTATCAGGGTTTCAAAAGAAAATATCTCTTTGGAAAAATCGCATATTAGAAAAAGGTACATTGGATATGTTTCCCAGTATTAGCGCAAATATTGAAGAGATGCAATCCGTTATCATTGAACATTTGACGCTATTAGAAGAAACAATTGATCACTACTATCCTTCACTAAATACAGATAATTATGATTGTATTCGAAATCCTTTTATGTATCTCGATTAATATGTCGAAATACCAGCTATCATTTCAAGAGGAAGAAGAGTTAGTAGGCTTGTCAACGGATCGCACTCTAAAACTAAAGTTTTCTGAAATGCCATTTGAAAAATTTTGGATTTCTGTGCAAGCTGAACACCCACTTCTTTCTACAAGAGCATTAAAGGTTCAAGATTAAAGATTAAAGATTACTACAGTTTGCAACTTCATACTTGTGTGAATTAGGTTTTTCACCCTTCACAAACATAAAAACAAAGAAACGTGAAAGACTTGGGAATATTGATGAAGAAATGAGGGTAGCGCTATCGCATATTAGACCGGACATTGCTAAAATTTGCAAAAGTCATCAGGCTCAATTGTCGCACTAAATTTGTGTAATTTTTATGTTATTATGTTAGTTATGCCCATACATCTAATTGTAAAATAAAATGTAATAAAATGTAATTTACTAATCTACATATTTTTTGTTAATTTCTATGTTTAGAATATGTTTTTAGTATTATATTTTGTTTTTGCATGTATGTGCAGTTAAAGAACGTGTTTTATTTACATTTGTATTTACATTTGCACCCCTTATTTAGTGTTTCCTATAAAATAACAAAATGGTGTTCCGCGACTTTTTCAAAATGTGTCAAGTGTTCCCCAGCTTTGAAAAGGTTAAGAACCACTGTTGTAGAGGGAGATGGTTAGTGGCGGTTCTAGACCAAAAAAACTGGGGGAGCAAGGGAACACAACCGGTGAGTAAACAAGATAACGTGAACGAAAAGTCCTGTAAAAACTTGGGGGACAGCTGCCTCCTGAACCGGGTTAGAACCGCCACTGGAGATGGTCGCACAGAATACCTAGAACCTAGAATACCTAGAACCTAGATTAAAAACAATTAATCATTGGAGATGGAAGGAGAAAATACATAATGTTCATAAGAGTTTCAAAATTGACTTACCTGGGCGTAAAATTATATCAAAAGGGAAATGAGGAAGTGAAGATAAAGGCAAGACAAGAATAGCAAAAAGAAACAAAAAGTATGGAGTCTTTCGATCATTAATGAAATCCAAATATGTCTCAAGAAAAACAAAAATTAGAATCTACAAAACAGTTATCAGGCCTACAGCTACATATTTATACAGTTACAGTATAGTGCAAATGAAAGGAATAAATTCGTTATTTCATAAATCGACGACTTTAAGGAAAATTGCCGAAAGAGGTCAATTTTTATTTTTAAATTATGATATTTTGGCCTATATGTCATACTAGTGACGTCATCCGTCTGGACGTGATGACGTAATCGTTGATTTCTAAAATGAGAATAGGGGTCGTGGGCTAGCTCATTTGAAAGGCCATTCAATTATCTATTCAATAATATAAACATTTACATAATTATTTATACAGGGTGTCTAAAACAGTTTTTTTAAATTCAATTATTTCACAATATTTATGGATAGTCCATCGGTGCTACAGGAAGATTTGCAATCAATAGTATCAAAAGCAAATCTTCCTGTAGTACCGATGGACTATCCATAAAATTTTTCTCAAATCTCCCAGACAATGTGTTGGGAGTCCTCATCTCTCTAATTAATGATTCTTTTGAGGAAGGTAAATTTCCAGAGTGCCTAAAGACGGCCATCGTTATTCCTCTTCATAAGGGTGGTGAAAAATCTGATGCCTGCAATTATAGACCTATTGCATTACTACCGATACTCTCCAAAATTATTGAGAGACTCATAAAAGCCCGACTTATGTCCTTTCTCGTTGATAACAAGATTTTATCACAAAATCAGTTTGGCTTTTCAAACAATAAATGTACCACCGATGCCATGTTTGGTGTACTACATGAGGTTTATCAAGCATTAAACACTAATCTGCACACTGCCACTGTTTTTTGTGATTATACCAAAGCTTTTGATTGTGTAAATCACGACATTTTGATAAAAAAACTAGATTTCTATGGAATTCGAGGTATTTCTTTGAACTGGTTTCAATCTTACTTGAATAATAGGAAACAACCGGTTAGAGCAAATGATACAGACTCTAGTCTTAAAAATGTTGTATGTGGGGTACCACAAGGTTCAGTATTGGGTCCTCTACTTTTCCTTATCTTTATTAATGACATCACTAGTTTAAAAATCGATGGAAAAGTTTTTCTTTTTGCTGACGATACCAGTATCACTTGGAGCAACTCAAATATCGCAACTCTCAATGCTACTATAACTTCTGATCCACTTACAATAAAATCCTGGTCCGTTTCTAATTTACTCTCTTTTAACGTAGATAAAACAGTAGCATTATCCTATAAAGGAGGAACTATTCAACCATTACCTCTTCATAACAGCCAGATCAATATCGTTGATTCTGTAAAGTTTCTTGGTATTTTTTTAGATAGCAACCTTAAATGGTCTCTTCATATCGATGTGTTAAGCAAGAAACTATCCTCAGCTTGCTTTGCAATAAGATTTGTTTCGAAGGAAATGAATTTAGCCTCTTCCAAAATAACATATTTTTCTTTGTTCGAGTCCCATCTTCGATATGGTCTTACTTTTTGGGGTTCTGGTACAGCTGCCCAATCCGATGTTATTTTTAAATTACAAAAAAGAGCAATAATATATCTGTTTGGCCTCAGAAGAACAACACATTGCAGAAGCTACTTCAAAGATCACAGGATTCTAACACTACCTTCTTTATATATTTTAGAAACTGTTTGCTTAATTCGTAAATATCTACATTATGTCTTTCCAGCAAGACCTAGACATGACTATTCCACCAGAAATTCTACCTTTGACATCTATTTACCGATCCCGTCCAGTGAGTTAGTAAAGAAATCTATATTATATTCAGCAAAAAAACTATACAACCATCTCCCTCTACAACTTAAATCTGCAACATCTTTCCCCAAGTTCCATAACATGACAAAAGCCTATTTATCTGAAAGACCATATTATTCGATAGCAGAGTTTCTTAACCAATAACTAAGAAATTACAGTATTCTTATGTTTAAGTAGAATCTTAATATATATTTGAGTGTTATATGTAGCAGCTTAACTTATTAAATTTCTTAAGGTAGATTACGCAATTTGCAATTTTTTTTTTAATTTTGCAATAGATTGTTACTGATTTTTATTTCACTTTATTATGTTTTATTTATATTGACGATTGATATAATTTTAGTAAATTGTGTTTGTTATTGTTTTTATTTATGTTTCTTGTAAGCTTTGTCTATAAAATTGTTAAATTTTTCATGACAATAAAGCATATTTCTAATTCTAATTCTAAAAAAAGAAGAATGTAGGTATGTAATTTATTAAATTCAAAATATATTTTACTGCTGTTAAAAATCAGACAAAAATGTTTATATCACAAATAAACATTGCTTTTCGCTTAATTAAATGTTCAAATTTCCAAGAGGCAGATGGTGGCGGGAACTGGCTTGAACATTGAATTTAATCGAAAAGCAATGTTTATTTCTGAAATTAACATTTTTTAAATAAACTACACACATTCTTCTTTTATTTATCAAATAATTTAATTAAAAAATTTTTTGGACACCCTGTACGAATAATTATGTAAATGTTTATATTACTGAAAAGAGAATTTAATGACCCTTCAAATGAGCTAGCACACGACTCCTATTTCCATTTAAAGAAATCATTGATTACGTCATCACGCCCAGATGGATGACGTCACTAGTATGACACATATGCCAAAATATCATAATTTAAAAATAAAAATCGACCTATTTCGAGATTTTTCCTTAAAGTCGTCGGTTTACGAAATAACGAATTTATCCTTTCATTTACACCATACTGTAGGTACATGCGAAATATGGGTGCTTATAAAATAAGAAATAGACCTTTTAGAAAGATGGGAGAGGAAAATACAAAAAGCAATATATGGAGGAGTCAAAATAGTTGGTCAGTGGAGAAGAAGGAATAATAAAGAACTTGAAGAGCTATATAACGGACCTAACATAACGACGGTAATCAAAGGACAGAGAACACGATATTTAGGACACATTAAAAGAATGGGAAAGGAAAGAATGTCGAAAATCTTACTAGCAGGAAAGCCAATACAAAAAAGAAAAAGAGGTAGAACAAGAAAAAGATGGAAGGATTGAAAGGACAGCGTATATGAAGACTCTCAAAAATATTGAGAATCGGAATGAAAAAGCATTGGACATAATAGGCCTGGATCTCGCGTAGAAAAAAAAGTTAATTAATACCAAGCTGAAAATTTGTTAATAGCTTAACGGTGTTTAGTCGAACAAACTTTGATGTATAGGAACACTGGAACAGGGGAAGTTTTAAATGTGGAACAGGTTAAAAATTTGGAACGTCAGACTACGAAAACGTCCAGTCCAATGTATTTTGTCGGACAGAACTTCCAATTGATTTGTTGTCCTTTCGTTAAACTCTCATTCAAAATTAAGTATTTTCTCTGGGAAATAAGCCACAATTTTACTAAAAAATGAATTTATTAACGTTTTAAATTAAATAAAATTTAAATTTATTTTTTTACGTTACTAAATTCATTTTTTAGTAAAATTGTGGCTTATTTCCCAGAGAAAATACTTAATTATAAAAATGCCACAAGGAAATAGCTTCAGAACAACATCTCATTCAAAAATCAGACTGCTAGTTATTACCAACATAATTCCTGTCATTTATTGACATGTTCTACGAGTCGGACTTATTAAAATGCCCAGTTGGTGATAAATACCAGTCTGATTTTTGCATGAGAGTTTAATGAAAGGGTAACAAATCAATTGGTAGTTCTGTCCGGACGTTTTCGTAGTCTGACGTTACAAATTTTTAACTTGTACCACAATTAAAACTTCCCTGTTCCAGTGTTCCCATACATCAAAGTTTGTCCGACTAGACACCGTTAAGCTATTAACAAATTTTCAGCTTGCTAATAATCAACTTTTTTTTGGTACGCAGGATCCAGGCCTATAAATCAATGGAACGACTATAAGAAATATTAAATAAGTAATTGTAATGGAAAATTAAACTTTTCAGCCCCAGACCTTCCAGACCTGTTGAGCTTCATAAATAAATAAATAAATAAATAAATAAATAAATAAATAAATAAATAAATAAATAAATAAATAAATAAATAAATAAATAAATAAATAAATAAATAAATAAATAAATAAATAAATAAATACATAAATAAATACATAAATAAATAAATAAATAAATAAATAAATAAATAAATAAATAAATAAAATATCAGAAAAATAACCATTTCTTGAATTTGATTCGTAAACATACCTACTTCAAACACAATGCTTCATATGATACATTTTCTCGATTCTTCCAATATACTTCGTATAAAAAAAGAACCAAAATATCTGTAATTTCCGTATCTCATACAACACACCGATCAGATTTATTGTCATTTACGTTGGACACAAAACATAAATCTATTCTCCTTTTTGGTGGGCTACTAGAATAGAAACATTTTCCGCCGTTGAATTTTTGGAATGGAATATAAATTTCTTTGAATTAATTGCTGTTTCGCCAACAGAGTTGTTGGTTTTTCAAAACCCAAATGAACATTAAAAGAATTTGAATTTGACAAGTTTTTTTATTTTTTAGTTTGTGTGACGGGGATATTTTGAGCTGAATTTATCAATATTGATAATAGATTCGTATTTTACGTTTTTCAACCATTTATGTTACACTTAGGACCTTCATATTTCATCCTAAAAAACTTTATGATACAGTAAAATAATACTGTAAATTTCATTAAGATCAAATCAATAGATTTTGCAAAATAAATTTTGCAATACGGCTTTCGTAAAAAAAATTCATTTTTTCAAAATGTTACAGGACTGAAAATAAAGCAGATGGCAAGTTGAAAATTGTTTTGAATATAGAAGTGTACTGTACCTTTCATTTGCAATTTTGAAAAATTAAAATCGATTAACACCACGGCGTCAGGAATTTTTTAAAATAAACATTAATTATTGGTGCTACGCGCAGGACAGCGGATAGTTTGCTCTGATTGGGCATTCCAATGACCTTTGATAATGATTGATACATTTTAATTTTTATTACATTTCGATATAAATAAATAAATTTGTTTATTGCAAAATAAAAACACCTACTCTATCCTTTGAAATAACACTTTTATTAGCAAAAACTTTCTTTGTTCATATATTTGAACTTAAATAATAAAATTTTATTATTTTTAAACATATGCAATTGTTTAAACAATATTTCACAAACAATAATAAAATTAGTTTGATTTTTGTGGAATTAAAATATTAAAATACAACAAAATATAGAGTAAGAAAATAATATATTATATAAAGATTGGAAGAAATTTTGGTGGAAATCAACTTGTGTGAATCGAACACCGCTGTCCTGCGCGTAGCACCAAAAATTATATTTTATTTCAAAAATTTTCTGACGCCGTGATAATTAATCGATTTTAATTTTGAAAATTCGAAATGAAAGGTACAGTAAACTTCTATAAGCAAAAAAAAATTCAACTTGCTATCTGCTTTATTTTCAGTCCTGTAACATTTTGAAAAAATGAATTTTTTTTGCGAAAGCTGGATTGCAAAATTTATTTTGCAAAATCTATTAAACCGATCTTAAAGAAATTTACAGTATTGTTTTACTGTATCATAAAGTTTCTCTGGGTGAAATATGAAGGTTTTAAGTGTAGCATAAATGGTTGAAAAACGTAAAATGCGAATACTTGTTTTTGTATGTTTTTTCGCAATTATTGCTATTTTGCAACTAGGGTGACTATTTTTTAAATTTTTAACATATTCTATATTGTAGGAAATTTAACTACGCAACTTTTATGTTAGTACAACTTTTCTCGAAAATGAATACTTTTAAAGTTATAATCAAAAAACCAAGAAAAAAATCGAATTTTTCCTTCAATTTTTGACATTTTGATTATTTAAACAATGTTCCGGACCTTTTTGAGAGGGAGGATAACTCAAATATTATTATTTGATTTATTTTCAAGAAATTTCTGCAAAAAAATTTGAGTCACCTCTCAACGTCCATCTCAAAACAGATGCGCCCTGGACTATAATTGATAGGTAATTACGAACGAAAATACCATAGAAATATAATGAACTGTGGAAAATAAAACGTGGCAAACTATGTTCGATTTGAAAATGCATGATTTAGTCCATTCTTTCACGGTTTTTGCTCTAAATTTTAAAGAACCGCTTGGATTGACATGGAATTTGGCATACGTATTATAGCTTACATGTCAAAGAAAAAAAGTGATATTGTGCCGATGTGTGCTTTTGCCCTGGGGGTGACTTTCACCCCCTCTTGGGGGTGAAATAATATATGTCCAAAATAAGTCCGGAAATGGGTAAACTGACTAATTTTAAGTAACTTTTGTTCTATAGAGCTTTTTCGCCAAGTCAACACTTTTCGAGTTATTTGCGAGTGAATATGTTCATTTTTCAACAAAATAACCACATTTTTAGACGGTTTTTCGCAAATAACTCAAAAAGTAAGTATTTTGTCGAAAAAAACGTTCTTAGTAAAAATATAGCATATAAAAAAGTAAAAAAAATGATGTACGCTTTAGGTCTGTGGATCTCGTAGAACCAGAGTTATAGCCAATTAAAAATAGATTCATATTCACCAAATTTCGACGTGAAATATCCAAAAAATTAAGCACTTTTTGGGGAAAACTCGTTACAACTTTCTTAAAGTGTTTCAAAAAAGCTTTATTTCTGTTTTTACAAAAAGTTTCTAGCATTAAATTTAAGCAAGTTACGCTCAAAATAAAGTTGGTCCCTTTTGTTTTTGCAAAAAAAAATCGGGAAGACCACCCCTAATTAGCAACTTATATGAAATTAATCGTTACCGCTCCACAAATTATTTTACTTATGTTGTGTTTATATGATCCTGTAAGTTTTATGGATTCAAAGTGCTTATTTTTGAAAAAATTTGGTTTTAAAGTAAAATTTTTAAAAATTTAAATTTTGAAAAATATGCTTTTTTTCAAAATAACTTAAAAATTGTTAGAGATACCAAAAATCTCGAAAACCAAAAAAAGTCAGATTTGCTTTTCTGAATATCATGTATTTCTTTGGTTTTCTGTTAGACAAAAATTGATTAAGATTTGGTGTTTCTAAATTTGCATACATTCGTGATCAGTGACTCGTTCAACCCCTTTTAACTACAGCCCTTTCAATAATAATAACTTTGAGCCGATCAAACTTACAGATCATATAAACAATATATACACGAGTCAATAAACTTGTGAAGTCGTAACGATTAAGTTCATTTAAGATACTGATTAGGGGGTGATTTTCTCGATTTTTTTACCAAAACCAAAAGGGACTAACTTTATTTTGAGCGTAACTTCTTTAATTTTGATGCTAGAAATTTTTTTTATAAAACAAAAATGAAGCTTTTTTAAACACTTTAAATAAGTTGAAATGAGTTTTTCCCGAAATGTGCTTAATTTTTGGTTATTTCACGTTAAATTATTCCATTTGGAATTTGACGAATATGAACCTATTTTTCATTAGCTATAACTTTGCTTCTGCTAGGTGTAGATACGTGATATATACACCATTCTTTTAAATTTTTTACAGGCTATATTTTTACTAAGAATGTTTTTTTCGACAAAATACTTACAATTTGAGTTAATTGCGAAAAACCGTCTAAAAGGGTGGTTATTTTGTTGAAAAAATTAACATATTCACTGCCAAATAACTCAAAAAGTATTGACTTAGTGAAAAAACTCTATAGAACAAAAGTTACTTAAAATTAGCCAGTTTATCCATTTCCTGACTTTCTTTGGACGAATATTTTTTCACCCCCAAGAGGGGGTGAAAACCACCCCCAGGGCAAAAGCACATATCGGCACATTATCACTTTTTTTCTTTGACTTGTTAGCTATGTGTATGCCAAATTCCATGTCAATCCAAGCGGTTCTTTAAAATTTAGAGGTTTTGTAATATTTTACCGTTAAAGAACGGACTAATTTTATGACAGACACCATATCAGATTATGTAGGCTTATTACGCCAGTCAATGAAAGCCAAAACAGGATATTACCTCCGAATTCTATCCTACTGCATGGATTTTAATGAAATTTTGGGAATAGCCTCTACTTATCTCCTAATTCAAAGTCTACCCTATTATACTACGGCGCTTTTATCTTGAAGGCAGTTCCCACTTCTTCTCGGGGGTGGAAAATTTTTTGGTTAAAATATCCACGGAAGTGCCTAGGCCTAGAGAACCAGTTCTAAGCATAAACTGTTCTATAATTTTTTTTTGAAAACTCAATACTTTTTGAGTTACTCGTGGTTGAAAATTGGCCATTTTCATTGAAAAATTACACGTTTTCGAACGGTTTTTTGCAAATACAAAAAGAGATGTGGTAGGTGAAAAGAGTTTGTTTTTTTGGTGCATGCTCAAATCGATGTATTTAACTTGAAATAACAGAGAAACGGTCGATTTTAGTGTATAATGCTACCAATACTTTTTGTAGTGCTTAAAAGACTTTTAAAATGAGCAATATTAAATGTCGATTACATTCAAATTAAGCAAGATATGCTGCAAAAAAATTGATGACTAATGTATTTTAAGAAAAAATGAGAAGTATATTTAACCCCTCATCCACCAGAATTTAAATGCATCTTTTTCCTTCTGCAATACCTGTTATTATAGTGTGATTTCTATGTTCAAAAAGTTGGAAGGGTTTAAAATTAATGGTTTTTGAAAAAATAAGATCAAATTATAGACCGCATTTTTAAATTTTCTTAAAAATCTTCCTTTTTCTCCATGTAAGTTGGAAATGATAAGAGATACAGTAATGAAAAACTAAAACAAAATTTTTATATAAAAACCCTACATTTTTGTACGGTATCTTTTTTTCGAATCTCTTATCATTTTCGAGTTACATAGAGAAAAAGGAAGATTTTTAAGAAAATTTAAAAATGCGATCTATAAATTAATCTTATTTCTTCAAAAACAATTCATTTTAAACCCGTCTAACTTTTTGAACATAGAAATAACACTATAATGAAAGGTATTGTAGAAGGAAAAAGATGCATTTAAATTCTGGTGAATGAGGGGTTAAAAATACTTCTCATTTTTTTCTTAGAATACATTAGTCATCAATTTTTTTGCAGCATATCTCGCTTAATTTGAATGTAATCGACATTTAATATTACTCATTTTAAAGGTCTTTTCAAGTATGTACTACAAAAAGTATTGGTAGCATTATACACCTAAAATCGACCGTTTCTCTGTTATTTCAAGTTGAATACACCGATTTGAGCATGCACCAAAAAGAAACAAACTCTTTTCACCTACCATATCTCTTTTTGTATTATAACTAGTAATAGGTATAGCATAGGTATTACACATAACATTTTAGTAACTTGATTCTTAGTTGTCAGTTCAGCTGAGAATTGCATAGTATAGACGTATAGATCTAACCACATCTTACTAACCACAAAGTAACTTTGTTTTTGATGTAGGTATTTATGCCAAGTCCATTATTGGAGATAGAGCATTATCTAGCGACTCGATCTACTAAGGAATTAAAGACCTTCGATACTTTCAGCGATGATCGCTGTGTCATCAACATTATCTGAAGTTAATAGTTTCTCCCCCAATTAGAACTCAACATTGCACTTCCAAGGCTTTGTTGAATATTATTTCAGAGTACACGTTGAACAAAATTGAGGATAACACATAACCTTGTCTGACACCTCGTTGAATGAAAATTTTGTCTGTTTCTTTATAATATATATGTTACGGGCAATAACGTAAATCCGGCCAATAACGGAGTCATTGTCAATACCGGCCAATAACGGCCAATAATGTTAATATCCGGCCAAGGCATTGTCGACAATGGCCGGATATTAACGTTATTGTCCATAGAAACTGGACATTGATGATAATTTTTAATTCTTGATAACAATAACAATTCCATCATTGTCCGGTCGATGTCAACAATGCCCGTTGTTAATCGGTCAACGTTGAAATTTAGACCAAAAGCTGGGTTATGTTTATTATTTGCTTCATTTCTGTGCGCGTGCTGAAATTATTCGTAGTAAATTTAGGTAAAAAGCATAGATATAATAATATAATACACAATAAAAGCATAGATATAGTGTATTATACAGGGTGTCCCGAAAAGATTGGTCATAAATTATACCACACATTCTGAAGTCAAAAATAGTTCGATTTAACCAAACTTATCTTAGTACAAATGTGATCATAAAAAAGTTACAGCTCTTTGAAGTTACCAAATGAAAATCGATTTTTTTCAATATATCAAAAACTATTAGAGATTTTTTTAAAAATGGACATGTATCATATTATGGCAGGAACATCTTAAAACAAAATTATAGTGAAATTTGTCCACCACACAAAAATGTTATGGGGGTTTTGTTCCTTTACCCCCCCCCCCCCCCAACTTTTGTGTAAGTTCCAATTAATTCATTATTGTAGTACCATTAGGTAAACACAACGTTTTAAAAACTTTTTTGCATCTTAGTATTTTTTCGATAAGCCAGTTTTTATCGAAATTCGGCTTCTTTTTAATATATTTACATAAAAATTTTATGGGAGTTTTGTTCCTTTAAACCCCCCAAATGTATGTGTACGTTCCAATTAAACTATTATTGTGGTACGATTAGTTAAACCGTTGATTGAGGTATTGAGGTATTGACCCTCAATACCTCAATCAACAGTTAAACACAGTGTTTCTAAAACTTTTTTGCCTCTTAGTCTTTTTTTGATAAGTCACCTTTTATCGAGATGTGGCTTCTTTTTCAAAATACACCTAAAAATGTAAATTATAAATACATTTTTCTACGGCCGTGCTTAAACAGCCACTTTCTAGCACGCATTTCGTTTCCGAAAGTTGCACTTTTCCGCACGGCGTGCGTGAAAGTAAATTTTCCCGCACGGCGTGCGGGAAAGTAGAATACCTTCTAATGTGGCATTATAATATACTATAATACATGCAATCAACTAATATTTAGATATTTTTTACTAATTTATATAAAGTTTATCTTATTGTGTTCATGTTTTAATGAAATTAACGCAATAATTCGACGAAATAAAATTATTTTGACATAGTATTTAAAAGTCAAATCAGTAGACAATTACAATGGTTTTAAATCGTCGTCATGGAAACCAATACTGTCGTCGTGGTATCCCATTATTTTGAAAGTTTGGTTTTGACAACCTTGTCAAAGAATTAATTTGTGTATTTTCACTCCTAAATAAGAATTGATATGACTCTATTTTTTGTGGCTTTTTTCCAAACGTACGGCCCTAGAAAAAATATTGTTCCTAACTCATGCGGAAAGTGTCTTCCCCGCACTCGACTGCTTGCCCTAACTCCGCTATCGCGTCGTTCGGGTCAACGGCAGTCTCGTGCGTGAAAGTATCACTTTCCGCACTAGTTAGGAAAATAACTATTTTCTACGGCCGTGCCTAAACAGCCACTTTCCCGCACGCAGTTTGTTTCCAAAAGTCGCACTTTCCCGCACTAGTGCGGAAAAGTAAATTTTCCCGCACTAGTGGGGAAAGTAGAATACCTTGTAATATGGCATTATAATATATTATAATACAGTCGAACCCGCTTATTGGAATAGACTGCTTGCCAAGCAAAAGTATTACTATAGTCGGGATATTCTAATAATCGATCATTGGTTAGTAATATAAACGTTTCGGGTCCTCAAATTTATATTCCTTAAACCGGGATATTTCTTTAACCGGTATTCTAATAAGCGGGTTCGACTGTATATGCAATAAACTAATATTTAGATATTATTTACTAAAGTATTTCAAATTTATCTTATTGTGTTCATGTTTTAATGAAATTAACGCGAAATTCTTTGAAATAGAATTATTTTGACATAATATTCATAAGTCAAATCAGTGGACAATCACAATGGTTTTGAATATCGTCGTCATAGGGCTTTTCATTCACAGTCATTTGTTTCGAGCTTCTGTCATGTGTCACATAATATTAATATATCTACGTCATACGTTATTGATATATACCAATGATACAAACCAAAGACGTATGGCGTAGATATATTAATATTATGTGACACATGACAGAAGCTCGAAACAAATGACAGTCGATGAAAAGTCCTATTGAAACCATTATCGTCGTCATAGTAACCAATTTTATTGAAAGTTTGATTTTGACAACCTTGTCAAACAACGTATACATTTGTGTGTTTTCGCTGCAATTTTTAAAAAATTACATGGATTCATCGGACGAAGAGATCCCGGAAGCTGTCTTGATAGCCGCCGCGGAAGCAAATTTAAATTTGTTGCCTGCCAAATCCAAAGAGAGGTATCAAAAACAATTTATCCATTTTGTGAACTGGTGCGAATCCATGAAAGTAAGGAGCTATAAAGAGGAAGTATTTTTGGCATACTTTTTAGAACAGGGCTTTTCATCGATTGTCATTTGTTTCGAGCTTCTGTCCTATGTTGTATAATCTGTGTATAATATTAAGAGGAAAAGTAGCGATCAACAGGTAGCGAAAACGCGTTCCAAGATTGCGGCTGTAATTTTGAATATTTTTTCGAGATATTTGGCACACGTATTCGTAATATAATAAAGAATGGCCTTACAGAGCCCAATTTGAAAAATATATTAATATGTGGAAATTACTCTGTAATTAAATACAATATTTAAAAAAACGAGCCTGTACCGCCATTAAGAAGAACAAAAAAATACACTTTTTTCAAATAAACTTTTTTATCCCATGCCTAGATTTTGTGTCATTTTGGAACTACTAAAATTTTTTATTTCATTACTAGTTCCAAAATGACACAAAATCTAGGCATCGGATAAATAAGTTTATTTGAAGAAAGTGTATTTTTTTGTTCTTCTTAATGGCGGTACAGGCTCGTTTTTTTAATATTGTATTTAATTACAGAGTAATTTCCACATATTAATATATTTTTCAAATTCGGCTCTGTACCGCCATTCTTTATTATATTACGAATACGTGTGCCAAATATCTCGAAAAAATATTCAAAATTACAGCCGCAATCTTGGAACGCGTTTTGGCTACCTGTTGATCGCTACTGTATCACCTTAATATACACGGATTATACGATATTTGACATAAGCTCGAAACAAATGACTGTGAATGAAAAGCCCTATTGAGCAAAGTGCTTAAATCAAACACACTTTGGTCACGCTATTCCATAATTAAAAGTTTAATGAAAATAAAGCACAATATTGGTATAAGTAAGTTTTATAAACTAACAACTTTTTTGAAAAAACAAAATATTGGTTTTCGAACACAAAAAGCAAAATTTTTTGGTAAAGAAGATATAGCCAAATTTATGTTAGACGCACCAAACGAGATATATCTTATGATAAAAGTAGTTACCATTTTTGGTTTATCTGGGGCTTGTCGTAGAGCCGAACTTACGAAAATCACTCTCGACGATATTGAAGACAAAGGGAATCTAATAATCTTCAAAATTACGGACTCGAAAAACAACTCTGCGAGATCATTTGTTATCTCAGAAGAAATAAACAATGGAATGTTTTTGAAGCTATACAGAGAATACGTCAGTTTACGACCTTCAACCACAACTCATCGGCGTTTGTTTATAAAATTTCAGAAAGGAAAATGTACAGTGCAATGTGTAGGAATTAATACATTTGGAAAAATCCCCTCCGAAATTGCAGCCTTTTTGCATATACGCAATCCTGAAGGTTACACAGGACACAGCTACAGACGCTCATCAGCAACCTTCCTAGCCGATTCTGGAGAAACGATTACAAATATAAAACGTCTAGGAGGTTGGAAAACAACTTCTGTAGCCGAAGGTTACCTAGAAGACTCTGAAAAGCAAAAAAGAGATGTGTGTAACAAAATTTTAAGTATCGATTCTTTACAACCATCTACATCTACGTCGAGTGATCACAGCGAGCACAGGTCGAAGGAGAATACACAGTGCCAATTCAAGGATCAGCCTGCATCCGTTATAAATTTACAGAATGCTGCGAATTGCTCATTTATCTTTAATATTACGAAGCAATAAATAGACGTTCTTCTTTTTCCACAAATATTTTGTTGCATTTACTAGTAAATAAAAATTGATATAACTCTATTTTTTGTGACTTTTTTCCAAACATACGGCCGTAGAAAAAATATTGTTCCTAACTCATGTGGAAAGTGTCTTTCCCGCACTCGACTGCTTGCCCGAACTCCGCTATCGCGTCGTTCGGGTCAACGGCAGTCGCGTGCGGGAAAGTATCACTTTCCGCACTAGTTAGGAAAATAACTATTTCAGATTATTAACAGCTGTCTATAATCGTACTTAACCATATATGTATACAAATATGTGGTGGATTCGAAAAATATTCAAAATATCTCGATAAACACTGGCTTATCGAAAAAGTACTAAGAGGCAAAAAAGTTTTAAAAACATTGTGTTTAACTAATGGTGGCACAATAATAATTTAATTAGAGCGTACACAAAAGTTTGGGGGGTTTAAGGGAACAAAACCCCCATAACATTTTTATGGGGTGCACAAAGTACATCGCACACATCTTATGGAAAATATAATGTCACTCAAATTCGATAAAATTTATACGATTAGATTCGTTTTAATATAACGATCAATTCTTATCATTGCGCCAACTCTTAATTATGATTAATTACGGCGCAAATTGCAATTAAAGTTTATCGAAATCACATTTTTGGAGTCCATAAAATGTTAGTTTACAATCATTATTGCTCTGAGTGCTATTCATAACAGCTTAAATCCCGCTGGGCCTAAGCGGATTAGTGAAACTAATCCGCTGATTTAGGCAGTACCGAAAATCTGGGTATTATTTTAAAATATTTTTTCTCTATCTAACTTATGTACCTACCCATTTGCTTTCAGATTTATTTATATCAATTTCTGCTCTTATTTTTGAAAATAGTTCCATAAGATGTGTGCGATGTCCTTTCATTTTAATTTTTTTTAAGATGTTGCTGCCATAAGAATGCCACATGTCCATTTTCAATAAAAAATAAAAGTGTTTTCAATATATGAAAAAAAATCGATTTTCATTTTGTAACTTCAAAGGGCTGTAACTTTTTTTGTGTGTACTATTGTATATAGTGAGTGGTAAGTGAGGTTCAATCAACCTATTTTCGACCCCAAAATCTGTGGTATAATTTATGACCAATCTTTTCGGGACACCCTGTATATCTATGATAAAAAGTGTTACAAAGTGCTATGGTTCACTATCTTATATAAAAAAAATAATAAATAGGACATCAAACCTAATTTTATTTATTTATCAACATTGGCCATTTGCTGTTGGCCACTGGCCACCTAATTTTAGGTTATTTTTCTTTTTTCTACAACATTGGCCAATAGCTAATGTTATTGTCGTTAATGGCCGGGCATTGTCGTTAATAACCAGGGGAAATGGACATTCACAACAATGCCCGGTCTTTAACGTCAATGGCCAATTTACATCATTGTCCGTAACATACCTATTTTATTTGTCTGTTTCTAATAGAAGCTTCTTGAATTCAATATACGTAGATGTTGTAAAAGTCTCAGATCTTTATCATCTATTCCAATTATTTCTAAATACTCCAACACCGATCAGGGAGCGTTCAAGTATTGCGTAACGCATTTTTGGAGGTTTTTTAACCGCCCCCGCCCCCCAACCTGCGTTACGTAATACTTGAACGGTCCCTAAACGCTTTTTCAAAATCTGTAATTGTAAATTGGTTTCTGTACTTCCCATGATCTTTGAAGTTAGTAATGTTAGCATTGAGAACAAAGCTTCCCTTGTTCTCCAATAGGTATGGTATATTTACAATCTGCAGAGTACTTTTGTGAAAAGACTTTTTGGACACCCCGTATACTGAAACGTTCGACAAAAGTAATATACATACCATACTAGGCTTAAACCAACAGCGTCGCAATAAAATATAAAATCGTAATAACAAGACGTCTTTTAAAAATTACACCGACGAAGATGATAATTATTATTGCCTCTCTCACCGCCGCAATTGCGAACGCATGACATGTGGAAAAACCACATTAAAACAGGTAGGCAATAATGAGAAGAGCATTTGCCAGAATACTTTTTATTAATCCCCTATTCTCTTTTGATTCCGTTCTTTGTTTTTTCGAACGAAAGTGGATATTTCACATGATCATTTGGGTAGACATATTTACATCCACTTATCAAGGTCTCGTTATATCCTGCTTAAAAGCCAATTTTCGAAATAATCAACAGAATATTATTCATTAGGCAACTTTGGGAAAGTACGTTTTATAACAAACATCACTGCTAAGCTCGATACCAGAGAGATATTTTTCGTTCTATACAACGTTGCCAGCGGTTTACTATATATAAATCTGTGCTGTGCGTCTGGATTGTGATGCTAATTAAAATCCTTAGATTTGGTGTCTAAATCCGAGCAGCCGGCAACGCTGCTCTAACATAACCTTTCGCAGCAGGCCTGTTATGCAGGTGGGCCGAACCATTCCGGTCTAAACCGAGCTCCACCGATAGATTTAGACCGGTCTTGAGAGTTTGCTGTATTTTCGTGCGCGATCTAGTAACGTTAGGTGCTACGAGAGCTCTGTTTCAGCGTTCAGTGAGTGACGACGAAAGACGAAATAATATAGCGTGTTTAATTTTTGTGCTCGTTTTAAATTTTAAGAAATGTTGCAGCAGGCAGCAATGTCGACCTTCAGCCCCCATTAAAAATGTGGTTTGAGCCTCAGGTAAGCCAGATTTATCAGCTTTTTTCCTACAAAATGTTAAAAACGTCAGATAATTTTGTTTCGAGACTACCACTTTTGCGAATAGTTGTACAGAAAGTGTTTGTTTTGAGTTAAATACGTTCTGTAATTGAGTATATTTTGTAAGGTTTACATTCTGAATGTTGTTTAAAGCGTATGTGAACGGAAGTAAGTGGAAACTTGCACATTTTCAGTGAAAAATCGTGTTTTCCTTTTCCCACGTGACAACTGTCAAATGTGATCTAGTTACCTATGCTATCTCCGCATGTGTTTTGTTTTGAAACGAGCGGGATCGCAGTATGCATTGAAATGATTTTACGCGCAATCGCCCAGTGGAAGTATGGGCGTAATGCGCGTATTTGTGGCCGTGGTGTTGCGAAATGTATTCGAAGACTTGTTTGGGCGACTGGTTTATACTCTTGTATATCCAAAGACGATCGCAGAGGGACCGGCGCCAACGCTAGGCCATGGGATGGGATGTTTACGACGCTGGTTTTTTTCGTTTTGATCGGTGATGCATAGCGTCGCGCGAGTTTTTAAAATCAAATCGTGTTTATCGCGACGATTTCTACGTTTTTCGCTCCTTTTTTTTTTTCATTTTTCACGATTCCCTTTTCCACGGACTTCTTATAAATGCTAAATGTTTTTTTAAAAAGATTTTCTTCTTACGAAAGATGTCATTATTAGTTAAAATATTGTTTATAAAAGTATTAGGTATATTTTATTAAAAATACGCACAGTAGTCTGTCTGATGAAATAAAATTACAATACACATAAATTAAAAATGTAATTAGGTACAGGTTGGAAGAAACTTTGTATCAAAGTTTAGGTAAAAACAAAAGTTATTTTCAAGAAAGTAAATGATTTATACAAGGGGATTTTACAATAAGTGTCTCTTTGTAAAGACAATCAAGTCGACTTTACTAAGTAACAAGACATTTACTCAGTACACACATTACACTATAATCTGATTGCAAAATCAAATGTACCATGCCAATGGCATTAGTTGTAGAGAAATTTAAGCTAAATAAAAAAATACAACGAGGTCATTGTTTAAATAATGAAAAAGGGTCATATTTGTATTTAATTTACTTTTTTAACTGCTGCGTTAATTCATGTTTTTATGAAGGTTTTTACTTCTGCAAAGTTAAAGGGAAAAGCTTTCATTTAAGACATGCTAAATTAAATTTGACCCTTAATTTATTTAAATAATCAAGTAAATAATAATAGTAGGGGAGCAAAGTATGCTAAATGTGCAGTCACTCGAGCGTTATGGGGATCTATTGGGTTGTGAAGAGTAGGTCCTAAAACCTGAAAAAGTTAAGTAGTTTTCCATTTTAGTGGGCGCTTGCCATTTTTTAATTTAATTTTCCATTTCCAACCACTGTTTTTTCCGATTATAAAGCCATCTATCCATAATTCGAAAAAATGTTTCGAATAAAAGTTACTTATTTTTACGTAAGGAATCCAAATCTGCAATAAAAAATGGGGGCTCCTATTTAAGATTTTAAAGTAACCCCCCACCCCACCTCCGTGGGGGGTCGTGTTTGGTGCTATTCGATAGATTTTTCAAAAATATTGAATAAGTGTATTTTACAGTTTTTCGTTCTGATGTTCATTTCGGGAAATATCGCGGGATTCGTATCTAAAATATTAAATTTACCCCCCACCTCTCTCCGTGGGAAGTCGTGTTTGGTATCATTCGATAGATTTTAAAAAAATAGTGAGAACATATTTTTTTGTTTTTCGATCTGTCATTCATTTCGCGAAATATTTGCTGTTTTCTTGTGAAACTTTGGGACTCACCCATTTCCTTACGCCCGCCTCAAATCGTCAGATTTTTGAAATATACAGCCTTTTGCATGTACATGTACAACTTACCTTAATCTGACAATTTCGAGTTTTTTTAAGAATAGATTTTTTTTCGGCCCCCCTTAACGAACTCCCCTGTGTTAAGAGCCAATATATGGTAGAGGTACATCTGTAGGGTACCAGGTTTCTCCCCATATGCTAATCTGACGCGCTCGAGTAACTGCAAAAATCCCCGCTTGGGCTCCCCTACCATAAGGCTTGACAAACAAATTTGCAAAATATTATTACATTTGCATAACTTTTATAAGGTCTCATTTTTTTTGTTTAAAATTGCGTTTGAAAATTGTTCTAATTTGTTTATAACTTTATTTTAATAATGTAGCGGGTAGGTATTAAATATTTTGAAATGTTTCGATATTCGTCTTCCTGACAATTTTTCACACATTAAAAAAAGTTTTTCTAGGTCCATCTTTTGGCGAGACCGGAGATAGATAGCTTTTCCAAATTTAAAATTTTTTAATTTGTTTATTTATCAATATTAACATTTAAAACTACGTAAGTACATCTATCAACCCTACTACTTAACAATGTCAGTCATTTAGGTACACAATAGAGGTAGTAACAAAATTTTCGTTGAAAATTGTAGAATATTTTGAAAAATAATGATTTTATTCGTAGCGACCTTAATGAAAAATTTTTGTCTGAAAAGTGGTAAAAAAAGTAGTTTATCTACTCTATGGCATATTATGTATAAGTTTTTAGTTTGTGAAAACTGTCATTATAGATAGCAGTGCGTGAAGTGTTTAAAGTGTGCGTGAAGTAACAATGTATTTTAAATGGAACTTACTTTTTCGCACTGTTTTTGACACACTTTCATATAATCAAATATCCCTAACTTTCGCGTTGTCATGGTGATGACATATTGAGCAATCAATTACGACAAAAGTTTTGACAGTTTTGTGGTTTGAAAGAAGTTAGAATTTTTAAATATCAAAGTTCAAAAAATTGTAGAATAGAAATAAATTCCAGTGACGAAGAGTTACAGTTTTTTTATTTGTTCATCATAGATAAAATATTGTATGAAACTGTGCGTGAAGTACTTTTTGCGAACTTACGCGATGTATAGCACTCGCTCCGTTGTCGCTCGTGCTCTAAACATCGCGTGCGTTCGCAAAAAGCATACTTCACGAACTGTTTCATAAATAACTATTGCAATGTCTCCGTTAATAACGGAATAATTCCAATGTTTTTTTTTTCAAATTTGGGCTAGCATATAATAACATCTGCCTGACCCTTTTTGCAATAAATATTCATTAATTTGGTATGAACAATTTTTTTCCTCTAATATTGCGATATTCACTTGGACATAGAATCATCCAATTGAACATGATAATTCTTTGTTTATTTAATAAAATATCCAAAAATGTTTCATTTTCTATCTAACCAAGATGTTTCCATTGGAGAAAGTGTTTCTTTGTGATGTCGTTCCAATACGAGATTTGTAATCTGAAATGAACAGGTGTGTGCCTCAATATATTTTCCTATAAAAACTACAAACTGTTACTTTTGATGCAACTATTAAAGATTTTAATTTTTGTTGTTTCCGATATTTCGTTTGGTTGTCAAATTTTATTTAAAGCGTTCAATGCATGTTTTGCCCTTATGATTCTCGTCTGTATATCCATTATACACCCCCCGTTCCTTTCCAAGAGTGCTCCAAAATATGTGAACTTGTCTACCTCTTCTACTTTCTTACTTACCCGTTTATCATTATTTTTTTTATTTGGGTGGTTATTATTATTGTTTAAAAGTTTGGGTTTCTCTGTGTTTATTCTGAGTCAGACCGTGTCGGAGTACTTATTGTGCTAACCTCTCGATTTTTGTTTGCATATTTCAGTGTTCAGTTAGAAGGCAGATCCGCAAATTCAAGATTCTAAAAAACTGTTTTTTGTGAGTGGGACATATTATTACTTCCGACCATTCTTTTGGTAATTGTTCATTTCATATTTTTTTAATTAATATCTGCATTTCTGCCACACACGCTCTTATTTTGGTCAATTTTCCTACTGACGCGACGCTCACCAGTTCTGTTGTAGATGGAAAGATAGATGTAGAATGTAGACGGATCTATCTCTTGAATGTCAAAAAATATTCACTAAATTCTATTCTACATCCGTAAATGGCACAATTCTCATGCTATTTACGGATGTAACCTGAGGGAAATACAATATTTATGGTACTGTGTTGGCAGATTTGACCTACATTATTTATTCGTTCCTGTTAATGATGACCGACAGGAATTTTTAATATGCAGAGTTGGAATTCAGCCACTGTAGATACATTTTCATTGTAGTTTGACTTTGGAGTAGGTAAAACTTGTTCCATGAATAAAAAGGTCATTCCTCATGACGCGCTAGAACTTGTCATTTATATTCACGTCGTCCTTTATCGATGGCCTTACCAAGACCGCTGAAAAATCCTAATAAAATATTTGTTCTTTTAGTGCCCTCTGTGATTATCGAACATTGGCGATCATATTGGCAATAATAACTTTGTTTACTGCAATTCGAAACACATACTTAGGCGGATGTCTTTTGATACCACTCTCGTAGATTTCAGAGCCAGGATGTTCCTCTTCGGCCTATGCCACTTCTTCTGGCGATCTTGCCCTATATTAAAATTAAAACTTTGAGGTGTAGGTTCTCCACACATCTCTGAATGTCTCATTACATGGCCGAAATATTGTAACTTTCGAATTTTGATTGTTTTTGTTATTTCTGTGGTAAAATTTTCATTAGCGATGTGTTACGCTAAGATCGCTACACTGTTCAGGGCTTATTTTGTCGATATCATTACAAATGTTGACAGTAGCCAGTCTGTTGGTAAAATATGCCATATTTCGTATATTCTATTGAAGATGTTTGTAAGAAGGGAATGTTTAACTTTAAGGTCGCGGCATATTATGCACGTATTGTTTCCAGCACGTAGCGTAGTTTCTGAAAAACCTGATTTTACAAAGAGGTGTCTGATCCGACACGTTCCAGACAGTGTGAATTTTTCGGAAACTAAACGCTACGTGCTGGATTCGCTACCTGCATGATAATGATAATATGCAGCGACCGTTAAGGTCGCGGCATACTATCATGCACGAATCGTTTCCAGCACTTAGCGTTTAGTTTCGGAAAAATATTGACTTTAAACCAAGAATCATATTATCATGCCCGCACCGTTCCGGCACGTAGCGCAGTCTTCAAAAAACCTGATTTTACAAAGAGTTGTCTGATACTATACGCTCCGGACAGTATGAATTGTTCATTTTTAAAACCATTAAAATCAATATTTTTCGGAAACGAAACGCTACGTGCCGGAACGGTGCGGGCATGATAATATGATTCTTGCTTAATGGTTTTAAGTATGAACAATTCACACTGTCTGGAACGTATCTTATCAGACACCTCTTTGTAAAATCAGGTTTTTCGGAGCTACGTGCTGGAAAATATTCGTGCATGATAATATGCCGCGACCTTTATCGTCGAATAGTTTGGACGGGTTGCTTTCTTATTCTTTAATATTGTTATAGTTCTTTCCATTTCTTCGATGGTTATGTTTGGACTAGTCGATATATTTTCGATTTGAATTTCTGTTCTTTCGTCATCAAACAGCTCCTCACTCCCTTTACCACTCCAGTCTGTCTTGTTCATTGGCTATAATATTTATTTTTTTATCAAGTAAACTAGGTACTTGGTGTTGACCTATATGGTCTAGTTATTTCTTGCATCTTTTTGTACATATTAAACGTGTCATTATTTTTCTGCAGTTCTTCTTTATGAAGATATTTGTTGGTACCATTTTTTCTTTCCATCACGAATTTTTCTTCCGATTTCTCTATTGATTTTGTTGTATTCTTCAGTGTTTTTATTTTTCTGGTCCCATCTGTTTTTTATTAATCTCAATATTTCATCAGTCATCCATTGTTGTTTGCGTTTATTAATAGTTTTATACTTTTTGGTTGTTTCTTGCATACATAATGGTTTTGATCTGATTCCAGTGGTCTTGACGTTTTGCGTTTCTTTCGATTTTTCGAACTTCTTTTTCGAATACAGTCAGTGTTTATTCGGTTAAGTCGGTTGTTGGCGTTTTTATGAGTTTTATTTCACTGATTATGAAGTTATGATCTGAGGGGATATCTGCTTCAGGTAGTGATTTAGTTTCTCGATTGAATTCCGGTAGCTTTCAGTAAGTTTTTATAATATATTCGATCTGATTTCTTTTATTTTAATCGAAAAATATTTGTTACAATCCTCGAATTATTTATCAATGAGATTTCTGATAGTAAATAATAATGTTGTCTACAATCACTTCAAAAATTTCCACCAAACAAAATAGCGTTGCCAAACCGTTCGTTCGAATAACAAATGATTTGCTTGGTCTCTAACTTAGATTTTATTTTTCATAAACACACAGGACTCAACTATTTTAATTTTGGAATGGGACGTCAGATCTAAACTCCCCAGGTCTATTTTTAAGCGTTTACTGCTGCTGAGAAAAGCTACACTAACTGAAGATGCGATTCGCAGCTTGAAATAGGGTGGCAGACGGCTGGAAACTGTTCGAAAAATTAGAAAATGCGATTTGAAATGTATATTGTGATATATAAACTTTTTTGGTCTTTTATATTTCTGAAAGATCATGAAGATGATGTTTTTTTTTGTTATTTGTCTGTTGAGAAAAAGACTATGTGTATTAGAATGGTCCTAGTTCGCCAGGGGTTTAAAAATTTGTAGCACATACCGAAGACGAGTGTAATAATTGATATACCTACGTGTGAAATAATTATTGCTCTACGACTTATATAGTATAGAAAACAGCTCCGAAAAATACCCTGGAATGAAGAAGAAGGGTATTATACTACATGTTTTGCACGATGGAAGACCTTTTCAAAGTCAATAAATCTTACATCTATTTATATCTTTACCCCATTTATTTGTTTGTTCCAGGATATTTCTAAGGGTGCAAATGTGGTCAATGGTGGAGCGTTTGGAGCAGAAGCCTGCTTGGTTCTCAGTTTTTATCTAGTTCCGGCTTCAATCTTTCCAATATGATTTTGGTCAACACTTTGGATGTGGCGCTTAGTAAAGTTATTCTTTTTCTTTTGGCATCATAACCCTGGATGGATCTTTGTCTGGTTATGTCCTTCCATTCAGATCTCTCTTGTGCCCTTCTCCTCCATTGTATTATATTCATAGTTTTTAGGTCGGCTTCCACGTAATCCAACCATCTCCTTCTGGGCCTTTTCTTCGTCTTCCCATCGGCTTCCATTGTAACATTTTCTTTGCAGCCTTTGCATCTTCTTGCGTCTCTGGACATGTCCCAGCCATGACAATCTTTGACTTCACAAATCTTACAATATTATACCTTCATTCAATTCATTCAGTCGTTTCTCCTGATTCTCCATGTGCCGTCTTCCTCTTGCACCGAGCTATAAACTTTTCTCAGTATCTTTCTCTCGAATTTCCTGAGTTGGGCTTCATTTTTTTTTTTCGTCATTACCCAGGTCACAGTCCACAGTATAAAGAGGGACAGTAGAACTACTCTCCGAAAAATTGGAAGTAAAATCTTTCAACGCCCATGGCGACCGCGCAAGATTCCCAGTCGCTAGACCACTCTTGCATTGCTAGTCGCGTAGAAACGTACGGGTTTTAACAGGGAAAACCCGCATCCACCACTGGCGAATTACCACTGCCGGTATTACTTCTTGAGATCAAAGTGCCGACATAGAAGAGGTTTTTTACTGTCCCTCTTTATACTGTGCCCAGGTTTCACAACCATAGGTTACTACGGGTCTAATCAATTTTGTGTAATCATTTTTGTTTTTTTGTCTAATAATTTCGATGTCATCAATCTTTTATTAGCATAGTAGGTATGTACGATTCCCACTGGAAATACGTGCATTCATTTCGCTACTTACGGAATTCTTCTGATTGATTTCTGTGCCTGCCCAGATATATGAACTCATCAGGCCCGGCTCAAGACGAAATTTTCACCTGGGCAAGGATCCTTTGAGTCGCCCCCCCCCCTCCTAGTAAAAACCCCTATAAAAACAACAACAATCAGCTGGTTTTTAAGTTTGCAACACTTTTCAGTAACTGCTCATTTTAAGACCTTTGACAGCCCCACTGTAAAAATGTTCGTGTTAAATCAACACAGCATGATATCACAGGATGTTAACACCTTTTGTGTGTGTCATATTGACACCGTCTGTGTGTAATTTGGACACCAACTGTGTGTTATATTGACACCGTATGTGCATATGACACACAGACGGTGTCAATTTGACACTCACAAAAAGTGTGTAATACCATATAAATGTAATTGGATTGGAATGGACCAAAGGTCCTTTGCGATATTGATAATTTTTCGGCTTACTTAAGTTACCTAGCGATTGGTTTGCCATTAAAACTATCTAGTATTTGGTGTATAGCCATCGTTGTTATTATTAAAAATGTAATTTGATTAACCCCATTATTTCCAAAGTAAAAGTGTCGCAAGATAAGTAAAAGGAAAATGCACCACACGTTGTTTGTTCAGAGCTATGGATCACCAACTTAGTGGATCGCCCGCTGTTGGTGGTCGACAAAGCTGAGGAGTCGCGAATGCAAGGGCGCCTCCGGCGCCCTTACTTTCGCGGCGCCCCGGGCAAGCGCCCGGTTTGCCCGGCCCTTAAGCCGGGCCTAGAACTCATCAACATGTTAAATGTTATAGTTGTTTATCTTTTTCGTGCTTCAGGATCAATTTCCTTAAACTCATTTCATTAACCGTTGCTTGCTTCTACTAATGATAGCTACATCGTCTGCATAATATGCAGTAATTTTTGTTATAAATGTTATTAATTTTGGTTTTCGCCAATCTTGACGAATTTTACCCGTAGTTAAAAAACCATCATAAGAAGTATATTAAGTATACACAATGATTTTCAAGAAAAAGAAATATCCAAAGCGTACGCGTAAATGCAACCCAAGACAAATACGTTGAAAGAACAAGAGCAGAACCACCAGAGACAGCTTATGATGTAACAAATACTCCTACAATTTATGAATGAAGCGTGAAAATAAAAATATCATAATCGTACTTGTATTAAGATGTCATATCAACAACGATTACGTTGCGATAGGTCAACTACACCAATTAATTATAACATAGTTATAGTATTTTTATGTAAATACCGAGAGATAAACATTTTCATTGTTATGTTTACATTTTTAACGAGCGTATTGAATAATAAATCGTGCCATTCAATAGTGTAAAGCGTGTGTGATATTTAATGGATTTGAGTCAATTAAATTAATTCAGTTTGTGTTTATTATTTGACGGGAGATTATTATCGGTTTCACTTTCTTTCGTTTCGTTTGTTCGTATAAAAACGATCAATTTTTAATCGAAAGTGGAAGTTGATTTTTATATAAAAAACATTACATATTAAGTACAACTTTATAGTCAGATCTTTCCTTTTCTGTATCGTTCTTATTTTCGTTTGGAATTTAGCTTTAACCTGAAGATAATTATAAACAATGTGTCAAAAGTGAATAGTTTTTGTGTCCTTATTGTCCAAATCAATAAAACTTAGTACATATAATATATATTAAAGCTTCATTCATTTATTAAGCATTACCTAGGTATTATAGCTAAAACGCCATGGCGTTCAAAATTCTATTTTTGGGTGATGTCGATTATTCCTGTACCTTATTTAGCTGTTTGTCTTTGCTACTGTCATGACTCTTTTCCATTTCTTCTTGTTCTTGTACTGAATTTTACAGTCTAACATTCATTGTTCTTATATCTTCTACATCAGCGGTTCTCAATCTGTGGTAGGTGCATGTACCACTGATGGTACATATCATTATTTGCGGTGGTACACAAAACGCAAAAACAGCCAAAAGCAGCACCGTAGTTAACCAGATTACCTAGCTAGATAGGTGGGTATTTCAGTTAGGTGGTACCAAAAATAATAAAAAGTATTTTATGGTACATGACACAAAAAGATTGAGAACCACTGTTCTACATCATCTAGCCATTTTCTTCTAGGCCTTCTTCTACACCTGAGCCATCATCATCAACCCGTACGCGTCCACTGCTGGACATAGGTCTCCCTAAGCTCTTTCATCGGCCCATCTGGTTAGTGGGCGTCCTCTGCTCCGTAGTGCTTCTTCTCGCGGCCTCCACTCGACAATACGTTTTGTCCATGGGTTGTCTGGCAATCTGGCGACGTGTCCTGCCCAATTCCACTTTGCGACGCGATTTTTTCGACAGCGTCTGTTGTTTTTGTTCTACGGCGTATTTCTTCGTTTGGGATTCGGTCTCAGGGAGACACCCAACGTCTGGCGCTCCATGAGAGTTACGCGAGTCTTGTTCACTACCTTTTTTGTTAGTGTTAATGTTTCGGCTCCATAAGTGAGTACAGGCAACACACACTGGTCAAAGATTTCCCTTTTGAGGCATATGGGCAAGTCCGATTTAAATACATAGTTCAGTACACCAAACGCTGCCCAGGCTAATCCTATGCGACGTGGGAGTTCGCACGTCTGGTTATCTCGTCCCAACCAAATTTCATGTCCCAAGTACTTATAAGATGCAGTCTGCTCAATATCCATTCCATCAACAACAATATTACGATTTAGCACCAGATTAGTCATTATTTGCGTCTTGTTGATGTTAATCTTTAGTCCGACCTCTAAGGAAGCGTAATATAATTTGTTCAACATTATTATTGCATCATCCATACGATCGGCTATAAGGACGATGTCATCTGCGAATCTCAAATGACTGAGCTTCTCTCCGTTTATATTGATACCATATTCGTTTAGATCTGCCTTCTTAAATGTGTGTTCTAAAAGGGTTGTGAATAGCTTTGGTGAGATGGTGTCTCCCTGCCGTACTCCTCGCTGTATACAGAATGTATTTGTTTGTTGTTCAGACAGTCTTACGCTAGCCGTTGCCTTTTGGTAGATATATTTGATCATGTTAATGTACCGATGGTCTATTCGGCATTCTGTCAATGCTTTTAACATTTTCTGCTGGTTTATGGTATCGAACGCTTTCTCGTAGTCCACGAATATCAGTGCCAATGGTTTGATGTATTCCGCCAACTTCTCTATCAAGTTTTTTATTACCAGTAAGTGGTCGTTAGTGCTATATCCGGATCTAAACCCAGCTTGTTCTCTAGGCTGATAAAAGTCTAGCTTAGCCTCCAGTCTTTTTTTGATAATTTTTGTGAAAAGTTTATATATGTGTGGTAGCAAACTGATAGGACGGTAGTTTTTTAGATCTGTTATGTCACCCTTCTTGTGTAATAAAACAATGACTGCATTGTTCCATTCAGAAGGAGTTTTTCCTTGGTAAATGCATTCGTTGAAAAGTTTGGCCAAACCCTGGATAATTTTATTTCCACCTTGTTTGATTGCCTCGATTACTATTCCGTCATCGCCAGGGGATTTATTATTTTTCATCTCTGAAAATGCCTTTTTAACTTCATGTGGTGCTACTTCTGGCATTAATTCTGATTCCTGGTTTGTGATTTTGGGCAGGGGCTGATCTTGCCTTTTGTTGGTGCTCTCATACATTTCGCGATAAAACGGACAACCTTGAGGATTTCGACTTTATCCGTGCCAATTTTGCGATCTTTGTTTCTGATTTTATACATATTTTTGTTACCGATGTTATTCGTATTTCGCCTCAACTTTTAAACCTTTGTTTTCTTGAATCATGTGAGTTATTTCTCTTGTGTTGTTTTCCCTTATGTCTTTTCGGATTGATCGGTGGATATCTTTATTTAATTTCTTCAGTGTTGTGTAGTTGGAGTCGTATTTTTCCGTCAACTTAGCCATAGTGGTGTCCAA
This sequence comes from Diabrotica virgifera virgifera, assembly GCF_917563875.1. Lineage (NCBI taxonomy): Eukaryota > Metazoa > Arthropoda > Insecta > Coleoptera > Chrysomelidae > Diabrotica > Diabrotica virgifera. The sequence continues at coordinate 116,285,827 of NC_065446.1, read as the reverse complement.
TTAATTATCTTTCTCAGCATATCTGAGTGTGGGCGTCTCTGAATAGGCCCTATCCATTTTAAACGATGCGCGCGATTTTATGAATCTGACTATATTTTTTCTCTCTTTAATTCTTCAATTTCCGCATTTTTTTCATTCTTCTTTCTCCCTCACTTGTTACATTGTGGACCAGTATCGTTATCATTATTTTTCTTTTAAATTTAAGAAGGCTTATTAAAGCTAAAACTGAGTAAAATTTGATTCAAATGAATTGAATAATATGATGAATAGAGGAGAGAAGCAACAATGAAAATCGATTAGTAAAAGTAAAAGAGGCAATCGAATATGATGATGATGATTATGATAAACAATGAATGATTTCGAAACCATCAAGAAAACGAAAACTGCATATCTGGGTCACATCATGCGATATCAAAAATACCAATTCCTCCAACTTATAATCGAGGGTAAAATTGAAGGCAAGAGAGGAATAGGATGCAAGAAAATGTCCTGGCTCCGAAACATAAGGCAAAGGGATTAACGACATACAAAATCTGATACATATTGCAAAGTACAGAGAGTTAATGGAAAATGTGATCGCTAACATCCATAACTCAAGATACTCTACCCACAGCTGATACAAGAAGAGAATTTAATAAGTTGGTATAGATGATAAAGACCTTAGAATCATTAAAAACATACAAACACACCATAATCAACTTCGAATACACTTAGAACACACTTATCTTCAAATAATATCTAATTCGTAGTTTTCTAATCACAACCTACCGCAATACTACAGACCATATTTCAACAGGCGCGTGCCTTAGCCAATGTTTATGTTTATTGCAGGATGAAAGACATTTCAAGGGTTTCCATTCCATTCTCATTTTACTGGGCGCTTAATGGTTCTATTAACCAACCGTTAGGGCGTCTCTTTTATTTGATTTACGCTTACAATGGTCTTTTTAAGTGGGATCTGATGAATCAGGTACGAGATTTACGATGTTAACACTTGTTTTCTGGTGATAAATACTGTAAATATTGGTTAAGGTGGTTAGTGACACCACGCGCCGGGTTTATTTTCATTTACATTTTTTTAGTTCAGCATTCTACAAGGAAAAAGGATTTAATTTGCGGAAAAAAAGGTGTAAAGAACTAGAAAAATATTCATTGAAATTTAATTGAATCAATTGACATACGCGGCAGAAACACGACCTGACACTAGGGATGGACTCGAGCCGAGCTTTTGATAAGCTTGAGCTCGGCTCGAAATTTCGACTCGTTTCAAATTCAGGAAAGTTCGGCTCGTTTCAAATTCATCTCGGTTCGGCTCGAAAAAAATTTGATTCGGCTCGCAAAAAACAAACCGGCTTGAGCTAAGCTCGAACTTGTGACCATCCCTACCTGACACAGAGAGGACAAAAATATTGCTCGAAACAACGGAGATGAAAACCCTTCGAAAAATCGATGGTAAGACTCTATGGGACAGAGCTAGAAGTATAGATATACGACGGAGATGCAAGGTAGACAACATTAATAACTGGCTAGCGAAATTAGCGACCGTCATCGCTTCGACGAAAGAAATTTTTGAAGTGGAAATTTCTTTAGGGACGTTGTGCACTTTTTGGATGGAAAAAGTATAAATTAGCGACCGTCATCGCGACCATCATCGCTTCGACGAAATAAATATTTGAAGTGAAAACTTCTTGAGGGACGTTGTGCACTTTTTGGATGGGGAAAGGTACCTACTAAATTAGCGACGGTCATTGTTTCGACGAAATAAATTTTTGAATTGAAAATTTCTTTAGGGACGTTGTGCACTTCTTGGATGGGGAAAAAGTATTGAATTTGCGACCGTAATCACTTCGCTGAAATAAATTTTGTACGTATATAAATTATGTGTATGTATACATAAATAGCATAGGGTATACACATCGCGTTAATGATATAGGTATAGCGCTTCTTTTTGGATGGGCAAAAAGCATTGAGCTCGTAATTTATATACTATGAGAAGTTTTCACTTCTGTCGGCATTCCCACGAGTGCCTTCAATTTTTTTATTTAATTTTGTTACTTGTACCTATTTAAAGTTAGATACCTCAAATTAAAAAAAGTATAACTCTTTTAACCAGATAATAATAATGATATTATATTATGTACTTCTAAAGCCACTTTTAATAAACAATATTTTCTAAATTTTTCGTTATTTTATCTGTATAGTGTCACAACTCAAATTTTTTTAAAAAATATTAGTATTAGACCTAATGCGCTATTTTGTAGACCCTCAAAAACCATTATTACTTACTTAAATAATTATTGTTCTAATTTTAATAGTTTTTTAATTAAACCCAGAAAAGTTCTAGCACTAATGTTAAACGTCGTTTTCTCGATACTTTGCTTTTTCGACTTATGACACTATTTGTTATTTATCGATTTTAAACAGGCATACGACTACATAACTACATAGAAACAGTTTTTCAGAAAATTAAAGTAGAAACGAAAAGATACGGATTTAACAATAAACCAAACAAAAGCGCTATATATGAAAATGAGAGGAGGCATAAGAAATAATAGCAAATATGTCAAAATGAAAGGAGCAGAGGCTGTAATCCGGTCAACATCAAAATAGTTGGCAAATAACAAAAATTGCCGGAGAGCCAAATTTTGGTGGAGAGCTAGAGTTTACCATAACAAATAAAGTTTTAAAAGTCCCCATTGATCCCATGTGTGCAACAAAAGTTTTCTTGTAGTGCCTATCCGTTTCGGATGTTGGCGACCATCATGGCAATCTGCACTTTGCACACTGCTGCTCTGAAAAGATTTGTAGTGGTTGTATTGAACCACGTTCGTAGATTTTTCAGCCAGGAAATCCTTCGCCTTCCTGGTCCTCGCTTTCCCTCTACTTTTCCCTGCAAGACCAGTTGCAGCAGTCCATATCTCTCACTGTTCCTCATGACAAAAGTTATTCGGGGTCAAAGGTCAAAATTTGAGATTTTTTGGATTTTTCTCGAAAACGGTAAGTTTTATCAAGAAAAAACATCAAACCAAAGTTGTAGATCTTAACATTCTCTACAAAAATAGTCCTTACAATTTTTTTCCTAAGAGTTACCATTCCTGAGATATCGCGATTTTAAAAGTTACTTTATACATTATATGCACATAATAAGCCACCTATATACATAATGTGGCACTTAAGACAAGTAAATGCCTATTTGTGTCTCTTTTATATAATATATTATACTATTCTAAAAATATTTCTTCAAAAGATAATCAGTCCCAAACTGAATTTCCTCTATCCACGTGGCCTTAAAAAACATTTGGCTACAGTATTGTCCGTAGGTCTTGTTCATATTATCTGTTACTTTTAGTGGTTCAGTTCAAGTGAATATAAGTACTTATTACAAGCGTCTACCATTTAGCAGACATTACTGGCTTACAGTGACAGTGGTATTTGACGGCTACAGTGACTCGACAAAGAATATTAAAGCTGCAGAACAACGTCGTCGAACTACAAAAACATCATCGGGTTCAGAGATTATCTTTGATGAAAATATAACAGTTCCAGCGAATCAACAACAATTTTTCGCTAACATTAATAATAAATCTCGTTTCATTTCCATGTTAACTGACAAATTAACAGCTGCGAATATTGAAGTGAAACAAGCTAAAAATTACGCAGAAGTCCTTATAATTTAGACAGCAATTGAAAAATTTAAGGCAACAAACACAACAATTGTAGTTGGTGAAGATGTTGATTTGTTAATATGTATTGCTTACTTCAAGGACTCCAGTAGATGAAGTTATTTATTTTCTGAAACCTGGAAGGGCTCAACAGCGAACAGAGATATATTCTTCGAAAAGTTTATCGGCTTATCCCAAATGCCAAAAGTACATTTTATTTTTACATGCGATAACCGGCTGCGACCCTACGTCAGCAATGTACAAAAGGGGCAAAACGTCAGTATGTACTTGAATTATTCAAAAAAAAAAGTTTGTTACAGACTGACTGCTGTAAAGTTTTTACAGAACTTGATTCCACACCGCAAACAATAATTACGGAAGGAATTCGCTTTCTTCTTGCGGTTTATGGAGCTCCAAAAAAAATAGTTGTCTTGATAAATACCGATACCATTGTATAACTAGACCATGTGTAGATAAACAAACAAGTACAACTATCATGTCTTCCTCCAACATCAGCATCTGCTTTTCAACATTTGTATCCAGTATATTTTCAAGTTCAAACATGGCTAGGCAATGAACTGAATCCAGAAGACTGGGGTTGGAAATTTATAGATAATACTCTGGAACCGATTAAAACCTTACTCCCACCTGCTCCAGAAAAACTCCTTAACACTATTTTTTGCAATTGCAAAAAAGGTTGTAGTGCCAAATGTGGATGTAAAAAAGTCGGGTTGCTGTGTTCTCTAGCGTGTACCAACTGCCAAGGTCAGTCTTGCTCAAATGTCCAGTTTAGTATAACAGAGGAAGACTCCTGTGATTTTAATGAAGAGACCAATGACTCAGTCACATTTGAACAATTTTTGAACATCCAGCAAGAGGAAGAGGAAGAAAATAAAATCGAAGAAGACTTGACTGTTGAAGTAGACTTTCAAGAATATGAATCTGATTAAAATATCTAAAGAAATCAGTGGAGTAGGTCTACAGGGGAAACCACGGTAAAAAAAACGCGCCGAGTACACTACCTCACAGGTGGTGTGGAAACGTGTGCATCATATCATGTATAATGTGACTCTTAGAATCGCGATATCTCAGGAATGGCAACTCTTAGGAAAAAAATAGTAAGGACTATTTTTGTAGAGAATTTTAAGATCTACAACTTTGGTTTAAAGTTCTTTTTTGATAAATCTTACCGTTTTCGAAAAAAATCCAAAAAATCTCAAATTTTGACCTTTGACCCCGAATAATTTTTGTTGCACACATGGGATCGATGGGGACTTTTAATACTTTATTTGTTATGGTATACCCTAGCTCTCCACCAAAATTTGGCTCTCCGGCAATTTTTGTTATTTCAAATGTCTATATAGACCGGGTTACTGTCTATAGAATTGAAAAAGTATCAAAAGTTGAATACTTAGGAGTAGGGTCACTTGTCTAATGCATTATGAGTAATTATAAAATAATACATTGACTGAATATTAAATCGAATTCTGGGAATTATAATAGTGGAAAAGTCCCGTAACGAAATTTGAATTTATGTATTTTGTCAAAATATGTAAACAGAAAGTAATTTTGTTGTTGAACAATACAATTTAAACATTTCCATTATAGTAATCACCGTATTTAGCAGAGCCATTTGGGAAATGTATATCTAAGTACAAAGCATTTTTTCGACTTCCACTTCATTGAGAACTCGTTGGCGAAATTAAATCAACAAAAGCTTAGCTCAGAAAAGTTTCAAAGAATGTACGTTAATACTACGAGGACACTTGTTGAGCGGTAAAAAAAGAAGCAGATAACGGCGCGCCTAAAAAGTCGAGAGGCGACGGAATAAAAATATTCCAATAAGAGAAGACACTCTCCAACGTCTAGCAAAGCGCGCAAAGCGTCATCATTATTCGAAAACTTTAAAAGGAAATCCATCCGTCAGGACCCTTCTAAAGAAGGTCAGTTTCAGTCTGGCGAAGGAAAGGGCCAGACGGGGACACAGCCGCGATGAATGGGCAAGTAAGTTGCTTTCTCCGTGGCCACATTCTTGCATTATTACTCATTCCTCATTCCCTTATGCGAAATCAAATCCCTTTTGAGTTGCCAAGGTGTAGAGTAATCGAAAGTGAGTGAGTTCTCTCTTTTCATTCATGAATGGCCCCAGATTGAAAACGTCTATCTATCTCTCTCGCATGCATATAGAGACCCGACGTCGTCGGGAGATTCACATATATCGACTTTGAAACTTTTAGGTGCGGAATATAAGAAGCGACGAGCTAGTTTTGTTTTTGTTTTCTCTTTGCCTTCCATTCATGGAACGGCGAATTCAAATTTTTATTTCTATCGAAAGTTTTCGACTGCCGCTTTGTGTTCTTCTTTTTACTTCGAGAAAATGGTTTTATGTCAGTAGGTTTGGCGATCAAACTTATTCAAAGATTGTCTTCCACGAATTGCATTGAGGTTTACAAAATAAACCAAAGGCTGGGAACAAACTATTGACCTATTAAATGATGTCAATAAATCTTTTATATCCATTTGAAAATTATTTACACTTTATTTCTCAATTATTAACATCACGCTGATCATATATAAATAAAAAAAACTCTACTAAGTTGTAAATTAGAGCTAGAGGGGGTCAGATAATAGAACAAGTGATGTAGTGGAGTTTAAATATCTAGGCATCACACTGTCTAGCTATGGAAGCTCGAAACAGTAGTGGAAGATCAAGTGAATACAGCAAACAGAGCAGCAGGTCTCCTGAATGAAACAATAGGTATACATAAACAAAAATATCGGAAAAGCAATGAAAGGAAGAATTTACAAAACAGTCATCAGACCAATAATGACGTAGGTACGCGGCAGAAACACGACCTGATACAGAGAGAATAAAAATTATATGCTAGAAACTCTTCGAGAGATCGCAAGATCTCTTTCCGAGACATCAAAAACCGATGTTAAGACACGAAAAATCGATGTTAAGACACTATGGGACAGAGCTAGAAGTGCAGATATACGACGAAGATGCAAGATGGACAACATTAATATCTGGATGAAAAGTAGATTGGAACGACCACATAAGTCGAATGACAGCAAATAGAGTAGTAAGGACGACGAAAGACGGTTCCCCAATGGGAAGACGATCAACTTACTCGAGGCATATTGAAAAAACAGAGTCATGTCTAAACAAAAAGAACAAGAACATATCAATAAAAAACTGGAAGAAGGAATAGATGAAGATGAAGATGATAGTCAGTTTGGGTTCAGAAACGGATTAGGAACCAGAGAGGCGTTATTTGCTTTTAATGTAATAACTCGTAGATGCCTAAATATGAATGTGGGGGTGCATGTTTGTTACATTGATTTTGAAAAATTATTTGACAAAGTAAGACATGAAAAATCAGTCCAAATTCTAAAAACAGAAAACATAGACAAAAGGCACTTAAGATTAATAAGAAACCTTTACTGGAATCAAAGAGCACAAATTGTAATAGATAACGAATCCAATTCAGAAATTTAAATCGGGAGAGGAGTTAGGCAGGGATGTGTCCACTACTACCGGGTGTCCACTTATATTTTCCCCCATTTTAACTGCCTATAACTTCTAAACGGCTCAAGATAGAAATATGCGGTTTTCACTGAAATGTTTTATTTTAGTAAAAGTTTTGTCTGAATGGATGGAATTTTTTATATCGCTTTCAAATACGAAATAAAAAATGGCGGATTTTTGAAAAGAAGTTTGTTGACTTTTTTAATGGAACACCCAGTATATTCTTTTGTAAATTGAAAGAAAGGTCATTCACCTATCTAGCGATATAAAGTTTTTCAAAATCGGTTGTCAAATCACTGAGTAATTAATTTTTAAAATGAGAGGTGCAACGTGGATATCACATACCTAAATAACATAACTAAGCAAGTTATGTGATTTCCACATTGCATCTCTCATTTTAAAAATTAATTGCTCAATCATTTGACAACCAATTTTAAAAAATTTTAATCGCTGGATAGATAAATGACCGTTTTTTCAAGTTTTCAGGTAAATGACCATTTTTTATGTCGCTTTTAAATAAAAAATGGCGGATTTTTGAAAAAAAAAACGTTGTTGACTTTTTTTATTAAAACAACCAGTATATTTTTTGTGTCTTGAAAAAACAGTCATTTACCTATCCAGCGATATAAAATTTTTTAAAATCGGTTGCCAAATGACTGTGCAATTAATTTTTAAAATGAGAGATGCAATGTGGAAATCACAACATCATTTCACACAATCATTTTACTCAGTTATGTTATTTAGGTATGTGATATCCACGTTGCACCCCTCATTTTAAAAATTAATTACTCAGTGATTTGACAACCGATTTTGAAAAACTTTATATCGCTGGATAGGTGAATGACCTTTCTTTCAATTTACAAAAAAATATACTGGGTGTTCCATTAAAAAAAAGTCAACAAAGTTTTTTTCAAAAATCCGCCATTTTTATTTCGTATTTGAAAGCGATATAAAAAATTCAATCCATTCAGACAAAACTTTTACTAAAATAAAACATTTCAGCGAAAACCGCATAATTCTATCTTGAACCGTTTAGAAGTTATAGGCAATTAAAATGGGGGAAAATATAAGTGGACACCCGGTACTATTCAGTATTCAATATTTGTAGTAAGAAATGCGTTTGAAAAAATGACAACAATTCTCTGCACTGAAACCTGGGCAGTGAAGCTACATACAAGGCTACATAAATATAAGCTATAATCATTTGAAATGTGGTATTACAGAAGGATGCTTAGAATAGCATGGACACAGAAAAAAAACTAACACGGCATTATTGCGAGAAATGGGCAAAGAATACTGAATAATACACCCAATAAAAAATACGAGAGTTAAGTACAATATCTGGGACACGTAATGAGGGGACAGTGGTGTGAAATGCTATATTTATAAGATTGATAATACAGGGACAAATAAGAGGAGGGACTGTTTTAAATGTAGTTCCATAGAACTCTTCAGAGCAGTGGTAGATAGTTTAAAGCTTTCAGTGTTCAATTAACGCTTAAAGATAGTGATGATGATATCCAATCTCCGACAATGAGGGAGACGGCACTTAAAGAAGAAGGGTAAATTTGAAGCACTATCCAACCTTAATAGTGATAACAGGAAAAACCGGAAAAGGGAGAACAGACGAAAGATTTTTTATAGACAAGACATGATTCTGACAAACACGACTCACAAGACAACAACAATAAACCTAAAGAAAGAAGAATGTAAACAAATATATATAATATAGGCTTTTCAAAACTAAAATAAAGTATTGAAAATTGTAAGCAATAGTATTTACAAAATAGTATTCAATTCCCACGGAGCAGATTCGCTTTTCTAAAAATGATAAATCGTGAAAATAGTAGATAGTGACAGCGATTCACGTAAATTACTACTATGACCGTGACACCTGCCGCATGAGCATGAATCCGTCGATCTAGAAACATAAATAAAACAAAACCATTCTAAGTACATGTAAATAAAAACGCTAAACGAGGGAATCCCACTAAAATATTCGAAAAGTTTGAATCATCGTAATGTCTGTGCATAAAAATAGCCTGGGCAAATTATTGAAAAAAAGGTCATTTTTGGGAAAAGTTTGTTAGCAGTTATTTTATTGCTGGAATCGAATCTTAAGATTGCAGAAAGTGTGCTATTTTGTTTATTAACAAATGAACGCTCCGAAATCTTGTTTTTTATTCAATTATTGCTCTATAACTCCGAAGATTTTAACTTTAAACCGAAAATTCTGCACAGAGATATTTTTTCCCGATTTCCTTCGATGAAAATTTTCCTCGGAAAATCCGGATTTTCCCAACAAAACCTTATTTTCAACTAAAATTTTAGGAAAGTGATTATTTAATAATAATTAAATACCTTGGTGACATCAAAGCCGGCGAAAATCGAACAATTAGTTTAGCAACAATTCAATTGTTAATTAAAAATCTACAGTAGCGATAATAGAATAATGATGATACACCAGAATAACTATGATTTCGTATAAAAGGGCACTATACCTATCCAGCGAACTTTACAGAATTGAAATAGGACTATTTGAGCGGCCTCGCGAATTATTTTAACGTTAAAAACAATTTTTGGCGTATAATAATAATTAAGGTACCAAGGGTATTATAAGGATAGTAACGCTTGAGGTCAATGGTGTATATACCGAGGGCCTTTGGCCTGAGGGATATACGTTGACCGAAAGTGTGATTATCGATAATACCCGTGGTGCCTTCAACTTTTAATGTCCGACTAAATTCTTCTTTATATGCAAAAAATTTGAATGAATTTTGAATTAATTGGTTTTCAAATAAGTAGGTACATTTACCAGAAATAGTAGTAACGTAATTGTGGTAACCATAGTTTTACTTAGGTTTTTATTTGTCAACTAGACAGTATTTAACTAGTTATTTAAATTTAACGCCCAAGGGCGTTAGTTTTCAAAATAACGCCCTAGGGCAGGGCATTATATCATATTTAACTGACTTCAAAGTTATGTCATTATTTGTCAAATAATATACAAGTCGGACATTAACAAATAATATAATATCTCGGTAACTATTAGTTGGTCAGTCCAATAGGTAAATATGTTTGATTCAAATTGAGACAGTCACCAGATGTCCTCACAATTTCTGTCAGGGTCGCGACGTCAAAATGCATAGACACCAAGTTGGATACGATCCTATTCATAACACCCCAACTCGCATACATATTAAGAAAAATAAATATATAGAAGAGTATATTTAGAAATTGAATTAATGATGTCATGCTACTATACATTCTATATATAATAGCATGACATCATTAATTCAATTTCTAAATATATTCTTCCACATAGATTTATTTTTCTTAATATGTATGCGAGTTGGGGTGTTAAGAATAGGATCGTATCCAACTTGGTGTTTATGCATTTTGACGTTGCGACCCTGACAGAAATTGTGGGGACATCTGGTGACTGTCTCAATTTGAATCAAACAAATTTTCCTATTGGACTGACCAACTATCCCTATATAAACAATGCTGTTAGATTAAATTAAGAGAACTGTGTTGGAAAGGACTCGGCAATACGCTTCTTTTAAAAGAAAAAAAAAGTTGAATTGCGTGGAGTGGTTCCTGAGATACAACCGGTCAAAATTGAAAAAATATGTAGTTTTTTTTGTTATACATAAATTAATTTATTATAATAAAACTAAAGCATCTTTGGCATTTAGTAGTACGTTAGTTAGGTGGCTCTACTGGAGTTACGTACTTCGGATTAAAAAAAACTGAAGAAAATTGTTCTATACTATGTATAAGCCAAAAAATTATTTATAAATAATTAATTATTTATTTATAATTTTTTGGTTTTTATACAACTTTATAACTTTAAAAACATTCCTGAGGCCGCTCAAATAGTCCAATTTCAAATCTGTAAAGTTAGATAGGTATAATACCTTTTTATATACGTAAAATCATAGTTATTCTGGTGTGTCAAAATTATTCTGATTATTATGGCGACCATAAATTTTTAATTAACAATTTATTTGTTGTTAAACTATTTGTTCAATTTTCTCCGGCTTCTGGGAATATAGACTACTATCAAAAATCTTTTGTCACCAAGTCAGTTAATAAATAATTACTTCCCTAAAATTTTACATCTTTTATATTTTAAAATAACATACATATAAAATCAGAGTTTAGTGTAAAAACAAATTCTTACCATGTCGGGATAGTATCATAGGTTTTTTTACTGTTTTTTTCCTCGTGATTTACTATGGAATCACTAACACGAGAATTTTACTGTCATCATAGCATGTGGTTGTCTTTTTACAGACAAATCACATGATATGATTTTTTTCTGACGGATATTCTTAAGTTAAAGTTGATTTCATGTAATCGAATGAACTGTCTTCCAATAAAGTCGTCCCAGGAATACAACTCATAAATATTAACAATATCATTTTAAAGTTGTCTACTTTAAAATGTTTAATATTGTCTGAATTGTCAATACGAATGAGCCAGATAAAATTATTAAATTATTAGAAGAATTTTTGTACCAACCAACAAGAACACAATTTGTTTAATTTATTAATGTTTTGTACTTTGATAACGATTTTCGAAGTGGAAACGTCCAACAAATTTCAAATTGTGGTTTATTCCCAAATAAAATACTAAATTGAATACTGTCGCTAAAAATTTTTCCTTGTTTTGTCCTAATTTGCCCAGAGTAAAAATATTCGAAAAGTTTGAATCATCGTAATGTGCATAAAATAAAACAAAACGTAAACAAAAGCGGCAAAAGCGCGTGCCGGCGACATAATGATTTATTGACAAGTATTTATACCATTAATAATTAATTGTGATGTAATAAAAAGTTGATTTTATGAATGAAGTGTAACACGATAAAAGTGCTGTAATTACTTGCTTTGCTTTACGATGATGCCAAATCAAAAACGTGTTAATGGGAAATCGTTGATCGATGACTCATTCATTTTATTATCATCGTGAGAGTATTGAGATCAATCAACTATTTATTTTTATTTTGTACAAACTTTTACATCGCGATTGTTTAATTGTGTTTTACTGCTTTTACAAGACCAAGTTCAATGGAGTATTTTTGTATCTGTTGGGAAGTAAACGCAAGTTTAAAATTTAAATGTCAAATCGTAGACTTTGCTGATGTTGAAACTTCCCTGCTTTTCTTTTGATCATATTACATATTATATTAGATCCATAATAATTGATTATATATGTGTTCTATATGGTTCAGCTTCTAAACTTATTCTAAACAGAGTAGACGTTGTACAAAACTTAGGACTGTGCATTGTTTGGGAGATATGAAGTCAACTCCAACTCCTTACATGTATACATGTATTAGAAGCTTCAGAAAATCGATTCAATTATAGAAGAGAATAATGTCAGCCAGAAATTTTTAATTAAAATTCGATACCAAAATATCAGTCTTTATCAAAATATTAACAAATTAAATATTAAATTATATTAAATAAGTAATTAATAAATACTGGGAACTCAAAAACTCGACTCTACTTTGGGAGGCTTTTTTAAGTCTGACAAAGTTTGATTATAATAATTATAACTTAGTTTACAGCTTAGACTTGAAGATTTTCATTCTATTTTGATGGAGATCTTCCTCTGGATGTCTGCCTCTTACGTTGCCTTCAACTACATATCATCCATTCCATGCTTTTTCTTTTAGTTATGTCCAAAATATCTTAATATATTTTGGTTGATAGTTGTAGTGAGTCTAGTTTTTATGTTAAGTTCTTCTAGTATTGAATTATTTGTGCGATATGCGGTCCATGGTATGCGCAATATTCTATGGTAGACCCACATTTCAAATGCCATTATACGCTTCGAATCGGTTTCTTTGATGGTCCACGTTTTTTGAAACGTAGGTGGCTATAGAAAATATTAATGTTAGAGAACAAGGTATAACTTTGTGTTTTTTGTAATGTCAATGATCGTCCATGTTTTTGTGAGTTTGACTGTTGCTGATCTGGCCATTGTGATGTGTCGACGGATGTCGTGTTCGCATCCTCCACTGTTTTTTAGTAATAACGGAGCCTTACTAATTAAATTGTCTGACCACTTCGTTCCTGCCATGTTTCTTATCTGTTTGGTTATTTCTGTTTCTATCGATGATCATTACTTTGGTTTTTTGTATATTTATTTTCAAACCGTATTCTGTACTCACCATGCCCAACTTATTCATAATTTGTTCCAGTTCTTCTGCTGAAGACGTCAATATAACTGAGTTATCAGCATATTGTAGGTTTTTGATTTTTCTTCCTCTATGCATTACTTCAATCCCTACCTCTACCATTTCTTCTGAGTGTTATCACAGCGTTTATTCTTCGGCTTTTCTGAACTAGCATTTTTATCGTCGTCTCAACTTATGATTTCAGTATTTGTGGTTGAACATCAGTTTGGTTTTCGGGAAAATCACTCTACTACACAACAAGCCCATCGAATAGTAAATGAAATATCAAAAACTCTCGAAGAAAAGAAATACTGCAACGCTGTATTCCTAGATATCTCACAAGCGTTTGACAAAGTTTGGCACAGAGGTCTGCTTTACATAGTAAAATAAGCACTATCTAGTAACTATTTCCTCCTAATCAAATCCTACTTATCAAATAGATATTTCTCAGTAAAATTCAAAGATCAACAATCCAGCCTCTGTCCTATTAACTCCGGAGTTCCACAAGGTAGTGTTCTCGGGCCGCTGCTTTTCTCACTCTACACAGCCGATATACCAGAGTCTCATAATAACGATCGCTTCCTTTGCTGATGACGTAGCAATACTAGCGGTAAATGAAGATCACATACAAGCCTCACAAGACCTCAACACCATCTGGACATTACTCAGTGAATGGTACACAAAATGGCGAACAAAAGTAAATAAAACAAAATCATCTCAAATAACGTTTACAAACCGCCACAACACATGCCCACCTGTAAGAATGGAAAATGTACGAATACCAACAGTAACAGACGCTAAATACCTTGGCCTCCATCTTGACCAACGTCTTACTTGGAAAAAACATATACAGACTATAAGAAGACAGCTAGACTTAAAATTTCGGCAAATGTATTGGCTCCTTGGACGCAGATCAAAACTCAACATCCAAAACAAAATTCTTCTGTACAAAGCAATACTCAAACCTATTTGGTACTACGGACTACACCTCTGGGGCTGTGCAAAGTCAACATCACTGAATATCATCCAAAGATTTCAGTCTTAAGTTCTAAGATCAATAGTGGATGCACCATGGTATGTAACTAATCAAACACTTCACGAAGACTTAAATATACCTTTCATCGGAGAAGAAATCCATCGAGCCTCGGAATCACAAGACGAGCGTACCATTCACCATGACAATGAGTTAGTAAGGGAATTATTCCATAATGGCCCTGCCACAAGGAGACTAGATAGAACCTGGCCTCAGGACCTATTTTAAAACTTAAACATAAATAGAATAAGATAAGACAGCATTGGAAGTCTCTTCTTCGTGCCCAAAAACATGGAACAAATTTACTTAATACTCTTTTAATGATGTAGATTGTAAATAAACATAAAAAAATATTTGTGGTTCTTTACTCGTTAGAGAATAATATTATTTCGCAATTTTTTCCACACTGCTGCTAATATATTTTCTGGGTTAGTTATGGTAATATTTAATATCACTATTATCTTTGTTGATTTGGATCGGCGTTTTGAATTTTAGCAATTTCAATACGACTTTTAATCGTTTGAATTCAATCGCTTAAAAGAAAGAAAACATATTATCTTTGTCAGAAGAAAGCAGCAGATCATAAACCAGAATGTTCTGGCTCTTGGGATGAAGCTTAATTTATCAATACAAAAATTGCCCCTAGACAAACCTTTATAATACTAAACGCTTGACGAGAGTTTTAATTTAACCTCTTTATCTTGCCAACATTTTCTTAAAAAATGTTTTTTCATTAATCTGCTTTCTCTTCTATGTTCTTTCTCTATAAGTACTAATTTTCTATCGTATTTCTCCCAATTTGTTTGGCAAAGTTTCGTTAGTATTGAAAGGAATGCATTTTTCTTCGAATTGTTTGTTTTACAATCCCTTTCTTTTCTGGGGCTTTCTTCCAGTTGACTGAACTTTATGTCGCATTCACAAAGGAAAAATAACTATTAAATTTCATACAAGAGAATTGTATCATTATAAAAATATTGATAAATGTATGATCGTATGAGAGACCTATTTTTCATTCGTGCAATGAGCTTTTATTTCAACAATGTATATGGAAAGTTTAGTGATATTGGAAACGACCTTAAGCCATTCATAGCCCACTTACGTTGTTACTTTACGACTATTGTTTCTCTTTGGTGTAGGAATTCCACACACACGACACGATTCAAGGGTAGCCCAGTCGCAGTCGTCGAGAGACTTCATTTACGTATGCCGGAGACAAAGTATGCCATGTCATAAGTTTTATCAGAAAGGTCCATGACCCAAATAGACATGAATCGCAGCACCCAGCGGCACAGTCGTGTCATGTCGTTGTCGGCAAGCAACATGGGCATAATATGACTCGGGTTGTTGGAGAGAAATACACAGTAGACGAGAATTCACGTACAAGAAGCGTCTCTGATGTCATGAATGAACTTCACTTTCGATTACGATATCAAAGGAATCCGTGCTTCGGATAAGTTTGGAGAGAGTGAGAGGGATTGAGAAAGACGGGCAATCTGGGTGACCGAGACGAGGATTTTCCCAATAATAATAAATCCTAGTCGGCTGCGGAAATTGACGGCCTGTTGATATATCGCCACTTGCGCACTTTATATCCTTAACAAGGCGATTTGCTTGCTTTATAGGCTAGAAATGATACCGGCCCGTTCTTTTGCTCAACCATTCCGCAAATTCATAGACCAGGAAACATAACTCTATTATACATACTACACTATACTATACGATACATACTGTATGTGTTTACCAAAAATCGGTTAAATAGAAAACTTTGAAGAACCATATCTTGTTTAAAATTAGTCCTAGGACCTTCTATAATCGATCATTTTAAATATTCTTCTTCTTAAAGGTACGTCTCGTCAATGGAGGTTGGCTACTACAATTGCAAACTCTTCTCTGTCTTCAGCTGTTCTTATTAGCTGTTCAAAATTTAGCCCTGTCCATTGTCGCATGTTTCTGAGCCACGATAGTCTTTTCCTTTCTAGTCCTCTCTTTCCCTCGATCTTTCCTTTCGCTATAAGTTGTCATATTGCTACTTATTATTTCTCAGTATGTGGCTTAGGTATAGTATTTTTACTACAAAAGCGATATTACGTAGGTCAAAATTTTTGACGTAAGAGAACTGTCAAAACATTAGAATGTGACTTTTCATTATTGCCATGTTTATAATAAACATGACAATAATGAAAAGTCACATTCTAATGTTTTGACAGTTCTCTTACGTCAAAAATTTTGACCTACGTAATATCGCTTTTGTAGTAAAAATACTATATGATGTTTTTATAACTTTCACTGTGTTGAAAAGTTCTCTTTCCTGGCCTATTCTATGCAGCACTTCTTCGTTTGAGGTATGCGGTCTCCATGAAATTTTGAGTAGTGATGAGCAAAACAAGAACAATACCAATACCAGGCTAGTGTTGGTCTTGGTCTTGCACTAGCCGGTCTTGTTCTTGGTCTTGGTCTTGCTGCAAGAGTCTTGCTGGTCTTGCTGGTCTTGCTTTTTTGGTAGTAATAATTTGAAAACAATTTCGAATAAAATGTACATTGAAATAAATAAAGATGTGAAGAATAAAACTATATTTTTTGCTTTAAAATTTTAAAAGAATGTATAATATAGTTTCAAACGGATACCAATTTTAATATAGGTATTCACCTAATTATTTAATTAAAAAGTATGTTTCAAATATAAAGGTTTATTTTCAAATTTCAATTTTAAGTTGAATTGAGACACAACCTGCTTTTTATACATTCAATAGCATATGATATAAAAGAAAAAAAAGTGAAAAGAAAAAGAAGAAAAAAGAAAAAGTTATTAGTTAAATTTTATTTTATTTGGAGGAAATACGCGCTTTATTTAAGAGGAAACAGTAGCAATCAACAGGTAGCGAAAACGCGTTCCAAGATTGCGGCTGTAATTTTGAATATTTTTTCGAGATATTTGGCACACGTATTCGTAATATAATAAAGAATGGCGGTACAGGCTCGTTTTTTTAATATTGTATTTAATTACAGAGTAATTTCCACATATTAATATATTTTTCAAATTGGGCTCTGTACCGCCATTCTTTATTATATTACGAATACGTGTGCCAAATATCTCGAAATAATATTCAAAATTACGGCCGCAATCTTGGAACGCGTTTTTGCTACCTGTTGATCGCTACTGTATCACCTTAATTATACATACTTATATACAAGGCAAAAGCAAAACTGTGTTTTTTATGTGGAGAATAAATTTAAAAAACCTTCAATTTTAACCAGATGTAAAATTCCTATTGAAATGATGTATCGAACATGAACACTGATTTCTCATTTAAAAAAATATTTTCAGTTCATATGAACGTTTAACCTATAAAGTTTGTACACATACTTAGTAAACATTCTGCATATACAGGGTGGCTGTATCGTGTGATAAAGCTCGATTTCTCGGAAACTGTTCATAATAGAGAATAACTGAAAATAGAAAAATTAAAGAAAATCATTTTCCGAAGAATCCAGTATCACTCAACAAAATTTCATTATCATTAGCTTTTTTCCAATTAGAAACAAATATGGCGGAAAATCTATTATACTGGAAACTGTTGAACTGTCATAGGAATAATTGTATTTCTGTTTCTACATATACTGTTTTTTAAATGTCATTTGCAGTGGCGGCTCGTGATTTTTACAATAGGGGAGGCTATACCTAACTGTAAAATATCTAGACAAATTTGCACTAGCAAAAAGATGCGCCAAAAAATGTAATTTAAGGCCCCATCTTTTGACCATTTTTTACTTACATTTCATAATATCATCCTAATTCATAATTTCATGATATCATCATTTTAAAAATAGTTAGTCTAATAGTAAAAGTTTAATATCAAAGTTTGTGTCGTTTATTTGTTAACAATTCCATCTATTTGTAAATAGATAAATATGCATATCAAAATAAATACAGATTTAAAGTTTTGCAGTCCATACATAATGAAGCTTCAAATTTTTTAAGATACTCAACTGAATTTTTTTAATTCTAAACGCGGCCTACTGCGAATTCAAAAACACGATAAATTACCGATATTTTGCTTTGAGTTAGAGATATCGGAAAAAGTTATTTGAGCAAGTTGTTCCAAATATTATTATAAACCCACATACCAAATTTCATAACAAAATTCGCGCTTTTAGATTTTTCATTATTTTTAGTCAGGACCCTAAAATTCGTTGTCCCGAGACGCACCCAACCACCCAACGGAGCTGAGAAGCTACACTGCCTCCCTTGGTATATCTCCGGGCAGCGTGTGATGGCGCCGTAGATGCCACTGTTAGGAGACCGGATCTCCTTAAACGCCTGCTGCGCTGCACGGAGCATTAGCAACGGAGAAACTGGGCTTCTCGACTCCGTTCGTGCATCTCGGGATAACCCAGGGTCCTGCCTACAATAATATGTAATAAAACTGAGACGCGATCATGCGTTCTAATGCTAATGCTCCGTACGTATGGATAATAATTAGTGAGAATATGGAATTTATACGTTGTATAATAGTGAGAGTAATTGTTGTTTTCGCGATTCATGATAAACAAAACAGTATAGAGTGTGTAAAAAATTTATGGGGAGGCTGAGCCTCCCTTGCCTCCTCTGACGAGCCGCCACTGGTCATTTGTGGGTACTACAGAAACGACGTCATCAGTATTCTTTTCATAAAATGTGTTCTCATACGACAGTCTAATACGGAACATTTTTTTTTTAAATTCGATTGTGCTCCCTTTTTTTGACGATCGATTGCTTTTTTTGTTATTTGAGTGGCATGCTTACGTTAAATACCATGTAAATACTTACTGTTGTAAAATTATAAGATAACGCTAGAAAAGTTAGAAGAGGAATGTTAAAACCAATTCCCCTTAATCTGTTTTACTACCGATCGAAGTATAATACAGTAGAACCCCGCAAATCCGAACTAATTGGGGGGACAGCCTGTTCGGATTCTGAAAAGTTCGGATTATTCGAAAGTTAGCCTAAGAAGCTAACGAAGATGATTTTTAAAAGATTTGGACTGCCACCGATCCCTTTATGAAACTTTATCCGCACGTTTATGCCTCCAATATTCTAAAGCTTAAAAATATTTAGATTTATGAAATAGATCACTGAAATATTAAATCGCTAACGCTAGTAGTTTTGTTTCGTCACGGGACATGGGAATTCGGCCATGTAAATGATTCATTTAATTTGTAATCTGGATATTGATTACACTATGTTTCTTATCTTTTTCAATGTTTTCGTTCATAGTACCTATACCATGGGAAATGTGTATTATGCACATTCCTTTATTGATTGTGTTTAAGTTTTTATAAGTATGTACTACGTATAAAGTATATAAAGTAGGTATATAAAGTAAAGTATATAAAGTACGTATTTATTTTTAATAAATTTCACATGTCCAAATTCCTATTAATTTTACATTGTTAAATTTTCTGGTTCTCTGTACATATAATAAGCATGTTTTTAAATTTTTATTTTGAATTTTTAAAAAATTTTTCACTTTCTGTTCGGATTTGCCGAAAGTTCGGATTTGCGGGGTTCGGATTTGCGGGGTTCTACTGTATATCAAAATTGTTGATTTTTAGCTTAAAATATTATGTATTTTAAAAATTCGTTATTGTTTAAGGTTTATTAAAATGTCAGTATATATTATTGAACTAAAAAAATACAGTTAAATAATAAAAAAACAATTTCGCAAAAAATTGCAAGAGTCTTGCAGGTTGGTCTTGGTCTTGCGTAGTATTGCAAGGTTCGGTCTTGGTCTTGGAATACTTTGTCTTGGTCTTGGTCTTGCTGCAAGACCAAGACCAGTCTCGCTCATCACTAATTTTGAGGATTCTCCGGTAGATCCACATTTCAAAGGCCTCCAATTTATTTACGGTTGATGTTTTAAGGGTCCATGTCTCAACTGCATAGAGAGGAGTCGACCAGACGTGAATGATTCTGTACTGGTCTCTTTATTAAGAACATGCTCTGTAGGTATGAAATTTGTCTTATTTTAATAGACGCCTCTTGGCGATTGATCATATCAGACTTCAGAGTCCAAGTCTCCGTGACAGAAAATAATATTTTGAAAACACATTCTTTGAAATATTCCATTCGCAAATACTTTGTAACTTGAAAAATAACTCGGTAAATTTTAGTCCTTGTTTCTTTTTTAGTATATGTCCTTGTTTTTGGTAAATTTTGTGTAGAGTTTGTGGTATATTGTATAACAATTAACATTTGTACAATCAAGTATTGATCCCTTAATGTTCTTCTGTTTTATGTTCATTATATTCTACGACTTTGTGCACTGAACTATAATTGGAACCATTCTTGTTTTACAAACTGTTTTGATATTGTTATCAAATTGTCATTGACACACAAACATTTCCCTAGAAACCTTCATTGACGTCACTGTTTGCTACAACACCAGACGAATGACTGCACGTAACATTAATACAAAATAAGAATAAGGTTTTTTACGAATACTATGAGATATTGTCAGGAAGAATTACTGTTAAGATTACCTACTAGAAAAAACGCCTAAATTTATTCTAAATGTATTATAAAAGCCGTATAATGGAAGACGTAAGACGTCCAAAACTGGAAAAAGAAACTTAGTACAGTCTGCTGAAAAAACTTAGTACAGTCTCAGCCAAACGCAATCAAAAAAAATATATTTCTTAGTCGTTATATAGAATACTCTTAGAACTTCAGATGGGTTTTCTCACTATGCATTGCTCAACTATACTAAATTCACAATCAATATGCAGTAGAAATAAACAATCCAAGACACTTCAATGTTACGAGGAGCACTCCCAAATTATGATTTTCAATGTATATAATGTATTACGGACAATGATGTAAATTGGCCATTGACGTTAAAGACTAGAGCTTCACGATACGATACAATATCGATACTTTTTAAGTATTGAGTATTGTATTGGTTATGCCAATGAAGTATCGTATCGAGTATCGATATCGGCAATACTTTCTTATAAAAATATCGTATTGATATTGCTTTCGATACGATATCGATACAATACTCGATAAAATATCGACATAAAAAGGATTATACATCTGAGCTGTGTAGGCCCTTTATGCCCACTTTTGCATGCTTGGCAAATGGACATTATTCTAAAAATATTACGAATATTGCTCATAACTTATATTATATTCTTATAAAGATTGAATATGGCTGAATGCTTCTTTGAAAGTCGACAAATACTAATTCTGTATTGTTTTAAAACTACTTTTGAAAATATAGGGAAATCCCCGGAGATTCGGAATAAATCGCAATTCAATATTTTTGTTAAAAATTATTTTTGAGTCATCATCCCTTACCTCCATAATATTGCCACAAATGCCACATGATATAAACAGTGTAATCATAACAGACATTTACTCACTCTCAAGAATTTCAAGTTCATGCACTCAAGTGTAAAATATTATAACAGCTGATGCTTGGGTTGCAGATCACTTATACTTTTATGTAATAAATAATTATTACGATCTAAATACCTATTCCACAAAACATAATCAAACAACTGTGGCGTTTTATTTTGTTTTCTCGATATCGATATTTTCCATAATATCGAGGCAAGCGTATCGACAATACAAGAGTATTGTATTGATTTCAGATAATGAGTATCGTATCGACATTAATATATTGCTAAGGTATGTGTTGTATCGGTATCGTATATGTTTTCGATACGATATCAATACAATATCGATATTTTTATCGAATATCGTGAAACTCTATTAAAGACCGGGCATTGTCGTGAATGACAATTTCCCCTGGTTATTAACGACAATAACATTAGCAATTGGCCAATGTTGTAAAAAAAATAACCTAAAATTAGAGTTTTCATCAGCAACCGGTCAATAACGACAGTGGCCAAAAGCAAGTGGCCAATGTTGATAACTAAATAAAATTGGGTATGATGTCCTATTATTTTTTTATATAAGATAGCTTTTGAAGCCTAATCATTTTTATTTTGACAAGTAAGTGAACCATGGCATTTTGTAACACTTTTTACATAAATTTACTACGAGTAATTTCAGCACGAGCACAGAAATGAAGCAAATAATAAACATAACCTATCTTTTAGTCTAAATTTCAACATTGACCGATTAACAACGGGCATTGTTGACATTGACCGGACAATGATGGAAATGTTATCAAGAATTTAAAATTATCATCAATGTCCAGTTTTTATGGACAATAACGTTAATATCCGGCCATTGTCGACAATGACTAATTCAACAGGCCATTGTCGATATTGACCGGTTATTAATGTTATTGGCCGGATTTACGTTATTGCCCGTAACATACAGGTACATTGTATAAATCTCAAATCATAATTTACAAAGTTTATACATTGTAAATCATGATTCGAGGGTGCTACTGGTAACATTGAAGTGTATTGGTTTGTTTATTTCTACTGCATCTTGATTGTGAATTTAGTATAGATCTAATCTAATAGACAAAAATGCAGATGGAACTGCCGAACGTATTGTTTGCAACAGCAGAATTGTTTCCCATTGCCATAAATAGTATAATTATGGAACAGCGCTTTTTTACATCCGATCAGATTTCTTAGAAGCTTAGATTTTTTGAAGTAAAACACATAATATGTGGGGTATACAAAATATCTTGGTCGCAGTTGAGAAATGATCTATGAGTCCAAGTGACCCTACTGAAATCTACAATCTACTAGACATATCAAGGGGTATATATTATATCACATGATACAGTTAAAAATAAAAAAAGAAGGAAATCGGTGGAAAAGATTCGAAAAGAACATTTTTCTCACCGATTTGTTCTGTTAAATACCGTCTTTGATCAACATCCAGACTTTTTATCCACTACTGGACATAAGCCTCCCCTAATGTCCATCCATTCATCATACTTAGTCATCATCATCTTAGCAGATGTATTGTAGTTCATCATGTAGCTTCTTCAGCAGCTCGGATAGTTAAATTAATGATCAGAATGACTACTGTGTGTTGATCAGCTTTTTCGTAATGTCTGCTAATCGCTGTGGAGACCTGCCGCGTTGGCATTGACTCTGAGGCTCTCCTTGGACCACCAACCGTCCCATTTTGTAATCGCTTCGATGGATATGACCAAAGAACCATAAAATTCTAGAGTAAACAGTACTAAAGAGTCGTTGATTGGGTTTAATTACATCTAGAACCTAGACATTCATGGGGCGAGCCATGAATGGAATTCCAAGCAGTGGTCTCCATGTCCATATTTCAAAGGCGTCTATGCGTCGCCTATATAATTCTTGGACTGTCCATGCAATGCTTTCATAGTAAAATATTGATAAGACCAGAGTTGAAACAAGTATCTTCTTGTTTGTCATAGTACTGTGGCCATCATGCCATACTCCCTTTAGTTCAGTCATTGCTGCTCTTGCTAGTTGTATGCATGCATCTTCGAATTTCGGGTTCAAGTGCCTGTATTTATAGAGAGCTCCAAGATTTGCAGTAGCGCGGAGCGCAAGTGTAGTGGATACCTGCCTTTAAAGACTACCTCACACCCCGCAATAGTTCGGGTTTCAGGAAAGTGTTGTTGGCGACCAATAACAATGGTTTTAGTTTTGTTGTAGTTAACCATGAGTTCAAATTTAGTTAATAATCTCTTCTGGAGTGGAGGCTAGAAGTGCAGTGTCTCTGCGAAACGGAAGTTAGATATCTTGACAGGGGTATCAGCGGGCATCTAGTCGGTATCGGAGTATAAAGACTTACAATACGCCCTCCAAAAATCTATTACCTTTGTCCAAATCCGTCTGTACATTGCTTTCATCATCTTGGATACACTAAGATTTCTGCTTGAGTTTACGTGTTCATAGTCTGGCTTTATCGAAGAAATCTTTGATTTTGTTTGTGTCCGCATGTTGTTTATTTATTCCTTCTTTGACTCTGTATTTTTTCCAAGTATTTCATATCAATTGAATACCTTTCGCTCATGATATAAATACTGCGTTGAAAGGAAGACTGTTAAGGCGATATTATAGATTAGTGTGACATTTGTAACATAAACAAACAACATTCTTTTGCGTATAAATCCGAATAAAAGCGAAAAACAGAGGCAGGATTCCATGTAAAGAAAATCACTTGCACACCTCAAAAGCCGCGACAGCCGGTGTCACCTTTGGCATTGCTAACCTGCTTCGAGATGACAAAGAAAGAGAGTAAACTAAGGAATTCGTTTGGCACGTGCTGATTGTGGAGAACATAAAACTTGTTGTAGATTAGTGGTACACACAGCACAGAGAGCGGTCGTCAAGACGACCAATAATGCAATAAAAACGGGCATATGGGCGTAGCTATGGGCTTTACACCCAATCCGGCTTTTCGAGCCATTATCGGAAGTGAATGTGAGTGTGAAGTGTGACATACCTGTTCATTCAATACACGACTACTTGATACGGTAGGTCAGTGTCAGGGAAGAGGACCCCGATGATTGATGAGTGATTTGTTTGCGCTTTGTTTTGATTCTCCTCGGTCGACTTTTTAATAATGAGCCAACGCGCTGTTGCCGGTAATGCGAGTCTCACGTCAAATTCTACTTTAAAATTTATGCCATAATCTTTTAGTTTTAGATATATACAGGGATACTTAAAATTCCTGTATTAACTTTATAAAATATAAAGCGATGTAATGTGTATGTGCAATCCGTTCTTTAAAAATTAATTAAAAGAGACTCAAAATACGAACTTCCATTTGCTACAATGAATCGTCTTCTCTTCTTCTTCTCGTGCCTTATCCATTGCAGACGTTGGCTATTAACATGACAATTCGTATCTTGTTGGCGACTTGTCTAAATAGTTGTCTGACTGAACATTAGATATCCAAGTGTTTCTTCTTCTACCTGGACCTCTCCTTCCATCAATTTTTTCCTGGAGAATGAGTTGCTGGAGGTGCTATTTACTCTGTCTTATAATATGACCGCAGTATTCTAGTTTTTTTGGCACTATAAACGCCTGTTGTTTACTCATTATTTTCAGTATTTTCCGTTATATGGCGATATCCGAAAAATTCTTCTATATACCCCCATTTCAAAGAGTTTTTTCATCAACTGTCCAGTCAGGGTCCATGATTCCACATCATATAATAGAATTGGGAATACCTAAAATTTGATTAAACGGATTTTTTGATCTTGCCTTTTTAATCTTGCACCTAATCTTTGTCGTTGTGTTCCATTCATTGTGAACAGTTGTTCTTCTTCTTTATGTGTCGTGTCCATATTCAGACGTTGGCCGTCATCAGTCATCATGTTTACAATTTCCTGAAACCTCTCTATCGAAACAGTTCTTCTATTGTGGACCACACGATTGTCTAATAGGTATTACGCAGCCATGAAAGTTTCTTTCGAACAATCCATCTCTTTCCCTCCACTTTTATATGGCCGAAGTATTCTGTTTTTCTCCCTCTTATGATATTTATGAGCAGACGTTCTGAATTCATAATTTTAAGAACATCTTCATTGGAAGTGTGGGAAACGGGAAACCCACCATATTTTTAGGATTCGTCGATAGCGCCGCAATTCGAATGCTTCTAATTTGTTAAGCATTGTGATTTTTAATGTCCATGTCTCACAACCATATATATTTCTCTTACATCAAACTGGTTTCCAGGTCATAAAAAGCTTACGTGATATTTCGATCCAGGTTATTATCTCTTCATTATAGAGATTAGAGTCACAATTTACATTTAACCGGCTGCTAAGGTATTTATGCTTTACACATTCTATCTCGTCTCCAATAAAAAAATCAGTCTTTGTCTATAGTCTATATTAATCTTTCCAACTGCCATCTACTTACATCAACAAAATATCAGCATAATGATTGCACAACATAGTTAGATACTATTCTCTAGTAGAAAATACATATACCTACCTACCTGCTTTCTGTATTTTCCTGTTAATATATTGATGATTTTTATATTACCGTTTCTTCTTTCTTTTCAATATTTTTGAGAAAAATTTCAAATTGTGGCATAAAATTAGTTAAATTTTTTTTCTTTACTAATCTTTAAACGAAAATATAGGCTATCAAAATATTTATTTTGCCTGTACGGGCTTCGGAGGCATTGGCTAACAAAACACACATGGTTGTTTTGTGCAACGTGTTTTTGTATTATGAAATGTCACTTACTCTATTTACAAACATTTGTTTGTGTGCTCAGAGATACGAATTCGATAATACGTAAATAATGGAGTGGAAATTACAACTAGATTTTGAGAGAGAAAATCAACAGCCAAAATTAATCCTTCATTAACCTAATAAATCATACAAAACATTGGAGGGCATGGGTTTGAATATAAATGAAAGACTGTACCTGCGGGTTGTTTGTATATTGTATTAATACGCTCACAGTACAGTGAAAATGGATCTTTAAAAGTACCTAACAACAAATACAGATTATGGTTTATAAAGTCACGTTGTTTATGGATATAACAATGATTTTTGACGGGAGTGTTAGCCAACAAACAAGCGATACACATGACGAAGCAAAATTAAAGCTCCACTGTCATTTAAAACTTTAAAAAATGAACATTTTAAAGCAAAATATAAATAAAGCATGCGAAGAACAAGTGTCATAGATACAATTGGATTCCGCGATGCCAGGCTAAGGATACATGGACGAAAATTTACGGCGCCGTAAGAGCAGTAAACCTGACGAGGCATTGGTTGACTAACTCCTATTTCATCTACAATTGGTGGAGGAGTTAGCCAACCAATGGGTTTACTGCTCTTACGGCGCCGTAAATTATCGCCCGTGTGGCCTTTCGCAGGGTACGGACATGCCGAAGATACATGGCGTGCGCGTGCGCGGTGGAGGTCGCGGTAGCGGTCGAGGTTTACATCGATGTCGGGCAGAACATACCGAAGATACCTTCCTTTCAGTGTTCTTTGGGGTTTCTGAAGTGACTGACACGTTTTCTGGGAAAGTTAACTTTTTAACATTAATGTAGACATTTTTTTACAATAAATATTAAATACATAATAATAAATAATAAAATTTATTCAATAAATTACCACGCGATCAACAGCTCAATCGCGATGTAAATGAACTATTGTGTTCTGGCATCGGCATCGCTGTAAACTGCGATGTAGGTCGCGAGGGTGAACTGGTGAAATATCCTTGGTATATGCGATCTTTATAAGTAAATGAAGGTTTGTTTTGACATCTATGTAGCGACCGCGATCACGATCTCCACCTCGCATATCCATGTATCTTCGGCATGTTCGTACCCTTAGCTGAGAGGCTCTATTCGTTGTACAATTGTTTATGCAGAGCTCCAGGGATGTCAACTGTGTCATATATATTTGTTTTATCGACTACAAAAATGCATTTGATAGAGTAAAACATGAAGTTTATAACAATCTTGAAAGAAGCAGGCTTAGATGATAGAGACTTTATATATAATTTATATATAATTTATATTACAACCAAACTGCTAACATTAAAGTGGATGACCAGTTGACAGAGACAATCTTCATAGATAGATTAGTGAGACAAGGATGCATTCTGTTCCCGGTATTATTTAACATGTACCTACTCTGAACATATATCTTCGAGCAAGTACTGTGAGAACGCAGTAGTTTTTGCAGATAGCTTGGATATGGAGTAAGTAGAGAATATGGACTGGATCTCATTACGAAAAATAAAACAAAGTAACATGGTAGTCAGTAAGCGAGAAATATTAAATACACAGCTTTGGGTTAATCAACAGCCAATTGAGAGGGTAAAAAGCTACGTAGACCTTGGTACTAAAATAAACAGTCAATGGGACCACTCTACTAAAATAAAACAATGCATGGGTAAAGCAAGATCAGCGTTCGTACAGACAGATAAAGTATCTTTTCAGAGTCAAGATTTACCACTTGGTACCAAAATCTTTATCATAAGATTCTACTTGTGTTCTATGTTATTATACAGAGTAGAGGCTTGGACATTCTCTAAAGCTTCTTTAGGAAAACTCAAGGCCTTCGAGATGTGGTGTTAAAGGCATTTTAAGAATTTCATAGGTGAATCGTGGGACTAATGTTGAGTATTTATATGGGAAATAAGCCACAATTAAAATGAAAAAAATAATTTTATTAACGTTTCGACGCCCAAATCGGGTGCCGTTGTCAAAATTAATGATAAAATATAAAATTATTTTAATTTATTTCCTTATTTCCCATATAAATAATTAATGATAAAAATGCCACAAGGAAATAGCTTCAGAACAACACTAATGTTGAGGTCCTACGTAGAATGAGCAAGGAATGCGAGATTATTAACACCATCAAAGAGTGCAAATTAGAATATCTTGGCCATGTTATGGGAAATGAACAGATATATGGCTTGTTGCAACTCATTATTCAGGGCTAGGTATTCGGAAAGAGGGGAATCAGGGTGAAGAAGAATATCTTGGCTTCAAAACCTGAGAAAGTTTTTCAATACGTCTACAATCGGACTATTCCGAATAGCTGAAAGCAAAGTTAGAACCGCACCGAAAGAAAAAGAAGTCATTTAAAAATAATATTCAGATTATAAGTGTCTTATCAATAGAAATCAATTAACAGCTGTTGATTGTAAAAATGGTAGCCATTTTTTAAAAAACACATTAAATGTGATATTTTATACATTCAAGGGTTTTTACCCTGACCAGTGGTTAGATCCCTGGGTTAATTTTTAATAGTAGAATGTGTTTGTTCGAAGTTTTCTCTTCATTTGAGGTATTTACAACTATAAGACGATAACTCTGATGATGGAATTAAAAATGCTGAAAGTACTTAGCTGATTTTAATAAATTTATTTACACACTATCAGTCTTTGAAAACATACACCAGTTCCCGTTTTGATTTATATAGAAGTGTGTACAAGTCAAACAGTCTTTTTCTATTCTATTCTTATCAATAGGACTTGGATCTAACATTGCTATTGTACAATTAGAAGACAACAGGTCTTGTTAAGGAACAAGCTATTAATTAACCAGGTTACGGAGGTGAAAGATGTAGAAAAAGCAAAATACATAAAGTAGACATTTTCAGGCAATGACATCAGGAAGAAAGACGATAGAGGGAACAATAACAACAAGTGCTGCATTTGAGACTCTGGGGATTAAATCGACCCAAAGGGAGACCACAGATGAGGTGAGGAGAAAATGGATGAAAATCGTAATGTACAGAGAAAAATAGAAGCCAGAGGGAGAGGTTTATATCCGAACTTGGATGTAAAAAGGGTTTTAGATAGATATATAGATTACTTTTTCTTCTTCTTCGGCTATCCAACTCTTACAAGTGAGTCTTGGCAGCGTTTACTATTTTCCTCCACTCTTGTCGATTTTGCTCAATAATCTCCCATTGTTGCAGCCCCAACTTACGAGATCACTAGTTACTGCAATACTGCATCTTTCCATCTTTTTCTTGGGCGACGAACTGACCATAGAACATTTCTGCCATCGGACCTTTCCCAGAGGTTTTATTTAGTAGTGTTTTATCATTCGCTCTCATCCTACCCATCTTATACGATTTGCCTTGATGTATCGAACTATATTTTAATAGATATGTAGTAATCATAGATAGACTACTATTTTCTTTAATACCTATATCATTAGTGTATAGTATAGCACACGAGGAAGAAGTATATTATGTATGCTTCCTTTAAAAATAAGTATAGTAGACACAGGACAGCTAAATATTTTTCGAGTAATTTTCAATCGCTTGATTGTACTCGTAAGAAGTACAAAAACGTTAAACTTACAAGTAGAATTGACAACAGCGCCCGATATCATCAATAACAACTATTATTAACCGATCGCCGTGATTTTATAATCATCGTTTTTTCACGACCCAATCTAGTTAGTTATGGATGGAGGTCACGGTTGTCTCGATTATCTCTCTTGGCTTGCTGGCCGCCCCCCTGCAGACTATTGTTTTAGTGTTTGCTCTCTCCCGCTCTCTCTGTCTTGCCCGCATATCGAATTGCATTGCTAATTGCAGCAGTCGGCCAAACAACAAACAGGTGTCAGAGGAACCCATTATCATCCTTCTCTCTCGTTGAGGTCGCCGGAACAATAATCAAGTGTGGCACGTGCGTTATTTAATCTCATTTAACAACTCAACTACCTCAGTCGTGATGTGTTTCGGCGGACCGCAGAACGCCTCAGACATTACCCTAACCCTAGCGATCGGTCTTCTGTTTGTCTTATTGTTAATGGAGGCTCGTTTATCCTAGACAATTGCGAGCGACCTTTATCTCTGAAGATACAGTAGCTAGAATCTTACATTACTTGTATACAACATATCCTAACTTGACTGTATTTATTGTAAAATTGTTGAATTATGTATTTATTACCTGACATATCCTTTGTAATTGTCTTTTTGAACAATATAGAGAAAACAATCTTCTCCACATAGACTGGAATTTGACAAATTTTGTAATCAATGTCTTATTCATCATAATTTAATCAATAAATTATTTCTCACTTTGTCACAAAAACTGCTTCCAATAAATTTCAAATTAAGTATCGATGTGATTTGTAGATCTTACTTTCAAAATTTTGGATTTTTTATCGTCTATTTTTGGAAATATGCCTATCCCAACTCCTTCCATCGATCTCTATCCTGAGCAACATGCTCCAGTTTGTTCCGGCTATTTTCTTGATGTCATCTAACCATCTCCTCTTGATCGTCTACTTTGTAAGGTCTCAATGTTGTATTGTAGCGGTCCAAGTCTAGCAGTGTGTCAATTTTTTTCTGATTTCCTTGACTTTTTTTATGTTGCCCAGTCGTTCCTCTTTTTATTTGACAGTCGTATACCTAATATGGCCCTTTTCTTTGTGGCTAGTCGTTCATATTTCCTTAGAGTCCAAGTTTATAAATTATAAAAATCCACAAGGAAAAAGTTTTCCTGTACTTGGCTGTATACCATGTGATACAAAAAACAATAAATCCTGTATAAAAGGTATATTTAAATTTTTTGAAGATATTCTTCTTTAGCGACGAATCGATTGAGGGTAAAATTGTACATGATCCGCGCGCCTGCGCACACTGACAGTATGTAGTTCATTGCTAATCTTTCAAGATAGGTATGTATGTATCTGTAACCGTGCAAATAAGTCATTAAAAGAATATATTAGTGGTTTTAGGAAATGTACCTATTATTTATTATAATTCTTGTGTTTTTGGATTTGTGTTTCCCTGTAGTAAAATAATAAAATATTATGTAAGCATAACATTTTTACACTATATGTCGCCGTGTTGTGTAATTATATCCGAAACTTACATGTCTATTTCTAGGGCCTCGCTGGAGTAGTGGGAAATGCGTTAGCACTGAGATTGGAAGGTTGCGGGTTCAATTCCTGGGCGATTCATATATTTTTTTTATTTTTGGTTGTTTTGATAAGCATTTTTTGAAAGTGGTAGATAAGAAAGTTAGTTTGATTTTTAAATAAAATACAAATCACCTTTTAAGCATATTTACTAAGTTTAAATTACCTATTATATAATAGAAGAATATCTTCTTACGTGCGTACAAAGTACACACACATTCTTTTTTTTTAATATACCTTTTATACAGGATTTATTGTTTTTTTTATAAATTATATGTCATGATAGGAATGGTGACTGGTTGAACAATTTGCTCCTGAAGTATTGAGGTATTTTGCGGTTTTTCAGTATCCAACTAAATTTTCCAAATCCTGTCCATGTCAGTCTTATTCATCTTCCGTTGGGGTGAGTTGACGGAATTAATTAAAAATAATAAAAATAAGTGTAACGACGAACAGTAATATATTTATTTATTTTGGGTGAACAAGCGGTGTGTTTGCTTATATCTCGAAAGAGGGTTGATTGTTCGCGAGCCGAGGGTTTGTCTGCATCGTTTGCATGCTGTGTAGAGACTGGCCTCCGGACCACCACTTTTATGTCAACTGGTTTTGCGGTTTTGAGATAATGACCAGAAAGGGCCATAAATTCTGCATCTGCCTTTTAAGAACCTTTTTGTATCTCAAGAAGTTGACATAACGAGTGTGGCACTCTGGGGGTATCGCAATCTATTAGTGTTTCCTTGAAAGAAACATTAATCTTACACAATCTGTTTAATTAAGGGATAACATTTCGATTCTCGAAATCAACGGCATATGGTTTGTATATCACATGTGGATTTTAAATGACCAATGCCGTTTCGTTTTGAGAAAAGTTATCAAAAAGTAAGAAAATAAAATTAGCAAAAATAGTAATTAAAGCGTACCTCTATACTTCTA
This sequence comes from Diabrotica virgifera virgifera, assembly GCF_917563875.1. Lineage (NCBI taxonomy): Eukaryota > Metazoa > Arthropoda > Insecta > Coleoptera > Chrysomelidae > Diabrotica > Diabrotica virgifera. Next base: position 116,253,150 of record NC_065446.1, on the reverse strand, counting down.
ATGATTTCAGCACTTTCCGCAAATGCCTTTTCATAGTCTACGTAGGTAAGAAATACGGATAGTTGGTATTATTCATTAGCCTTCTATCAACGTTCTCATTGTCAGCAGGGCCTGATGTAGTATATCCTTTGCGGAAACCAGCCTGTTCTACCGATTGGTAATTATCCATTTTGTAAGTCAACCATTGTAAATAATTCTCATAAACAGTTTGTACACTTAAGAGGATCGGTACGTATTTTCGGCTGCAATGCTATTCAAATGGGGATTCATTTTTTTCGAATCCTAAGAAAACTAATAAGTCTTTTTGAAAAATTTAAACGCAGAATGAAAGATAACGTTATTAGCGAGGGCCGAAAGTCCCTGAGAACTTCTATAATGTTTATTTTAATAAGTTACAGGGGTGGAAAACTAAGAGAAAATTTAGTGTGATTTTTAATTTCAAATATATTATTCAAAATAAACTTTTTATTTATTCTAAGGGACTTTCGGCCCTCGGTAATAATATAGACTTTCATTCTGCGTTTAAATTTTTCAAAAATATTTATTGGTTTTTTCAGGATTCGAAAAAAATAAACACAATGTCGTGGTAATATTTTCCAAATCTATCTTTGTCTTACAACGCACTCAGCCGAATATAATATTGTCAGCATATATTGTCAGTCAGACACTGACAATCAGTGACAATTTTAAATATTTGACATTGCATCGGGAATATGTTCAGTTATTGATTAAATATTATTGTTATAGTATTTTTACTACAAAAACGTTATTACCTAGGTCAAAATTTTTGACGTAAGAGAACTGTCAAAACATTAGAATGTGACTTTTCATTATTGCCGTCTTTATAATAAACATAGCAATAATGAAAAGTCACATTCTAATGTTTTGACAGTTCTCTTACGTCAAAAATTTTGACCTACGTAATAACGTTTTTGTAGTAAAAATACTATATATAGTGTATTTGATAAATAATTGATTTAAGACGTGAACTTAATAAAAAGTTATTTATTGTGTATTATTTGTGGAAGATCCAAGCAGAGAATACATCAGGATAATATATTCTGTGATCCAAGTATTTTGTTGTTAAAGATGTTCAAAATTGTAAGCGTTCCATAACAATATATTATTAAAAAATCACTTTAACACTTTTCCTCTTTTCTCGATTGAGTATTAGTCTTTGTTGTACAAATAAATTATTACAATCACTGAATACATAGTTAGTGAAAAAATTATGACATTTATTAACTGAATTAATAATTTGCAATTATAAAAATAACAGTATCCAAGAACATTCAAAACCCATCTCTTTAAATTAATGATGACATTTTCAAGTAGAATGACATTCTAGTAATGTTTACATATCCATACCAGTGTGAATTTTACTACACGTAATTTGCCATGTAAAGACAGAAAAAGTAGGGATACACGTAAAATATTTGCGAATTATGTACCCATAGCCTTAAGGCTGATCTATCTTTCTTACGACGGGAGATGTATAGTATTTTTACTACAAAAGCAACATTACGTAGGTCAAAATTTTTGACGTATGAGCACTGTCAAAACATTAGAATGTGACTTTTCATCATTGCCACGTTTATGTCATTACTTGTCAGAGATATTTTTGTTTGGCTTTGTTTACTATAAAAATAATATCTATATATAATTACTTATTCTAATTAATGTTGTCAATTGGTTTTCATTACTTGCCGAAATATATTAATTAGCAACAATATTATCATAGTGTAGGTCTAATCATTAAAATAGATTATTTCACAGCTCACAGCATAAATTGACCGCAACCAGCAACACTGAACTGTCATTTGCTTTTGAATGTATGTAAAATATATATAAAAAACTCAGTCAAAGTAAAAAATGTTTGTTTTGTCTGATCAAAATCGGTCCGACTTATCCGGACTTCCGGGTTATAGGAGGCCGACTTATCGAGGTTACACTGTACCTCTGATCCCGCTTTTTTTATTTTTCTTGTGACGTTCATCACACGTATCTACGTGTGATAAGTTTGAAAATCTCCTCGTCTATTTTAAAATCCTGGTTTTATTGCAGTGATGAGTTGGTACTATTATACTAAATTTACAATCAAGATGCAGTAGAAATAGACAAACCAAGACACGTTAAATTATATTACTAGGAGCACTCCCGAATCATAATTTACCATGTATATACATTGTAAATCCCAAATCGTGATTTCCAAAGTTTATACATTGTAAATTATGATTCGGGATTGCTCCTAAATAGTAGCATTTAACGTGTCTTGTCTTGGTTTGTTTATTTCTACTGCATCGTGATTGTAAATTTAGTATAGTTTTCGAGTTCAATTATGTTAATTGGTGATAAGTTTACCTGTACTCATTTATTTATATAAATATGTTTTAGAAAATCTCTAGTACTATCATTAAACAATAAAATTAACTTCTTTCAACATCATTTAAGTAGGTACGCATGTGTACGTAGTACGTAAGATGGATGAACCCCAAATAGACGACACATACAATATTATCGTGAGGTATTTGTCCATCGTTGATGAATTGTTGTATACACAGTGGTATATTGATTTCCAAATTGGAGTAGGTCCTCTGGCGGACGTAATATAGATTTAAAGGGGTTAGTCCGCCGAGGGTGTATCAGTTTAGGACACTATTAAATATTCAACAACTAAGAAACACCTACTGATGGTTCGATGTATTTATGGATAAAATAATCCAAAAAGAGGACAATATGAATATAGTTCTAGATGTATTCTTTGTAAACAAATTCAGGAAATACGAATATTTCATCGTTCTCAATGTGTTCATGGGGTACAAGAAGTCAAATATTTATAACCCATAACCTAATTCGTACATACAAAAATCATCAAAGTGTGACGCAATTTTGAATCTAGGTAAAATTATCTTAACTCACGGTATAAAATAGCTACTCCATAGAATTAATGTGGTAGATATCTATAGTAATTTATAGGTACATTATAGCATTTGATCTTACATAAGCGTCATACATCATCGAGAGATGTAACATATGGTGACTAGCACTCACTAATTATATTAAACAAGATATCCCTCATTTAAAATGATGGTATTCTTCTTAAATATACATATTCTGTATATATTAATCGAGTCAGCGATTGTGAATTTTAAAAAATCATGATTTTTCTTCAGCTGCAATAAACTTTTTATTTCATATCACTTTTTTTCGTATTGAGGTCCCAAAATCTTCTGGGTATGATGGGTTGTTTTTTTTAGTACGACTATCTCCAATTTTTTTGACACCTATGGCTAACCTTCTGTAAATTTACCTTACTTATCCGCGGCCTAGTCTTGTGTTGTACGAAAATGTCCTGATGGGTCCCTGGACGAGCAGTGTGTGTCCCAGTTAATGTCCCTTTTGTTATAATTATTGATTTTTCTTTTGGATATTCGCTTTAGGATTATTTAGGTTAGTTAGGACTAAAACATTAACTTGTAACTGGCTGAATCACTAATGTATATGCCAATAAAAAAAATTCCAATTTGGATAGAATCTACTTAATTGTAATTTAAGTATATTGGTCTTATATCGTAGTGGTCAAATCATGTTGCCCGCAGGCAATAAAAAGTGTATCGTGTTGTAACTCGGTCGAATACCTTCTCGAAATCGATAAAACAAACATCAACGTTGTTTCGGAACTAACATTTTTTTTTTGTAAGAAGACATCTACTTTTATCGCCGATTTTGAATACATTGTACTTTAGCACAAAACGAATACAGTATGCATACTACAAGTGGGCTTGCTTTTCTTTGGTATTGTTATAAAGGGTGACTCCAACTAATCATCTGATATTTTTCCTTCGTTGTAAATTTTGTTAAAGAAATTGATTAAGGTTTAGGTAATGTTTTCCTCATCCAAAAGTTTAAGTAGCTCAGCAGGGATTTGGTCTGGTCCAGGTGTTTTATTATTCTTGGCTTGCTGTATTTGCTTTTCTGACTACTGATTTCATTTTTTTCACTAATATCTTATTGTTTTTGTGTAGGATTCATATCTTCTTCTTCTGCTAGCCTTTGTGAGTTTTGGCATGCTTAACAATGTTCCTCCATTCTGATCTGTCGGTTACTTTTCTTCTCCACTGCCTGATAATCATGATTTTAAGGTCTTCGTCACCGTCCATCCATCTTTTACGGTGTCTTCTCTTCTTCTATTAGGTGATTACAATTCTATTCAAAGCTGTAACACAATCTCACTACGAGTAAGTTCCAAATTAAGTAAATTTACTCACTAATATTATAATCATTTTCATAGTTGGCATGAAGAAGAAGAATTAAATAAATTCGAAAGCTAGACAAACGTCCAAGAGTTTTATTATATTGCTTAGACAAGACTATTATTGACTGGCACTCCACAATAAATATTATAATAATTTGTTTATTTATTTTATATTATATTTTATATAGTTTAATGGAGCAAACAACACTTTTGTTGCCTTGTTCTACGACACTATAATAAATGTATATAAACGTAGGTATAATAAATAAATCACTTCGGTTCACACCGCCTATTCAATATCATCACTTTTATAATTATGTCAACAGCACGTGTCACCGGATCATAATAACAGTAAATCACTTTCATCATGAGTGCTGGAAGCAACTCTGCAGGTGGCGCCGACAAGCCCTTTATACCAAGGTCGAAATAGCTTTTTCGGACAATGCACACAACAAAAGAGATGCACTTGTCACCTTCTGCTTCAATTATGCGTACGGAACGTAAACAGATCTACCTACTGACCTAGTCAAGCGACGACGGAGCAACTTCCTCTTCATTATTGAGAGCTTTTTGGCGCTTAGTGCGATTATTGCTCCACCCTCTTTTATGTCCAATTAAATAATAGGAGGCCAGGCAATGAGGCAATTTAGTAGTTGATCGTCGCCGTGGCGGAGCGGTGTCCTGTGTAATTTCTGCTCTTTTTTTATTAGATTATTTACAGCCGGTTGGCTCGTGCCAATCTAATCCAACAGGTTGGATTTTCAACACGAGATAATCTGATTCAGCAGAGATGATAGCAGTCATTCCAAAGCATGAACCTTTTATATTGTTATGGACAAAATCGGAGCACACTAGTTCGCTCCCGAGGTCAAAAAACCCTTTTAATTATGTACTAGTTCGCTCTCATGGTGAAGCGGATTAAGCACTTATCTACTTAAGTTCTAGGAAAATTAATATCGGCGAAAATGGTATTGTGATTTTTGTGTTTTATATAGAAAATATATATATATATAAAATATTGGTTGTTATATACAGAGCGTTTCCTTTTTAATTAGATATACCACATTGAAGGAAGCGCTAAATTCGGCAACATTGCTTATTATTCCACTATAGTACCGATGCGTGATCGTTCATCGGCAGATTCAAACAAATGCATACTTTCAAGTTCTGAAATTACTAATTTACAAGGAGTATGGAGTAAGTAACGTAATATGATAATATAATTTTGAGAAAAATGGTTTTGGTCAAGACTCTCTGGTGTTTGTTTATTATTTATGCACTGACTAAAACTCGTTTATTCACTATATTTGCTGGAATTACAGCGATGGCATCAGCCTATGTGTACAACATGACATAGCACTTTTTTCGCCGGGACCGCGCGTACTTGCCACCTTCTTAGCCTGACTAGAGAAATTAAAATATATTGTTATTCCTCACTGAACACGTTTATAGCGGTGATAGAGACACAGAAGAAAACGAATACGAAAGTATTACGAGAATTGGTCAAAGAATACGAAATAATAAATACAATAAAAAAAAGAATGTGCGTGTACTTTGTACGCACGTAAGGAGTTAAACTTCTATTATGTGATTTCACCGAAATTTATATAAACATGTACTTTAAACAGTTTATTTATATTTTATTTAAAGATTAAACTAATTTTTACGTACTACTTTCCAAATTTTTTTATTAAAACAATACCAAAAATTAAAAAAAATTAGAAAACACCAGGATTCGAACCGGGGACCTCTTGATCTCCAGTCGAACGCTCTACCACTGAGCTATACTCCTTTTGTTTGTGCGGGTGCGGACTACAAGATTTCTCAGACATACCTATTGTCAAATATACCAAGTGAAGTATTATAAAAATACTTTAAATATTAGGTACCTACTTATTATCTTATTCCCGAGGTAGATAAATCTAAAGATACAAAAATTATAATAAATATATTTACTAAAAACACTAATATATTCTTTCCACACCTTTTTTGGACTAACACATACATAACTTAAACCATTTAGCAATTAACGCCATACTGCCTGTGCGCGCATGCGCGAAGAATAATAAAAATTCACTTACAATCGCGCCTAAAGAAGTATAACTTCAATAAGAAAGCTGCAATATCTGGGTCACGTAATTAGGGGATAACGACATGAAATACTAAAATATGTCATGGATGAAAAATTTAAGGGCCTGATTTAAGTAAATGCAGTTGAATAGAACTCTTTAGAGTAGGGGTAGATAGAGTAAAGGTATAGTGATGATGATATCCAACCTCCGACTGGGACAGCACTTGGAAGAAGAAGAAAACCGATTTAGTCAACAGCAAGAATATTTCAGTTAAAGACAGGGACATCGAAGAAGTTGACTTAAGTCGAGAGCTAAAGAGAAAAATAAATCTAGCTTGGACTGCATTTGGAAATATTAAGGATATTTTTAGATTAAAGATTCCCGTGTTTCTGAAAAGAAAAGTATTTAATCGGTGCTTTCTGCCAGTGACGACCTATGGTGCAGAAACCCTAAGCGCTTGTCCATATGAGGACGGTTGGCCAGCGTTTGACGCCGCGGTTAGCCGACGTTTGCATCGTACACATGAGAGCGATTGACTGACGGTCTCATTCCTCCCCTAGTAAACTTACAACCGCCGCGGTTTGACGACGGATAGGTTGCATGTGACGATTTGTTCTTTGGCAACATAGGGCTTGTCCATATGCGGGCGGTTTGCCAACGTCGACTGCGCGGTTTATCTGTTTGACCCCTGTTTTTCTTGGTATTAGGGTGAAACTTTAAAGGCGGCATTAGGGTGATATAAAGTAAAACTGGTAAACCACTCGGTCGACGTTGGCAAACCGCCCACATATGGACAATCCCTAAAGCGTGACGTCGACGTTGGCAAACCGCCCTCATGTGGACGAGCTTTAAGATTCACAAGAACAACGACGAGTAAACTACAAGTTGGGAAAGAGTAATGGAAAGAATAATGTTAGAGGTTTCTCTACGTGATATATATTATAGTACATAATGATTACGCAAAAGATCAGGAGAAGCAGACATAATTGAGAGAATAACAACATTATTATGAATCTGGTCAGGGCATGTAGCAAGAGCACGATGATCGGTGGACAAACAGAATTTTGAAATGGAGATCCCGAATACATGCTAACAGAAATAGACGTCGATCTCCGACGAAATGGACCGATATAAAAAGAGTGACTACAAATTGGATTAAAATGGCACAAAATCGGTCTAAGTGGAAAAGCGTGCGAGAGGTTTATGTTCAGCAGTGGACGTTGCAGGCTATATGATGATGATGCAGATTGCTAACTTACTTGCTTAGTTAAAACTATATCGAGTTTTAAAAGTCATATCGATTTTATGTTATAGTAGGGGAGCCCAAGCGGTGAATTTTTGCAGTAACTCGAGCGCGTCAGGTTCTCATATGGGGAGAAACCTGGTACCCTGTAGATGTACCTCTACCATATACTGGCTCTAAACACAGGGGAGTTCGTTAAGGGTGGGCCGAAAAAAAATCTACCCTTAGAAAAACTCGAAATCGTCAGATTAAGGTAAGTTAAGTACATGAAAAACAGTGTATATTTCAAAAATCTGACGATTTGGGCGGGGCGTAAGGAAATGGGTGAGTCACAAAGTTTCACAAGAAAAAAGCGAATATTTCGCGAAATGAAAGATAGATCTAAAAACTAAAAAATACGTGCTCAATATTTGTCAAAAATCTATCGAATGATACCAAACACGACTCCCCACGGAGAGGGTGGGGGTAAATTTAAAATTTTAAATACGAATCCCGCGATATTTCGCGAAATGAACATCAGATCGAAGAACTGAAAAATACACTTATTCAATATGTTTGAAAAATCTATCGAATGGCACCAAACACGGAGGTGGGGTGGGGAGTTACTTTATAATTTTAAATAGGGGCCCTCATTTTTTTGCAGATTCGGGTTCCTTACGTAAAAATAAGTAACTTTTATTTGAAACATTTTTTCGAATTATGGATAAATGGCGCTATAATCGGAAAAAACGATTGTTGGAAATGGAAAATTTAATTAAAAAATGGCAAGTCCTCACTTTACTTAACTTTTTTTTGTTTTAGAACCTACTCTTCACAACCCAATAGGTCCCCAAAACGCTCGAGTAACTGCACATTTAGCATACTTTCCTCCACTACTATTACGAATATTTTGTAAAATAAGACTCTTTGAGTAATCCTCTTTGTTATTTTATAAAAAGTCAGCATAAATATTCTTCCGTGATTTAAAATACTAGAATATAAACAAATTCACCTGTTACACCATAATACATTACAATAAATCAAATGTATTGAATAATTATCTAGATATGCATAAATATGCAAATTTTTATTATTAACTTTTGTTTACATTTTCAAGACATTGACCCTGTTTTAAGATCTGATAATATTAATAATAATTATAAACTAGTATTTCTTTCAACATAAATAAATTAAATCCAATTTGTAGTGGAATACGGGATATATGTTTATCCGCTGTTTCGTTATATCAGCTCGAAAGTTTGCATTGTGATAAGATATCAGCGTGTTTTTGCTTGAGACCAGCCACAAATTATATTTTTCACTCCGGTTATATTCTCGAATATTTCTTTTGCCAGTTATCTCACAGATGGAGTCATCGGTGCATTTAATGAGAACATGCACTATCTTGTTCGACAGTATCATCTGACCTCATTATCAAATGTTTTGTTTTGTATTTCTGGAAATTATCTTCGTCAGTCCTATTTTTGTGTTTGATAGATCGGAATATACGAAGTTATGGAAAACATGAAATTAAGTCATTCAAACGTTTACTAGACATGCATTTCAAATCTTACCTATATTAAAATCACAATAAAGATGCACTAGAAATAAAAAAAAAACAAGACACGTTGAATGTTACTAGGAGCACTCCCAAATCATGATTTACAATGTATACACTTTGTAAATCATGATTTGGGAGTGCTCCTCGTAACATTCAACGTGTCTTGATTTGTTTATTTCTAGTGCATCTTTATTGTTATTGTAGTATAGTAAATAAACTAGCCACAGACTTGCTAACAATGGAAAATTATGGCAAAAATCTGAATTTTTCACCCTTGCATGTAAAACACTTCTTTTTATGTAAAAATCTTCTTAATTTTTAATTAATAAAAAACTTACACTTCATACAAACAAAATTTCTTTATTTTAAATGACTTTTATGGATAACAGTTGAAACGAATGACGACAGTTATTATACAGTAAGCACGTAAAGGTTGGAATAAATTAATTTACGTCATCCATCTGGGTGTTATGACGTAATCGATGATGATTTAAAATATTATAATAGAGGTCTTGTGATAGATCATTTGAAAGGTTATTCAATTATCTATTCAATACTGTAAACATTAACATATATATTTATACAGGGCGTCCAAAAATTATTTTTGAATTAAATTAATTAAGACAAACAGAAGAATGTATGTAATTTATTTAATTCAAAATATGTACATTTTACTGCTGTCAGAAAACAGAGAAAAAATGTTTATTTGACAGATGTATTGTTTTTCACTTAAATTCAATGTTAAATCTGCCATTCACCTTCCTATTAGCAGTTTGAACATTTAATTTAAGCGAAAAGCAATGTTTATTTTTCATATCAACATTTTCTGTCTTCTGACAGCATTAAAATATATTTTGAATTAAATAAATTACATACATTCTACTTTTTGTGTCAATTAATTTAATTAAATTTTTTTTTTGGCATTCTGTATAAATAGTTACGTTAATGTTTACATTAGTGAATAGAGAATTGAATAACCTTTCAAATGAGCTATCACACGATCCCCATTCTCATTAAACAAAATCATCGATTACGTCATCACGCCCAGATGGATGACGTCACTGGCATGTATATGCCAAAAAATCCTAACTTAAAAATAAAAATCGACCTGTTTCGGGATTTGTTTCCAAAATCGCCCATTGAGGAAAAAATGAATTTATTCCAACCTTTATGTGCTCTTTGTGCAAGTCAATGGTCAATAGACAATGAAAATTAGCTAGCAGTTATTTTATCATTCACCGACGCGCGGCGGCAAATCAAAGAATTAGAGCGGGCTGTATCGTCGCCCCCGTTAGCGAAATTATTTCGATTATTTTTTTGCACAAACTTACTCAAAAAGAGGTCCTTATAGCAAATTCACAGGGTGCCAGGCGGTGCCGTGCTCGAAAAATTGTTTAAACAATTTTTTTAAACAAATTTGCAAAAATAACTGTTTTGGGCCATTCTGAGCCAAAATTGCCTCTTGTGGTTTTTCTCTAAAATTGATTGTTGTCGAGTTATACGCGATTTAAAATTTTTAAAATGCGAAAATGGCCATTTTTAAGGCTTAATAACTCGATTAAAAATTATATTATTAAAGTCAGAAAGTGATAAAATCAAAGTTTAATACCTCTCCTTGAATATCCTGAAGAAATTTTTGTCATTATTTTATTACAAAGCTGTTATTTTTAATTATTAACAATTAGCGCTATAATAGTCCAGCTGTATCGTCGCCCCCGGTAGCGAAATTATTTCGATTAGATTTTTTTGCACACAGTTACTCAAAAAGAGGTCCTTATACCAAATACACAGGGTGCCAGGCGGTGCCGTGGTCGAAAAATTGTTTAATTTTTTTTAAACAAATTCACAAAAATAATTTTTTCACTTCGAACAATTTTTTTAGATAATTTGGGTCATTCTGAGCAAAAAAGGTGATTTTTCTCTAAAATTGATTGTTATCGTGAGCTATACGCGATTCGCTTAGTTATTAAGCCTTGAAAATGACTTCGCATTTTTCAAATTTTAAATCGCGTAGAACTCGACAACAATCAATTTTAGAGAAAAATTACAAGAGATCTTTTTTAATCAGAATGACCCAAATTTTCTAAAAAAAATTGTTCGAAGTGAAAAAATTATTTTTGTGAATTTGTTTAAACAAATTTTCGACCAAGGTACCGCCTGGCACCCTGTGAATTTGTTATAAGGACCTATTTTTGAGTAACTTTGTGAAAAAAATCTAATCGAAATAATTTCGCTAACGGGGGCGACGATACAGCTTGGACTATAGCGCTAATTGTTAATAATTAAAAATAACAGCTTTGTAATAAAATAATGTTAAAAATTTCTTCAGGATCGTGAAGGAGGAGTATTAAGCTTTGATTTGGTCACTTTTTGACTTTCATAATAATATTTTTAATCGAGTTATTAAGCCCTAAAAATTGCCATTTTCGCATTTCTCACATTTGAAATCGCGTTTAACTCGACAACACAAAAATTTAAGAGAAAAATGACAAGATACCTTTTTTGTTCAGAATGACCCAAATTATCTAAAAAAAATTTGGTCGAAATAAAAAAATTATTTTTGTAAAGTTTAAACAATTTTTCGACCTCGGCACCGCCGGCACCCTGTGGATATGTTATAAGGACCTCTTTTGAGTAAGTTTGTGCAAAAAAATCGAATCGGAATAATTTCGCTAACGGTGGAGACGATACAGCCCGCTCTAAATAGATATCGCCAAAAGGCCGTGAAAGCACAATACACACCCTTTAAAACATCGAAATAAAAGTGAATCGATTACAAAAATAGTAATTTAGCATTATACAGTGTCTCACAGACAATCATATATGAATATTAAATCTAAATATGTAATCCAGCCTAGTGCAGATTTTCCATCTTATCCCGCTACAGCTTTTATATAATGCACCAGAATGGAAACAAGAACCTTAAAGCCATTGTAGAATGGAGTTATGTCAAGTAAGAAAATACAGTAAGGTGAAATAAAAAAAAATGAGAGATGAAAGTTTTATTCACAAACTCACCAAGATCTTTGTTTTTTCTTTTTGGCCTGATTTCTCGTTATTATTTTTGTACATTATTCAAAACTTTTCCTTCTATTCCCAGTATACTGTAAGATAATTTATTTCCAGTGGAACTGATATTTGCAGACCATCTAAACTCTGAGATAAAATCAACTTAAACAAAACAATCAAGGTGAGTAGATTTTTCATTTATACGACCATTTCGTGTACATATTTTTAATAATTGTGTTTTACCCCCTCTGTGGCTCAGTGGTAAGAGCGCCTACCTTTGGACCTAAAGGTCGTGTGTTCGAATCTCACCTGGGTGGAGAATGTTTCGTTTATTACAAATTACTAAATAAAAATAGTTTCTATCCTTGTGGGGTCGGTACTCACCGGAGGGACCGCAGACGTTCGGATACAATAATTAACGTCTCCTTGCAAAGACAATGACGTCGACTTTGCTAAGTAACAAGACATTTACTCAACACACACACTGCACATTACACTAGTTACCTGATGGCATAAATCCACTATACCATGCAAATGGCCATAAGTTGTTAGCAAATGGCTCATTTGATAGATATTTCTAAGTACTTTGACAAATTAATGTTTAATAAGGTTATGTTATAAAATGCATCATTTTCCCGTTATTTAAGCTTGAATACTTAGATTTGGGTACTCGCCGAAAAAAATATACATTCAATTACCTATAACTCACTTTTAGTTAACATTAAAAGGTCTTTTTAGTAAGGAGTTTATTTCATTTCATTTCATTTTTTATTAGATTAGATTTTGGTAGTATGTAATAATAACCTTTTTGTAAAATCTTATAGTTTTTGTGTTATTTATGATAAATCGGTTAAACACATTTTCTCACAAAAAATTAAAATCTTTGATCTTTAATAACTCAAAAAGTTTTGATTTTTTTTAATAACTTTATGTAACAAACTTTGCTTAGAATTTGCCCCTCTATCGAATTCTATGGATATTTTTAATAAAATAATTTTTACTCCCGAGAAGGGGTGGCATCCAATCCCAGGGTAAAAGCGCAAGTTGACACCATGTCACCTTTGTTCCTTGAGATATCCTCTAACCACTCACCAATTTTCATGCAAATCGAAGGAGGTTCTACGAAATCGGAGGTAATAGCTCATATCCACCTTCAGTGACTGCACTAACTCTCTTTAAATATTAAGATATGTCAATTGGTGATCTTATTGTGGTATCCAAATGCATTCCGAATGCATTCATGCATGAATGATGTATCTTGGTTGTCTTTATTTTGTACCGGATTTTCAGCTTCTTTAATAATTTCTTCATTGCTTAATTTTGACAAATCTGTTAACGTTGATAAATAAGTCGATAAGATTCCAGACGTCTATTTAAGTCTCTTATCAGAGTATCGATTATAATATAGAATGTGTGGATTTTCATCTCATCACTAGCTAAAAAGTTTAGTTCATCATCGGCCCCCTCGTCAAATTGAATTTTTCTTTTTCTCTTTCTTATTTCTTTATATGTTTTATTTGGGCAAACTTTTTTGGCTTCCTTGCGGTAAAGTAATTTGAAAGAGCTTCATACTCTTTAATGACAGAACCAAGATCCATAATTTTTATATACAAATGAGGGGTCTAGATTCAAAACCGGACATTTCCACTTTATGTCATTCTGAGTAAACTAAAAAAAAACAATTCACAACTTAACTTTTCCCTATCTCAAATTGGAGGAAAAGTCTACTTTTGCATCTGAACCAATTCTTTCACACTGAATTACTACTAGGAACTGTCCAATTTTGCTCTTTATCAAATTGTTAATATATGGATCTTTAATCACAGATTACAGAGGTGTATTCAACTAATTTTGACGAAAAAGTGGAAATGTCCGGTTTTGCATCTAAACCCCTCAAATATTTTTTGTATAGTATTTGTGCCGCCCTAGGCAACTGCCTATATTGCCTAATGGATAAAGCAGCCCTGCTGCCCATGCTAAGGACCATCTTCTATTTAAATCAGCCTTTAGATTCAGCTTTGACAGTTCTATTTTTTGTCCCAAGTATATATTCGACTCAACTTTTTCTAGAAATAGGAAGGATAATTACTAAGATTAAATTGCAAAGAGAAGATAGAGATAGTACATAGTAGTTTTCATTTGCTCTTTATTGTAAAAGTAATGCTAGGCATTTCCTTTCATTAGTAATAATTCCAAGACCTTGTCCACCCTGTAGCAATGACAGCAGCGTAGCGGATAGTACAAAAAGTTAAATCATAACCTAGAATAGCTCTCCGTTTCTCGATCCAACTCCAACAACCAACACTCACTCACACTGCACACAACACCGCGTGTTTTGTGCTTTGTGCTGGCTCTTGCCAGTTTCAATATAATAAGGTCGACCTTCTAATTTCTAACCATACGAAAGCTAGTTCCAACGAAACCGACCAACTTGAATGTATAAACGCTACATACGAACGCTTGTCAGACTTCTAAAAACTCCGATGCAGTGGCGGTCCGCCATTTCATATTATAATATATAATTCAATAATAAATATCCCTTAATTACTTACGTGGATTTTTTAGAACGTAGACACTGACATGCAGTATGTCCTACCGTTGCCTATTCTCCTTTGTTTTCAATATGAATTTGTCTTATATCACTGTATGTATTTGTTTTTTACATATCAACTACGGAATGATCCTTTACACTGCTGTAGAATAAAATATTGTTCGAAATAAAAAAAAAGAATGTGTGTGTACTTTGTACGCACGTAAGAAGATATTCTTCTATTATATAATAGGTAATTTAAACGAAGTAAATATACTTAAAAGGTTATTTGTACTTATTTGATTTGAAAATCAAACTAACTTTCTTATCTACCACTTTCAAAAAAGAAGAATATCTTCAAAAATTATATAATAATATACTTACAATAATAAAATCTATAAAAAAAAATAAAAAAATAATAACTTGCTTGGGGCTTGAACCCACTTCACGTCTACCGCGCCGTACGAAAGTTGACGCCATTTCAAACTGCACCAAACAACTCTCGTATACGTCATGTGGGAATATACACAAACTAAACGTTTAAACCATAAAGGACATCGCACACATCTTATGGAAAATATAATGTCACTCAAATTCAATAAAATTTATACGAATAGATGCGTTTTAAATTAACGGTCAAATCTTATCATTGCGCCAACTCTTAATTATGATTAATTACGGCGCAAATTGCAATTAAAGTTTATCGAAATCACATTTTTTGAGTCAGTAAAAGTGTCAGTTACAATACTATTGCTCTGGGTGCTATTCACAAGAGCTTAAACCCCGCTGGGTCTAAGCGGATTAGTGAAACTAATCCGCTGATTTATGGAGTACCGACAATTTGGGTATTTTAAAATATTTTTTCTCTCTCTAACTTATGTACGTACCCATTTGATTTCAGATTTATTTATATCAATTTCTGCTCTTATTATTAAAAATATAGAGTTGGCGCAATGATAAGATTTGACCGTTAATTTAAAACGCATCTATTCGTATAAATTTTATTCAATTTGAGTGACATTATATTTTCCATAAGATGTGTGCGATGTCCTTTACATGAATTTAATAAAATTATTAGTTTGATTTTTGTCGAAATAAAATACAACAAAATATAGAGTAAGAAAACGATATATGAGATGAAGATTTGTAGAAAGTTTGTTCGTAATCAGATTATGTAAATTAAAGCATTGCCTACTAATAGGTAACTACATTATTTTGTTTACATTTTCCAAATAGATAGGTATTGAAACTATTAGGTATTTCCAACTGAAATATTTAGAATTACGTACCTGCGGCTTTTCAAAACTATTTAAAAAGTCACTATAATTATAAAGGACATCGCACACATCTTATGGAAAATATAATGTCACTCAAATTCAATAAAATTTTTATGAATATATTCGTTTCAATTTAACGATCAATTCTTATCATTGCGCCAACTCTTAATTTTCAATAATAAGAGCAGAAATTGATATAAATCAATCTGAAATCAAATGGGTAGGTACATAAGTTAGAGAGAAAAAATATTTTAAAATACCCAAATTATAGTTAGTTCATAAATCTTCTCGAGCTCTTAAGCATCTTATTATAATAGTTTCACTAATCCGCTTAGGCCCAGCGGGGTTTAAGCTGTTTTGAATAGCACCCAGAGCAATAGTGATCATAACTGACACGTTTATAGACTCCAAAAATGTGATTTCGATAAACTTTAATTGCAATTTGCGCCGAAATTAATCATAATTAAGAGTTGGCGCAATGATAAGCATTGACAGTTAATTTAAAACGAATCTATTCGTATAAATTTTATTGAATTTGAGTGACATTATATTTTCCATAAGATGTGTGCGATGTCTTTTGATTTTACATATTTCTGTCCACACATCAATAAAAACTAATATTATACAATATTTTTGTTTACCGATAACCTCCATATTGAACAATTATTGACAGATCATGCGCGGATCAATCAAATTTTACCCTCAATCGATTCGCCGCTAAAGAAGAATATCTTCAATAACCTTTATTTTTTCAAGAAAATTATGAACGCATGCATACATAATATTAAAAAACTGGTGGAGGTTCTTACAAAATCCTTTAGAATTGAATTACAAAAAAAACTAGCATTGGTAACTAAAAAATAGTAAAATAATGTTGAAAGTAGAACCACTTGATGAACTTGCTGCCATACTAATAGCGAAAGAATACTGAATGGACTGCTTTAACTATAGAAACGTACAAATTGACATGCGGTATGTGATACCGCAAGAAAACTTTACGTCAACGTAGCTCAAAGACTAAACCATACTAAAACTGCAAAAGTTGAGAGTAGGAACAACATTACACACCACTTGAAGGTACATAATATATGGTTTTCCAGGAATCTTTTATAAAACTAGTTTTACAACAAAATATATTTCTGCATTTCTGATTCAGGTTGTATGCCTGTTGTGTTTGTTGTCCTCTGTATTGTAAAAAGTTTCTTTTTTTTTCATCTTCTTCTTCTTGTTGTAATAGGACTTTGTCCTGTTTCTTCTGTTACAGTCTTTGCTGCGATCCGGAGCTCCAACTCTCGTACCATCGTTTTTTGGGTCTTACTATGGGTCGCTTGGTGTTGGACTTCTGTGTTTTCGACCAATGCGCCATACGTTCAGGGTCCATCCGATCTACGTGGTCCCTCCACATGCGTCGTCGCGCTCTTGTCCATCTCACTACGTCTTAAACGCCTAGCTCTCTCAATGTGTCTTCGTTTCGTATTCTATCTCTGAGATTTTTTTTTCATGTTTTGTCTTTTTTTCATTAAATTCCTCTCTAAACCATGTTGTTTTCTTTTTTGATATTTTAATGTTCGTTACTTTCCTGTCTCTAAGTGCTTCTTTTGTTGCGTTATTATGTTATTTTTCAGTTTTTCCCAGCTTTCCCCTCGCTGTTATTGTTTTCTATAATATTTAATTCTATGCAATCTTCTCAGCAAGAAAAAATGGCATTAACAGACGAAAGTCCTGCAACGACCAAAGGAGCAAATCAGAGAAGCAAAAGAATGCATAGAGATTGAAATATGGAAGACACAATCCGACAGATATACACTTGGTGTATAAAAGAAGTTTAAGGAAATATCGAAAATTATAGAATAAATCTAGTGAATTAAATATTTCTTTACTGTTTGTTGCGAGGAACTTAACACCACCTCATTAACTCCACACGTTTCTTCGTTCTTCTATCGTCCTTTTACGTACAGAATTATGTACTAAACAGATTATCAGATCCACAGCAAGGAATGTTTCTTATTCATTATTCACAGCGTCACAAATTCTATATGATATACCGATGAAAAAGCATTGTCAATCAAAAGAAACCTAATTGAAGGCACCAGTGCGCAGCGGTTAGATAAGACACGATATGGAAAACAAGTTGAGTACAAAAAAAACAAGAGAAGCATTTATAAATCATGGAAAAATGTATTACTCACCTACACCAACAGAATCCAGAAACAAAAACGACAATAAAGAAAAGGATCAACATAATATAATGAGGCTGTTTCATGGGGACTCTTTTAATATAGAATCTGAAACAGACGAGTCAAATTTTGCATCGCTGTCAAGTGTTAAATCTTAGACATCAAATACTTTTTGGACACGTGACCTTAAAAACATTTCTGCTCCAGTTAGTTCCTGGGGTTTTCTCCCTGTTGGAATTTTCGCTGCTTATGTAATAGTTCTGTGCTTTCATTTTTCCAAGTGGTTAAATGGTTGGTAAATGGTTGTTTCTCCAACTCCGGTGGTTAAACAGTTCCTCCTCCTCGGTTCTTAATCCCTTATAGCGATAGGAAGCCTTCTAGTATCTCTTTGTCACATCCTCCTCCGTTTGTTTTAAGAGATTCCAGAAAATATATTTTGTTGTAAAACGTGTTTATAAAAGATTCTAGAACACCATCTGTGTACCTTCAAGTGGTGTGTAATTGTACCTGCTCCCAACTGCTGCAGTTTTAATATGGTGTAATCTTTGAGCTACGTTGACGTAAAGTTATCTTGCGGTATCACGTACCGCATGTCAGCGTTTACGTCTTTAGTTAAAAACAGTCCAGTGTAGAGATTTAAAATTTCCGGAAAAATTGGGTGAAGGAAAAAAACCTGTTTTTTTTTTCGGAAAAAACAGGAAAAATACGGAAAAAATTAGGAAAAATACGGAAAAATTGAAATGTGAAGGAAAAAAACCTGTTTTTTTATCGGAAAAAAAAACAGGAAAAATACGGAAAAAATTAGGAAAAATACGGAAAAATTGAAATGTGTTACAATATTCTAAACAAATTCTGCATCCCATAGCAAAATTGATAAATTTAGTAGAATCGGATAGATCTATATTATCAGAAGTGCCTTTTGTCTTTAAGTATATAAGAGACACAATATTAAATATTTACAACAAGTTGACCAGACTAGTTCTCTTATCGAAAGCTTGCTAAAATATGTTGAAGAACGCTACGAATTTTGTTCCAAGCCGATTCACTTTGCAGCCAATTTTCTTGGTGCTCGCTTTAAAGGAGAACAATTGAATGAAGAGCAACTAATGGAAGCTATAGATTTATATTTCTGAAATAGGTCATTCACTAAATCTAGATGTACGGAAGGTAAATCTGGCCCAATTTAGAACAAAAACTGAATTCTTTTGGTCGAAATTATTTATGGGATAGTGCGAATAGTACTCATCCCGTTATATGGTGGCAAGGTTTGTGTAGCAGCCACTTATGCCAATCGTTTAAATGGATCTCCACCTTCGGCCTCTTCAGAAAGAAACTGGTCTTTACACGACCTCATACAACAAGCAAACGAAATATATTAGCACAGCATAAAATTCGGAAGTTGTTGCTATTCATTATAAACGACAGGTTATAAACGACAGATATGCATTTACAATGCTAGACCAGATCCAGATCCACTTTTAGAAGAACAAAAACATGTGGACAAAAAACATGTGGTTTTATCCGTCCAGGATGATGAGGCGGGGTTCGAGTCTGAATAAGATGCTTGGTCTTAAGATTCGGACTCAGATGATAATATACCACTGAGTGCTGTGGTTAAATAATGTGCTTTCTACGCTTGAAGTTTCGGTTTTGATAGTTTAAATTATTAGATAATAATTATAATTTTTGACCCTATATTAATATTTTTACAAAATACATAAACGAGTTTAAAATTGTTATTTTTTCACGTTTTAAGTCTCAATGAAAAATATTTAAAATTTACCATTTTTTTCCAATTTTTCCAATGGTTTGGAAAAAACGGAAAAAAAACCTGTTTTTTTTTCTCAATTTTTCCCGTTTTTCGATATGTTAAATCTCTAGTCCAGTGTATTCTTTCGCTATTAGTATGGCAGCAAGTTCATCCTGTTGTTCTACCTTCAAGCGCAAAACAATATTTTACTATTTTTGAGTTACCAATACTTTTTTTGGTTTATTTTTTTTGAGCAGTATTTTATTCTACGTATGTATAGGGTTAAGGGTATAGGGTTCTACGTATCCTGTTAAGGGTTAATATGCTGAAGATTTTTCTGTGCTCAGTCTATTATCATGATTTTTGTCTTTCTGCTATTCCCTAGCCGTCTCATTATGTTTTCCATTTCTTCTTGTTTTGCTCATTTTCTGTTAATTTCACAGGCATACCACTAGATGTGTGTGCCATTTTTATTCCACGAATTCACTTGTATTTATTGCTATTGGTACAAACCAAACAGTACCTAACAAACAAACATAATTTTTATAATTGATGATTGATTCCATTGTCAATCATGAAAAAACCAGGAAACATGTGTAATACACTCCCGATATAGAAGTATTTGTTCTAGTATTTCATTTGAAATATTAGATATACCTAGTAGGTCTGGATCCCGCGTATAAAAAAAAAGTTGATTAATAGCAAGCTGAAAATTTGTTAATAGCTTAAGGGTGTCTAGTCGGATAAACTTTGATATATGGGAACACTGTAACAAGGGCAGTTTTAATTGTGGAACAGGTTAAAAATTTAGAACGGTTAGACCACGAAAACACACATTTATTTTGTCCGACAGAACAGACTGAAACTCTCCGAACAGAGATTAAACTCTCATGCAAAAATCAGACTGCTATTTATCACTTGTCATAATTCCTGTCATTTGACATATTCTACATGTTCCACTCATTAAAACGCCCATTTGGTGATAAATAGCAGTCTGATTTTTGCATGAGAGTTTAATCTCTGTTCGGAGAGTTTAAGTCTGTTCTGTCGGACAAAATACATGTGCCGTTTTTGTGGTCTGACCGTTCCAAATTTTTAACCTGTTCCACAATTAAAACTTCCCCTGTTCCAGTGTTCCCATATATCAAAGTTTGTCCGACTAGACACCCTTAAGCTATTAACAAATTTTCAGCTTGCTATTAATCAACTTTTTTTTTCATACGCGGGATCCAGACCTATAGATGGTGAATGTTCAACATTGTGTTTATTTTTCAAAGTCTGTTGCTATTTGTTTGGAAGTCGAAATGTCAAATAAAGAGTCATCTTTAAAGTGGTTATTTGGTCAATTTATCAAGACTTATAATATCGTTCGTGAAACAGGCCGTTGTTATTAATCATTTAATAACTAAAATTAAATAAAGATTCGTTATAATACATCGCATCTACCAAACGTACTTGAATCGATACAGTTACGCGCGTGTACAGAAATATTTGAAATGTTTAAGTACGCGGCATATTCAAAAACAAGTGGTCGAAAAATATTCTCTAGTATACCTCGAACAGAGACTCGAGTCAGCGTTGTTGTATTTTAACAGTTACGACCAAGAAAGTCTGGATGTTTGTTTTATAAGTCGATAAGGCCGACATTCAACGGTCCGTTACACGCTGATACAGGCGATATTCGACCTAAAATTTCTCCCCTGCCTGGGCCCCTTCTAGCGATAAAACACGCCGACCCGACGGTTGTTGGAGGTAGAGATGGAGGGTCGGCGATACTTTGTGGAACCGGTATTTCAATTCATGCAACCGTTATAGGTATTAAAATCCATAAGGAAAAATTTCCTGTAGCTGGCTGTATACCATTAATTACAAAAATTGAAGAAAAAAATCTTCTGTGTAAAAGGTATATTTATTTAAACCCCAACAAAGGGCTACATTAAAACAGAACGTTTTTGCTTTAAAGAGAGCATCATCAGTGTTTAAGCAAGCTCTACATGCTAAGCCACCAAAAATACATAGATTAAAACCCTTAAAATGCCGACCAAAAGTCTTACATTCTAGTGTTATATATTAAACCCTGGCGATGGGTGAAATTTAAACAAGATATACCTCAAAGCATCATATGACTATACCACGAGTATGTGGGGGTTGAGTTGATTTCTCTGTCTTCACAAAGAGAAAGGTGAAAGCCAACTGATTACAGGTGACATATGATGCTTTGAGGTATATCTTGTTTAAATTTCACCCATCGCCAGGGTTTAATATATAACACTCCAATGTAAGACTTTTGGTCGGCATTTTAAGGGTTTTAACCCATGCATTTTTGGTGGCTTAGCATGTAGAGCTTGCTTAGAACACTGATGATGCTCTCTTTAGAGCGAAAACGTTCTGTTTTAATGTAGCCCTTTATTGGGGTTTAAATAAATATACCTTTTACGCAGAAGATTTTTTGCTTCAATTTTTGTTATAGGTATTCTTATGTAGTTATATTGAATATTAAAAAAAATATTTCAACCAACATGGCAGATATTTTGGATCAATGACTAGAACGTGTGTTATTAAATTATTTTATGGAATCTGAATGGTTGTTAAGGCAATGTTTTATTTAATCTTCTTATTGTCCCGTCTTCTAACGAAGGTTGGCGATCATTTGTTTAAACGCTTCTCCATCTTTTGCAACGTGAAATATCTGTTCAACACTGAGGTTAGTCCAATCTTGATATTCCTCAGCCAAGTTTTCTTCTCTCTTCTCCAGCCTTTTCGTCCCTCTGCTCTTTATTTAATAAGACTCTAACTTTAAATCCGGTTTATGAATTTTATCCACTGTAAAGCAGACTTGGAAGATCAAGGGAATAGAGCAAATAGAGCCGCAGGTTGTCTGTATGAGACTATACGGAGAAATAAAAATAATGAAAAAGAAATTAAATGCAAAATTTACAAAAATACAACATTAGACTAATACTGACATACATGACAAAAAGAATGCTAGAAACAGCAGAAATGAAAACCCTTAGAAAAATCTATGGTAAAATACTGTAGAACAGAGTTAGAAGTACAGGTAAACAACATACATGCAAGGTGGATAACATCAAGGACTGGGTGAGAAATAGAAGAATATAATCGAATAACAAATAGAGTAGTAAGATACATAGGAAGACGATGGAACGACAACTTGGGCACTGGAGGCACATTGAAAAAACAGACAAGGTCATGTCTACACAAAAAGAAGAAGTAAAGCAGACTTGCGAAGAAGTACGCTATCCTGACGAAATAACCTTTTCCTCATTATTATATGAGATTTTTGTTCTAATTTGGACTCAGTATGCTTATGAAATGGCGCGAAAACGGCCAAAATATCAAGTTATTGATTCCTGCTCTGGTATAAGCAACCAGCAGGATAAAGAAGTTTTTTACTCGGAATTTATCTAATTTCCATGTTAGGCTAGAGTTCTACTCTCCGTTTCAAATGTTAGAATCAGTATGGTCGTATATTGCAAGCGGGTTTGCCATTCTGTGAATTATCATAAATAAATCCTCCTTTAGTATTCAATCAGTTCAGCGATAAGCCTCTAGAAGTACCTGCCCAATACTATCTTTTACGGCCGCTGCCGTGAAGAGCGGCAACTTTGTCAAGAGAATTCTCATTGAGTTAGCATAGGGCTATCCTTGTACACTGCATCGCATGTTTGAAATACGCTGTAGAACAATTGTCGCAATATGTTTTGGAAAATCAACGTGTATCCAACATGATTTTTGATAGTTGATTTTGAGCTGCTTACTTCCTACCATGTTTCGTTATTGTTGTTATTATTTACCAATTTTCCATACACACCACTGCACTTTAATATTTAATTAATCATTCTTTTTAGATTGTATATAAATGATCGACTATTTATTGCGGTGTTATCAGTATACCTAAGATTTTAAATTTTTTAGCATTCATAGAATATCACACGCCATCAGCGTTCCTTTCCAAACGCCCACCTCTACTCGTATTTGATGACTCTGGCATTCGGAACGAAGCCGGATCCTCACGATCAGCCCCGACGTCATTCGAACGCGCTCTACGCGGTTCGTTGGTACCCTGAAAAAGAGGCCAACTCGATGTGCTGCTTGTGAACTTTTCCCCAACGTTAGCGTGAAGCAAGCTCGGTGCGACGTTGCCGGCTCGATTAGAAAACGACACGAGGCCTCGGCTCTTATCTGACAAAACACTAATGTAACGTTTCGGAATTTTTCATTAGCGTATTCCGAGAATAATGATTGGCTTGGAAGTAAATGAATAACGTAAGGATCAGTAAAAATGTAGATAATACCTACTAATATAACAGCAAGATATAATAAAAAATTGGATAGTTAGCGAAAAGACTTAAAAAAAATGTACTTTACTTCTTTGTTATCAATCAATAAAGGATCTGTTTTAAGCTCCTTCATGTATTAGTGTATGAGTAATGAGTAAAACGGAGAGAGTGAGAAGGGATGTATGTTGTCTCCACTGCTATTTAAGGTCTATACTGAACACGTTTTATAGAATGCCTCTATCAAGTTCAAATACAGTAATAGTCAATGAAGAAGTTATCATTATTATCACACAGCCAAATTTGTCCACTGTCGGACACAGGCCTCCTCAAGATGTCTCCACCCTTCTCTGTCCTGCTCAGCTGCAATGCAGTTTGTCGCTATTGTTTTAATGTCGTCGGTCCATCTGGTAGTTTAGGTGGTCTTCCACGACTTCGTTTGTCTGCCCTTGGCCGCCCCTCTAAAATCTTCTTTGTCCATCTGTTGTCTCTCTGTCTTGCGACATGTCCTGACCATTTCCACTAATTTCCACTTTAACTTGAGTTGCAGTGCAAATTGTTGAAGTTAAAGAAGTTATAAGTAACATTGAATACGCAACATGTTGGCAAAAACATCTGAGGATCTTGAGCTTTTACTACAAAATATATACCTTCATCTATAATCTATATTCTTCATCAAATAGAATCTCAGTAGATATAACAGTACCTTATATCTTTCTTCTCCTTAAAATGCCTTGTCTTAGAAGATCTTCAAATATTGCTTCATTCTCACCTCATGTCATTGTTAAAGTAGCTATGGTAAAGTTACAGATTCCCACCAACCCACAAAGACAAAA
This sequence comes from Diabrotica virgifera virgifera, assembly GCF_917563875.1. Classification (NCBI taxonomy): domain Eukaryota; kingdom Metazoa; phylum Arthropoda; class Insecta; order Coleoptera; family Chrysomelidae; genus Diabrotica; species Diabrotica virgifera. The sequence continues at coordinate 116,228,163 of NC_065446.1, read as the reverse complement.
CATATATAGGAAGACAACGAAAAATATTGTTATAATGTGTTTGTGAAGATGAGTCTAATCCCTGTAGTAAACTAAAGGAAGAAGAGTATTGGCATATTTATAATTTTTTTTCGATAGATACATATACCTTCTGTATAATTCCAATTTATTTTTTAATGAAATTTCGAAACAAAAGATAAAATACTGTAGCGACAAATATTTGATGAAAAATGGATGCCCAAGATACAAAACTGGCACAGAGAGCATCAAAAAAGAAGGGGAAGGACAAAATGCAAATAAATATAGAACAAGGAGATCGTTTCAATTTCCTATGTAGTGTTTCTTACACACTCAACAAAGGTGAGACATTGATCATGATCACAAACTTTATTTTTTTTTGGCTTTAAGGTAATACCCAACTTTATAGTTTTTAGTATATACAGGATGTTAGTAAATAATGCAACAAACTTCAGGGGGTACTTCTGTATGAAAAATACAAGCATTTTTTTGACATACAATTAAGACTATTATATTGATCATTGGCGCGCATACGGGCAATCGCCTGAATTTTTGTAAATAAAAAATAGTACGCCATTGAGGTATTTCAAAATCATTTTTGGATCACTCGTTTAATGTGAGACAAAAAATCTTTCTTATCTAGTTTTTTATATGAGGCGCTGTTTTTGTACAAAAAAATGAAACATCTTAAGGCGTAATTTTCATTTCATTGCGTTAAGATGTTTTATTTTTTTGCATAAAACGGCGCCTCATGTGAAAAATAGACAAGATATTTCTTGTCACAAATTGAACGAGGAATTGAAAAATAATTTTTTATTTGAAATACTCAGTGGCGTACCTACCATTTGTTTTTTCTTTAAAAAATTCAAACCATTACTCGTATGCGCGCCACTGATGAATAAAAAAAATTTTAATTGTATTTTAAAGGATGCGCAATAACTACCTCTTAAAACCCACCGAATTTCATTTGCATATCTCAGCCGATTTCAGAGCAATATTTAATTGAATCTCGAAGTCTGTAAATGAAGTATTTGCGGACATCCGTTTATATCCCTGTATATGACAAGCTTTATAGACCACCGAAGAACAAGACAAAGAGATAACTTTTTGGAATCAAAGCTAGTCAAATCAGATTTTTCAGAGGATTGAGAGGGAAAGAGTTCATAGACCATAGATATAATAACAGAATATATTAGGTCAGTCCGAAAAATAGCGTAACGCGCGCGGAACAGTTCGGGTCGGTGGTCTATCTATCTCTCTCTACCGTTGCTTAGCTTTCTCTCTCTAGCATATAATGGTTGCCACCTCTGTGTCACTGTCGTTCCAGTACTCCCACCTCTTGGTAGATACGCTCACACTCGCACGACAGACAAATATAGCTGGACCACCGTACTTGATATCGGCGTTACACCCCGATGCATTGAGTGGCATATGACTAGCCAGATCTATTGTTGACATATCTCTGTCATAGACTGATGAAGACAAAATGGAAACAACATATAACATAACCTGAAAATAGGTAGGTACTGTTCTCATTATCAAGGCGCTTTTTTCCTCTGAAGATATGTTCACTTTTTGTCCTCCCTTGAAATTTTGAACTTAAATATATTTTTTCAAGGCAGCTCTATAGGGCTTTTCATTCACAGTCATTTGTTTCGAGCTTCTGTCATGTGTCACATAATATTAATATATCTACGTCATACGTTATTGGTATCTACAATAATACAAACCAAAGACGTATGACGTAGATATATTAATATTATGTGAACACATGACAGAAGCTCGAAACAATTGACAGTCGATGAAAAGCCCTATTTATTTATAATTGTAGCTAATATAATATGTGATGGGGAAGGTACCACATAAAGATACAATTTTCGTAAATATTTTGTATCTTTTGTACACTTCTCCTTGTTGAGTAGCCACTACCTCACCAGTCCTTGTGTGGCAATCATAGCGTGAGTTCAACCTTCACGTAAACGAAACGGCAACGTCGCACATCCCACAAAATAAAACTCTTAAAAAAAGTCATATTTGCTTTTGAATTGAATCATGTGACATATTATGACAGTTATACGGCGCTCTATGAACTAAGCGATTGTTCATTAAATCACAATAAAAATCACACGTAATTATTGAGTTCATAACTGGTATTTTTAATTTAAATCGTCGAAATAAAATTCCGTAAAATATATTTTAAACGACGAGAAGTTTTCTTTGACATGGGGGATATAATTCCTCGTGGTAAAATTCAAACCCACGTGTTTTTTTAACTTGGCGCCCGAAAAGTGGGGGTGGATTCAGTATTGATATTAGATATTTTTAGACCCCGCCTTTCCTGCGCAAATGTTGGGTCTTTTATCCCTCGCCTCTAGATAGGCCTATTTTTTTTTCAGAAAAGTTTGCTCTACAGGGGATGGTAGTAACAGGAAAATTTGGAAATTAGTATTTCGATTAGATATAATCTGATACAATAATAGTTTGCGATGATAATGTACAACAGTTGAATGTTAATAAAATAACAGTTGAATGTTAACAAAAATGTTCCAATGAAGCCGTTTTTTTATTTTTGACATTTATTCATATTTATTTAAATTACTATACAGTGTTTTTCTGAGTTTTCCGCAAAAATAGTTTTCATGACTTTTTTTATATGAACGTGATAGTAGATAATTTTTTTAGTAGTAATATAAACCTTTTAATGGGCTTTCTTCGGCTTGTAATTTAGTTTATATCTATGATAAATCTTATAATGCCACATGCCATAATTTTCGTCTCTTTTATCGATATTTTCAAGTAAATTCTTACTCGATATAGTTTGCAATCCTTACGGTAGCTTTTTAGTTCCTTGGCTTTGGAATGAATCATTTGCGCTAAGTAGGCAATTGTCGATCAACATTTTAAACCTCCATCCCCCAACCCCTATCACCAAAAACGCCATTTTTTCGTTTTTATTTATTTTTTAGGTGGGTGCATAAAATCTAAAAACATCAAAAAATGCACACGCATAATTTAGGCTTTTACAAACATAGGTATCTAGTTTTTATAGAACCGTAGGTTGAGTCTATTTTTTTTATTTTGTGTAAGTAGTACTTTATCAAAAACTATATTTCTAATTTTTTCCAGATTTCGTAAGGTGCGTCACTTTCAAAAACCGAAAAATTAGTTTTTAGGGGTTTTTGAAGATTTTCCTCACTCTATAGACATCAACATAGATCAAATCATTATTTTTTATGGGTTATATAATTTATAATTTGAAGGAACCTGGTCCCTTACTACAATCAAAAATGAAATAAACACATTCAAACCCCCCAAAACATGGGTTTTTGTGGGTTTTAACGTATTTCGCCCAATTTTTGAATGTCCTAAAGTTTATTTTAAATTATTATAATGTAATAATATATTATATTATAACATATACAAAAATGTTGATATGATGTATGTTTAAGTCTATAAAATGGGTAAATCGTTAAACGGGTAAATAGTTTTTCTGGTTTTTGAAGATAAAGGGAAAATATTTGAAAAAAATTAAAAATACAGTATTTTGATAAAATGCACAAAATAGACCCTGTAGCCATCTTCAAAAAAAGTTCTACGCTTTTTTCGAAATAAAAAAAAAACAAAAATGCATTCGTACTCAACCTGTTGAGTGTCACATAAAGGCCCATTAAATTTTGAAAAGAACTACGATTCAACTTTTATTAATATGTGTATAATTATTTTGTTACATTATATACACAAATCACGACAGAGATAAAATTTCGTTCCCATTTCCCTACACTCATTTAAAAGTAAACATCAACACTTTTAACGTCGTCGTCGCGGCAAAAGTCACTAAGTCCAAAATAACAGATCTGAGAAAACGAACATTTAGTAATTTCTGCCTGACAACACGATGGTATTTTGGACTTTTGCATATTCAGTGCTCTAGGTACTTTCTAGGACTTCGTTATTTTTGCCAGACTATGAAAATTGATATTGTGAATCGATCAGGACACTTTACTCAATTTTTTACAAAAGTGGACTTGTGAGTGAGTTTTGCCGTGTCGACTACGAAATATTCTTCTTTTTTGTTAATTTCAGTCTTTAATATCCTCATCTATTTCATGCGTGTACCTTTCATGAGTTTTAATCATTTTAGTGGATCTGGGTAGCTTCATGATTCCAATATCTGCGTAAAGGTACGTATCCGTACGTGGGTGCTCCGTGCTCGGTGTACCTGCTCAAATGGATACGGCATGCGCTTCCCCATATATAAACCGCAAGCCGGTTGAACGAAGAGGGTGAGCGGCGAGCACCAACGTATCCACTATGTGGAGCTGCTACACCGAGCACGGAGCACCCACGTATGGATACGTACCTTAATATCTACAGTAATGTGTGTCTCCGGTTACTTAAACAGTCCTGAAAATTTTCCTAATATGAATTATTAGAGCCTTCCTGAACAATATCAATAGGATCAAAGAATAATAGATTAGTAACTGATCATACACAAAATAAATTGACAGCCTACCATAGCATGTTACATAGATTAACAGAAATTCCTATGTCAAAAAATAATATTGAGATAGAATTGAATATAATTGGGAAAATAACAGTATATAATAGATACAACTAACAAACTAAACAAAATTTTAAACCAAAATCTGTTTAAGAAAGCTCTGACATTCGTCTTTCCATCACCAGAGAACACTCCAGTATCTTCTGCTGATTGGCAAGATACAGGCTGAATACAGGCAAGATATCACATTATCACAAGAAACACATCAAAAAGAAAGGAATAACACTAGCTTTCAGAACAAACTACAACTTAAGCACTTACAGTTAAGCAAACAAAGGAAAAGCACTTACACAGTGGTGTATAAAATCTTACATTTGATGACTGCCCAAAAACTTACATCGATCAAACTGGTAGAACCTTCAACAGAACACGAAAGGGCTTTCAATAATAGAAAAACAGATTCTACGTTCGTACTTCATCTTCTAGATCATAATAATTCTTTTAATGACCAATGTCAAATTCTCTATATGCAAAATAAAGGCCTTTATTAGAATCTTGAAATTAATAAATTAAAAAATACAGATATAATTCTGAATGACCAAAGAACTCTCCCCTACTCTACTTATTCAATTAATAAAGACATACAAGTGTAGACGCATAGGTAGTAAAAACACATCACTTGACTTGAGAAAGGCACTCTGCCGAAACAGCTGCAGTGATTTTTAATTCATAAAAAAAATTGTGGATGTATTGAAAACAAAAGTTGTCAGTGTTTTATTGTTAAGTAATGTTATTATGTGCTTTGGTTTATTTTGGAATATCTCGATTTAGCATAATATTAATCAACGTAGTACATCACCCTGTATAGATAATAAACATTTAACATGAGCACTACGCTATATTCGAAAGCGGCAGAACAAGAGGTCGCCAGAAACAGAATAGAACGTCGACTATGGCGGTGGTGGGGGCCGCAACTGTGTTCCCATTGGTTCGTTGCTATGGCAACGGGCCGCCGTTCCCACTCTCCCCCAGAAAACCGGCAAAAACGAAATGTGAGCACTAAAGAGAGCTGGAGGAACGAGAGATCCGGCTGGATCGCTGCTCTGCTGGATTTTATTTTAAAACCTTCCTATCGCAAGTTGTTCGCCTTCGCCTCTCTGTTCTCTTTTTAGCTTCGGGGGTGAGTTTTTGCTTCGGTTTTTGTCTACCAAGGAGGGGTAGAAAGAGAGGAAATACGCGCGTATATATTTTTGGGTCATTTCGAATTTCTTTTCCCGTTCTCTAGATGGATAAGGTTATTAATGGAGAACGCAAACTGGTGTTCCTTGGAGGGAAAATTTAAAACTTGTAAGAGTATTTTTGTCATCTAAGAATAGGCCCATTTTGTCGCCAAGAAGGAAGATGTTTAATTTTGTAAAGTAGTAGGCTACACTGGTACTTTTGTATCATTAATCCTGATGATACAACTATTTGAATATCCAAATTTGAATGGGAAACTTACGAGGGTTGTACAATAATAAAAAATAGAATAAATGGGTGCGATGTAACTATGGACTTTCTATATCCCCACCCCTTATTTTAAGACGGGCAAATGAGCAAAGGGATTGAAGTCAGGTCTGTTAGATGGCTATTCCAATATTGCAAAATAACAATCAGGAAAGATGACAATGGAATCAACAAGTAGGTAGTGAAGAATGCAGTGCAGTAATTGAAAAGAAACAGGCATGTCAGAAACAGAATTTTTGAAATGAAAATTCTCCAACTTTTGACCGAAAAACCACTTTCACAGTGAACTACAAAATTTAGTATACATAGGTAAGCTTGGCAAGTTCAAGAGAAATCGTTGCAATACAACAAACCGGCATATTTATGTTTCGTGGACTTTAAGAAAGCATTTGACTGGGTCACATTAAAAGACGTTATCCATTTGTTATACTCGAAAGAGGTACCCCTAGGAATAATTAAAACGATCGAAAACATCTACCAGAACAACACAATAAAAGTAAAAGTGGAAGATAAACTAACTGACCCAATTGAAGCCGGCAATGGGATAAGACAGGGGGATTCCTTGAGTCCTTTATTGTTCAACCTGATCATGGACGAAATAATAAAAAAAGTAAGAACTAAAAAAGGATACCAAATGGGAGAAAAACAACTTAAAATAATCTGCTATGCGGACGATGCAATACTAATCTCCCAAAGTGAAGATGATTTACAACGTATGCTGCACCAATTCAACATAATCGCCAGAAAATTTAACATGTTTATTTCCTCACAAAAGACAAAATGCATGGTAATAACAGCAGATCCAATAAGATGTAAATTGGAGCTGGAAGGTCAGATAACAGAACAAGTGATGGAGTTTAAATACCTAGGCATCACACTATCTAGCTACGGAAGGCTCGAAACAGAAGTGGAAGATCAAGTGAATAGAGCAAACAGATTGCCTGAATTACACAATATGGAGAAATAAAAATATCGGAAAAGAAATGAAATGCATAATTTACAAGACAGTCATCAGACCAATAATGAGATACGCGGTAGAAACACGACCCGATACAGAGAGGACCAAAAGATTGCTCGAAACAGCAGAGATGAAAACCCTTCGAAAAATTGATATAAAGACTCTATGGGACAGAGCTAGAAGTACAGATATATGACGGAGATGCAAGGTGGGTAACATAATAACAGGGTAATAAACAGAAGAATAGAATGGAATGACCACATAAGCCGAATGACAACAAATAGGGTAGTCATAACAGCTAGAGACGGTTCCCCAGTAGGAAGACGATCAGTGGGAAGACTACGAAAACGATGGAACGACAACTTACTAGAGGCACATTGAAAAAAACAGACAGTGTCATGTCTATACAAAAAGAAGAAGAAGAAGAAGAAGAAGGTTAACTTAACCGCAAAAGTTTTGCACCACCAAAAATTATGCTCATTTTCAGTTAATTTTCTCGTGAACGGATTCCGCTAATTATTTCAGATTTTTCTTTGATATTTACACTGTTGGGTAAATGGTTACTCAAACTTCTGTTTTTAAGTTTATACCATGTGGAAGAAAAGATAAATGTTCTGCTTATGTTAAGTTTGAGACACCCTATAGGGAGCAACATGTATAAAGGTGGGTATACATATATCGAAATCGAAATCATGTTGTAGTCTCATGTTTTGTGAACAGTTCGTTTTTTAATTGGCCCGATATCTTTAAAAACAAAGAAAATAGGCGGTTTTACTCTTTAACATGATTTTTAACTGAAACAATACTAAATTAACAATAAAAAATAACAACAGTTAACAAAACTTTAAAAACAGAAAGAAAGATAACGTAAATATCGCAAGTTATCATAAGTGATCAATAGGATTCATGCCGGGTATGTTAGGAGGCAATTCAATATCTGAACATTTACTTCACTTAAAAATTGAACAATGACATGGTACGTGAGGAGGCCTTGCCTTATCCTGCATTACGATGAAATTATACATTTACCTTTCGCTATTTAACCCTTTGTCGTTTAAAGACGTCATACCGTTATACTACTGTCAGGTGCGCATGACGGCTTCAGGCGTCGTATGCGGATATGCACAACATTCGTTTAGAGATGTACCTATTTGTTTGATTTTGACTGAAACAAATTTTCTTTCTATCCAGTATGTAGATAAAAGTGTATTTATAACGTCAGTTTAGAAATTGATTTAGGCATATTTCGTCTGCAATCAAAGGGTTAAAGAGCCTTCGCGTAAAGACACCAAATACTCTATTGCTGCCAAATTCTACCACAAAACATCACAGAGCCTCCATTAAACAATCTCGTATCTCTTATGTTGCTCTGTGCATACCGTTCACTTAGTTGACAAAGAACTCTTATGTGTTCATAAAGTGTTCTCATAAGTGTCGATCATAACTATTAACGTTTTTTTTTCTGTTTTTAAAGTTTTGTTAACTATTTTTATTTTTTATTGTGAATTTTGTATTGTTTCTGTTAAAACACGTGTTACAGAATAAAACCGTCTATTTTCTTTGGTTCTAAAGATATCAGGGAAATAATTCAAGAAACATCAGAAAATATAAGACTACCACACGATTTCGATTTATACCCACCCTTCTACCTTGTCCTCCCTACAAGGTGTCTCAAACTTAACATAAGACAAACATTTCTTTTCTTCCAACCGGTATAAGTTCAAAAAAGAAGTAAGTATAAAAACCAAAGAAAAATCTAAAATAATAAATAAAATTAGCGGAATCCATTGGCCTGGATTCCGCGTACCAAAAAAAAGTTGATTAATAGCAAGTTGCAAATTTGTTAATAGCTTAACGGTGTCTAGTCGGACAAAATTTGATGTATGGGAACACTGGAAGAGGGAAGTTTTAATTGTGGAACGTGATTTTAATTGTGGAACGTGATTTTAATTGTGGAACGTGTCATCCTGACAAGTTTATGATTGTGAAAACTAGCAGGTTGTTTTAAAGTTTATTCAATGCCAAACTTTATATAATATATAAAAAAAATGTTTGTCCGACAAATATGTTGGGCATTTTAATAAATCCGACACGTAGAACATGTCAAATGACAGGAATTATATTGTTGGTAAATAGCAGTCTGATTTTTGCATGAGAGTTTAATGAAAGGGTAAGGCAGGCCACGCACTGAATCGGCATAGAGATCGGCTCGGCTAAGAACAATCGGCAGATTTTGCTATACATGGAAATAAATAAGCCACCGCGCACCGCCTAAGAACGTTCGACAGTCGATGGCGGTGCGCGGTGGCTCATTTATTTCCATGTATAGCAAAATCTGCCGATTGCTCTTAGCCGAGCCGATCGCTGTATGCCGATTCAGTGCGTGGCCTGCTTAACAAATCAATTGGAAGTTCTGTCCGACAAAATACATGTGACGCTCGAAACCTGTAACCTGTTCCACAATTAAAACTTCCCCTGTTCTAGTGTTCCCGTACTTCAAAGTTTGTCCGACTAGACACCGTTAAGCTATTAACAAATTTTCAGCTTGCTATTAATAAAATTTTTTTTGGTACCCGGGATCCAAGCCTCTTAATTCGTTCACGAGAAAATCAACTTTTAAAATGAGCATAACTTTTAATGGTGCAAAACTTTTGCTGTTAAATTTATATCACACGTTTTATTGTTGTTCAAACGTTTCTGCAAATTGTCATTATCAATGAACATTTCATTAATGTGTATTATGTATAAACATTGTTTTTGTGATACGTCGCTGGTCGGAGTCTCCAGCCCAGCAGCGCAGCGACCCTGCGGTTTCATCCCTATTCCTATAAAGCGCCGTAATACTAAAGAGGGCTGCGTTCCCCGTCTCGAAGCATCATCGTGAATCGTGAGGGTTCCAGTCCTCTCTGCTCTGCTCTCTTCTGCTCAGAATGGAACTTCCAGCTCTCGCGTTACCAATCGAGCCTCGGTGAAGTCCCCTCGAATTACACTGAAGATATTTAAGCCCCTGTTGCCGATCTTCTGTTCTTTCCCCGACAGAAAGTCATTGGAAATACCGATTCGTATATATACGAGCTAAGGTTTCACCCAGGCGTTATTTAATTTATCGCATCAGTTAAAATTCTTATTTTGTTACACATTTTTTGCAAGAATTTGAAATTGTATTAAGTCATGGAAAAGTTAAACAATAAAGGTGGCACGTAATTTCCCCCTTGTTGCCATATTCTAAATTGGAAAAAATATATAGGGAATAATCAGATTTTGTTGACATGCCATTCCTATTAAAGCGAGCATTTCATTGGCTTGAATTAGTGACGAGTTTATATTATGAAGTCATTATTACATTTGGCGAGATTGGAAATTGTAACTGATGCCTGTCATAATATTGAAGGTTAAATATAATGTCAAAATATTGTTTTCGAATGATAATCTGGGAAGACGAAATACAGATATATTATTGTTTTAATACAATTCAGTTAAAATATCACAACAATTTGAATCAAAATCAAATCGAGAAACTAAAGTAACAGAATTTAGTCTAAACAGTTTCATATAACAGTTTCATAGAACAGTTTATATTTTAACCAACTTCACATCTATAAACAAAAATCTTACATAAGCTTCTATACGCTGTGAGCTCGTACGTAGAGGGGATATTTATAAATTCGCGAGCGCCAGTAGTGGCAAGTCTGTAAACGTTTACCGGAAATTTGACATAAATGTCAAAGTGATTAATTTAAAATTAAAATTAAAAACATTAATGATAAAAAATATTAGTTGGTCAAAGCTGTGGTATATATTTTTACCTTAAATATACTTACGTTTTAAATACTGAATTTACGTTTTTTTAATGTTCCGTAATATGTAATTATAAATTCTTAGCGCCATCTACACGATAATTGTGAAAGTATCCGAAGTAAGAAATTAATATTTCATCAATAGAACGTCAAATTGATTAGCAAAATCTTAAAAAAATCTATTACAATTTAATTACTTTTTAGCGTTGTAAATATTAAGCGATAACAATTAAATAATACATTTAAAAATTACCGGTGAAAGTTGAATTAGTAATCCGCCAGGAGCGACACCAGCGAAGCTCAGAGCGTATAGGACAACATGAGTTTGACACTTATAGTACAGATAGTTATCTTTGTTTCACACTCTTAGGACAAAGAGAAACTGTATACGTGCTACTACTGTATTAAATATATGTTTTTTATTTGGCAACAGCGTTTTCCTGCTAAACTTGACAGTAGCGAAAAAACTAATAATATGAGGAAAAATGTGTTGAATTTGTTTGCCGTCAAGTTTGTACCAGTGGGTTATGGTGTCATTAAATCTATGACGTGCACGTCAGTTGAATCTCTGTCTTTTTTTTTCAATAATCAAGGCCCTGATGGATTTATATAATATACTAAATGAACAATACTATACCAAATATTAATAATATACCAAATGATTAATAAAGGCAAATAGACGTAAACAATGTGTACTGGGAAAGGCCAGATGGAAGAAGGTCTGTAGGACGGTCTAGAAGACGGTGGAAAGATGCAGTCAAAGAAGATCTGGAGAAAATGGGAGTGATACAATGGGATTTGTGGCACAGGACTGACAAACATGGAAGGCAATAATAAACGCGGCAAAGACTCACGAAGAGTTATAACGCCATTGATGATGATGATGACTAAATGAACAATTTATTCAAAAGCTTTTTAGTAAGAATAAGAAAGTGGGTCTTGTGGGGGAAAGAGGTAGAATATTTGTTCTGCGTCACTTTTCTTATGTATTTTAATACATAAACTTCCAATAAACTGGAAAAATAAACTCTATAAACTTACTTAATTTACTAACTGTTAAAAAGACGAAGAAAGAAGAAATAGAAAATTAAATAAAGGGACTAAAAACAATAGCCCAGGAATAACAGAAATATTGGTAGACATGATAAAAGCAGGAGGGAAAAGGCTACATAAAGAGATATATAATCTGATAAAAGCATTATGGGAAATAGAAAAATGCCAAGAGAATAGACCCACAGCAAGGATATGCCAATATACAAAAAAGATGACAAAATGAGACGTGAAAATTATAGACGCATCGCGTTGCTAGAAATAGTTTACAAAATCTTGACACAAATCGAAAGGAAAAAGCTAAATCAATCCATGGAAAATAATATTTTATATTGGGCATATAAGCGTCAAGTTTAGAAACAATAGGTCGAGGACACATCAAATATTTGCGGTAAAAGAAATCCAGACTAAGTGCTACGAAAATAAAACAGCAGTATATGTCGTGCTCGTCTACTTTAAACATGCCTACGATAGGGCAATGAGACAACAGATGTACGAACTAATGAAACTACCAAGTAAAATCGACAGAATGGTAAAAATGACTAACTGGAAATATAACACACGAAATAGCGTAGAAGAGTTATAAATCAAACAATTTTGAAACAAAAGCGGGACTACCACAAGGAGACCTACTGTCAACGACTCTTTCTTAATCTGATACTGAAAGGAATAACCAGAAAGGCAAAACAAATATACAGAAAACAATTTTTAAAAACGACCATTAATGTATAGCATTCACAGACGATCTAACACCATTAACGATAAGTAAGATAGAGAAAAAAAATTAATTAACAATTTAATAAAAGAGAAACAAATTGGGCTTATAATAAAATAAGGAAAAAACAAAATAATGATAATTGGAGAAACAGATAAACAAAAGAAGACAATTTCATATTAGATAAGTATAGAAGGAGAAAATAAATGCATGTTACGAGTTTCAGAATTTACTTCCCTGGGTGTAGAATTAGATTAAAAGGGACATGAGAAAGAAAGGATGAAGGCAAGAATACCAAAAAGTATGGAGCATTGCGATCATTAATGAAATCCAAATATGTCTCAAGAAAAACAAAATATAAAATCTATAAAACAGTTATCAGGTCTATCCTACAGCTACATATGCATACGAAACATGGGTGCTAAAAAAATCAGAAATATACCTTTTAGAAAAATGGGAGAGGAAAATACAAAGAGGAATACTTATATGGAGATTTGAAAATAGATGGTCAATGGAGAAGGAACAATAAAGAAATTAAAGACCTATTTAACGAACCAAAAAAAACGGCGGTAATCAAAGCACAGAGAATACGATATTTAGGACACATTGAAAGAATGGGGAAGGAAATAGTGGCGAAAATGGTACTATCACGAAAGCCAATATTAAAAAGAAGAAAAGGGAGACCAAGAAAGAGACGGAAGGACAGCGTATTTGAAGACTTAAAAAAATTTTGAGAATCGGAATGAAAAAGCATTGGTTAGAAACCAGTGGAAGAAAAAGGTTAAGAAAAGTATGTAAGATCATAAGAAATATTAAATGTATTTTATACAAATAAATGTAAATATGTAGTAATAATTGTAATGGAAAATTGTTCATACTTTTCAGTCCTAGGCCTTTAAGGCCTGCGTTGATCTTTATGAATACATGTATACAAGGTGTTTGGTAAATAATGGGCCATAGCTTAACCTTAGATTCCTGAGCTTAAAATAGGTCAATTTAAGCTAACTTACTGATATTAACGAAATACAGGGTGTCAAAATTAAACTTTTATTTTATTTGTTCTTGAATATTTCCTGAGAGGCACGAGATAACAACACGAAATTTGGTAATTTGGTAGGTGGGGGTTTTTTGGGATGAGAAATCTAAATTGTTGACCAAAAATGATGTATTAGAGGGCGCCACATACGCCTTTCAGCGTTCATTTAATATGTTCAATTTTTTTTATCCCCCCCCCCCCTCTACAGACTTTTTGAATCAAAACTTTTATTCTCTTGATATTTTTACTTAAAAATGGTATAATACATTCATCTCGCTGAACTCGACCGTTTTCTAGATAAACGCATTTTAAATCTGCAATGCAACGTAAATTTTTGCATAATATTATTGTAGTTACACCCGAAAAATAAACTTAAGACCATAATAATTTCCAAAAATTTATGGCAAATTCCTTCAAATGGAATTTGCGATGCAATGACATAAATATGAGAACTTGCACAATTATTATGGTTTCAAGTTTTGTTTTCGGGTGTAACTACAATGATGTTATGCAAAAAATTATGTTGCATCGCAGATATTAAATGCATTTAGCTCGAAAACGGTTAGTTTAGCTAGATGAATGTAGTATACCTTTTTTAAGTAAAAATATCAAGAGAATAAATGTTTCGATTCAAAAAGTATATAAAGTGCGGGATAAAAAAAATGAACGTATTAAATGAGCTGTGAAAGGAGTATGTGGCAATACATCATTTTTGACGGCGAATTTAGATTTCTCATCCCAAAAAACTCCCACCTACCAAATTTCATGTTATCTCATGACTGTCAGGAAATATTCAAGAATAAATAAAATAAAAGTTTAACTTTGACACCCTGTATTTCAGTTATTATCAACTTTAGTATTAAGGTAAGTTAGCTTGAATCGAGCTATTTTAAGCTCAGGAATGTAAGGTTAAGCTATGGCCCATTCTTTACCAAACACCCTGTATAAATATTGAAAAAATACAAGTAAAAAACAAATTTACAATAATTGAACTAGTTTTAGCTTGTTTTATGCTTTAAAATTTAAAATATAAAGTTCTGTAATTTTACTTCAAATATAAGCTTTTTTAAGAATAAGCAAAATATCGAAAAAAGGCATTTTTTACATTAAATTGTTAATAGGTAAAAAAACGCCGAAATTTCTACAGAAACGTATAGCACCGAGCTATAAAGTGTCTTGTAGACTTAACTGTTCCGTCTTTTCTGCGGATTGGCAACGTCGCGATTTGGATCTTGCCCCAGTGACGTCATTGAATTTGAATCATTTTCTCTCGGAGGGATTAATTGCGGAGGGGTGAACTTCAGGGGTTTTTTAGCGCTCCGTCTCCGTACTCCCGAAATTGTAGGTGCGTAGAAGAGAAAGTGGGTATTCTTGTCACTTTTAGGGGGAAAAGATAAGGTAGTTATAGGATTACAACGATATAGATGTAAATTAGACATTTTGATGTAAGGATAAATATTGTGCGTTGTTTTTAAACGGTTAAAGCCATTTTTTAATTTCGGTATGAATATATTGAAATAACCTAGTGGCAGTAGAGCCTTCGGAATATTTTTTTGCTTGCATTGTTGTTTTCACCCATTTTGAAAAAATGTGAAAACCTTGAATTATCCATGTCTGTCTGTTCCAGAGACTTTGCAAACACAACTCCTTCGTCATTGGACCAGATATGAGACAAATGAGGTGTCGCATGCAAGCTTAGAACCCAAGAATGATATTCAAGGTGAGAAATTTGACCTAGGACTTCCGGTTTTAGAGTTGCAACCGGTAGTACTGTTTTAAAGTCGCCAAAATAGTACAAGCGATATATTATTCGACGCGGCTTAGCAAGAAGAGAACAAAATATATACTTCCGGTTGCATGCCTGTCTGTCTGTCTGTTCTCGAGTATGTAACTCATACGTTATTAGAACTGATAGAATGACAAATGAGGCTTCTAGTGAGAGCTGGATGGTTTTAAATGTGACAAATTTAACGTCGGACTTACGGTTGAAGTGTTGCAACTAGACCTATTGTTTTAAAGTCGCCGAAATAGTACAAGCGATATATTGCTCAACGCGCCTTAGCAATACAAGAATAAATATGTATATACTTTCAGTTTTGATATTACCTACTTCTGGTTAAAAAGGAGTAATAGGAAGTGCCACATTATAGTCGCAGAAATAGTATATTTATGTGATAAAATCGTGCCCAGACATCTCGTAACGCGACAATTCGTAACCGGACAACTGGTAACGGACAACTCGTAACAGCGACAGTTCGTAATGGCGACACTTCGTAACGGCGACAGTTCGTAACTATATAAGTTCGTAACTGACAATTCGTAACGTCCAAACTTAATTATTTTGTTTATTTTTGTCAACGTGGATATTAACTGTTATTACAGGAATAATTGAAATTATCTTTATCAGTTTAACGAATCAGTTCCGGGATAAACACCTTTAACACATTTTATATTTTGTGTTTCAGAATATATTAAAAGTGTTTAAACACAAATAACTATTTACTTAAATACCTACAAATTTTGAACAATATTTCTAAAATCCCTTTAATATCCCTCTTATTGTTCCTTAAATTTGCATATATCTAGACAAAGGGATAATGATGTAATTAGTGAAATTTTTAAGCCGCCTTAACCGTCTTTAGACATTCCAAACTTTCCAAGTAAAGGAAAGTTTTTTGTAAAAACATTATTAATCCTTTAACTAGTCTGTACTGTAGAGTTTTCTGAATAATAATTGTAAGAAATTTAATATGGCAAATGAACTTACGTATGGTGTTAGTTCGCGTGGAAAACGGACTCTAATATACCAAAATTTCGAGTTTTCTCGAAATCATGTAACGGAATCTGGAATTGTGCATTGGAAGTGTCGGAATAGTTATAATTACAAGTGCAAAGCAACTGCGCATACAAATGGTGACGTTATCATTAAATCCAACGAAGGACATTCACATATTGTAGAACCTTTCGCAGCAGATGCAAGAAAGATGGTAAGTGAAATGAGATCAAATAAGAAAGATATAAAATAAAATATAAAATATACCTATGAAAAAAAAATTCTGAAACACGAAATATGAAATGCCTTAAAAATGTTTATCCTGTTACTGATTCGTTAAATTTATAACAGAAGTTCGTTTATAACTGTAATAACATTAAATTTCCACGTTAACAAACATAAACAGAATAATTAAATTTGGACGTTATACGAATTGTCCGGTACGAACTTGTATAGTTACGAACTGTCGCCGTTACGAACTGTCGCTGTTACGAGTTGTCCGTTACCAGTTGTCCGGTTACGAACTGTCGCGTTACGAGATGTCATGGAACCGATAATAATATATATGTATCATACTTTTTTTGGTAACAGTACCTAACCAGATCTTGATGCATTCTATTGATGAGTTTGCTACACAATTTGCTTCTTTGTATTGGACCCTATGTCCAATTGTTCGCGTATATAAAATCTAGCAAATTCTGTTTTTAATGTAAAATTGGCATCGACAGAGATTTTAGCTATATTCCACGTAGAGTGATGAGCTACAGCGAAACTACTATCGAACGAATACATCATGTATTTTTAGAGATTAAAGCTAAATTCTGTGGCTTGGTTCTAAAAGGGCCAATGTCAAAATCTTTACATTTGATAAAACTGCAGTTGCAGTTTTTGCCGAAAATACTTTTATTTATAGTTTCATCATAATGCAGGCTGTACTCACCAAATTTTGCCCAGAGGATAATATATTTGAACAGAATAAGACTGTTTTTATTTTTTTTTCTGGATTTAAAAATTTAAAAAAAAAACGACATTGGCCCTTGTTGCCTAAATTTTTTTAGTTGTATTTATTTTCTTTGAGACATTGGCCATTAGAACTAGAACAATAATAAACATTGTGGCTTTATACTAATAGTTTATTATGTAGCAACATAGTTAATTGTAGACAAAAATGACAGAAATAAAAATTAATAATAGGAAGATACAAATGGTAGTAAAAGATACATAAAGATAAAATTATTATTATTAAATTAATGGGAGAAACTGTTTCAAGAAACCTTTTTTTATCCTGAAAAATCACTTTCTTCCTCTGCTTCATCTTGCTTCATCTGGAAAGTGTTCCACTATATTAGCATTTGCAAGTATTTGTTAGTCTGCTTTAATTGCCTTCATTATATCTCAACTTTTGGAACTTCTTTTCCTGTTCTTCTATAGAATTTGCTATCAACTGGTTTTGCCCAGAGCTAGATAACCGATAAAACTCGCGTGAATTTTTCGCGCCTCTTGAGTAAATTTTTCAAAGCATTTGTTCCGACATGTATGTGCCTTTAGTTGCTTAGCTGGTATTGTTTTTCCCGAAACCGATTTACACTCTTTACTTTCTGATTTTAGTGATTTTCTCACGTTCTTCTTTGTCTTGTTTTCTTCTTCCTCTGCTACTATCTACTACAGTTGTATTGTCGATACCTTCAAACTGCTCTACTACATATTCGTCGTCTGTTGGTACATATTCATCATCGTTATCTTCAAACGGTTCTGGATCGCTAGAATCTGTATTTTTTGTCCATTATTTCTGATTGATGCTGATTCTGTATGACGTACCATTACTGTCACCGCCAGTTTTACACATTTCCATACCAAACCTTTCTTGTCCTTAAAATAATATCCATTTTACTAATTCCAAAACTTACTGAAGGCGCCGATACTGCTGATATCACAGGTATAGATAGATATATGTGTCAATTGCGGCGCACATGGGTTCGCTCCCAACCCCTATAAAACCACTTTTATTGTACACGAGTTCGCTCCGAAACTCATACCCGAAAGTTAAGTTATGACCGAAGGGTTAGGTCTTCCTACCTGAAGCCGGGAGCGAATCCATGTGCAGCCGTCAATTGAAGCTAGAAGCGCCAAATATACATTGTACCACTGAATATTCCACTAAATAATAATATCAATCATTGATAAAAGGGCCAATGTGTATATTGGTTCACTGAATATTTCGCAAATAACAATATCACTGATCAATAAAAGGACCAATGTCAAGTTTGGCCCTTTTATCCGAAACTGATGTGAATTATTTCATTATGACATTGGCTACCATTACACTAATATTGCGGCTTTCTGGTTGAATTTAACATTGGCCGTTTTAACATATGAAAGTATGTATCAAACGATGTTTAATGCACTGGTTTACTCAAAACAGCAAAAAATTGACATTGGCCCTTCTAGCTCCAAGCCACAGAATTATAAGAGATCAATAATTCTCAAAAAATACCGGTGATAAAATCTATAGGCTAAATTGATTTTGGTACAATAATTATTTTATTTGCTATTTGCTTAAGAAATAGGTAGACGTTTCTCACGGAAATAAGTGCGGACTATACACTGTGACGAATTCCGAGACATTTAGGGGTCGTGGTACCAGACATCATTAAATGTCGTACTGGAAATCTAACGTTAACATACAGACAAACATTTTAAAATAGACTAAAAACCAGCATCAAGTTAGCTTCTCGTTTGTTAAAATCTTCTAAGGATTTCTCCTGTATAGGCATAAAACATAAAACGCGAAGAGAAAAATGCCAGCGATCTGGCCTCAGAGAAACTCGCGTTCAGTACGTGAAACTTGCTACGGTTACGTTACGTCGTTGGTGAAGTGAACGGCTCGTACTCGCAGTGGTACCGGGAAGATAAAATAATGTTATATCTACGTTGTTGAGGCTTTTGTATAGACGCTTTCTATTTAATTTACTCTTTATAATAACCGTTGCTATACAGGATGATTGATGAAAGAATGTACGAATCGAGGCTACCACAATAGTACTACTCCATGTTGTTGTTAGTACTAAGTAGTTTCAAGAAAGAATATACAAGTTGGCTTATTAATTCCCGATTTCATTTTTTAATGGTACCTACTATATTGTTTAACTGGTACTACCTATGTCTGGTGGTACCATAGTAATGGTACGAAAACTAGTCCAGGTTAGATCGTATTCTTATCGAAACTACAGTTTTATTTGAAGAAAGCAGCACTATTCACACGTTCACTGCCATAATATTAAAAAAAAAAACGGTCCCTTTAGCAGTAGAACCACTCTCCGAAAAATTGGAAGTAAAATCTGTAGTCGCGCAATGTTGTTAGTCGCTTTTGCCCCACTCTCGCATTGCTAGTCGCATAGAAACGTACGGGTTTTAACAGGGAAAACCCGCATCCACCACTGGTGAATTACCAATTGCGTACTGCCGGTATTACTTCTTGAGATCAAAGTGCCGACAGAGAAGTGTTTTTACTGTCCCTCTTTATACTGTGCTTTAGCCACGAGGCTCACACGGCTATACTCGCGGCTGTTATTGAAAACAACATGAGACTTAACATTCATGTCTCAACGTCAGCCAACGTGTTAATAGGTTTGGTGATGATGATTGGTCACTTAATGATGATTGGTCAACCAATCGAAAACTAGTTCTGTGATGTAGCCCTTTTTAGGGATTTTAAATATAATATACCTTTTATAAAGGATTTTATTGTTTTTTTTTTTGTTAATAGGCTGTCCAATAAGTTTTGCGGTTCGATAAAAAAATTCACTTTGTTATTCAGTATAGTCTCTCTGAACATCAATACATTTGTTCCTACGAAATTCCAATTTATGAATGGGAAGGGCTGCGCAATACGGTTCCACGGCTGTTATGACCTCATCATTTGATGAAAAACGCTGTCCACGCTTCTTTCTAGGTATTGAAACAGATGTAAGTCGCTAGGGGCCAAATCTGGTGAATACGATGGATGCTCCAACGATTCGAACTTTAATTCATGGATTTTAATAATAAGTAGCGCGTCGAGCCTAATAGGACCATGACTTGTAATTTATGGATATTAGCCACCGTTAAAATACTCATGACACGGTGCATTGTCCTGATGAAAAAGGATTTTTTCTTCTGCAAACCGGGTCCTTTTAGAAGTCTTCAAAAATACACCAAATACATTTACGCCAGTCAATGAGAGCAAAAACGGGATATTACCTCCGAATTCTATCCTACTGCATTAAAATCCATGAAATTTTGGGAATAGCCTCTACTTATCTCCTAATTCAAAGTCTACGTTAGAAAGTGAAAACTCCATATCTACTTTTTGAGTTATTCGTGGTTGAAAATTTGCCATTTTCATTGAAAAATGTCACCTTTTCGGGCGGTATTTTGCGAATATCTTAAAAATTATGCATCTAACGAAAAAAACCACCTATATAAAACATTTTTGTAGCTTATAAAAAATCAAAGAGATTCGTTTCTTTCTAAATCTTCTAGTTATAATACAAAAAGAGATATGCTAGGTGAAAAGAGATTTTTTTTGTGCATACTCAAATCGGTATGTTTAACTTAAAATAATAGAGATGTTGTCGATTTTTAAGGTTAAATGCTACCAATATATTTTGTAGTGCTTAAAAAGACCTTTAAAACAAACACTGTTAAATGCCGATTACATTCAAACTAAGCAAGATATGGTGCAAAAAAATTGATGACTAATAATTTATTTTAAGATAAAATGCAAAGTATTTAACCCCTCATCCACCAGATTTAAATGCATCATTTTACTTTTACTACAATGTTATTTTTATATTCAAAAAGTTGGACGGATTCAAAATGCATGGTTTTTGAAAAAAATAAAATCGTCCCTTTTCTCCACGTAACTCGAAAATGATAAAGAGATACAGTAATAAAAGAAAAAACAAAATTGTTATCTAAAAAAAACCCTACATTTTTGTACTGAATCTTTTTTTCGCATCTCTTACCATTTTCGAGTTACATGGAGAAAAATGAAGATTTTTAGGAAAATTTAAAAATGCGCTCTATAATTTGATCTTAAAAACTCATTTTAAACCCGTCCAACTTTTTTAACATAGAAATAACACTATAATAAAAGGTATTGTAGAAGAAAAATAATGCATTTAAATTCTGGTGGATGAGAGGTTAAATATACTTCTCATTTTTTCTTAAAATACTTAATCAATTTTTCTTCCACCATATTTTGCTTAGTTTGAGTGCAATCGACATTTGACAGTGCTCATTTTAAAGGTCTTTTCCAGCACTACAGAAGATATTGATAGCATTATACCCATAAAATTGACCATTTCTCTGTTATTTTAAGTTGAATACACCAATTTGAGCATGCACCAAAAAAATCTCTTTTTACCTACCATATCTCATTTTGTATTATAACTAGATTGATGAAGAAATGAATTTCTTTGATTTTTTATAAGATACAAAAATGTCTTATACAGGGTAGCCAGAAAGTATGGAAACACGGTAATTTAGCGGGAAACCGCTAGACTTATTTTTATAGATTTTGGTGGGTGGTCTTCTAATGCGACCGATATTATAGTGTTAATTACATTGTTGTCATATCTTCTGTTTTTCTGTAAATCTAATGAACTTTCTTATTTCAAATGAAACATACTGTATATTTTTTGCGTTTTAAAGTCCTTAATAAATACTGATTATGTTTCATGTTATATTCCCTATACCTAAATGCCGAAATTATGGGTACATTTTTAAATTATTGTTACATTTATAAAAAAAAAATTAAACAAATTTTAAAAATCACATTTAGGTTCTTTAGATCCCTGGGAACTAAAAAGATCTTTTGTAATTTTCCTCAAAAGTTAATCGTTTCTGAGTTATAAACAATTTAAAACTGAAAAAAATCGAAAAATGACAATTATCAATATTCAAAAACACAAGAAAAAAAAATAATTTTTGAAATTACAAAGTACTTATGTAAATTCAAGCTCAAACGATCTTCTATCGGCTCCCTATAAGAATTTTTGGCATATTTTATTCTAAAACATTGTTTTTTTTTAATTGTTAATAAAGCGCATAATATGAGGACGGGTGATAGGGCTGCATTAACAACTAAAAACCAATGTTTTAAAATTACATAAGGCCAAATTACTTATCGGTACCTGATAAAATAAGGTTTGAACTTGATTTAGACACTTAGTTGTTTCAAGAATAGTATTTTTTATTTGTTTTTGAACCTTGAAAATCGTCATTTTTCGATTTTTTTCAGGTTTAAATTGTTTATAACTCGGAAACGAGAGGAAAATTCCAAAAGACCTTTTTTTGTTTCCAATGATCCAAAGAACCTAAAATAATGTCTATCCGGGCCGAAAAAATTGATTTTTATAATTTTTTGGTTAAACATTTTTTTTAATAAATGTAGCAGTAACTCCGAAATTATGGCATTTAGGTATAGGGAATATAACATGAAACATAATCAGTATTTATTAAGGACTTTAAAACGCAAAAAATATACAGGGTGTTCCATTTAAAATAAGAAAGTTCATTAGATTTCCAGAAAAACGGAAGATATGACAACAATGTAATTATCACTATAATATCGGCCGCATTAGAAGACCCTTACCAACCAAAATCTATAAAAATCGTACTAGCGGTTTCCGAGAAATTACCGTGTTTCCATACTTTCTCGCTACCCTGTATAGTTTTTTTCATAAGATGCATAATTTTTAAGGTATTCGCAAAAAACCGTCCGAAACGGTGTCATTTTTCAATAAAAATGGCAAATTTTCAATCACGAATAACTCAAAAGGTATTGAGTTTAAAAAAATTGTAGAATAGTTTTTGCTTACAATTAGGTTCTCTAGCCACTTCCGTGGTTATGTTGACCAAAAAATTTTCCCCGAGAAGGGGTATGAACCACCCTCAAGCGCCATAGGATATAGGGTAGACTTTGTTTCTTGAGCTATTCCCTACTTACAGTGAAAATATCAAGTAAATTGATGCAGTAGGATGGAATTCAGAGCCAAATACTCTCACTGACTGCACTAATTCATTAAACCGAAAATATCAAACAAGGAAGATTTCTAAAGACGAGCGCACTCAAAGAATTGCAAATTACCTCCAATAAACCGGGCATCCCGGGCAAACTTTTAAATCGTTTATTGGATCTTTATCAAGATAAACACCTCGAAGCTGTGAACGCGTGTCAAAATCATGCACTAACTACCATCCCATCAACGCTGCATCGGCATCGTATCGTTTCAAGTTTGCGATACTAGTTAACTTCAGAGCTTCACCAACCGATCTCCTAATTCGTAATTCGAACACCTAATCAAATGAATCGAGAACGAAGGCATGAATGAAAATGAATGAGAATGAAAAAGGTCTGTGCCGGTAAAGTAGATATCTCACGCTAATCGTTAAAATGCATTTCATTCCGCTTGCCAATTAATCACTTGTAATGGGTGCTTCAAAATCCAATCGATAATTGAAAAATTTGTTAATTGCTCTCTAATTAGTAGCCAGATTGTCCGTTTGGCTTATTATAATTATGTTTATTGTATTGTAATTGTACTATATGTATTTTATTTAGTGTTTATTGTATGTCATCAATGACATTTATACGTCGTCACATTAGTCTGTTCGCTAAACTCAGACACAACTGGCTAGTTATTTTAGCAAGTAATATATAAAAGTAATTACTAAATAGTTAATAATAATTACTAAATAGTTAGTAATTTTGCTAATTTTGGCGAAACTGGCAAAAAACAAAAAAATTACCCACTAAAATCACTAGCCAGTTGTGTCTGAGTTTAGCGAACCGACATACCAACTTAACTTACAGATTCTGTAACAATAATTCTATGTAGATAAGTAATGGATTCGACCGTTACTTGATGGAAGTTAATTTTATCTAACAATAAAACATTGAAAACTTTTGTTTTCAATATATACTTCCACAAAACTTTATTATAAATTAATTTCACTACAGCCGTTTCGGCAAAGTGTTTTTCTCAAGTGATAAATTTTACTGTGTGTCTGCACCAGTCTTTAAACTGAATAGGTTGAAGAGTGGGATGCTGTTTGCCTCAAGTTGGTCATTCAGAATTATATCTGTATTTTTTAATATAATAATTTCCATAGATTCTAATAAATATGCTTAAGGCCTTTAATTTTAATATGGAGAATTTGGAAACTGTTCATTAAAATAATGATTATGATCTAGAACAGCGGTTCTCAATCTGTGGTACATGTACCAGTCACCAGTGGTGGTACATATCATTATTTACGGTGGTATACAAAACGCAAAAACAGCCAAAATCAGCACCACTATTATAGTTAATTACATTACCTAGCTAGATGGGTATTTCAATTAGGTGGTACCTACCCTAAATAATAAACAGTATTTTGTGGTACATGACTCAAAAGATTGAAAACCACTGATCTAGAAAGTGAAGTGCGTACGTAGAAACTGTTTTTCTGGTATTGAAAGCTTATTTGTGTTCTGCTATCCGTTTGTTAAAATTTCTGCCAGTTTGACCGATATAAGTTTTTGGACAGTCACTATATGTAAGTTTGTATGTATACACCATTCTGTAATTCCTTTTTCTTTTGACTCTTATTGTGTATTTCCTTAAGTTGTTGTTTGTTCTGAAAACTGGTGTTATGCCTTTCTTATGTGTTTGGCTATTTTTGTTTATATGTTGCTTGTATATGCAATGGAGCAGAAGGTACTGGGTTTGTTCTCTGGTGATAGGAAGACTAATTTCAGGACTTTCTTATGCAGTTTTGGTTTAAAATTTTGTTTATTGTTTGTTAGTTGTACCCATGGTTTACTGCTATTTGCTTAAAGATGGAAGTTATTTTTTGACATGGGAATTTCTGTTAATCTATTTAACATGCTATGTAGGCTGCTAATTTATATTTTGTAGGATGGGATGATGAATTGTGTATAGTTTTCCGTAGAACAACATAATGCAAGCCCAATATAAACAAACATGAGTTCTTCGTATTTCATAAACCTACCCATACTAACCCAACTATACACAATTCAACATCCCATCCTACACAATATAAATTAACAGCCTATCATAGCATGTTACATAGATTTAGGGAAATTCTCATGTCAAAAAATAACTTCGAAATAGAATTGAATTGAATAGCATTAAGCAAATAAAAGCAAATAAGCAATAAAAATGGGTACAATGGTACAAAGAACAAACAATAAACGAAATTTTAAACCAAAAACTGCATAAGAGAGCCTGAAA
Source organism: Diabrotica virgifera virgifera (assembly GCF_917563875.1). Lineage (NCBI taxonomy): Eukaryota > Metazoa > Arthropoda > Insecta > Coleoptera > Chrysomelidae > Diabrotica > Diabrotica virgifera. The sequence continues at coordinate 116,202,549 of NC_065446.1, read as the reverse complement.
TTAATCTTCCCGCCACCAGAGAAAAACCCAGTACCTTCTGTACTTTCTACTCCATTACATTATATAGGCAACATATTAACAAAAATAGCCAAACTCATAAAAAAGACAGGAATAACACCAGCTTTCAGAACAAACAACTTAAACAAATACAGAAGAACAATAAGAACCAAAAGCAAAAGCAATTACAGAGTGGTGTATACAAATTTACATGTGGTAGCTGTCCAAAAACTTACATCGGTCAAACTGGCAAAATCTTTAACAAATGTATAGCGGAGCACAAAAAGGCTTTCATTAATTAACAGTTTACTATTACGCTACTTATACTTGCCAATAAATCATTTGATAAAACGGTATCTTAACCCTACTACAATGGGCGCGTTCACCAGATGCAAACGTTGGCAATCAGTTTGCGCTTTATGCTTCTGAACGACTTGCTAACGTCAAACATGTTTGGAAAGCGGTCGCCATTTTTGCAAGCATAAAATATTTAAGTTGAACTTTGCAAACGTGTTGAATATTGAAAAAATATGGCGGGAATTTAAATTGAATATATTATAGAATATATTTATAAGGGTTTTATATATAAAATAACGGCTACTGAAGACATTCAGCTACGTTATTATCTATTAAATCCATTTTTTTCCTCTAATAAAAAAAATAATTTCAAAAACTTATTTATTGAGAAAATTTATTTTAGGTTACGTTCAAACCAACCAAGCAAAATGTCAAATTTTAACCTACTAAACAACCACCGTTCAGCTCGCTGTCAACAAGTTTAAGAATAAAAGCGCAAACAGTTGTGAACGTGTTTGCATCTGGTGAACGCAGTCATCGTCGTTTGTATTTGAGTAGTACATACAGTCCGTCTAATTTACTTACCGTTGCACGTCATTATCTACGTTAGAGATCTAAGTTGACATTGTTGCCCAATTACAAAAAATTATTGAATTCATTTTAAATCAAATACATATCACACAATTTTTGCGGAAGTGGATTATACAGCAAAACAAATTAATATTCAATGTAAATAACTTTGTTAATAAAACTTTAGAAATAGAAAACAAGAATTAAGTTATAATCTTACGTTAAAGTACATAATAAAAACAGTAAATATAATGACACAAATACTTACAGTAAAGAGTATAAACAAATATGAAGTGTCATCACCGCAACTGTCAAATAAATGTTACCAATTTATGCCAAAATATCACCTTCGTTCGATTATAGTTACAGTGTATTCCGAACAAATGTGCTTCATAAAAACGCTTTATAATCAATTTATACAAATTAAATGAAACATATTATTGTGTATTTCTTTAAAGTAACATTAATATAAATCTTCAAATATTATTTCTATGCGTATATAATAAAATATGTCTAGTGGCTGTAATGCCAGTGTACTCGACAAAGTGATTCTAAAAAAGAACACACCTACCGCCTAAATATTTCGTGTTGGTATTATGTGACGTCACGGGCTATGACGCGGATGTCGTGCAACGGTAAGTAAATTAGATGGAGTATACCTATGTATCATTAAATTTCGAGAGGTAAAGATACTGAATAGCAGGTATAATAATTAAAAGTACAGTAGATTAACAATATATTATACACCTGGGCCGAACACTTAACCACACCATTCAAATACAAATTTGTAAAAAGCTTAAGATTAAGGTTTTTCTCAAATATCTTGATAGAGACTACACTGTTAAAATTTCAAGAAAATCGATGCATGTTGATGGAATTTGGAGTTAAAAACCTTCATATACTTTTATATTTGTGTTTAATCTATTTATTTAAATTATCTACAAGAACTTTAACTACGGAAATTATCAAGTTTCCTAAATATTTAAAATATGAAACGGTGAACAGTTTTCTCAGTATACTTAAAAATCCGTATTCCTCCCCTAATGCCAACACAAAACGCAACAAGACCTCCCTATCGACAAAAAAAAGTCCCCTTATCGGCTGCGTCCCCTGTACGTGGAACGATACAGTCAGCAGCAGATAAAAATGAGAGCCGTCTACCTGGTTCTTTCGAGTAATTCAACATGCTGGGCTTCCTTTCCTGTAAAAGTACCTGCAACCAGGTAGTGTAAAGTAAAGCCACTGGCCCATCGGTTTGGTCAGAATTCTTCAGAAGTAGATATTTTTATTTCAAGAGACCCCACTGAAAATTCGGGCTTTGTAGATAGGGCGATGGTGGTGGTTTTTCGTTGAAGGGCTTTAAGTTGGAAGTTTATAAAAATTTAAATAGGCAAAATCTCACTTCCCTCGTTTTATCTGTATATAACTTTTCTGATCAAATAAAATTACACTAAATCAAAATGTAATTCGGTACAGGTCGGAACAAATTTTATATCAAGTTTAGATGAAGACAAAAGATATTTTCAAGATAATATTATGATTTATACAACGGGATCATTGTTTAAATAATAAAAGATGGGCCATTTTTGCACACAATTTACTTTTTTAATTGCTGGGATAATTCATATTTTTATGAAGGTTTTCACGATTTTTCTACAAAGTTGACAGGAACAGCTTTCATTTAAGACTGGCTAAATTAAATTTGACCTTTAATTTATTTAAGTAATAATTATAAGTACAGCTTGAAAAGCACTATAAAAATTTCATTTTGCAAGAAAAGTTGCGTTCTGTTACCTATCAATATAAAGCAAAAAAAAAATTGGTTGAAAAATATTCAATAATTTATGAGATATTTAAATGTCTTTCCGATATTCGTGTTCCTGACAATTTTTCACACATTAAAAAAGTTTAGCTAGGACTATTTTTTGTCGAGATAGCTTTTTCAGCTTTAAAAATTCATAGTTTGTTTATGTATCAATATTAACATTTAAAACTGCTTGAGTACATCTATCAATCCTACTACTTAACAAATTAAGGGTCAAATTTAAATTAACAAGTGTCAAATGAAAACTTTCTTCGTGGGGGTCGTGTTTGGTATCATTCGATAGATTTTTGAAAAATGAACACGTATTTTTTAGTTTTTCGATCTGACGTTCATTTCGCGAAATATTCGCTTTTTTTGTGAAACTTTGTGACACCCATTTCCTTATGCCCCCCGCTTAAATCGTCAGATTTTTTAAATATACACTCTTTCGCATGTATTATATACACTGTAATATACACTGTTTTGCATGTACTTAACTTACCTTATCTTAAGCTGACGATTTAGAGTTTTTCTAAGGATAGATTTTTTTTCGGGCCCCCCTTAACGAACTCCCCTGTATTAAGAGCCGATATATGGTAGAGGTACATTTACAGGGTACAAGGTTTCTCCCCATGTGATAATCTGACGCGCTCGAGTAACTGCAAAAATCCCCGCTTGGGCTCCCCTACCACTATGTATGTATCCATTCTAGACCGTTGCGTTGTAATCTTCACAGTATACATTTTGGAATGAATGAGATTTTCTGAGTTCAAATATAAATTTTTGTTCAGTGTTTCTTCCTCTTATTTTACGTAATCTCTTTCATCATATCCTGCGATCTGATGTAGGTATGTAATAAAATAAACCAATTTTGGGTTCTAGAACTTTTTATTTAAATCAATCTCATTGATCAAGGTATATACATACACTTCTCCAAGAAATTAACGCAACATCTTAAAAATTGGTCATTTTTAATTTCTCGAATTTCCTAAACCTGTTGTCCGAGTTGATTTTTTTAACATGTTGTAGAATTAGCGATATATGTAACAGACGGACCTGTTTTGAACCTTATTCTTTAACAATATCGCTGTAATAATATTGTTGCTAGACATGTAAATTGTCATTGTATACCGGGTGTAGATACCAATAAAACTGTGATTTTTTCTCAACGTTCGCTTCACCCTGTGGAATATTCTAGCATTAAAATACTGAAATTAAAACCCTACTATAGCCTCATGTTTTCTTAACGTTCTGTTTTTTTTTATTCATTCGCATATGTTGGATAATAAAAAAGTTAGGTACTTTAACAACTAGCCTTGTTTTTCATCAATACAGAATACAGGGTGTTTTTAAATAAGTATGGCCTTTAACCCTTAGTCTCCCCACGGTACTTTTAAGTAGCACCAAATTCTGGTACCTGTAAATCCCAAGCACTTTAGTAGATCTAATTTGAGACTGTTTTTTAAATACCATTTATTAGTTATCAGCTGTTTAATACTTCAAATGTCATTCAGACAATTTAGTGTTAAATACACAATAAGATTTGTAAGTACTCTAAACTCTAAAGGATCTTTGGGAAAAACAATGCTTTTAGTTTATTTTAAAAAGTTATGACCGAAAAAATAAGGCGGACTTAAAAAAAAAATCCAAACGTGCTGACAGACTAAGGGTTAAGGGGTAATTCTGCATGAAAAATAATGACAGTTTGCTTTATAAACGTATGTCCGCAAATGCTTCGTTTCCGAGTTAGGGGGCGTTGACATTTTTCTGGCAAACTGACGATTTATTTATTGCTCTAAAACCGTTTGAGATATGCAAATGAAATGGTGGGTTTTAAGAGGTAGTTTTTGTGCATTTTTTGACATACAATTAAGAATTTTATGTTCACCATTGGCGCACATAAGGGTCTATTAACCGTATGCGCGTCAATGTTGAATATTAAATTCCTAATTGTATGTCAAAAAATGCACAATAACTACCTATTAAAACCCACCAAATTTCATTTGCATATCTTAACCGGTTTTAGAGCAATAAATAAATCGTCAGTTTGTAAGAAAAATTTCAACACCCCCTATCTCGGAAACGAAGCATTTGCGGACAAACTGTCATTATTTTTTCATGCAGAATTACCTCTTAAAGTTTACCATACTTATTTAAAAACATCCTGTATTGACGAAATACAAGGCTAGTTGTTAAAGTACCTAACTTTTTTATTATCCAACATAAGTGAATGAATAAAAAACAGAATGTTAAAAAATCATGGGGCTAAGTTGGATTTTAATTTTAGTATTTTATAAATGCTAGAATATTCCACAGTTTTATTGGTACACCCGGTATACAATGACAATTTACCTGTCTAGTAACAATATTTTATTACAGCGATATTGTTAACGAATATATAAGGCTATAACGTGTTAAAAAATCACTTAAATCGGACGACACGTTTAGGAAATTCGAGACATCAAAAATGACCCATTTTTAAGGTGGTGCGTTAGTTTCTTGGAGAAGTAAGTGTATAAATCGAAACAAATTCTTTCAACAACGAAATAAATCAGGAGAGTTTGCTTAATTTTTAGCATATATTTGCACACGAGTTGTACTTTGCAATAGCAGTAAGCAATGTCGAACAACGACAACGAAAACGACTCTGAAAACAAAACAACCTTGAGCGTGTAGTTTCTCATGACGTCAACAAGTAGTAGTGATCGGCCTTCATGTCTTCTCGATTTGATTTCTGCTTTTGCTGGGCTGACTTGGACTTGACTGGCTTGAAAACAAGAATCTACAGGTCGAGCAAGTCTCGTAAATTTCACGATTGCGAGCCACGCTTCACGCAACCGTGTTTGCGTACTTGTGTTTCGAGTTGCGTGGTCGTGCGGCGTTATATTTACCAAATTTAAATATAATCGTTTTCAAAATTAAATCAATATGTCAATATGGCTACTGGGTGTAAAAGATAAATCTTATTCTATCTGTTCTTAATGAGTTTTAGATAATTTTAGTTGTATTTCTTTGTAATTTTGTGTTGTACAAAGATTAATTTAACATTTTCTCTGGAAGTATTAATTTAGAAAGATAATATGCTTCATTGGTGTTGTGTTGTGTTTTGAAGTGTGAAATGCAAAGTAATTGTGATAAAGTCAAGATAAAGTTCACTTTTAAACTGAACTAAATAAGGTATCTGAGAGACAACAATGGTTAAATGCAATACAATGTACAGGTTTTACTAGCGAAATGAAAATTTTCCTGTCCTGTCTGCTGTAATCATTTTATATCTGGTAAGTTACAATTACAACAGTAACGATTTTTGAAGATGTTAACATTTTAATCTTATAGGAAAATCAGCCGACTTAATCGATAATAACAATCTCCAGATTGGGTTCCTTCAATAAATATGGTCTATAAACACAATGAAATAAGTTCCCCAAAATCTAAAATGGAGTGGTATCAAAGGAGAATTAAAGTGAAAAATATTCATATTGAAATTATTTATAAGGCACTGGACTGTCTTAAATTCTACAATAATACTAGGTGGGTAAATGATTTTAGACATTTTTCATTAAGAGTAGATTAAGATTAAGTAGATTTTCATTCAGTAGATTTAAGACTTGTTTACACAGGTAGAGTAATGATGCAAGTACTTGATAGAGTAGAGTAACTCTACCTGTAAAAATGCTCAGCACAGTAGAATAGCTGGTAGAGTGTATAGTTGGAGTTAAAGTAGAGTGACTAGCAACCTATGGCAAAGTAACTACTCTATGACCACCACTACTGCCAAAATGTCTACTCGGCTGCACACTCTACCCATGGAACACGCTCAATTATGGCAGAATAGAGTAGGTAGGAGAGTACATGGGGGCGCTGTCATTCTGGCTGGAATTGTGTTTTGTGTAAATAGTGAAAATGAAGTTCACCGAAGATGAAACTTTAAAACTTGTAGAGCTATAATACGGCGAATACCAGTGTTTATGGAATTTAGGTAGTGTATACTACAGAAATAAAAGTTTGCAGTAAGCTGCAGAGGATGAAATCGTAGAAAGAATGGCAAAGGGGGCTTTGGAGTAAACGAGCTTAAGCAAAAAATTAAGAATTTAAGGTGCACTTATAATCAAGAGTGTTTAAAAATACAAAAATCGGTTTCACTATACTAGCATCAGTACAGGGTGATCAGTTAAGGGTAGCGAGCATCCATATCTCATAAGATATTGGTCGTATAGATTTGAGAAAAAAAAATCATGATAAAAGTCGCCAAGAGAAATTGCTGGAAATTATTTTCGAGTTTGAGGCATAGTTTCGTCCGCTAGAGGGCATAACAATCAACACAAAGTAGAAAAATGGAATTTTTATAGAATTTTGTCTAATGAAAGTTTATCGATGATATCATTTTCATATTTACAGACCATTTCCCTACATTTTTTGTCTAAAACGTTTTGTTCTATCTATCAAAATAAAGCGGTGGGGGAAGTTCAATTGTTTTTTTAAACAAACCAAGGTTTCTTCCGTTTCTTTTGACCGATTTTAGCAAACTTAGGCTCATATGAAAGAGCATAATTTGCACTACAAAACGCTTATTTGGTTTTGAATTTTTTACGTTTGCTGTCGCCGCTAGATGGCGTTAACTGAAATGGTAGCAAATTTTTGAGTTTAAAAAAAAAAACAAATGTAATGGTATATTAATTTTTATATATTTTAAAAGAGGATAAATTTCTCTATAATTTAATGAAAAGAATTTATTATCTACCTTTTTTTGAACCGTTGATATTGACCAAAATATAATTTTATTACATTAAAAAATGGCACGCCACTGTTTTTTATCAAAATAAAAATCAGTTTTGTAATCTCTTATTAGTTGCTAACAAAAAGAACCTCTTGACTTTTTTTCGTTAGACAAACGGTTTTGGATTGAGAAAATAAGATATGTTTACATGGGGCGCCCATATCTCGAAACATTACTAATTTACTTTTTTTTCAATCTAAAACCGTTTGTCTAACGAAAAAAGTCAAGAGGTTCTTTTTGTTAGCAACTAATAAGAGATTACAAAACTGATTTTTATTTTGATAAAAAACAGTGGCGTGCCATTTTTTAATGTAATAAAATTATATTTTGGTCAATATCAACGGTTCAAAAAAAGGTAGATAATAAATTCTTTTCATTAAATTATAGAGAAATTTATCCTCTTTTAAAATATATAAAAATTAATATACCATTACATTTGTTTTTTTTTAAAAACTCAAAAATTTGCTACCATTTCAGTTAACGCCATCTAGCGGCGACAGCAAACGTAAAAATTCAAAACCAAATAAGCGTTTTGTAGTGCAAATTATGCTCTTTCATATGAGCCTAAGTTTGCTAAAATCGGTCAAAAGAAACGGAAGAAATCTTGGTTTGTTTAAAAAAACAATTGAACTTCCCCCACCGCTTTATTTTGATAGATAGAACAAAACGTTTTAGACAAAAAATGTAGGGAAATGGTCTGTAAATATGAAAATGATATCATCGATAAACTTTCATTAGACAAAATTCTATAAAAATTCCATTTTTCTACTTTGTGTTGGTTGTTATGCCCTCTAGCGGACGTTTGACAAACTCGAAAATAATTTCCAGTAATTTCTCTTGGCGACTTTTATCATGATTTTTCTTTCTCAAATCTATACGACCAATATCTTATGAGATATGGCCGCTCGCTACCCTTAACTGATCACCCTGTACTATACTTGTACTCTCCTCATGTGAATGGTATCAAGCCATTTTTGGTAGAGTACTACCACTACTCTACTCTCCTCAAAACTCTACCCATGTAAACAAGTCTTTAGAAACAGTGGAAAATGAGGTAGCTAGTAGAGTAGTAGTAGAGTAAAATATACTGGTTTAGCAAATTACAATGTTTTAAGGTAATACAGTAGCGATAAACAGGTAGTCAAAACGTGTTCCAAGATTGTCACTGTAATTTTGAATATTTTTTCGAGGCATTTGGCACACGTATTCGTAAAATAATAAAGAATGGCGGTACAGAGCCCAATTTGAAAAATATATTAATATGTGGAAATTACTCTGTAATTATACAATATTTAAAAAACGAGCCTGTACCGCCATTAAGAAGAACAAAAAAATACACTTTCTTCAAATAAACTTTTTTATCCGATGCCTAGATTTTGTGTAATTTTGGAACTACTAATGAAATAAAAAATTTTAGTAGTTCCAAAATAACACAAAATCGGATAAAAAAGTTGTATTTGAAAAAAGTGTATTTTTTTGTTCTTCTTAATAGCGGTACAAGCTCGTTTTTTTATATTGTATTTAATTACAGAGTAATTTCCACATATTAATATATTTTTCAAATTGGGCTCTGTACCGCCATTCTTTATTATATTACGAATATGTGTGCCAAATATCTTGAAAAAATATTCAAAATTACAGCCGCAATCTTGGAACACATTTTCGCTACCTGTTGATCGATACTGTTTCCTCTTAAGATAGTTTTAATAGTTATTTATGATATAAGTATTAAAAGTACAATTTTAAGACGCGCATGTGAAAGTTAACTTGAAAAAATAATTTTATTAATGTTTTGACTTCCACATTAGATGTCATTGTCAAAATACAAAATATTCATTATTATTAGGTTTGTTCTAGCAAACAGTCAAACTAGTCAAAAACCATCAGCAAACAGTTGGTCAGTAAAAGAACATAATGCAGTCACCAGTGCGATCCCCTCTACTCGCGCTGGTCCACTATTCGCTAATGGTTTCAAACTGATGCTAGAACAAACCTATTATTATTATGCATATCATTATCTGTAAATAATATTTCTTCTGATTGTTAATTGTAAAGGATAGAAAAATTACCATTTATTTTATTTTTTTTAGAATCAGCTGAGAGAAGTGGTCTACAAAAAACCAGGAAGGAAACGGAATATGTGGCTACGAAAGGCAAAAGAAAGGTTTACAAAGCAAATGTGACACATTTTTTTGAAATATTTAGGAATATCAGTAAATTGCATTAAAAAATGTATGAAAAGATTTTGTTCAATAAAAATGTTTATATTTATCAAGGATGTATTATTTGGTATGGCCACATATCGTCAGTGATGTAATAATACATCCTATCTGTTTTTTCATGAGTTTTGTAAGATAGACTAAAAACTTGTCTTAGGGTCACCTCCTGTTTTCATAAATTTTTTGACTTGTTTTGTAGTAAATTAAACTATCTATGAACTACAAAACAAGTCAAAACTTACATATGAACACAGGAGGTGACCTTAAAACATGTTTTTCCATCTCTCATACAAAACTCATGAAAAAACAGATAGGAGGTATTGTCACATCAGCAAAAATGTACAGTGATGAGTGCCCTAATAACCGGCAAAATATGGGCAACATATTTAGTTGTGAGATAAAAAGAAATGAAACTAGTTGAGCTGGGAAATTTAGCGAAATTAACCTTTAAATTTACGTTATATTGATCCCACCTTTACACATATCGGAGGAGTATGTCAACTAAAACTGTCACTGTGACAGTGGTAGTTTCCAAACTCGTCTGATACGTCTGAAGGTGGTACACAATCAATACAATCTAAATGTATAAGTTAATATCGCTACCCAGCTCGACTAGTTTCATGTCTTTTTATCTCACTACTTAATACATCTTTTGTGCTATTTTGCCGGTTATTACAGCGCTCATCACTGTATTTCTGGTATATCCAGGGAATGTCTACAAAATATATTTTGAATGTCCAGAGAACATTCGTGGACATTCATGGAATGTTCCAATAAAACATTCAGGTAATGTTTAAAATGCTGACACAGGATTTTCCTGGGATGTTCAGGGAACATGTTTTCGGGGATATTCCAGGAATTTTTCAATGTCTGTGTACCTTCTATGGACCTATATGGAATATTTTGGTGTTATTACCGCCGCACTCCACTTGCGATTTGTAATCAGGAAGATTGAACACATTGTTTCAAATACAAGTCAATCCATTTGTGACTAAATAATCATGGATTGACTTCTATTTGAAAGAATGTGTTCAATCTTCACAACTACAAATCGCAAGTGGAGTCCGGCGCTTAGAGCTACTTCCTCTTCAGTATTATGTATTATACTACAGAAATCAGGAACTTTCCTTCTAAATATATGTATGCATCTTGGCCATCAAACATATTCTTCCAAACATTTTTTTAAGGGGTTACATAGGTCTTGTGGGTAAAAAAAGTGACTTTTTAAAAAAATTATATCTCGAAAACTAAAATTTATTTTTATTTATAATTGGAACATGTAAAAGTATAGTACTTAAGGTAGTCTCAAAAAAAGTTTCAGCCAAAAATATTCATTTTTGTAGAGTTTAAGTTTTTTTGCGTTGGCAGCATAACTAAGTCCAGTCTCATCTGAAATCAAAAAGTTTCTTGTAGTTTATACCTCTGGCTAGAATATGAACGAAGGAATTAAAAAAAATGAAATTTGAAGATTTTACATAAGTTTAAACACATTTTTGACCCCAATTTTTCTCATTTTTAAAGTAGTTTTTTTTATAAAACAAAAATGACCTCATCTAATAAAAAATCCTTTGTTCATTCACTAGCCAGAGGTATAAACTACAAGAAACTTTGATTTCAGATGAGACTGGACTTGTTATGCTGCTCACCGCAAAAAAGGGCTGTTGTCGAAAAATTGCAGTCCACTCTACAAAAATGAATATTTTTGGCTGAAATTTTTTTGAGAGTACTATACTTTTACATGTTTCAATTATAAATAAAAATAATTTTTAGTTTCCAAGATATAATTTTTTTAAAAAGTCACTTTTTTTACCTGCAAGACAACAACTTAACAAATTGTTGATTTCAAATTGTAGCAGTTGTTTTGCAAAGTATGCTGCCCTCTTGTATTTTCTGTGTTATCTTCATCATACAATTACTTCATCTAAAAACTTTCTGCGATATATTCGCAACAACAAAAACAAACAAAACAAAAAAAAAATAAAACAAAAGTTTAACCACCTTCACACCACAGAATCAAGCAATCAAGTTACACAAATTTTCAAACACCTCACCTGACGACACAGCGTCTCAAGTACGATTGCGCGAATTGGTAAATATAACTCCGCACGACCACGCAACTCGAAACACAAGTACGCAAACACGGTTGCGTGAAGCGTGGCTCGCAATCGTGAAATTTACGAGACTTGCTCGACCTGTAGATTCTTGTGGCTTGAAATCGCCTCACCCGACGAGATATAACTATATATAGGGTGTTTTTAACTTATTGGCGCCTTGGAGGAAGCTTTATTAGAATAAAACATATTCGATAGAAATTCGAAATAAATTCGCTAGAACGAAGATTTATTCCATAAAATATCCCTAAGACTAATGTATTAGTCCTGGGAAATAAGATTTTTCTCAAGACTTGGAATAATCAAGCTCTGACAACTGCTTTAGTTATTGTAGATCTATAGAAAGAAAATCTGCCAAGAGTTAGGAGCCGTTTATGAATTATTAACGATTTAGTAAAAACACATTTTTCGATTTTTTGCACCCCATTAGAAAGCTAAAAGTTGACATAAAATTACAAAATTTGATATTTTAGAACATTGAAACAACTTCAAAATAGCGGTTTTTCAGTCAAAGTTAAAAAGTCAATTTGCTTCTTCTTCTTTAAGTACCGTGCCCAAATTTTAGGCGTGGGTAGCTTCCATGACAATTTGCCGATATCGTTCTCGATCTTGTGCGGCATGTAATAGTTGATCTGCTGATAAGCCAGTCCATTGACGAAGGTTTCGGAGCCATTAATATTTCTTCCTATCCTACCAATTTCTCTTTTTCCGTCGAATTTTACATTGAGTATTAACTGCAGCATCCTGTACCTGCTACCTCTCATTATATGCCCGAGATATTCAAGTTTTCTCTTTTTTATCATCTTGATTAAGTCACCTTCGCCTTGACCTACTCTGTTTAAGACTTCTTTGTTTGAAATGCGTTAAACCCAAGAATCAAGATATTCTGAGCATTTTACGATATGACCACATCTCGAAGGCTTCTAATTCTCGGATTAACTTTTGTTAAAGGTTCATTATTGACAATTAGTTGCATAGGGCCGACGTCTTCTTTGCTAACCACAAGTAACTTTGTCTTTGTTGTGTTTATGCCAAGTCCGTTATTGGAGCATTCTCTCGATCAAAAAGGAATTGAAGATCTTCGATACTTTCAGCCATGATCGCGGTGTCGTCTGCATATCTGATGTTGTTAATAGTTTCTCCCCCGATTCGAACTCCTCATTGCCCTTTCAAGGCTTCGTTAAATATTATTTCTGAGTATACATTAAACAAAGTTGGGGATAACACACAAACCTGTCTGAAACCTCTTTGAATGCAAATTTTGTCTGTATCTTTGCCATCTACCAGAATAGAAGCTTCTTGATTCCAATATAGATGTTGTAAAAGTCTCAGATATTTATTATCTTTGCTTCGCAAACTGCAAAATAAGGCAATCTCGTTATTTGTTAATAAATAGTATTAAAATTAACGTACAACTTGTATTTCATCCAAAGTTGGCTATTGGGGTACTTAACAAACCTTCAAAATTTCAGAGCGATCCATCAATTAGTTTAAAAGGTATTCTATTTGTTTATCCCAGAGCCCTTTTTTTTGCAAAAAGTTTTCTTCCTAGGAAAGCGTCGTAGATTAGCCAAAATCTTTCAGCTGAGAAGGATCTGCTTTTGGTTTTAGTCCATGAAAACTTGGCATGTCAAAAATGAGGGTTAGATGAGTGCCAAAGATGCTTTCTGGAAAAATGACAGGGAACACAGTGTTTAAAGAAAGTTAGATATACAGTGATGAGCGCCCTAATAACCGGCAAAATAACGCAAAAGATGGAAAACACATTAAGTTGTGAGATAAAAAGAAATGAAACTAGTGGAGGTGGGAGATTTAGCGATAAAAACCGTGATAAAAACCTACATTATATTTATTGTTTCCCACCTTTAGACGTGTCAGAGGTGTATGTCAACTAAAACTGCCACTGTCACAGTGGCAACAGCCAAACTCATCCGATACGTCTTAAAGATGGGAAACAATAAATAGAACGTAAATTTATAGGTTTTTATCACTAAATCTCCCATCTCCACTAGTTTCATTTCTGTTTATCTCACAACTTTATTAAGTGTTTTCCATCTTTTGCGCTATTTTGCCGGTTATTAGCGCGCTCATCACTGTATACTATTATGAATAATATGGCCGAAGTAAGCCAATTTTCTGTTCTTTACGGTGTTAATAATTTCTTTGTCATTTCTTAGCTTCTGGAGAATAGTTATGTCAGTTGTGTGGTGTATTATATGAGACCCTTAACATACGTCCGTAGCACTACATTTCAAATACCTCTAATAGTTTTATCGCATCTTGTTTCCGGCCTTCTTCTCCGTAGAGAGGACACTAAAGAAGTAACATTGAAGAATTCTTATGCGTATGTTGATATAGATAAGTTGCAGATAATCTTCACAAGACCGTTAAAAGAGCTTCTTGCTCTTTCAATACGAGTTTTTATTTCGTAGCTATGATCCCAGGTATCCTGAATATTGCAGCCCAAATAGCATATTTTCTCCACTCCTAAGAGTGTATCGCTTATTGTAATTTGGGCCGTTATTTTGGTGTTCTTATCAATAATCATTATTTTTGTGTTCATACAATTTAGTTTTAGGTCGGATTTGTTATATTTTTCTACAACAATCTCCATCATCCGTTGGAGCCCCTGCGCACTATCTGCCAGCAATACTGTATCGTCTGTATATGTAATATTGTTTATAAGTTGCTATTTACTGCAATACCATCTTGTGATTCGTCCAAGGCTTCTCTCAAGATGTTTTCAGAGTATGTATATGTTAAATAATGCTGCTGACAGTATTCAACCTTGTCTAACTCCTTTTCAGACTGTGAAAATCTCGGTTCATTTTCGAATCTCACTGTTGATTTTTGTTGAAGATATAAGTTTGAGATGTCTTATATCCTTACCATCAAGTCCTGATGTTTTAGGATATCGTTTAGTTTCCCATGTGGTATTGTGTCAAATGCCTTCTCAATTCTCAAAACCAATGAAACATGCATACACATCACAGTTGACATCTCTGGCACTTTGTGTTATAACTTGAAAATTGAAAAGTCCTTCCCACGTTCCGAGTCATGATTTCCATCAAATATGCTCCCGTGTCTACAAGTTGAAATAATCCAGAAACTTCCAATATCTGTTATCATTTTAATTTTTTTTTGCATTAAGTACTTAAAATGTTATTGTTTTTTTTTTCAGAACTGTGCCATGATGGGTTTGCAGACCACTACAGGAGTAGCAGCAGGAGGTGGAGGAACGGGATGTAAGCGAAAACTGGAAGCGGCAACTGCCCCCTTGGACTCATCGACGCCTCCGGCGAAGACGGGTCGCTGGGAAGCGGACGATTGCATAGCGCGTCTCCAGGCCGTGGCCGTCCCGACGGCCGACGCCTGGAGGACTCCGACGCCGTCTCTGGCCGCCTCCCTTCTCACCACCACCGTGGCTTCGTCGGGACCGGAGGCTGTCACCACCACGTTGGACGACGACTTCGACGACGAGGAGTTTGACGATGAGTTGTCGGATGACGAGAAGGGTGGAAGCGGGAGCACCATCCCCGAACCAGCCAGGTTTACACCATACCAGTATAGCAGGTAAGACCTATTTACAAGATATGTGTTTCAGCGGTACCTGTTGTCCCGTTCTGGCTATTCTTTCATGATTTTTTATGGCGATATGATCAATAGTTAATAAAGTTGATGATTCTTTCTTTCTAGTTTATCAGACGTATTTTAAACTGTATTAGGAAAAATACCCCAAGACTGGTGCTTAATGTATGCTGATGATGTCGTGTTAGTAGGAAATAGTGAAAGAGATTTAGAACAAAAACCGGAACAGTGGAGGCAAGCTCTGGAGGAAAAAGGTTAAAAACTTAGTAGGACAAAAACAGAGTATTTCGAATGTTCATTTAAAGATGGAGTTACTACAAATAAAATGGTATCTTTGTATGGTGAACTGATTGTGAAAAGCAATAGTTTTAAGTACCTGGGATCGGTATTACAGAGTAATGGAGAAATAGATGGAGATGCATGCAGTAGAATTAGGGCTGGATGGATGAAGTGGAAAGAAGCGAGTGGTGTGTTGTGTGACAGAAAAATTCCAATGAAGCCGAAGGGAAAATTCTATAAAACAGCCATAAGATCGGCTATGATGTACGGAACTGAATGTTGGGCAGTGAAAAAGAAAGAGGAACAACAAATGCATGTGGCGTAAATGAGAATGCTTAGATGGATGAGTGGAGTGACAAAGAAGGATAAAATTAGAAATGAGTATATTAGGGGAAGTCTAGGTGTAGCACCAATTGATTCCAAAATGGGAGAGCATAGGATGGTTTGGTCATGTTCAACGAGATAGAATTGTGTGGAGAAATGCAATTAGGGAAGCCGAACGAGGCTTCCGAGAATGATGATGACCCCAAGACAGGCTTGGTTCTAAGCAATATTCATCTCACAACACTGCAGTGAGTTCCGTCTCATCGGAGACGATCAGTTTGGATTCAGAGCCGGCATGGGAACGAGAGTGTTCAGAGTAAAAAATGCTACGACCAAAGAAAGATATATTTACATGCTTCATAGACTCCGAAAAAGCATTTGTTCAGATGGGAAAGACATCAAACTGTTAGAAACTTATATTGGAACCAAAACGACAGAGTTAGGATCGAAGGTTCCACGTCAGCAGAAGTAGAAATTAGGAGGGGAGTTAGACAAGGATGTGTTCTGTCACCCCTGTTAAATAGGCACTGACGGATTCCAAGGATGGAGCCAAGGAGAATGGCGTAAATATCAATAATTGCGGATTGTGTTAATTGCGGATTCCGGCTTGGGTCTACAATGACACATCGACAGGACCAACTGGGTCTGTGAGCAATTTGGTATGAAGATAATCATTAAGAAAACCAAAGTGATATCAATTCGAAAACATCAAAATGTACCTCAACCTTATACAAATGTAGGGCTAAATTTTTGAACAGCTAATAATAACAGCTGAAGACAGACAAAAGTTTGTAATTGTAGTAGCCAACCTCCATTGAGGAGAAGACACGTTAAGAAGGAGAAACTGTATTATTTATTATTATATACTCACTACTATTCTACTTACTATTATATACTTATATTATATACTTACTGTATTTCATTGTAAAATGATTTTCACAGTGTAAGACTTCATTCTCCTTTTGAATGTATTATATTAACATTACCTATCATCACCGAAACATTTTGGTAGATCAAGAACAAAAAATTTTTTCGAAAAGTTTATACTCGTCCTATGAAACTTCCTTCAACCTCTGGCACGTTTGTCGTAAACTTTGAACTTGCTGTTATATATTATTAATAACATAACAGCCATTTTCTTATAGTTGCGTCACCTATTATTAATCCATGTAAATCCAAATTGTATTTTCATTGAAGTAATCAAAAAGTTGCATTTACTTTGAAACAAAGGCCTAATACTCACGTAAAGTTTGCTCTACTTGTAAGTACAATTTAGCAAGTTTACAAGTTTCCCAAACTCTAAACTTCGTATAATATAACTTTAAAATCAAAAACTTTTTATCGTTGTGTAGTATTTTTATAAAAATTAGATTTAAGGCGAAAAATAATGGATTAAGATTAAAACAGTTAAGAGAAGAGAATAAAATGATTTAATAAAAAAGATGATTATTTATAGGCGAGCGGTTTACCCATAAAAAGACGCTTGAAACGGAATATACCGACTACATTTTTTTTGCATTTCTATCTACCGCACAATTCTTATTCGATTCTATAGTTCAAAATTAAAAGTATTTTTTAAAAATTTCAAGTAGGCCGGAAATTGTTAACAAAAATAACAAAAAAAAACCATTTTTCGAATCCCTTCGAATAAATTTTTTTTATCGCGTATCTCATCGAATTAAATACTTTTCCTCTCTTGGCAATTATTTCGAAAAATGCTTCCTTTTCGAGTTATTTGCAATTTTTGTTGAAAATTAGTTAAATTAGAAATTTAGGAAGAGCTATTAACAACATAAGGTATGCAGATGACACCGTGATTATGGCAAGCTCTGCTTGACAATGTCTGTGTACAATATGGACTAAAACTGAATATAAAAAAGATATATGAGTAATATGGTAATAGGTAACAAAGAAAATAAATATACAAACAAACATATAATATAATATATTATGTGGGAGATGTACTGATTAGAAACGGTTAATAAATTAATACAAATACCTGGGAACCTAGATTTCAGAAAATAATGATCAAATAACAGAATGAAGGACCACAATAGAAATAGCAAGAAATGCATTTGTAAAAAATGAAAACAATTCTCTGCAATAAAGACCTTAGATTAGAACTGAGAGTAAGAGCTCTTAGTTCAGAGAAATAAGGAAAAAAATATATTGTTGGGGACACAACCCCCTCCAGGCCGAAACCAAACCTTCTTGAGTAGTATGGACATCTATATTAAGAACCTATAATATGTTTCCTGCAGCCCATTTTGATGATATACATAGTTATAAACAAATGAAGATCAAAAAACGGTAAATTTTCGCTTTTTTCGTCTATTACCAAAAAGTTAAGCATTTTAAACAAATTTGAGAGTAAGAAACTCATAAATCGTATAAAAAACTTCAATATGGCGTTCGCTGAATATGTCTATCCTTATTGGTTGCTTAGAAAATTGCAAAATAAATCATAAATTTTGAGTTTTTATAAATATTCATAACATGTAAAAATTAACTTAGAACCTTCTTATTACACGGAATGCTGAGACTTCTGGTTAAATTTCAAAGCAATCGGTCAAATAGTTTAAAATTTATTTAATTTGTTTATCCCAAATTAATTTTTTTTTGCAACACTATAAGTCAGAAAATGATGAAGTTACAGTAATACTTTGGAGAGTTTATGAAAGAAGAAGATTTACACTATTAACTTAAAAAAATGACAAAAAATAATTCTAAATATTGCAAAAACATGTGAATTAAAAAAGGGGGGGCTAACTTCGTCCCTAATTGTCCTAGGACAATTGTTTTTCTTTCTAAATGTGTATAAAAATTCAGTCTTTCTAAATATGAAAAAATAATTTTTCTACGGGTAACGGTTAAAAAGTTATTCTAATTGTTTATAAGTAAGCAAAAAATCGACATGTTTTTGCAAAATAATTTTACACTGTTTAAAATTACTTTTTGTCATTTTTTTTAATTAAGATAATAGTATAAATCTTCTTTCATAAACTGTCCGAAGTATTACTGTGACCTCATAATTTTCTGACTTATAGTGTTTCGAAAAAAAAAAATGAATTTGGGATAAACAAATTAAATAATTTTAAACTATTTGACAAATTGGTCTGAAATTTACAATATAATTTGGCACAAGAAGTCTCAGCATTCAGTGTAATAAGAAGGTTCTAACTTAATTTTTACATAAGTTATGATCATTTATAAAATCTCAAAATTTATGACGTATATTGCAATTTTCTAAGCAACAAATAAGGATAGACATATTCAGCGAACGCCATATTGAAGTTTTTTATATCATTTATGAGTTTCTTATTCTCAAATTTGTTTAGAATGCTTCACGTTTTAGTAATAGACGAAAAAAGCGAACATTTACCGTTTTTTGATATTCATTTGTTTATAACTACGTATATCATCAAAATCAGCTGCAGGAAACATATAGGTTATTAATATAGACGTCCATACTACTCAAAAAGGTTTGGTTTCGGCCTGGAGGGGGATGTGTCACGAGAAAAATCTTATTTCTCTGCCCTATCTGAGATGTTACGTGCTTTCGATACCTACTACAATATGGACTTGAAAGTTGGAAACTGAAGCAAGAACACGTACATAAATCATTTGAAACGACAGGTGCTACCAGAGGGGGTGCTACACGATGCTTAAAATAGCATGGACACAGAAGAAAACGAACACGGAAGTATTGCGAGAAATGGGCAAGGAATACGAAATAAGAAACACAATAAAAATAAGAAAGTTACAATATCTGGGACACGTAATGACTGAAACAGCGATATGAAATGTAAATTTTATTTATTAATGTTTTGTATTTTGAAAACAATTTCCGAAGTGGAAATCAAAACGTTAAAATAAACTTAATTTAACGTCAAATTGTGTGGTGTGTATATCCCATAAAAATAGTAAGCTGCCATTTAGGTAATTCAATTCGCCCAAATTTGATTGTTTTAGCACATTTTTCAAATGCTTTAAAAAAGAGGAAAGGTCAAATAAAAACAATAACTTTGGCAACATGTTGAACTTTCTTGAGTTAATTCCACCACAAAATTTTCATCAAGATTTCGGGGATCTAATATTGCTATACCGTTTTAAATAAGTTTCTCTCACTTCCTACCGTTTAAAGTGAATCTCTACGTTAAATTCTTTCCGATACTATATACAATTTGTTTCTAATTTTTGTGTTGTTTTTTTCAGGTTTCAAACTCAAACCGACTATTGGCAATACTACCAGCCGCCCCAGCAGCAAACGATACGGTGCGAAGAGAACGGTAAGAGCTACCTCGAGTTGGGTGCTTCTCCCCCCGCTAGAACGCGTTGTTGTGACGGTAGGACGAGATGGTGTCACGTACCATGTTACCGACAGAGACGTTTAGCTGTTTTAAATCTTTCAATGTGCAAACTAGCCAGGTATAGACAATGTTCGGATCCGTCTTTGCGTAGATCGGTGCTGATATGTAACACTTTAAGGAGGCTAGAACGAGAAATGGAGTCTGAACCGCCGGAACCAAGTTATCCGTCATTACCAGCCCTATCGCCGATAACGGTACCGGACACCAACTACGAACAAAGCCTGAGGGATATGAACTGCTCGGGAAGAGCAACCCCCTTTCCTTCCAACCCTCCAGACACGGACTCCGGTCTGGGCGACGACGAGACCACCAGGCCGATCAACTGGGGCTCGGTTCTGAGCCTCACGAGCCAAACGGACTTGGAATCGCTCAATAACAATGAACTATACGCCGAGCTCGGTCTTAGTAGTAGTAGTAATAGTGAAAATTCCGAATGGAAAGAAAACGTACGGACTGAGAACGAATGGGATGGCTTCATGCATGTCTTAGTGGGGGGCACGTAGCATTAAACTGCTACTTAGTATTATAGGTCAGATGTAACAAGGCTTAAGAAATGAAAAATATCTTTTCGACACTTTTTAACAGGGTTGCCTTCCAAAATGTACAACAAAAACGTAAATAAGTATTTAAAAGCACAAAAAGTTAACTATTAGGGGTCGTAGTTCAACTTGCGAGCAAAATCTTGTATATAAATATACCTACGATATTGTTTTTAACTAAATTTTTTACAAAAACAAAAATTGTCTGAGTGTTCTTGACTTTCAAAGGTTCTATTAGACAGATAGCCTCCTGAGCTGTTCTCTCTCTTATTGCCTTTCCTCCTTATGGAGTATTGGGCGGTGTTGCGTTTCTTAGCCAAAAGTGAAAGATGGTTGATTGGCTGGATCAGCGCATACCTGAGCTGTTCTATCACAGTACTAATGTAATGACATATACCCGTTTTGTTCTGTTCTCTTTTCTTGGTTGCCATATACAAACTACTTTCTTGACTGACTTTTTCCATGTGTTTATATGTCATTCTACACTTTTTGACACTTGGCGCATATTCAAAATATTTTTTCATGCATTTTGAAACTTTTGATGCACCTTTGAGGTCTTTTGACATTATATACGTCACATTCTACGCGCTTGTCGCATATTTAACGCTGTTTGACATATATTCGACGTTTTTGGCGCATATTTGATGCTTTTGACGCATATTCGACCGTTTTATCACATTTTAGGTGTATATGCGCCGATAATGCCTTAATAACCTTCAACATGCGCCAAAAGCGTTGACTATATTCGAATACGCGTCAAGGAATGACGAATATGCATCGATTATGCGTTGAATACGCACCAAAAACTTCGAATAATCGTCAAAACCGTAAAGTAGCGTCCATTATGCGACAACTATGCGCCAAAAACGTCGAATAATCGTCAAATGCGAAAAGTAACGTTCATTATCCGTCGAATATGCGCCAAAAACCTCAAAAAGCGTAGAATATACTCTGAACATCTTTCCCAACAATATTCCATGCGTACAGCATGGACAGAATAGACATAAGCATTTTTTGACGTATTCCCATAACATTGGGCGCAATCTCACCAAATAGCCCATTATCTTGTAGCTTAAATACTATTATTGTTTATTTTTGATCCATTTTTCACGTATGGGTAATCCAATAAGTTGCTTACTAATGTGAAACCCAAATCTTGAATTTTGGATATTGTAATCGCAGAGTTATGGACAATATACGTGGTCCTTGATGAAAATACTTTCTTCTTTACCAAATAACGCCTTTTTTGGAATTACTTCTTTTGCTAACTGATTTTATCATTAAATACATCAGGGCATATATCTTTCTTCTGGCTCTTCCCGTATAATCCTGGCTTAGCCTTAATTCAGATCGAATTATTTGGCCGTTGCATGGTTGTTTTAATGCTGATTTCGTAAAAATTCCTTAGATATCAAGAATTCTCATACAGCTTTTTGTTTTATTTTATAACTTTGCTAAACTTAAACCTAACAGCATAGTATACTATTGGTATACTATTATAATAAACCACAAAACACAATGTTTTGGGTTTTGTCACAATATAGAGTTATTGAAGTGTTTTATAGCGCAATTTTAATTTGACATACATAATATACTCATGCGCAGTTTTGCATCCTTTATTACTGTCTTTTAATAAAATAAAGGATGCCTATATTAAAATTAAATACATGCCAGAGAACGCATATTTAAAGATACCCTTATTTTGACGTAACCTGTCAAATTATGCGTAGAAAGACATCTAACTTCGCTTTTATTTATCACATCCTGTATATCTTTGGATATTTGATCAAATATGTTTTTTTATATAATGAATATTGTTAATATGCGAAAACAACTATTTCTTCGTCATTAGCCCAGCTAAAATAGCTGTTTCTAATTATTGCTCTTCCATATTATAAGATGAGTATTATGGATTATGGTAGATATTCTATAAATGACAAAATAATTAAATTCAATGTTTTACTCTTTTTAATGATCTTATTTTAGTTTTTAATCTAGGATCTTATCGTAGGTAACAAATAGGATCTTATAGGTTATTTTTATGTTATACAAACGTCATTTGTCAAAATTTCAAATGTCATTTGTCAAAATAAGAGATTCCTTTAAAATGTTAGCAATGGTCGAATTCAGGAGATGAAAAAGTGAGGGAGCAGTTCCCGATGGAGCGGTAACAGTTGTGTTTCGTCTTGTGAACACTCTGTTCCCTAAATTCGTGACAGCCTATCACTTTCTGTTATATGTGAGGTACTTACCTCTGCACAATAAATTGTTTTTTTACTTCATAATCATGGTCAAAGACCATGGACTGTTTACCGAATTAAAACAAGCTCACTGTCATGGCGACCGTTCCGTAACACGTTCCGCAAGTAGCGCGACATTCAGAGAACGAATTCCCAATATGTAGTTGCGGAACCGCTCCGTCACTTTTTCGTCTCATGAATGCGACAAATAACTCTGTAATGTGACAAATCCTAGTGTCTCCTAAGTTGTATCACCTTTACATTATACATATGTAAATTAATGAACAAATTCGACCCCTGATCAACGAAACATGATACATTCCAATTCAAAGTAAACGATCTATATAGTTCGACTTATCTATTACCAAAAACTCAGATCGATATTTTTCATATACTGGCCTACTTTACTCAGGTTGTGATTTTAATATTTTAGAATGAATTATAAGGACATGGTGCGTGTGAGAATATGCAGCTGAAATTTCAATCGTTTTCGATTATTTTACATATTATTTCGATACTGCGGGCCTAAGTATGATGAGATACTTAATTTTTTATGAATAAGATTAGTGTGATCTCCGAATGCTCAATTTATTGGTCATAGCATAAGAAGACAACGTTTTAATTATGGATTACCAAGACCATTATTAACTCATCTCTGCTTTTTTTAATGGTTCAGGTATTTACCAAAAAAAGGTTCAGTTTACAATTGGGGCTGTTCCACGAGGATTCGCAGGGAAAACAGAAGTTTGGAATAACAGGAGGCCATGAGTCGTACCATCTTATCATAAGATTTATTCGTGGAGCATGCCCAGAACGTATCCTGAACGTAACCAGAGGGAGATCGCCTGCGCGTTACGTTTTCGGAGGGAAATATTCGACCTTATTGAACGTCCAATTTTGTAATGCGCAGGGGTTCTCCCTCTGGGTACGTTCGGGTTATACAGCGCGAAAAGACCTTAGAGGGAGTTATGACAGAACTGTTTTAGCATTTTTACTTTCATACCAAGAGAGAGGTTGTCGCTCTTGCAGAAGACCCCATCCGGTTGAAGGTGGATCTTTCGATGCGCGCTCTTATCTCTTGGTTGTATGTACCTGGTGCTGAAGTGGTTGTAGTGCGTCATTCTTTCTACAGGGGTTTAGTTGACGTAGAGTTGACCTTTTTCTTGCTAATTATCATAAGCTTTGTCATTTTTACGTTTATATTGAGTCCATATTGTTCACTGTAATACGTGATTTTGTTAATAAGGATACATTTATCAGTTTCGTTCAAAGCTTCGATAAATATTCTTTCAGAGTAGAGATTGCAGATTAGAGGGGACAAAATACAGCCTTGCCTCACTCCACGCACGTTTTTCACATATTCGGTGTGTTCACCTTTAGGTGTGTTATTGCAGAATAAACTTTCTGCTGTAATATTCTTGGTCCATCATTTATCTCTTTTTTAGCCCAAAGGTGGTAATCCTTTGGTCTTTAAATGGTTTCTCTAGGTATTCTTTCCACGTTCTTATTTTACTCTGTCTGTTTAAGATGATGTTTCCGTCAGAATCACTTAGATTTTCTTTCTGTCTCCGTCTTACTCTATCTGTGAGTTCTTTAACTTCCCTATGTAAATTGTGACTATCGTGTTTTGACTGTAGAGTCTCAATTTTTTCGCATCATTCCACTGATTCTTTTTCTTTGGCTTCTCTGATTATCCTTTTCAGTGCTTCTCTGAGTAATGTGTACCTGTACTGGCCCTTTTCCTTGGAAAAAACGTCGATTTATATTTATAGACCTATCCTTTCAGTTCTTATTCAATTTTTCTCCAACGTCCTAAGCATTTTTTTTTCACCTTTAGCATATTGATGATATTTCCAAGAATGTTCAGTCTTACCGGTCCAAAAACAAATAATGATTGACAAATGTCAACAGAAGAGATGGAATTGCTGCGGATTTAAGCTCTATTTGGACTTTTTTGCACTGCAGTCACGTTTCGTTCTTTTATAGGTCATTCCCGACAATATGGTGCATAATTATTTCATTATTAATGAAGCAGAGATGAGTCAATAGTCAATAGCGTTTATTGAAGATAGTTATTGGAAAACCGTATTTTTTTGCATAATCATTTATAACTCATACACTTTTTCGTTTGATATTGATTTTATTACCTAGTTATGTTATATGTAATCAGAATACCTATTCTGTTAGGCTACAACAAAAACAAAATACTTTATGCTATGAAGCTCAAAACGCAGATTTAAATTTACTTTTAGTACGCCATATTGGTGTGACGTCACGCAATTTTTGAGGTTATGATTCTAAGCGAACAGAATTTTCGATATTATCATAAGCTATTTTGTGGCTTTAGAATTAAAGCATCAATAAAACATGGCGACGTGACGTCACTACTGCTGTGGCGTATCAACTTGCTCCTGTAAGGGGGCATTTTTTGTATATATTGGAATTGTGAAAAAGAAAGAACAAGTGTGCATATTGTACATAAGAGAAATTTTATTCTAACTAGGTCTATATTTGTAAATACTTAATAATATATATGTTATTAGATACTTCAAAGATTGTGTAAAAATAATTTTATTGAGAAAAATCGCAATATGGTTCTACATAATTCAAATTAGCTCCCTGGCTCGTTTTTGGATCCCACTTTGAGTTTCATTGATTTAAACAAAAGTTTTTTTTAACTTAACCTAGTTCTAAAGCCAGGCAGTTAGATCATCGCAATTCACCTCTCACTTCTAAAAGTCTACATTGATGCCAGATTTTAGTAATATTTTTTCACAAGCTCAGATATGACCAGATTTTCTGTAATATCGTTTAGTCTAGGGCCAGTCTTGTTTCGTGGCCTATCAAAATGCACGTAGTTTTAGAGTGTATTTTTTATGTATTTGACTCGAATGGTTCTAATTATTGGATCAAGGTTTGTCAAACATCATTTTGTAGGTTTTTTAAAGAAACAAATTGCATTTTGTAAAAATGATTTCTATTTTTTAGTGTGCGAATGTTAATCAGCAAGTCAAATACATACAAATACACTCTGAAATACTGTGGACTTTGATCGGGCACAAAACAGCCCAGACCCTGAACTATGTGACCAGATTTTGTGTAGTATCATTTTTTATCATTTAAGTTAACAAAAATCCAGCCAGGGAGCAAAATTCTAGTCCCTCATTTACCCATTATTCAAGACAGTAGAAGCCAGTATTAGAAGAATTGGTACACAAAAAAACAGTTACTTAACATTTTAAAATTTGAATACCGTCCCGAGTACTTCTTGAACAATGGTAAATTTGAAAAATATTTGTAGATGTATACCATGTTATTTATATAGTAAATCAAAGCCTGGTTCAAACGTTTAATGTTTGTTGGCCTATTTTGTAAACACCCCACCCCGTATTTGACAGAAGAAAAATATATCTGTATTTTTGTTTTCAAAACTTGGCTGTGCGTCGCAAGGCAAGAGGCCATAGAAAAATATGAAGTAGAAGAAAATTTTTGCTTTAACAGGTGCTATAGAGAACAAAACGACAAAAACTATGAGGTTAAAGTAAAAATTGAATAAAAATTACTCATTTGCCATAATTTTTTACTTAAATCTTTTGATATTCACTAAAATATTTTTTTCTTCTGTTAATGTTGTGTGGTTTTAACTGATAAAAATTATTTCAACTGTCAATTTCTTGCCATGACATTATTGTTTTAAAATTTTAACCAAAATCTGTGCTTATTTTTCATGTCGCAGTGCAATGACTTCATATTTTGTTAGAAACAACAATTAGGGATTCCAATGAACTGTCAGTGGTGGCCGGTGGATGGCTAAACTGACATGGCCATAGACATAGATAAGGGGGGTGGTCATCGCGTATCTAATGTTTACATTAAATATTGACAAATTTGTAAAGAATATCCTGTCTGGATTTGTTTTTTTGTTAATTGTTTAGCGAAATCTGTGAAATTGTGATAGCAATTTAAATATGAAGTGGTTTAATAATTGGATACGCCTATGGATGACAGTTTTGCCATCCAGCAGCCATATTATATCACGTGATTTGGAATGCCTAATTTTATTGACATAACTTAAAGATTTATTCAGTTTAACAGACTGAATTTTTAGTAAAATTCGTTTTATTTGGTTGGCACTGCCATACATCGTTGTTGCTTCTTTTGCAACATCCCCATCGTCCCGCAGTCACTTTGCAGTGTGGGCAGCATATCCCAATATAAAATTTATGGAACCTTGCAGCTCAGTGTTGCCGGTTTTAAGCAGACGAACTTAAAGTCCGTCTAATAGAATATTCCAGAAGTCCAAAACATCTTGATTTGAAAATCTGTGGGTTTTATTATTTTTAAATAATTCATAGATAGGTACTAGGAAAGATATTTATACGATATTAAAGATATATCATTTGAATATTAATTATAATTAGCCTGTGATTAATATTATATTTACTAGTTATTTATGATATAAGTGTTAAAAGTACAATTTTAAGTCACGCATGTGAAAGTTTGCAGAATGAGCGAAGCGAATTCTGCAATTCACATGAGTGCCTTAAAAATGTACTTTTTAACACGTGTACTTTGTACGCACGTAAGAAGTTATACTTCTATTATATGATTTCAACGCAATAAATATACTTTCAACAGGTTATTTGTATTTAAAGATTCAACTAATTTTAACTTACTACTTTCCAAAAATTTTTATTAAAACAATACTAAAAATAAAAAAAGTTAGATAACACACGGATTCAAACCGGGGACCTTTCGATCTCCATCTCCGGTCGAACGCGCTACCACCGAGCTAAACTCCCTTTGCTTTGACAGCTTACAAGATTTCTCATACATACTGACAAATTTAATAGACCAAGTGAGGTATAAAAATACTTTAAAATTTATTTAATAGAAATATTAATATCTCTTGGCAACACTGTTCTTCATAATAATCTGTACTGAAAGGTGACCGTGGAACGCAGTATAGACGATAATGCATTTACTTTGGTTGTGAAAATAATTTATTTCGAAAAAATATTAGTAAATGCACAGATGTGTTTTGCATCGAAGCAGTAGGTATGACATAATGCTAAACAATGTTTCATGTTTGACATACGGCATATAAAGTTGATTCTTCTTTTTTAGCTAACAAGTTAAACTAAGTTCAGTTTCTAATCAAAGTTTCTAAAGTTTTTATATATTGGTTTATATTCTATGATATTATTTGCCAATTTTGATCAAATAAAAGATTATTCAGTTTGTCACAAACGATATACCTAACATTTTTATGAAATAAACTATTAATGTAATACTACATGTCGGTTTATGACGTTCTCCGCCGTTTTCCGACTTGTAATCGCCAGGTTGTTCCATAGGTCCTCTTTTATGTTTCTTTCTCCCAGCTCTTGATCTATTCCTTCGCTCCAACTTGTCCTCGGTCTACCTCGTGTTCTCTTTTCTCCTGGTTGTCATTTTAGTACTTCCCTTGGTATTCGTTGTTCATCCGTTCTTTGTATATGTCCGAACCAGCTAAGTTGTTTTATCGATAAGTGATCCATGATTGTTCATTGTATTGCATTCATTGGTAATCCTTTCTCTTCTAGATCTTCCTGTCGCACTTCTTCAAAAATCAATTTCCGTTGCTCCCAGTGTTGCCAATGTTCTTTCTAAGAGGTCCTACCTCACAGCTTGTATGAGTGATATTTTTCACTATAGTCTCATATATCCGTTTTTTATTTTCTTTGCTGATGGATTGGTCCCATAAAATGCTGTAATGGCTTTTCCCCCTGTCGTATTTTTTTCTCTTATGGCTTTGTCTAATGTTCCATCGTGCTAAATATTTATATCTATGAAATCTTTTTGTTGTCCTCCAATGTACAAGTATTCTGTTTTATTTTTATTGACTTCTAGACCCCATACTTTTCAATTAATTTTTGGGCCATATAGCTTAAATCGTCATAATCTTGAGCCTCTATTACTTGATCTGATCGTCTGCAAAGTTGAGTGTACATACCATAGTGTTGGTGAGTAGTATCCCATTTGTTCTACATTTTTAAAGCACTTTCGAGGTATATTTTAAATAAACAGGAGACAGGCAACATCCTTGCTTCTATTCCTTTGATGTTACAAATCCTGTTGTTATTTTTGTCCCTGTTTTTATTTTTGTTATGTGTTGATTGTATAGTACTTTGACGGTTTTTATTAATTCTATGAATTGATATTCGTGCTTTCCATTGATTGCCACAGTTTCTTTAGTGGAACGCTGTCGTAGGCTTTCAATAGGTCGACGAACAAAATATGCATTCCTTGATTGCGTGCCATCTTTTTTTGATTTTTTTCCAAATCTTGCAAATCATAGAATAATGCTATCTGGTGAGGCAATTTATTTATTGTTTTAAGTGCCTAAGAATCTGAACTTATTAAAAGATTTATCTATGTGATAAAACTGCATGTTGTCTTGCATCGATAAATATATTGTTTGAAAAATACCACATATATTGTTCATTTTTTCAGTGAATGCCAAACCTAGAAAAAAAATTGAGCCAAAAGATCAAAATATCAAGTAATTGAAGTTCTACATATATGTGAAGTCATTGTATTGTTCAAACCTCGTATCAATTTCAACTTCCATTGGTAACGAATACAAAACAAAGGGCACAAATAAAAAATGTTATAGGAAAAATACTAAATAAGAACTTGTTGTGGTGAGATATTAAGTTTGTTCCCACCGAATAGTTGAATTTTATAAGAATCATAAGGCAATCAATATTATACTGTTTTTATATAGATATAAAATTGCTGTGTCTAATTCTAAAGGAAAAATATATGTGCACAGAAATTTTTAAATATTTTGATAAACGTTGCAATAATGAAAAATTGAAATAATGTAAATGGGACCCTTGAAATGGCAAAAATGATTCAAACAAAAACAGATGGAAAGCCAGTGTCGAATAAGAATACCAATTAAACAATAATTTTTTATAATATCCAAATTTTTGTTCAAAATTCATACTCCACACTCAATAATGTAAAACCTTATTTTCTATTAAAACACAAATATCGTTACTAAATATTTGTTTTTAAATTCAATATAATTGTTAATAAAATCATTTTTTTAGTAAAATTGTGGCTTATTTCCCATCAAAACTAGTTAATTGCAAAAATGCCACAAGAAAATAGCTTCAGAACAACAATATAACAATGTTTCAATAATACTAAATAAAGTGCACCGCACACATCTTATGGAAAATATAATGTCACTCAAATACAATAAAAAATTACATGAATATAGTCGTCTCGAAATTACAATCATTTCGTATCACAGCGCCAACTCTGAATGTTGATTAATAACGTCGTAAATTGATATAAATAAATCTAACAAATAGGTTAAAATGAGAACAGAGATTTTGTGAATCTGCAGTTCGTAAATCTTTCTGCAGGTATTAAGGTCTCTTATCTTATAGATAATAAATGACAATGCACTTCCAGTGAAGCACGTCAAAATAAGGGTCAGCTTCACGCTGTGTTAAGCCGTTTTCAATAGCGACTAGACTAATAGTATTTATGAATAGGACAGTTTTATGAACTTCAAAAATGGTATTTTCATAAACTTCAATTACAATTTTACGCCGTTATTAATCAAAATTGAAAGTTAGCGCAATGATATGAAATTATTGTAATTTCAAATAAATCTTGTGTATTTGAGTGACATTACATTTTCCATAAGATGTGTGCGGTGTCCTTTACTATTCCCTATATATTTCACAGAACCATACTATGCATCTTCAATGTAATTGACTGAAATCTTTCAAATTTTATTTATTTTATCAACAAAACATTTATGTGACTGAATATTACTATGTTTTACCTGTATCTTCAGTTGCAGAGTGCAACACGAATCACAAATTTCCTGCTTTTGTTTCTACAAACTTACCTTTTGACTTCTTAGTATGTTCAACTATTTTGACATTGTCTCTTTTTTATTTCTTTCGTTTATTATTTTATTTCCTTTATTTGCCTAGTTTTCTTTCTTCTTCTTCAGCCTTAAGTAGGTAATCCAACTTTGGACATAGCTTTTCCCAATTCAATCTTCAATCCAGTGTTTTCTATTTTACGCCATTTGCTTCCATTTGTGTCCTCCAACTTAATGTCATCAGCCCATCTCATCTGTGGCCTTCCTCTGCTTCTCCTTCCTAACCATGATCTCCATTGTTGTATTTCGTGGTTCCATCTTTTATCCTTCAGTCGGGCATTGTGTCCTTCCTGCGAAGCTCCTTTTTAATTTGACCTAGTTTTTTTTAAAAACCTGTTAATTTGTATGCCCTTTATGCTCCTATACCTTTTATTGAAATATCCATAAAATGTCAAAATCACAATTAATTGTCAACGATGACAGTTAAATGACATTTAGAACAGTTAAATGTCAATAATGACATTTAAATGAAATTTAGGACAAGTAAATGTTAAGAATGACAGTTAAATGACATTTAGGACAATTAAATGTCAAGAATGATAGTTAAATGACATTTAGGACGCTTAGTTGAACGTATATTAGTGATTTATCAACTTCTAATATTTACGGTATCATTTAGACTGGTTTCTCATCTGATTTTTAGTACTTTAATGAGAAGGAAGAGTTCAAGGGTTTTGTAGTAGAATTCTTGTCGTCCCACATCGACGTAATGTCAATAAATTTTACGTACAACACTTAAATGTGTGCAAGTAACATGTGATATCATGTAATATGTTAGTGTTAAAAAATAAATTGGTATATATACATATTACCTCATTTATTGTTTTATATTTTTATGTTTTAATATAATGAAATGAGTCAAGATGATCGTGTTTGATTTAATTATATTCCTCCCTCCTTGGAAAATCGTGTACAAACCACTAGGTTTCAATAACTGGCTTCATGAGTGCAGTTATGTTGAAGTGCGCTGAAAGAAAAATCAAAGAAAGGTGAAAAAATGAATATAAAAAAAATATAGACAGATAATACTACTGAAAACTATAATAAAGTTAGTCACTGGTTTTAGATTTTTTTCAATTAACAACAGTAATGACGCCTGCTACAATAAAAATCTAAAATAAAATGTCTTAAAGCCTCAACTTCGCGAAAACATAGCGAAGTATAATTTTCTCCAAGGTTTTGATTTACATGTATCTAGTAGATTTAATATATAAACGACCTGTGGGCTGTGGATACAATTTTTTTAACTTACCTACATCAGAGAACAACGTGATCTATTCATACATTACTGAGCTATTTTTCATTTGACAAAAATTTTCTTTGTTGGAAAAATGAAATTAGCCACCTATTGGGTAGACAACCGACAAATCACTGTAATGTTGTTTGCCTATACAGTTGTTGACATTTGACACTTCCTTCCTTTTCCATGTTTGAGTTTGAAGTTTAGAGACATGACAAATGGATTTTGGTAAACAAAACAAAAATATTTATTGCAAAGTATACAAAAGCGAGGATTAAAAATAATGTTTTTAGGTATTTTTACGTCTCATAAATGTGCCAAAAACAGTGCTATAGTGAAAATAATTCATGTTAAACGAAATTATATGATAAAGTAAAAAATACCAATATTCCTATTATGTAATTATTAACATTTTTAAATCACTAAGTATTGGTTTGCAATGCACATTGATTTTAAAATGATATGGTAAGTAAAAAGTGGCAATAATCCATACTATAAGTTCCTGAATTTTATTTATTTTACTATCACTTCTAACCTCTACAAAGGTGTTATTTGGATCACACTTTTTCATCTTATTTGCTGTTGATATTTATTATTTTTATGTTTAATTCTCATATTTTTTGTTTTGTCTCGATTCTGGTATTCTCTTCAAAGAAATGGTATGTTTAGTGCTTACTGCTCTACATAAAATTGATGATACATGTATTTTCTGAAACAAAAACAATTAATCATGTAGGTACATATTTTAGCATAAATAAGTAGTACCCCAGGAAACGAAGCTGAAAAAGCACTTGAGAAATAGAAAAATTACTGCCCCCTATTTTTTTTTCAACTGGAATATCTGCTGGGCATCAATAGAAAAGGCGTACCATCCAGTGGCGGCTTGTGATTTTTACAATAGGGGAGGCTATAACTATAAAATATCTAGACTAATTTACACTAGCAAAAAATAAGTACTCTAAAAAATGTAGGTAATTAACGCCCCAACAATTCCATCTTTGTAAGATTGTAGGTTAGGGTGGGTCACTTTTGTATGGAAAAAAATAAAATTGTCCAATAAGTTTTGTAATAGTAAAAAAAACGTGACCCACATCCATTCATGAAAAACAACGAAAAAGAATTTTTCTAGTTTAACCCCTTCTACCCGCGCATTGAGTTTGAAAAATTGAAATTTTTGTTTTTTTTGAATTGTTTGAAAATCGATTTATCGTGGCTCATAGGAATAACAACAACGTAAACTAATAAAATAAAGTGCTTTTGGACTAAATTTTATTATAAAGAAAGAAAAATAAACAAATGATATGACAAAATAAAAATAAAATATCTTCAAATCACGTTAAAATCTTTCTTACTTTCGAACTTAGGCATAAGCTTCGTGAAATAATTTTATTCTTAATTAAAGCTTCTCTTGCTGTTTTGTGGCAAAGCTGCATAGATGCCTCTGTTACTGTTTTTACAGCCCGCTCCACAACTTGAGTATGACATGGTAGCCTCAGAAAAAGGACTTCATCATCACCACCTGACTCAACTAGGGAATGAAGAGTCTCATCCAGAACATTGATCAATATAGGTGGTTGCGAGTAAGATTGCTGCCAGTCTATCAAATCGATGTAAGACGAAGCGTTTAAATCTATCTTAGGTACTTCAAAGACTCGAAGCTGAAGGGATTCAGATGGTTTCCTTGCCTTTATAATGCGTCTAGCGGCAAGTTCTCTCACATGTTTTTGTTCGTCAGATAACATAGATAAGAGCAAGTTCTCTGGGTGCGCAAAGTAAGCATTTCGCTTTATTACAGGATCAACGACAGTCTTCAATTCTTGCGGAAGATATCGAGAATAAAATACCAACTTACAAAAGTGCCTTGCTCCATCTTTACATGTCGGATTTAATTTGATTTCGAACCAAATAGGAGCATATACTTTAACTACAAAAGTAGCGAGTTGTTTGAGTTCGTTTGTAGGTATCTCAGTGGAAACATATAAGCGCAAAATCCTGTTGGCCTTTGTTAGCCACCTGGCATGCGACATTTTTCCCGGAGAGCGATTAGACAAATCAGAAGGGCACTTACCACTTATGACGGCAGATGTGATATGATAAAGGTAACGTTGATCAGAACTGAGGTCTTTTATATTTGAAATGTTTGGTAACATACCTTCTATATTTTCAAACACGACAACAGAGCGCTTCTCGCAATCATCTAATAACTTTCCGATAGCACCTGAATAAGTATTAGGTCCTGTTGTGGTGCCATCAAGTTTTGCAAATAAATGTCTTAAGGGCAGTTCATTTAAGTGTAAAAGGCATATGATCCATTGAAGTGGTCGGTGTAAACGCTTTTCTAAGAGCCGTATGACTCCGCCGTATTTTCCCGTATTAGTTACCGTCCCATCACAACCTATGGCAAGAGTATCCTCTAGAGACATATTCAGTTGACCTGTTACTGTTTGAAAGATAACAGACTCCAATCCTTTTGCAGTTCCATGGCTTGGAACAGCATATCCGACAAAAACTGATCCTGGTTCTTTAATTATTGAAATATGTTCTTCCACAGATGTTGAGCGGTACTTTTTTCCCCCTTTCATAACAATTTTCAGGGTCTTATCTTTTCGTCCTTCAAAAAATAAGGCAGGAATAGTATCTAGTTGGCTTTGAGATAAGGTTTTTTTTCGTAATTTTTGTCTCGCTCGTCGCAATTTCGACTTATCGATTACTTCGTTGTTGATTTTCACATCTTGCAAAACAGCAGAAGCGACAGCAGCAGCTGCTCTATCGGATATCCCGTATCCGTCACAGATAGTTGATAAATTCTTGAGAGATGTCATTTCACGTTTTTTTGATGCTGGTTTTGATGAACTTGAGGGCAAAGTTTGTTCTTCATCGCTACTTTCAGACGTTATTGTAGTATTAGGTTTTTTGTGAGAACTTGAGGGCAAAGTTTGTTCTTCATCGCTACTTCCAGACGTTATTGAGGTATTAGGATTTTCGTGAGAAGGGCCTGGTTCACAAACGCTAGAATCGAAATAGGATTTAAGCTTAATTTTTCTATCACTCAGTTTTCTTTTCCTCTTACTTGTCAATAAATCAACAGTTCCCATAATCATTTTTCTCTCTGTTCTCTGATCTATTAAAAAAGCTCGTTCTTCCTTAGGAATCTTTTGGTCTTTGGAACATTTGCATAACTCATCTTTACACTTACATGAACTCAAATCAAACAGTTTTTCCGAATTTCTATGAAAATCTTGAATTTTTTCTTCTGATAAACGCTTCAAAGATTTTATTAAATTTTTACACTTCGCGTGGTAACTTTTTATCAATTGCATCACACGATTATGAGACACAGTAGGAATAGACGCTTTTCTCCATAAATATTCAAATTTAGATGACACTATTTCAGATACTTCATTAATAGATGGCTCTTTTTTTGAATTGTTCTCAAGTTTAAGCTGATGTCTTACTAAATTGTAATATTTTATAACTTGTTTGTAAGTGGGTAGTTGATTTTCGTTAATTTCTTCCGGAGCACCAAATATGGGACAACTTGTGGATTTTCGGGTATTATTTGAAATCTCTATGATGCACAAAGTCACAAAGCTAACAAAAACTACTTAAAATCGCGAAAACATTAGATAAATGCGCGCGACCTTTCTCCCGGAACTCATTAGGTGCACTGAGGCAAAGACGCGTGATCGACAGTTTACGCCCTCTTTCCCCACTCCTTCCTCCGCAGTATGCGCACGATTATTCTCATATTTTGGATTGATTATTATTTGTATTACGTGTATCTCTGAATATAAGAATGTAATATCATTTTATGCCATGTAATTTATACAATAAACTCTGATAAAATAAATGTAATTTTAACAATTTTTCCAAATTTTCAAACGTCATGCGCGGGTAATTAATGTTAATATAAATAAAAAATAAATATGCACGTTTTTAAGTCTCTACCCAGGTCATGTTTTCCGCACTATTACAAATCGAAATTAGCAAAACAATATTTTCGACCCACCCTATTGTAGGTATATATCCATACATCAGTATCAGAGGGCACCAACTCAAAAAACATAGTTCTTCACAAATCAACTTTAACTTATTTTTTCTGGAAGCAAATATTTTAATCTGTTGTAAATGGTCCATTTGTTTTTCAAATAGAACAAAATTTTGGAATTAGATGTTTATTTTATGGTTCTTTTAGATGATATTTTTAATTAATTTTTTTTTAAAGAATTCAGATTTTTTTTTGAGTTGGTGCACTATGAAATTTTCGACACATGATTTTTTAACAGTTAGTGCATTTTGTATAGGGTATTTGTATGGAAATCAAATAAAATTATTTAAGTATTTTTTTTCTTATAAAATCACTATTGTTTCCTTGTTATGAAAAAATATAATAAAATCAAAATATTTCTGAATTGTCACTTTCTTCAGCAGCGGCAGGAGTTGGTAAGTTCTGGAAAAACTGAAGGTTTATTGGAGAGGATCAGAGGTGGTTCTTCATAAACCACGCTCGTTCTGTTTTATCGATTATTTATGACATTATAATTTTCGTTAAAATAAGACTTCTTTTACATTATTTTGTGTGGCTGGTTTTTCTCAACTCTTAGAATTTTTATTTTGCTCCATTTTATTTTGTCTCCGGCTTCATTTATATTAAAATTTTTCCCAATTTTTTGTAAATTATTACTTCATACCCTTCGACAATTTCTTCTGTAGCGTACCAGGTCGTCCAGTTTTTTTTTTTTCATTTTTCTTCTTCGATTTGTATAGACATGACTCTGTCTTTTTTTTTTCAATGTGCCTCTAGTAAGTTGTCGTTTTCCATCGTTTTCGTGGTCTTCCCACTGATCGTCTTCCTATTGGGGAACCGTCTCTCGCTGTCCTGACTACTATATTTGTTATCATTCGGCTTATGTGGTCATTCCATTCTATTCTTCTGTTTCTTACCCAGTTATTAACGTTATCCACCTACCATATCCGTCGTATATCTGTACTTCTAGCTCTGTCCTATAGAGTCTTACCATCGATTTTTCGAATGGTTTTCATCTCCGCTGTTTCGAGCAATTATTTTGTCCTCTCTGTGTCGTGTCGTGTTTCTGCCGCGTATGTCATTATTGCTCTGATGACTGTTTTGTAAATTCTGCCTTTGATTTCTTCTCCGATATTTTTATTGGAAGTTTTCTTAACCAGGCTAATAATTATCGGTACCATTTGCGATAAAATATAGAGCTGGTTTCCTTTTAGGTATCTTTTTTTTTCTTTTTCTATGAGGGCATGCATCGCATCACCCTCATTTTGAGTATGTCCAACTACTAAGAATTTATGAGTTATGCTTTTTATTGTTAAGTTTTGACAGCAATATAAAAACAAGCAAGCAATGAACTTGTTTTTGTTTTGGCCTAGGCAATTATCGGAGTAAAATATGTGCTCATATTGAGGTCCCATGGTCCTTTAGATACTGTCAAAAACACGTACTTATTTCATTAACACCTCTGCTTGCGATACGTTCGTGCCACAAAAAACTATAGCAATGTTTGTGAGAAATATCAAATATAGTGAAGTTGTAACATAGAAGGCGTATCATGTAAAAAGAAAATCACTCCGATCTCCATTTAGTAGTGATAATACAACTTGGAGATGAAAGCAACAAACTACAGTACTGTCATCTTCCTTTGAATCCTTGATATCCAACTCCTTCTCTAACCGAATCTGATTTTTTCTCTGATATGTGCATCATACTTAAGTTGTTGTAATACTTCTTGTATTGTTATGTTATAACTTGTTACAATTGATAATGCAAGGAAGAATACAGGGTAGAAGGAGTCGCGGAAGAAGACGCATCTCCTGGTTAAACAATTTGAGAGCTTGGTTTAATTGCACTTCTGCTGATCTCTTTAGAGCAGCGGTATCGAAAGTGCGAATTGCCGTGATGGTTGCCAACCTTCTTAGAGGAGATGGCACATGAAGAAGAAGAAGAGACTTTCAGAATATTAAAGCAATTAAACTACTATATTGTTCTTTAGTTAGATCTCATCTAGAGTATTCTTCTTGTGTATGGTCTCCATCTTATAATATTTACATATCAAAAATCGAGACAGTCCAACACAAGTTCTTGAAATATGTAGCATATAAACTGGGTATACCTTTTGAGTTAAATCAAGTAAATTATCATCAAATTGAAACCCAACTTGGCATTTTCTCATTGTGAAACCGACGAATAATTAAAGATGCAAAGATGCTTTATGGCATAGTTAATTCAACAGTTTTGTGTCCTCAGCTGCTTGAGCAGGTTGGTCTCCATGTACCTCTCCGCACAACATGATTAAACCAAACTTTCTATGTTCCTATTCACAGAACCAACTATGCTTATAACAACTTTTTATCTCGATCACTAAGATGGGCAAATATTCACCCTGATCTAGATTTTTTTGCGCCAAAAGCTGAATTCATTTCGGGCCTCAGGCATATGTTTATTTGAGTAGTTGTGGAATAGATAGTCATTGTTGTGATATGTAAATCTGTTTGTGATATTTATATTTTATTGTATAACTATTTTATTAAGTATATTTTAATAACTATTGACACACATAAGTATATTGAAATATTATATTATAAACTTGTAATCATATTGGGCAGCAGCCCGTTGAAAATAAATAAATATTATTTTAACCCCACATACCAAATTTCATGTCAAAATTTTCACTTTTAGTTTTTCATTATTTGTAGTCAGGACTCTTAAATTGGTTGTCCCGAGATGCACATAAACGAGGCTAGAGGCCGGTCTGCCTCCCTTGCTAAATCTTCGGGCAGCGACAGCGTGTGCTTAAGGAGATCAGGTCTCCTTAAACGCTGCCCGGAGCATTAGCAAGTGAGGCTGGCCGGCCGGCAGCCTCTGTTACGTGCATCTCGGGATAACTCATTTTAGGGTCCTGACTACAAATATAATGAAAGAACTGAGGCCACAATCATTTATAACGCTAATGCTCCGTGTGTGATATGGGTGTTTGGTAGGTTGATGGAAATTTTTTAAGGGATAATAGGGGACGCCATTTGCAACATTTTTTGCTAATAATGTATCGCTCAAACTGTTAAACCACTTCATAGCAGGTTGTTCTGAAGCTATTTCCTTGTGGCATTTTTATAATTAAGTATTTTCTATGGGAAATAAGCCACAATTTTACTAAAAAATGAATTTATTAACGTTTCGAAGCCCAAATCGGGTTTCGTTGTCA
Organism: Diabrotica virgifera virgifera; assembly: GCF_917563875.1. Taxonomy (NCBI): domain Eukaryota; kingdom Metazoa; phylum Arthropoda; class Insecta; order Coleoptera; family Chrysomelidae; genus Diabrotica; species Diabrotica virgifera. The sequence continues at coordinate 116,163,011 of NC_065446.1, read as the reverse complement.
AAATACAAAATACTATTAAAATAAACAAAAATGTTGTTGCTAAGTAAAAAAAATTCTTCTAATAATTTATTTAATCTGACTCATTTATATTGGCAATTCAGACGTATATTATACATTTTAAAGTAGAAGACTTTAAAATGATATCGCCAATATTTATGAGTTGCGTTCCTGCGACGTATATTCTTGAGTTGGGATTGATTTCATGTAATCGAATGAACTATCTTTTAGTAAAGTCGTCCCAGGAACGCAACTCATAAATATTGGCGATATCATTTTAAAGTCTTCTACTTTAAAATGTATAATATACGTCTGAATTGCCAATATAAATGAGTCAGATTAAATAAATTATTAGAAGAATTTTTTTTACTTAGCAACATTTTTGTTTATTTTAATAGTATTTGGTATTTTGACAACGAAACCCGATTTGGGCTTCGAAACGTTAATAAATTCATTTTTTAGTAAAATTGTGGCTTATTTCCCATAGAAAATACTTAATTATTCATAGCAGGTAGATTGTTTGTTAGCATAGCAGGTAGATTGTTTTTTGTTTGTTATGCGTTCGGATAATGACGATAGCTGATGGAAATTGTATGCGAAGAGTCAGTGTTGTAGGTTTACATTTTTATTCCATTCGTAAAACAGGGAGGTAGTACGCCTAGATAATTTTTAAACGTGAAATGGACGGTTGTCGAATATTGACAAATTTAACTTTATTTCTGAAACCTTAACAGTTTGAGCGATACATTATTAGCAAAAAATATTGCAAATGGCGTCCCCTATTATCCCTTAAAAAATTTCCATCAACCTACCAAACACCCTGTATAGTGATATTGTGGAATTTACACTTTGTATAATAGTAAGTCAAAAAACAATAAGGCACCTGGACCAGATGAAATCCCTTCAGAAATACTCAAACTACTGGATGAAAGGGGAATTTCAGCACTACATAAAATATTTAATTTTATTTATGAAACTGGCTACTATCCTCAACAATGGTTACACTCTACATTAATTCCCTTAAACAAGAAAGCCAGTGCAAAAAGACGTGAGGATTACAGACTCATTAGCCTGATGAGTCACACTTTAAAGATATTCTTAAAAATACTACATCAAAGATTATACAAAAAATGTGAATGGGACTTCAGTGATTTTCAGTTCGGTTTTAGGCAAGGTTTAGGAACAAGAGAGGCAATAGTAGCAACACAGGTGCTGGTCCAAAATTGTTACGATCAGAGGTAGGACGTATTCCTATGCTTTTTAGATTACGAGAAAGCGTTTGATTGTGTCCAACACCACAAGTTAATGCAGTCAACTATTTATAATGGGAAATAAGCCACAATTTTACCAAAAAAAGATTTTATTAACGTTTCGAAGCCCAAATCGGGTTTAGTTGTCAAAATACAAAATACTATTGTATTATAAATGGCTTATTTCCCATTATAAATAGTTGATTATAAAAATGCCACAAGGAAATAGCTTCAGCACAACATTAAGTTAATGCAGATCCACAAGAAACTTTATTTAGACCAAAAATACATAAGATGCATTGAAAACGTACTGGTATCAAACGGCACAATTAAAAATAGACAATTCTATATCCAAACCCATACATATAAGAACAGGGGTGTATGCTTTCCCTTCTTTTATTTAACATTTGAAGACCTGCCCGGAAAAACGTTGTTGTTTTTTTTTTATTACATATTTTCATTTACAATCTGCTTCATCGAAGCTATAAGCAAATAGTTTGAATGTTAAATACATGAGGGAGAAGCTGCCCTGTGGCAACCCTCCTATTATAATTTTTTACATTTGATCACAATATGTATATATTTAATTTATTAAATCTGTTGGCCATAGTTTCTTCAGTCGTCTTGCGAATTCGGGAGGAGTGTTCAGCAGTCTTGCTTCATCATTTGGATGACTTCTCAGTCCATCAAGGTAGCTCTTTGTGATCCTTGGAATTTCTTCCTCTACCAAGGGTGTAGCTGAGTCCTCGTGTAGGGTTTTATTGCTTACATACCAGGGTGCGTTGAATATCATCCTCAATATTTTTGATTGGACTCTTTGTATTATCTTGATATTTGATGGCTTTGAGCATCCCCAGAGTTGAACACCATAGGTCCAAATTGGTTTTATCATAGTTTTATACAAGAGCAGTTTATTTTCAATATTGAGTTTTGATTTTCGACCAATAAGCCAGCTCATTTGTCGTATTTTGATGTTGATCTGGGTTTTCTTGGCTTGGATGTGCGGCTTCCATGTTAATCTTTTGTCAAGGGTTAGTCCCAAATATTTGACTTGTATGCTGACTGGTAATTGTGTATCATTTAGTGTTATTGTTGGGCATACATTTCTTCGGTTTGTAAATGAAACTTGGGTTGACTTCGTTTCATTTACTTTCACCTTCCATTTGTTGAGCCATGTTCCCAATTGGTCAAGGTGGTTTTGCAGTTGTGCAGACGCGATAATAGGGTCCTCATTGACAGCGATTATGGTGGTGTCATCAGCGAATGTTGAGATTTGGGTTGTTTCAGTGGTTGGGATATCTGCGGTAAATAATAGGTAAAGGAGAGGGCCCAGGACACTACCCTGTGGTACACCTGATTTAATGGGAAAATATGTGGAAGTTGATGTGTTATATTTTACTTGGAAGTAACGATCTTCAATGTAGGATTTCATGATTAGGTAGTAGGGGGTTGGAAGAATACATTTGAGTTTGTATAAAAGTCCAGTATGCCATACTCTATCAAATGCCTTTTCTACATCTAAGAATGCCGCTGTGCAATATTTTTTTTCCTCAATAGCAGTAAGGATTTTTGTTATAATTCTATGAGTCTGTTGTGTTGTGGAGTGTCTCTCTCTAAAACCAAACTGGTGTGTGGGTATTTCTACATCTAGGTTAATGTCATTCTTCAGTCTACCAAGTAGTAGTCTTTCGAAGATTTTAGACATTATCGGCAACAAGCTGATTGGCCGATAGGATGATGTTTTATTTGGAGGTTTACCCGGTTTGTGTATCATTATTATTTGCGCAAATTTCCATGTGATTGGGAAATATGTCAATCTGATTGCACTATTGTATATTGTAGTTAACATGACCAATGCTCTTCTCGGAAGATGTTTCAGTATTAATCCTGTTATTAGGTCAAATCCAGGTGCTTTGTGGTTATTGCATTTTTCTATTTCTAGTTTAACTTCTGATGTATTGAATGGTGTTATTGGGAGCGTCATAGGGCAAGCACTATCCAGGAAGTCTCTTATTAAGTTTCCATCATCATTATTCTCTACTTGGTGTTCTTTAAAAATACCAGCTAAGTATTCTGCAAATGCTGAAGCTTTTTCCTCGTTTGATCTTCCCCAAGTACCATCATCTTTCTTAATTGGCGAGTTGTGTTCTGTAGGTCTCTTTAAGTGTTTTGTTGCCTTCCATATTGAGTGATCTTCTTTAGACAAGGTACTAATGTAGTGTTCAAATGTGGCATTGCGTGCTTCATTTAGCGCTGTTTTTAATTGTCTGGTTAATCGATTATATTCGTGTTTGTCATTAATGTTGCGGCTTCTTTGCCATCTACCTCTTGCTCTTCGTTTTTCGACTATTAGTTGTCTAATATAATTCGAAGTGGTATTTTTGTTTTCTTGCTTTGGAGTTGATGGTGTAGCTCGATATGCAGCTTGCTGAATTTGACAGGTGAAGTGGTTTATAGCCTTATCTATGTCATCTTTTTCTTTGAGTCTGATTCCAAGATTTATATTCGTGTCAAGCTGGTACTTGAATTCACACCAATTAGTTTTAGGGGAAGTCAACTTGGGTATTTCAGGTCGTTTGATTATGTGGGTGCTGATTGTTGCTATGATTGGTGTGTGGTCAGACGAGAGATCCCAACTTGCTTCTATGTTTGTGTAGTTTGCTGCAATTCCTTTTAGGATAAAGAAGTCGAGTAGATCTGGTAGTCTATTTGTATCGGACGGCCAGTACGTTGGTTGTCCCGTCGATAAGTAGGTGCAGTTTGTGTTGTTGATGACATCTAGTAGGCTTCTGCCTTTTGGTGTAATGAGTCGTGAACCCCAATTCGTATGCTTAGCATTCCAATCACCTCCAACAATGAATTTGTTACCTAGCTTGTTGAATACATAGTTCTTCGTATTCTTCAGTTGTGATTCTATGTCTAGGAGGGCTATATATTGCAGCAATTTCGAAGTTCCAAGGCCTGGCATTTATATTAACTATTGTTGCTTGTAGCTTATCTGTTTTATGTTCCGGCATTTGATGATGTTGTATATTGTTCCTTATAATTATTGCAGATCCTCCATGGGCTGTTCCATCTGGGTGACTAGTGTGGTAGACTGAGTATTGAGGTATTTTAATTACGCTTCTTTCTGTGAAATGCGTTTCGGATACAAAGAGGATGTCTATTATGTTGTCCTCTAGGAATTGGATTACTTCTGCTTTATGGTTTGCTAAACCATTTGCGTTCCATTCGGCTATTCGAACAGATCTAATGAATTTTATTAATTAATGTTGTTAGCGTGGTAAGGATCATGCTGTTTTGATTCATTAGTTGGGTGAACATTGCTTTAAATTCGTTTAAGAATAAGTTCATCTGAGACCCTATGTCAGCTACTTGATTTCCTGCTCTTACTGCTTGGGCATAGGATTGGGTTCCATTCTGTTGTTGGTACTGTGATTGTTGACTCTGATACTGTGAAGTTGGTGCTGGGTTAACATTTTGATGTGGGTTCTGATTATTATGGGTTGACTGATTTCCGCGTTGTCTATTATTTCTTACATTTTGCAAGTCCTTGTAAATTACGCAGCCTTTATAGTTTGCAGTGTGTTCTCCGTTACACAGGGCACATTTTGCTGGTGTATTTCTGGGTTTTGTACATTCTGGCGTTGGATGACTTCCTCCACATTTCACGCATGCGTAAGGTCTTGTACAATACGCTTTTTGTGTGTCCATAACGTTGACAGCGCTGACACTGTGTTATATTTTTCTTTCTGTGAGGAGGTTCAAAGTTGACTTTCATATTGCCGATAGAATCCAGTGTATAGATGTGTTTGTTGTTTTCTTTCGGTTCTAGGTCCACATAGAACATTGACAGTGGTGATTTATTGACTCTGTGTAATACGTTAATGATATTACGGACAGTATGCCCTGATTTAGCTAGTTCACTTTTTATTTCTTCAACTGGCATCGAGTGGTGTAAATTTCTTATAACTACCCTATAAGCTCTATCTTGTTTTGCTTGGTATGTGTGGTGAACTATTTTGCTACTATTTAAATGCTGTATAAGTTTTCTGTATGACTCAATAGTTTTTGTGTTTATTTTTATTGTGTCATTTGGGAGAGCTTTCGACTGGTAGTCTTCTGCTTTAATGACTGTCGATAGGTTTTCAGTCATCTTTTTGATATCATTTACCCCATAGATAAATATAGGTGGAGGTTTAGGTGTTACTGGTGTGTTATTATTATCAGTTAGGTTTTCTAATGGTTCAAATCTGTTGTTTGTACTCACTTGCATTGTTGTTGTGTTATCATCTTTGGGGTTTGCTTTTCTTTTTTTTGTAATTTTTTTGACTGTTTGCCAATCATGGACATTTTCTATGGTTTCGTCATCTTCATCGCTTGAGTTTTCCATGACAAGTTCCTCTCCACTGAGGATGTATTGGGAAGCATTTGATGTATTTGGTTGATCCATTTGAGGTGCAGGGAGGTTTTGGTTATATTGGTGATTATTGTTTGGGAATGGAGTAGGCGGGATATATTGGTTTGTTGTCTGTTGGCTGCTCGGGAATCCATAAAATGGGGGCGATATTACTGGAGGTTGTTGAGGCTGTGTATATATTTGGGGCACATTATACAACCCCCCATTTGGCACTTGATTTTGGTGGTACATTTCCTTAATATAGTACGCCACTGAGTTAAAAATTAATCACATAAATAGTAATTTAGAATTAATCACTCAAATCGTTTTTTAATTATTATTTCACTAATTACCATAAACTAGTCCCGGCCGATAGCCGAGACCGGCACAAAAACTTGGAACTTGGATCTCGAGAGCGATATGGTACGTCTTTACTGCTCGGAATCCAAATACACACTGGAAAAACGTTGTAAGCGACAAATTTTTATAAAGTGATGTCTTAGTGGAAAAACGTTCTTTATTCGTTAAGCAAACTAGTGACGCTATTTATTAGCATTATAATAATAATACCGTATAGCATTTTTGCCGGGGAGATCCTTTTGGACAGTTCCGGCTCCATTTACATCTTTAACCCTGTTTTAAGTAACTAGTGCCGATGTACACTAGCCCAGGGGGACCGACGGCTTTACGTGCTTTCCGAGGCACGGTGAGACGGCTCGTGTCATTATTGGAAATGAAAATGGTTTGTCTTTGGCAGGGCTCGAACCCACGTGCACTGGCGTATGAGGCCAGCGATTATGCCGTTACTCCACGGCCGCTCACATTTATTAGCATTAATTTCAATTCATTAATAGTCAAGTAATACAAATAAGCAACACTTAAATTCACAAAATTTGGTGAGTAAAATAATAAAACAGTTTTTTGTTATGAATAACAACTTGTCACTATAATCGGAGAATACAGTAAGCGAATGGGATTAGAGATTAATACCAAAAAGACTAAATTCATGATCATCTCCAGAAACTTGGATGCAGTTGAAAACTCCACCATAACACTGAATACCAAGTCCATTGAAAGAGTCAGCAAATTTAAATACCTGGGAACTTGGCTTTTTGAAGACTGGGCATCGGACAGGGAAGTAAAATGTCGGACTGAGCAAGTTCGACAAGCTTTCGTAAAATTCAGGAAGGTACTGACTTGTTCAGAGTTCGATCTTCAATTGAGACTAAGGTTTACCAAGTGCTACGTATGGTCTGTGCTGCTATATGGCGTAGAGGGCTGGACACTCAAAACGAGGGATATAAACAGATTAGAAGCCTTCGAAATGTGGCTTTATCAACGTATCCTAAACATACCATGGACGGCGAAAGTCCACAAATGTAGATGTCCTTAAGAGAATCAACCAAGAACGCCAACTTTTCGAAACCATCAAGAAAAGGAAAACGGCATATCTGGGCCACATCATGCGAAACGAAAAATACCAGTTCCTTCAACTTATAATCGAGGGTAAAATTGAAGGCAAGAGAGGAATAGGACGCAAGAAAATGTCCTGGCTCCGAAACATAAGTCAGTGGACCGGGATTAAGGACATGCAATCTCTGATACACATTGCAAGAAACAGAGAGTTAATAATAATAGTAAGAGTGCTTGTTAGCTGAGAGACACTCCGATCAGAAGATATCGAATTTTCACCATCGAGTTGATACAAATTTTATTTAAAAAAATGATTTCACGCGCGTAACTGACATTTAAAAGCGCTGGTTGCTTCAAACGTTGTTTCTAAGAGAACGGTTCATTCTGCACAAAAAATGCTAACAAACATTTTTGTTCAAAATCTCAGCTACATTTGTTCTTTGAAAAAAAATTTATACGGCGTAAACATATTCTTGGTAATTCGAAGTTATCGGTTTCCCTCTACGAGAAGTTGTTTTTGGGGGAAGCCCAGGGGTAGGAGTGGCAAACTTTTGCATCCTTTTTGGGTTCCCAGAATGGATATTATCAGTAGTAATTGCATAAGAACTCTAAAATTCTATATTAATTTTAGAGATCGAGTGCAATTTATTGCGATGATTTCATGAATAAAACTGTTCAAAACCAAAATTTTATTGTAATTTATTTATGTAAGTACAAATTAGTACAATTAAACACACAGTTGTTATAAATATTAATTTGACGGTTGAAAGTCATCACTTTTATAATTTTTAAAACTTTAATTGTCATTAATGTCACTGAATGTATTTTTTCGTAGCAACAAAGGGCATCTGACGTAATGACGACGGGAAATTATCAAAAATTATCTGTTTAATTTAGATTTATGTAGCTTTCTATTGGTCAGAATCTCCTATGAATGAAATAATCTGGTATAATATCACAAGAGAGTGAGAATAAATTGAAAATAATGCGACAGTTTTTCGAAAATTTGTTGTCTGGCAATAGACAAGAGAGCCCGCAGAGCTCGAGTGGCTATTGCCCAATGACAACAAATTTGAGTAAAAATGAAGCATTATTTTCTTATTTATTCTTACTGTCGTGTGATATTCGTAAGATTATTTTTTAATACGTATATTATGGATATTTTCTTAAATGTGACAGTTGTCAAAACTAGGAAACTGGTTGCCATTAAACAGAAACAATCTACTTAAAAAAATTCTATTGATAATTTTCTACAGTAGATAATTCTCAGTATAATTTTAATCTGATTGGACAGAATTAAACACGTGATCAAATATCTTACTATACGACTGGAAGTTAAAATCAAAAAATAATCAGTTTAATTTTTATTTCTGTAGCTTTCTATTGGTCTGAATCTCCTATGAATGAAATAATCAGTAGTAATTGCACAAGAGCTCTAAAATTATTGAATTTGTCCCAAGTGACACTTTGACAGTTTTAATTTCACGACCCGAAGGGGAGTGAAATTATGTCAAAAGTGTCACGAGGGCAAAAATTCGATATTAATTTTAGAGATCGAGTGCAATTTGTTGGCGATTATACTGTTCAAAACCAAAATTTTATTGTAATTTATTTATGTAATTACAAATTAGTACAATTAAACACACAGTGTTATAAATATTTGACGGTTGAAAGTCATCACTTTTATAATTTTTAAAACATTAATTGTCATTAATAATGCTTGACGACGGGACATTATCAAAAATTATCGGTAGTAATTGCACAAGAGCTCTAAAATTCTATATTAATTTTAGAGATCGAGTGCAATTTGTTGCGATTATTTCATGAATAAAACTGTTCAAAACCAAAATTTTATTGTAATTTATTTATGTAAGTACAAATTAGTACAATTAAACACACAGTTGTTATAAATATTAATTTGACGGTTGAAAGTCATCACTTTTATAATTTTTAAAACATTAATTGTCAGTAATGTCACTGAATGTATTTTTTCGTAGCAACGAAGGGCATCTGACGTAATATACTTGACGACGGGAAATTATCAGTTTAATTTAGATTTATGTAGCTTTCTATTGGTCAGAATCTCATATGAATGAAATAATCTGGTATAATATCACAAGAGAGTGAGAATAAATTGAAAATAATGCGACAGTTTTTCGAAAATTTGTTGTCTGGAAATAGACACGAGAGCCCGCAGGGCTCGAGTGGCTATTGCCCAATGACAACAAATTTGAGTAAAAATGAAGCATTATTTTCTTATTTATTCTTACTGTCGTGTGATATTCGTAAGATTATTTTTTAATACGTATATTATGGATATTTTCTTAAATGTGACAGTTGTCAAAACTAGGAAACTGGTTGCCATTAAACAGAAACAATCTACTTAAAAAAATTCTATTGATAATTTTCTACAGTAGATAATTCTCAGTATAATTTTAATCTGATTGGACAGAATTAAACACGTGATCAAATATCTTACTATACGACTGGAAGTTAAAATCAAAAAATAATCAGTTTAATTTTTATTTCTGTAGCTTTCTATTGGTCTGAATCTCCTATGAATGAAATAATCAGTAGTAATTGCACAAGAGCTCTAAAATTATTGAATTTGTCCCAAGTGACACTTTGACAGTTTTAATTTCACGACCCGAAGGGGAGTGAAATTATGTCAAAAGTGTCACGAGGGCAAAAATTCGATATTAATTTTAGAGATCGAGTGCAATTTGTTGGCGATTATACTGTTCAAAACCAAAATTTTATTGTAATTTATTTATGTAATTACAAATTAGTACAATTAAACACACAGTGTTATAAATATTTGACGGTTGAAAGTCATCACTTTTATAATTTTTAAAACATTAATTGTTATTAATAATGCTTGACGACGGGACATTATCAAAAATTATCGGTAGTAATTGCACAAGAGCTCTAAAATTCTATATTAATTTTAGAGATCGAGTGCAATTTGTTGCGATTATTTCATGAATAAAACTGTTCAAAACCAAAATTTTATTGTAATTTATTTATGTAAGTACAAATTAGTACAATTAAACACACAGTTGTTATAAATATTAATTTGACGGTTGAAAGTCATCACTTTTATAATTTTTAAAACATTAATTGTCAGTAATGTCACTGAATGTATTTTTTCGTAGCAACGAAGGGCATCTGACGTAATATACTTGACGACGGGAAATTATCAGTTTAATTTAGATTTATGTAGCTTTCTATTGGTCAGAATCTCATATGAATGAAATAATCTGGTATAATATCACAAGAGAGTGAGAATAAATTGAAAATAATGCGACAGTTTTTCGAAAATTTGTTGTCTGGAAATAGACACGAGAGCCCGCAGGGCTCGAGTGGCTATTGCCCAATGACAACAAATTTGAGTAAAAATGAAGCATTATTTTCTTATTTATTCTTACTGTCGTGTGATATTCGTAAGATTATTTTTAATACGTATATTATGGACATTTTCTTAAATGTGACAGTTGTCAAAACTAGGAAACTGGTTGCCATTAAACAGAAACAATCTACTTAAAAAAATTCTATCGGCAATTTTCTACAGTAGATAATTCTGAGTATAATTTTAATCGGATTGGACAGAATTAAACACGTGATCAGATATCTTACTATACGATTGGAAGTTAAAATCATTAAAAAATAATCAGTTTAATTTTTATTTCAGTAGCTTTCTATTGGTCAAAATCTCCTATGAATGAAATAATCAGCAAAATTCAGCTTGTTCGTTTGATTTTTAGAGGCCAAATCTGACTTTTAGAGATCGATTGGACTAATAATACTCTGGCAATTATTTTAAATTTTTGCAAAATTTTGGAATATGTTTAAGTTGTAGAATAATTTTAACATTTGTTTTTAATACAGATTTCTGTCCTCTACAAATAGTTTCTAATGACTTTTGATGTAAAATAATTAGGGAAGCGGGGAATTCAACAGTTTAGAATTTCCCATTGAGTTTCCTATGGCCGTTCAACGATTCAACACCCGGTATATTTGTGTGTGTGTATGTTTGTGTGCATGTATGTGTGTATGTATGTATGAGTGTACCGTGTACCTATATACATTTCATATATACACTAAGCATCAAAATTAACGCACCACCTTAAAAATGGGACATATTTGATGTCTCGTATTTGCTAAACCTGTCGTCCGATTTTAGTGATTTTTTAATATGTTATTCGCGGTGTGCAAGTACTTGATGATCGGTCATATTACCTGTACGTACGCCAATGGTGATTATAAAATTCTTAATTGTATGTCAAAAAATGCGCAAAGTCAGAAAAGTGGATTTTTATATGTTAAACGTCATCTACAATGCTTAGTTTTTCACAATATTAAAATGAATGAAAAAGTCGCTTTTTTGCTTAAATGTTGACATAAAAAAATGTTTTAAATAAAAAACGATGAAGCAGTAAAAATTTTGATACCCAGGAAATGGTACACCTTTTCTATTGACTTTATCCAGATATTCCTGTTAAAAATAGCAGGCAATAATTTTTAGATTTTTTAAGTGCCTTTTTGGCTTTGTTTCCAGGGATAGGTATATATAGGAAACAATTGAAAGAGATATTAAAAATGAAATTTGATTAGGTTGGTAATTTTAACATCCTATAAATCGGCCTGGATATCGCGTACCAAAAAAAGTTTATTAATAGCAAGCTGAAAATTTGTTAATAGCTTAACAGTGTCTGGTCGGACAAACTTTGATGTACTGGAACCTGGAACACTGGAACAGGGGAAGTTTTAATTGTGGAACAGGTTACAGGTTTCGAACGTCAGACTACGAAAACGTCCCATGTATTTTGTCGGACAGAACTTCCAATTGATTTATTACCCTTTCATTAAACTCTCATGCAAAAATCAGACTGCTATTTACCATCAATATAATTCCTGTCATTTGACATGTTCTACGTGTCGGACATTAAAATGCCCAACATATTTGTCGGACAAACATTTTTTCATATATTATATAAAGTTTGATATTGAATAAACTAAAAAACATCCTGCTAGTTTTCACAATTATAAACTTGTCAGGATGACACGTTCCACAATTAAAACTTCCCCTGTTCCAGTGTTCCCATACATCAAAGTTTGTCCGACTAGACACCGTTAAGCTATTAACAAATTTTCAGTTTGCTATTAATTAACTTTTTTTTGGACGCGGGATCCAGGCCTAAAATGATTCTACAGGACTGTAGACTGTAATTGATAAGGGTTGTCATTTGGCATTGTCCCTTCTAGCTGCTACTTTGTTTTCAGGGAATGGCTTTACGTTTAACTAAATGTATGACGTCATTCAAAAAGCTCCAAAATGTGAAATTCTGCTCAAAAACAACCAAAAACCAACAAACATTGGAATCTTCTTCAGACAATTCAAAAAATGATTTATCCAAAGAAAGAAAATATCCAGAAGAACCTACAACGTGTTGTATGTCAGGCTGTGCTAACTGTGTATGGATAGAGTATGCAGATGAACTGCAGAAATATTTCCAGGATGGAGGGGAGAGAGCTAGAGAAGAAATTAATAAGAGAGTCACTGATCCAAACATGAAGGCGTTTTTGTCACATGAGCTTAGAATGAGGAATATAAAATAAATGAAAACTTATTTTCCTGGTTTTATTTTGCTACCCATTTAACAGTAAATCTTCAGTTTATTGTTGAATTTCTAAGTTTTATTGTTTTATATGTCAAGATTTTTGGATTCTACAAAATTATTTGTTTTGTCAACTGTTAACTCCATAGCTAAAGGGTTTTTCTCAACAGATGAATTCTCCTTTTCTTTTGGAAATAAGGTTCTCTAAGGTAGGTAGGTATTTTGTTTGTATCCACGGTAGTCTGTGGATTTTATAGTTGTTTTGTATAACTAAAACGTTCCTTAGGTTTGTTCTTGTGCAACATTTAAATAAGGATTTTACAAAACCGCGACTTTGATCCCTTATAACTACCCTCGTCCCCCGCTCTGGTTTCCGCCCAGAATTAGTATTTTGTATAGCACCACCAGAAAAAAAAGCTCAGTTTGGCGCTCCCCAAACAGGGGCGCCCGCCTGCGGTGCATCCCTTGCAGGCCCGTTATCGCCTGCCCTGGCTGGAAGACATTCTTAATCTAGATTCTAGATATGCCTAACAAATATAATCAGCCTCATAGAAATGGTGCAGCAGGATTCAAAAGCCGCAGTTAGAATAGATGGAGAACTGACTGCCCTATTTGACATTGATATGAGAGTAAAACAGGGAGGTGCACTATTAAACATGCTGTTCAACCTATATTTTTTGAGGCAGTCATCAGGAAAACCAATATAACCGACTGTATAAATACCAAATCAGTACGAATTACAGCATGCCAGACGATGTAGATATTAATAATTAGTAGGAACAAGCACGACTAATGCAAATGTTCAAGGAAACTGATCCTGAGGCACGAAAAAGAAGGCTTACAATAAGCGAAACAAACACCTAGTACACGACCGTTAAAGGAACACTTGCCAATGAAAATAATATCTCGATGGACAACTACACCATCGTATGTGTGGGTGCCTTCACATATCTGGACTCAAAAGGCAATCAAAATAATTCCGTAAGTAGCCAAATTAATGTACGGATTTCCAGTGGGAATGGTATAATATCTATTATCCTAATAAAAAATTCATGACATCGAAATTATTAGACAAAAGAACCGAAATAACTAGCTATACAGAACATTAATTTAACTCCTAGTTCACTTATGATTGTGGGGTGGGACCTGGGTAATCACAAAAATAGATGTAGAGAGAAAAAAGGTACTGAGAAAAGTATATGGCCCGATGCAAGAAGAAGACGGCACATGTAGAACTAGGAGAAACGATGAGATTATTGAATTAAATGAAGAGCACGATATTGTAAAATTTGATAAAAGTCATCAGGGACTGTCATGACAGGGACATGTCCAGAAACAAGAAGATACAAAATCCAATAAAGAAAAATATTACAATGAAAGCCTCTTAGGGCAGTCAATGAGGGTATGTGGCTCCGAATTCCATCCTACTATATCGATTTACGTGATATTTTCACAGTAAGTAGGGAATAGCCCAAGAAACAAAGTCTACCCTATGCCCATGTGTGCTTTTGTCTTGGGGGCGGTTCCCACCCCTTCTCGGGGGTGGAACATTTTTTGCTTAAATAACTACGGAAGTCGCTAGATAACCTAATACTAAGCAAAAACTGTTCTATAATTTTTTTTCGAAAACTCGGTACTTTTTGAGTTATTCCTGGTTGAAAATTGGCCATTTTCATTGAAACATAACACCTTTTCAAACGGTTTTTTGCGAATACCCCAAAAACTATGCATCTAACTAGAAAAACCATATAAAAAACATTTTTGTAGCTTATAAAATAACAAAGAGATTCTTTCCTTTATGAATCTTCTAGTTATAACAGAAAAAGAGATATGGTAAGTGAAAAAAACTTGTTTTCTTGGTGCATGCTCAAATCAGTGTATTTAACTTGAAATAACAGAGAAACGGTCGATTTTAATTGTATAATGCTACCAATAACTTTTGTTGTGCATGAAAAGACCTTTAAAATAAGCAATATTAAATGTCGATTACATTCAAACTATGCAAGATAAACTGTAAAAAATTTGATGACTAACGTATTTTAAGAAAAAAATAAGAAGTATATTTAACCCCTCATCCACAAGAATTTAAATGCATCGTGTTTCTTCTACAATACATTTTACTATAGTGTTCTTTTTATGTTCAAAAAGTTGGGCGGGTTTATAATGAATGGTTTTTGAAAAAAATAAGATCAAATTATTGAGCGCATTTTTAAATTTTCTTAAAAATCTTCCTATTTCTCCACGTAACTCGAAAATGATAAGAGTTGCCAAAAAAAAAGATGCCATACAAAAATGTAGGTTTCTTCTAGATAAACATTTTGATTTTATTTTTTATAACAGTATCTCTTATCATTTTCAAGTTACATGGAGAAAAAGGAAGACTTTTAAGAAAATTTAAATATGCGCTCTATAATTTGATCTTATTTTTTTCAAAAACCATTCATTTTAAACCCGCTCAACTTTTTGAACATAAAAATAACACTATAGTAAAATGTATTGTAGAAGGAAAACGATGCATTTAAATTTTTGTGGATGAAGGGTTAAATATACTTCTCAATTTTTTTCTTAAAATTCGTTAGTCATCAATTTTTTGCAGCATATCTCGCTTAGTTTGAATGCAATCGACATTTAATATTGCTTAGTTGAAAGCACTTTTCAAGCACAATAAAAGGTATTGGTAGTAGCATTATACACCTAAAATCGACCGTTTCTCTGCTATTTCAAGTTGAATACACTGATTTGAGCATGCACCAAAAAAACAAACTCTTTTTACTTACCATATCTCTTTTTGTGTTATAACTAGAAGATTGAAGAAGGAACGAATCTCTTTGTTTTTTATGAGCTACAAAAATGTTTTATATAATTTTTTTAGTTAGATGTTTTTGCTTAGAATTAGGTTCTCTAGCAACTTTCGTAGTTGTTTAACCAAAAAATTTTCCACCCCCGAGAAGGGGTGGGAACCGCCCCCAAGACAAAAGCACACATCGGCATAGGGTAGACTTTGAATAAGGAGATATTTTCAGGCTATTCCTAAAATTTCATTAAAATCCATGCAGTAGGATAGAATTCGGAGGTAATAACCTGTTCTTGCTCTCATTGACTGCGCCCTCTAGGAAGACGAAAAAAATGGAAGGCCCAGAACGAGATGTTTAGATGACGTGGAAGACGACCTGAAAACTATGAATGTAAGACAATGTAGGAAAAGGTCACAAGAGAAGTTTGAACGGAAAAGTATAGCCAGACAAGCAAAGACCCATCCATTACCAATTTCACTTTGCTACGTACCTCTTACTAACCGAAATCTTCGTCATCTTCTCGAAAATTAACGCTGCTAACTCTATCAGATTGATTTACACGAATGCGAGATTCGCTTCGGTTTACTCTACCAGCAAAAAGTGTATTTCTATGGTGAACTTCCAAGAGATGCTTTACACTTAAATATACCATAGATATTATAATTAATAAATGACCAAGAGCCCCCACAATTCCCATTACAGAGCACATAATTAAGAGTTTGTAGGAGACCTCTACTTTAGTAACACAGCCACGTGCAAATGCGGTTTCGTTGGTACAGGTTGTATACTTTGGTCTACAACAGCTCAGTACCAGGCCGGTTTCTGTTTGCACGTGAACGTCATTTGTACCATTGTAACCACAACATCGCTGCCTTCTTTGAAAGTTATCGACTTTTTTTTGATAATGAGGCATTTTATAATGGAGATAGCTGAATTCTAGTATCTCTTCAGTCGTTCGTACCACTTTTTGTCGATTCTTCAAATCATCGTATGAATGAGCTATCAGCACTATAGCTATTATTAGTGTTATCGCTAGATATACCCACCGCAACCCTCTACTCTTGGATTGGACTGATATAAAACCTACAGCGTTGCTGGACATCATGAATATTCCTAACACTTTGAACCATTCTTTCGTCGAGGACAATGCTTCAGCTACAATCAGAGTACGCCATCTCACAAATCCAGAAATTATTAAAATGGCTCCCATAATAACTCCTGTTAATATCAAGGTAACTACATAATTATTATAGTAGGCCTTATGGGGCATCACTGGGTAAACATTTATAATTTAAAAACATTAAAACTAAACATTTCAAAATATGACGCTCAAATAAAAACGTCAAAGTCACATAAAAAAATAAATGATTGAAGTAAGATAAACCGTCCCATCATAATATGAATATTCTTGAAATAATCACAGACAAACTTTATGTGGCAGAACAGGTGTGAGGATAGTTTAATAAGCATTTGAAGTTGACTTCAAGGTGGTTAAAGGTTGGTAAGGGATCTTGGAGGCAAAGGAGATTGTCGATAATCCTTTTGCAATAAAAGTCTAAGAAATGCCCACTGATTCCCGACGTTAGTAGGGGTTCTAGGTTCTAGGAATAGAAGTCAGCTCTGCCAGCAAATCCTACTTTCACGTCCACGAACACATTTATGTCGCGTAATCACTGGGTGCATAAAACTGGAACATATCGGCTAAGGGTAGAAGGCCCTACAGAAATCTTCCTGGTCCTCCTAGAATGGGGGTTGGAGCGATGGGTTTGCTCCTCATTCTTCGGAAACAAATTATAGTTGAAAAAATTCGAACAAGTCTTGGACATGGGCTGAAACAAACAACGAACACGGCAAAGAAAAAGGTAGGTACCTACCTACCTATATGAATTTAGGTTGCTGTTCGAACGTACAGGGAATTCGAACAAAGGATACTGAAGTCTTCAGAGAAATATCAACATACAACATGGATATCGCAGTCCTCAGTAAAACATAGAAGAAAGGAGAAGGTAACGAAATAAAAGGAGATTATGTACATTTCTACAGCGAAGTCAAAAAAGAAAAACGAGGAAAAGCGGGCGTTTCCATAGCAATCAAGAAACGATATTAGAAAAATATTAAGAACTGGTCTGCCATCAACGAAACAATAATCGAAATGAAACTAAAACTACGAGGACAAGACCTGATAATAGTAGGTATTGTAACAATAAAACGAGCAGTTCGTCTATACGAAATTTATTTATACAAGCTTACAGGTCGAATTTATCTTATACACTAACTTACTCCTAAAAATTAGAGTCATTATATATATTGAATACAAAAATACCAGATAGGTTCCGAACGTTCCAGAAAAACGGAACCGCCCATCCCTAGTAATCCGTGGCCTTGGCTGCCGAACATTCACGAGAATTCATTTCCTCGCTGCTCGCTGCGTCATTCATATGTATATTTCGATAAACATCTGGTTGTCGAGATGGGACCTGTTACACAGGGGTTGGTCAACAGTATTCTTTTGTTACACTGCTCCCCTCTTAAGATCTCAGCGTCCCGATTAGCAACTCTAGATCAAAGGCCCAGGATGGCGGAATCTACAGGACTCTCCAGCTCTGCATACACCCTTCAAGAAAAAACAACAGTCTACTGTTTTTGAAGGGTACGACATCTTCGGGTTAATGCAACACACAGTAATTCGTACGATCGTAGGCCGGTTTCTCGGAAGATTATTTCTACTGCATGGCCTATTTTTGGTAAAGCCAAATTTTTGATGTCATAATTACACATGATTTTCTTCAAATTCGTTAGAGCACGCCATATGCTCTCGTAGCTTGGCGTGTCCATATAAGACTTCCTGGTCACCATATACAGCAAAGATCGAGGACCATCTTCTAATCGCAGTAGTCTTCCAATTTTAGGCTGCTGATTTCTTAACTCGTCCAGGCGGCCGATCTTTCTATTGGATACGGACGAGATTCCTTTAGTCATCTCGAGGTCTTGGGCAACACAATGGGCTGTGAGACGTCTTCCTGAACACTAAACAGATCTTGATAAGCTTATGTGGTCACGCCGAATCTAGCACTCTTTCTTTCTGCGTAATTTGACACAAATTCTTTAAAACTTCTTTCATCTCATGTTGGAGGACTCATGCTTCTTCCATTTCATTTGAGCCAGCATATGGTGCCAGACGATTTATGTGAATAAATTTTGGTTTACCGTTTGGCAACTTCTTAATGCTGTATATTACGTCATTTATTTTCTTCTTAACTTCATACGGCCCTTCCCATTGTCTTTGTAGTTTGGGACATAAGCCTCGACGACGTTGTGGATTATAAAGCCAGACAAGATCACCTACTTCGAAGCTTTCATTCTTGTTTCGAGAATCATATTGATCTTTCATTCTGTCACTGGCTATCTGGATGTGTTGTCGGGCAAGTTCATGAATGCTGTTCATTCGTAACTTCAGGCGGTCGACATATTCTTTGCCTGCAACATGTTCCTCGGAAGGTCTGCAGCCAAACTCTAGGTCGCAGGGCAAACGAACTTCACGACCCAACATCAGGCCGGTTGGTGTCTGACCTGTAGTTTCATTCACGGCCGAGCGGTAGGCCATTAGGAATAAATGAATATGCTGGTCCCAATCTCTCTGATGTTCAGATACAACTTTGGACAAGTGTTTACTCATCGTTCGGTTCATCCTCACGACCATTCCATCTGATTGAGGATGCAGGGGTGTCGTTCTGGTCTTATTGACACCAATCAATTTACAAACGTTTTGGAAAAGGGCTGACTCAAAGTTTCACCCTTGGTCGGAGGGGATCTCCAAGGGAATACCAAATCGGCTGAAGAATTCTGTCTCAAGTACCTCTGCAACGGTAGCAGCTTCTTGATTTGGTAATGCATAGGCCTCAGTCCATTTCGTAAAATATTCCATGGCTACCAGGATGTATTTATTTCCAGCATCGGTTTCTGGAAATGGACCTGCAATGTCGATTGCTACTCTTTCCATAGGACTACCACCCTTATACTGTCTCATGGGTGCTCTCTTTTTACCAACTGAACCATTACTGGATGCACACAGTCCACATTTCCGGCACCATCTTCTTACATCATCTTTACATTTCCGCCAATAGAACCGTTCTCGAACCTTTTGTAGAGTCTTCGTAATACCAAAGTGTCCACCTGATGCACCGTCATGCAACTGACGCAATACTTCTGACACTTTACTTTTAGGTATTAGGTACAATCAACTGAAGCTTAGATTCTGTACCATCATCACGACGAATTTCGCTTTATGGCCAATACAAATACCCACAAAGCCACAAAGGTAAATAAAGAAATCGCATATTCTAATACAATGGGCGAATCCAGTACCGGTGCTAGGGTATAAGGTGCCCGCCTTCAAAGCTAGCATAGGCGCTCTTTGATTTTTTTTAATTGGTATTTTGTCTAACACCAGCAGAAAAATTAGCTCATTTTGGCGCCCCGCAAACAGGGGTGCCCGCCTGCAGTGCATCCCTTACAGGCCCGTTATCGCCGGCCCTGAGTCAATCAATCGAAAACCTTAAAAAGGAATTCGATGATGGTTTGAATAAAATTTACTTGGTATTAGGTCTACCAGTGGCGGCTCGTGGCTTTAGGGACAGGGTCGGCAAGGTTTTGTCTCCTCAGATAGGTATGCCATCTAATTAAAAGGCTTCAATTTCATAGAAGATTTTTTGTTTTTGTTTTCTTTTATTTTTTTTATTTTTTTTTTGTTTTTTTTTGTAAACCTGTTTATAAATTAACTCTAGTCTATGTTGTTTCGAAGTAGCAAAATGGGTTATAACGTCATTGTAAAATTTATTATTGTTTTGGAGAGGTTTTAAAAGTTTTTTTCTATTGACATTTGAGACAAGTTTGACATTCTCTCTTGTTTCATGGTGTTTCGACAATACATTTTGACTTTTTTGAAACAAGAGAAATCCCGTTCATTTGAGGCAGAATTTGCCCACATTTGAGCACAATAATTTATTAAATTCGGGAACAGTTTGTTGTACCTAATGAATTGCAGTATATAAAATTAAACATATTTTGTAAGTTATCCCACCTTCCGAAAATATTTAGATCAGCATGTAAAACTGTTAATCCGTTTTCTTATGTTATATGATTAAAGAATGATGGATAATTTTTAATGAACTTGTTAATACATAGATATTTTGAAAATTCCTTGTAAATAATAATTGAGTTATCCTTCCGCTCAAAAAGGTCCGGAACATTGCTTAAATAATCAAAATGTCAAAAAATTAAGAAAAACTTCGATCTTTTTCTTCGTTTTTTTGATTTTAACTTTCAAAATATTCACTTCATAGAAAAGTTACACTGACATAAAAGTTGGGTAACTAAATTTCCTACAATATAGGATTGGTTAAAAATTTTAAAAAGTGTCATCCTTGTTGCAATACAGCAATAATTGCGAAAAAAACATAAAAAATAAGTACATATTCGCATTTTACGTTTTTCAACCACTTATGCTAACACTTACGACCTTCATGTTTTAAGCAGAAAACCTTTATGATATAATAAAACAATACTGTAAATTTAATTAACATCGATTTAATACATTTTGCAAAATAAATTTTGCAATCCAGCTTTTGCAAGAAAAATTAATTTTTTCAAAATGTTGCAGTACTGACAATAAAGCAGATAGCAAGTTGAATTTTTTTTACATATAGAAGAAAGGCACAGTATTCTTCTATACGTAAAAATAAATTCAACTTGCTGTCTGCTTCATTTTCAGTTCTGCAACATTTTGAAAAAATTTTTTGAATACTTTTAAAGTTATAATCAAAAAATGAAGAAAAAAATCGAATTTTTCCTTTATTTTTGGACATTTTGATTATTTAAACAATGTTCAGGACCTTTTTGAGTGGGAGGATAACTCAAATATTATTATATGAGTTATTTTCAAGCAATTTCTGCAAACAAATATGAGTCACCTCTCAACGTCCAAATTAAATCTCAACGTCCAAGTACGTGTCTCTTTGCCGTTTGCAGATCACCGCTGTGTTCGGCAGATTGTTTTTCTGCCGTACTTGTCATTAAAATAAATACGGGGAATGTATAATTGGTTGCCTATCGGCTAATATTCCGTAGCGTCTTATTACAACCAAATCTTAAATCGGGGTACGGCTAGCCGAAGAGGACTGGAAGAGGACCATGAATTCACACAACCGCAATCGGGTGTATGGCTGGCTAGGATCCTTAATTTGAAAAGTCTCTTACGCACAGCGCACAGGGATCACTTAACGTATCAGATCGTTCGAATTCTTTTAAAAACAATGAATAAAATTTAGTCTGTATTATCTCACAGATATTTTTTTTATTTCACAGAAACGAATATCATCAACTCTGATTAACTTATATATTTAAAAAAATCTATAATGTGTCAATAAATGTGTGGGTCGGCACTGCCGACCCTGCCGACCCTGACCAGCCGCCACTGGGTCTACGCTACTTTTAGAAAGCGAGTATAAAAAACTAATTTAAGGTTAAAGAAGCACAAGAATTGCGAAGATTCGGCAAAGAACTATCATCTAAACTTTATCGAAGACTCAATCGATATGAATTATTAAACATTGGAGAAAATGAACATCTGATAGCCAAAAGACACACTAACAAAGAGGAAATCAAATTTTTTGTGAAGAAATGAAGAAATTTGGTTCTAAAAATTTTTGTGTTTAAAACTTATTTTTATCTGCATTTTTTTAAATAAAATTAGAAGTTTTGTTATGTGGGTATTTGTATTTTTATTTACATCATTTATCTTATATATGTTTATATACATCGTTTATATCCATCATTTTTATTAACGTATTTTTATTTACATTTTTTAAATAAAATTAGAAGTTTCGCTTTGTGGGTATTTGTATTGCCCATAACGCAAAAAATCGTCGTGTGTGTCCGACGGTCTTCGTAGTTTCGCATTGTGGGTCTTCGCATTATATCCACAACGCGTTCTGTGCATGTCAAAAATTCCAGAAACGCGATGAGAGAAATAAACGAAATTCACAACGCGTTGTGGGTGTAAATTTCTGTCAAGGCCGAATACGGTTATTGAGTACAACGTTATACTATACACGGATTAACGCCACCTATTAACGCCACCTGATGCGTACATATAGAGTATAGAGAATGCTGAAGGAGACATCGATTCACCGTCTAACATTCCAG
The DNA here is from genome assembly GCF_917563875.1 of Diabrotica virgifera virgifera. Classification (NCBI taxonomy): domain Eukaryota; kingdom Metazoa; phylum Arthropoda; class Insecta; order Coleoptera; family Chrysomelidae; genus Diabrotica; species Diabrotica virgifera. Next base: position 116,140,336 of record NC_065446.1, on the reverse strand, counting down.
AATTGCGGACTAAAATTAAAAATTTTTTGTGCCAGAGGGCACGAGCATTTTTAACATCTGTTTTATCGGGAACGTCGTCGTAAATAATGATTGCAAAGCTATATCATGTATACTAAATACATAAATATTCATAAACATTTCAATATTCAATTCAGTGTTGTTTTGAAGATATTTTCTTGTGGCATTTTTGTAATTAACAATTTTTAATGGGTAATAAGTCACAATTTTACTAAAAATGATTTTATTAACGTTTCGACGACGTCCAAATCGGATGTCGCTGTCAAAATACAAAAAATATTATTAAGTTAAACAAAATGTTGTTGCTTAGTAAAAAATTCTTCCAATAATTTATTTAATCTGACTCATTAATATCGGCAATTCAGAAATATATTATACATTCTAAAGTAAAAGACTTTGAAATTATATTGCCAATATTTATGAGTTGCGCTCCTGGGACGACTTTACTGAAAGATTGTTCATTCGATTATATGAAATCAACCCCAACTCAAGAATATCCGTCACAAAAAATCATAGAATGTGATCTGTCTTTAAAAAGATAACCACATGCAATGGTGACAGTAAAATTCTCGCGTTAGAGATTCCATAGTAAATCACAAGGGAAAACCAGGAAAAACCTCGTGACACTATCCCGACATCGTAAGTATTAGGTCTTACTTTAGTTTACTCTCAAAACTAATACCAAATTTTGACCTTAATATGTACATACATATGTATATAAATAATACTAAAATATAAAATGTACTAACTCGATATGTTATTGATTTACTAATCGTGGTATTTTCTTTCTATTGACTTCCTCCTTCAGTATATTCTACCGAGGAATTTGCGACACAATTGGTTTCATTTAGCATAATTAGAGCCGCTTCTTTGATTTTTCTCTTTTTACTATCTGTTTCTTTCAGGACTATACTTGAATCTCTCATCTGAACTCTATGTTCATTATCCCATGCGTGTTGACATATTTGAGATCTATCAAATTCTCTATTTTTAATATAAGACTGATGTTCACTTATTCTAACGTTTAATGGTCTTGATGTTATGAGTTATGATGTTTCACCTAAATCAAATTGTTCGCATTCACAAGGTATTTTATAAATACAATTATTTGTTCTTTGTTGTTGACTGTCAGGTTTAGTTTTAGTTAGAATAGATCTCAACAACAATAGAAACAACGAACACATTGAGATCTATTCTATCTAAAACTAAACCTAACAGTGAACAAGAAAGAACAAAGAATTGTATTAATAAAATTCTTTGTGAATGCGAACAATTTTATTCAGGTGAAACATCAAGACCATTAAACGTTAGAATAAGTGAACATCAGTCTTATACTAAAAATAGAGAATTTGATAGATCTCAAATACGTCAACACGCATAAGATAATGAACATAGAGTTCAGTGGAGAGATTCAAGTATAGTCCTGAAAGAAATATATAGTAAAAAGAGAAAAATCAAAGAAGCGGCTCTAATTATGCTAAATGAAATCAATTGTGTCGCAAATTCCTCGGTAGAATGCAGTAGGATGTGGTTACCCATACTAAAAGAGGGAGTCAATAGAAAGAAAATACCACGATTAGTAAATAAATAACATATCGAGTTAGTACATTTTTTATTTTATATTTTAGTATTATTTATATATATATATATATATATATATATATATATATATATATATATATATATATATATATTGTTATATTTCTATTTGATATGAAAATTAAATTTTGATAATTATAAACAGAGTTCAATTTAATATAAAATATTTCCAATTTTCTCAACCACGGGCATATAAATTTAGAACAACCTGTATACAACAAATTGTTATATTTAATTTTAAGAAGTGATTAGAATAAGCGTACGAAACTCGGAACAATGTGCTTAGATAAACAAAGTGAATGACGCGTACCATTATCGTTCTTCTCGGAAGGTCGATCATTAGCCTATGCTAAATAAAACTCAGTGAAATAGATGATAGTTCATTATTGTTTTTCGCGGAAGGTTTCGATCATTAGCCTATGCTAAATAAGACTCATTTGAAAGAGAGAATAGGTCATTAAAATTTGTAAATAGTTAGAAAGTATTTTAGAATGGGAATTAAATATTTTCTTTTGAAATCCATTAAGCATATTTAGAAAGATTAAAAATTGGTTTTGAGGAATATTACGAATGAGAGTTGGTGGTGGAAGATTGATTTGTGAATCTGGAAGGGATATTTAGAAAGTAGGGGAATGGATGACAAAGTGAGATCAGAATGTTTTGAGCTGTCGAGAAGTGAAGTCGAGTAGTAGACGGTAGTGTTCGAGGAGTGAGATAGCCGGTGTAGTTCCGTGAGTGTGGAGTATCTATCGTGGAACGAGAAGTAGGCCAGGTCGAGAGTAAAAGAACCTCCTTGAGCCCAGAGTGTCCCGGTAGCTGATAGCAGTTTCGAAAAAGGTAGAACACAGCATCACGACAAAAGCAGGAACGAGAGCTATTCGAGCTAGTTTTTCAAAAGAGAACATCACTGGAAGCCAGGACGAGGTTTGATCGCAGCCAAGGATAGCAGGAAAGGGTTTTGTGTGAGGACATTTTCAGTTCACCAGGAAAAGGTCAGTCTCATTTGTTTGGACATGAATGTATGGGTTTTTCGTATTAAATTCCACATAAAAAATTGAATAACATAATCAATAATATCAGAAAAGCTTCATCAAACTTAAATAGAGTTGTTCCTAATAACTCCTAATAGTTAAATGTTAATAAAAACTTTCAATTGAAAACCAAAAGGAAATAAGATTCCCATTTGTAAATGTTATGTTTAAGAATAATAAGAAATAGCAAATATCAAGCATTGATTGCCTTTTAAATAAAATAAAAAATATTTTGATTATAATTGTAACCCATATGTGTATTTTTTTACTCTTTTCTTTTCTATCCCGATTAGGAACCATTAAGAAATATTTAGAAACCACGGAAGTAAGTAATTAATTTATAATTCGCCCTGAGATTGAAAACATATTGATATGTGATCTGGTTAATTAATTGGATTAGTATTAATACATTGATTAAATTAAGTAATATATAAGAATATTATCTCATATCAATAATCAAGATCACTTCAACTGTCGTCCAACGTGGAAAGCATTGTAAAGTATTTCTAGTGGCAAATTTGAAGGATAGAAAGAGTAAAGCCGGTATTTGAAAATTTATATGCCTGTGGTAAAAAGTGAGATACTTACATTTGATAACATAAAATTTTAGATCTCTTTAGGTACAAATTTTACATAACTGATTTAATATTTTATTTTTACGATATTTACATTTGATATATTTATTGACAATTTATAATATTTGGGTAAAAAAAAAGTCGTATTGGTAACATACTAGTAAAATTTCATATTTGGCGGGGATAATACTTCTTGAAAACAAATGTCTGTGACAAGAAGCCAAAGCAAGGATAACAAAAAACAAAAAGAACATTCAGACCAAGAAGATATTTTAGACACGACAATCATGGCATCAGAACAGCAAGAATTATCAGGAATAGATAAACTATTACAACTGATGCAACTCCAGTCACAAAAACTGGATGACAATCAAAGAGAAACAAAACAAGCAATGGATGAAGCAAAAAGGACGATGGATGAAAATCAACGTGAAACAAAACAAGCCATGGAAGAAACATCAAAGAAAATGGATAAAGTGGATCAAAAAATGGATGAAACACAGCAAAAAATGGATGACAATCAAAAAGAAACAAAACAAGCAATAGAAGAGAACAATAAGAAAATAGAGGAACGCATAGAAAAGTATGAAAAGGAAATAAAAGGATGTTTGACAACAATGAAAAACGAGATAGAACAGCAAGAAATGAAAATTAAAGATCACATGCAAGAACAAGAAATAAAAATGAAGGAGTTAACGAATTGCCAGAAAAAAGAAATGGAAAGTTTGGAAAACAAGTTGGAAAATGCTATTCAAGTAGACAGAGAAGAAGTGGAAAAAAGAATCACAGAAATAGAAAAACAAGTCACGGAAAACAGGACGCAACAGAATGTCGGAGAAAGAAGAGAAATGGTTATACATAGCACAGATGACGTGAAGATAAGGTTTGGCGGGGATGTAAGAAGATTACACCCAGTGCCGTTCATAAATAGCCTGAAAAAGAAAATACAGCACATCGGAAATTTCGATACAGCAAAAGAAACTATCAGAAACCATCTCAAATATGAAGCAAGCCTATGGTTCGATAGTAAAGAAGAAGAATTCGGCAATTGGCAACAATTTGAACAAAAATTTTTGAATTATTTCTGGGGAAAGGTCCAACAATTGGAAATTAACAAGGAATTGCAAAATGGGAAATACAATGATAGGATGGGTGTATCAGAAAGGACATATGCTTTGCAAATTTACAATAATGCAAAACATTTACAATATAATTACTCATCGGAACAATTAGTCGAACTGATTGCAAGACATTTCGAGGAAACGCTGGAAGACCATATCACATTGCAAAATTACAAAGACATAGATAGTTTATGCCAATTCCTACAAATAAGAGAATCACGTCTAAGAGAAAGAAAATCAAGAAGGTCGCGAGAAGATTACAGGCCCCGAGAAACACAAGATTACCGAGATAGAAATCAAAATAGGAGGGACTATACAAGACGAGATTTTAATCCCAGAAGGGAAAACGAAAATAGAGACAACGGAAGAGGAAATTATGAACAAAGAAATAGGCAATGGAATGAGGACAGAAATCGAGAATACCAGAATAGAAACACCACACGCTCAAATCAAGAAAACAGAAATAATGGTAGACAAAATGAACAGGGATATCGAGAAAACCGAAACAGATCCGACAGACCAAGAGAAAATAGAAGAGAAGTAAATAATACCCAGACAGATGAATATGACGGAGAGAGACATTATGACGAAAATATAAACAACGATGAGCAACCGGCGTCTTTTCACGACGGCGCTCACTAAAAACCAAAAATCAAACAGGAATCTTTTGTCACCCCAAGGAGTTTATTAAATTGGCAGGAAACAACGAAAAGAAAAATGGAGTTAATTTAAAATTTGTGGATGGATTTATCAACGAGAAACCAATTAAAATTATGATAGACACTGGATCTGAAATAACATTGGTCAACAGAAAACTAATAGAAGAAGTTAACTTAACAAATTTAATTTATAAAATACCTAGGGTAAATTTAGTGGGCGCAAACAAACGGACATTGGCAACTATAAATGAAGGCATACGAGTAATGGTACGACTGGGCAAGAATATGTATGCACTACAATGTGTAATAATGCCGAACATGTCACATGACATGATAGTAGGAGTGGACGAATTGGCAGAAAAACATGTAGTGATAGATTTTAAAAATAATACGATGAAACTAACAGAAGAAAAAGAAAAAGAACAGGACAAGGAACATGAGAAACAAAATACGGACGAATCAGGTAAAAAACAAACAGTGGAAATGAATTTGGCAGCGAAGCAAGGACAAAGAAGAAAAAGGAGAAAAGGTCAGAAAAAGATAAAAGAAAATGAAACCTGTGGCTCCTCAAAAGAAGAGTTGAGCCCAGAAGAAGAAAATTTGAGAGTATCAGAAACAAAGGAAACCTGGGATTCCTCAAAAGAAGAGACGGGCTCAGGAGAAGAAGAAATAAAGCTAAAAAATGAAAGTGAAAAGAATATGATTGAAACAGTGGTATTTGAAGAGGAGGTATATGCAAACGAGGATGCAGAATGCACGGTAAACATGTGTGAAGAATCTAAGAAAAAAGACAGAAAATTGATATGTGGAGAAGGGAAAGAAAAAGAATTGCGGTTGATGTTAAGAAACTACGAAAATTTGATCAATGAGGAAAACAGAGTGGCTAAAAAGTACGAACATTCATTTGAGGTGAAAAACTTGGGAAATTTTCGATCAAAGACTTACCCGATTCCATACAAGTATCGACAAGAGGTGAAAGAAGAAATAAATAAAATGTTGGAAGATCAAATCATCGAAAGATGTGATTCACCGTATGTTAACCCGATTGTGATAGTAAAGAAAAGCAGTGGAGAATTGAGATTATGTTTAGATGCCAGGAATATCAACCAGCACACTGTATCACAATATGAATCACCTCTAAACATCGAGGCCATTTTTGGAAGAATCACCGGGTCACACATATTTTCGAAAATTGACTTAAAACACAGTTTTTGGTTGATACCGTTAGCTGAAAAGTGTAGAAACTACACCGCTTTTTCTATTGATGGTATTGTCTACCGGTTTAAGGTAGTGCCGTTTGGATTGCAGAGTGCTTGTGCTGCACTCGTCCGAGCTCTACATACCATTTTGAATCGCCACGAAGATTTCATAGTTCATTATATCGATGATTTATTAATTTTTTCACAAGATACTCAGAGTCATCTGAAACACATAGAAATAATTCTGGAAGAATTGGACACAGCGGGATTGAAATTAAACATTGAAAAATGTCAATTTTTTCAAAAAGAAGTCATTTATTTGGGTTTTCAATTGGACACCAAAACAGTAAGATTATCCGAAGACAGAGTCAAGCTCATAGATGAATACCCAAGACCAAGGAATTTGAAAACATTGAGAGGTTTTCTTGGCACGATTAATTATTTTAAAAAACTGATTCCCGATTTGAGCCAAAAGGAAATCCCTCTGATAAAGTTGCTTAAAAAAGGAATAAAATGGAATTGGAAAGAAGAACAGGAGGAAGCTTTCGAAACATTAAAACGAGAATTCGCAAAAGGAACGAAAATATACCACCCCATTTACAATTTACCTTTTATACTCCGAACTGATGCGTCCATACAAAAATTTGCAGGAGTTCTGTCTCAAATACAGAACGACCAAGAAGTGCCGATATGTTTTATATCGGGAGTGACTAAAACACATGAGAGAAAATATAGTGTTACAGAATTGGAGTTTGCCAGTGTACTATATTGCGTAAACAAATTGAGGTTTTACTTATTGGGAGCAAAATTCACAATCGAAACAGACCATGCAGCTTTAGTACATATCATGAAGAATAGATTAGTAAATAATAGAATACATAGAGGCATTCTATTATTACAGGAGTATGATTTTGAGTTCCGATATATAAAAGGAAAAGACAACATAATAGCCGACGCTCTAACACGGGATGAGGACACGGGAAAAAAGGAAACAATTACTCTACAGGTGGGACTAAATAGATTAATACAAGAAGAAGGGATATATTCGTTAAATGAGATAAGGACAAACCAAGAAGACCTAGAGGAAAGAGAGAAAAGAAGAGCGGAAGTAGAAAATGACATATATTTTAAGAGAATAGACGGAAAGGAACTATATTTAGTGACACAGACATTGGCCGAAAAGATAATAAAGAAATTACATGAGGACAATGGGCATATCGGTAGCAGAAAAGTTTGGCTCGTTTTTAGGGAAAATTACATCAGCCGACAGGATTACCGCATTGCAAAGGAAATTACCCAGAAGTGCGATGTATGTCAAAAATATAAGAGTCGGAATTTCAAAAACGAAAATGTTGCCAAAAATATTGAAGCCCGAAACAAACTAGACATTGTAGCAATAGATATGTTAAGCGATCTAATTATGACCACTAAAAGGAACAAACATATTCTGGTAATGGTGGATGTGTTTTCAAAATACGTAAAATTATATAGTTGCCGCACCACAAAGGGGGAGGAGATATTAAGAAAAATCGACAATTTTATAGCCATAGTAGGAACACCAAAAAAGATTCTACTGGACAATGCAACGTATTTCCGAAATGATCGTTTCAAGGGACAACTTCGAGAACGAGGAATAGAGACAAATTTTGTCAGCATCAGGCATCCACAGAGTAATCCTTCGGAACGATTCATACAGGAAGTGACGAAATTTCTTCGCATTGCAACAGATGGTCAACATCGCCACTGGGACAGGAAAATGGCGGAAATAGAAAGGTATCTAAATACAATTCCGAGCACAGTAACAAAAGAGACCCCAGAATACATCATGAAGGGTGTATTGCCGATAAGGCCATGGGAAGACCAAGAGCCAAAAGAATATCAACAGGTGATTGAAACCGTACAGAGAAGATTACGGCGAAGCAACGAAAAATATATCCAAAGACAGGAACAAAATAGAAAAAGAAGACCAGTGACTTTCCAAAAGGGTGAAAAAGTACTCGTGAGGGCATTACGAGTATCAAATCTTCCTGGGGGCATTTGCGCAAAGTTGATGCCTGTTTTCGAAGGCCCGTACATCGTGAATAATAAAAATGGGATAAATAGTTATGAGTTGAGGCACAGGAACTCGGAAAAGATCCGAGGAATTGATAATATTCACGATGTATACAAATATCACGAATAAAAGACAGAATTACATGAAGTAGATAGTAAGTTAGGATATAAGACGTAGATTAAAGTAAGGAAATATACAGGGAGTTGGTTTTGCCTCGAGAAAATTTATTTAAAAATGCAGATAAATTTTATCGAATACAAGGCGGGGATTTGTTATATTTCTATTTGATATGAAAATTAAATTTTGATAATTATAAACAGAGTTCAATTTAATATAAAATATTTTCAATTTTCTCAACCACGGGCATATAAATTTAGAACAACCTGTATACAACAAATTGTTATATTTAATTTTAAGAAGTGATTAGAATAAGCGTACGAAACTCGGAACAATGTGCTTAGATAAACAAAGTGAATGACGCGTACCATTATCGTTCTTCTCGGAAGGTCGATCATTAGCCTATGCTAAATAAAACTCAGTGAAATAGATGATAGTTCATTATCGTTTTTCGCGGAAGGTTTCGATCATTAGCCTATGCTAAATAAGACTCATTTGAAAGAGAGAATAGGTCATTAAAATTTGTAAATAGTTAGAAAGTATTTTAGAATGGGAATTAAATATTTTCTTTTGAAATCCATTAAGCATATTTAGAAAGATTAAAAATTGGTTTTGAGGAATATTACGAATGAGAGTTGGTGGTGGAAGATTGATTTGTGAATCTGGAAGGGATATTTAGAAAGTAGGGGAATGGATGACAAAGTGAGATCAGAATGTTTTGAGCTGTCGAGAAGTGAAGTCGAGTAGTAGACGGTAGTGTTCGAGGAGTGAGATAGCCGGTGTAGTTCCGTGAGTGTGGAGTATCTATCGTGGAACGAGAAGTAGGCCAGGTCGAGAGTAAAAGAACCTCCTTGAGCCCAGAGTGTCCCGGTAGCTGATAGCAGTTTCGAAAAAGGTAGAACACAGCATCACGACAAAAGCAGGAACGAGAGCTATTCGAGCTAGTTTTTCAAAAGAGAACATCACTGGAAGCCAGGACGAGGTTTGATCGCAGCCAAGGATAGCAGGAAAGGGTTTTGTGTGAGGACATTTTCAGTTCACCAGGAAAAGGTCAGTCTCATTTGTTTGGACATGAATGTATGGGTTTTTCGTATTAAATTCCACATAAAAAATTGAATAACATAATCAATAATATCAGAAAAGCTTCATCAAACTTAAATAGAGTTGTTCCTAATAACTCCTAATAGTTAAATGTTAATAAAAACTTTCAATTGAAAACCAAAAGGAAATAAGATTCCCATTTGTAAATGTTATGTTTAAGAATAATAAGAAATAGCAAATATCAAGCATTGATTGCCTTTTAAATAAAATAAAAAATATTTTGATTATAATTGTAACCCATATGTGTATTTTTTTTACTCTTTTCTTTTCTATCCCGATTAGGAACCATTAAGAAATATTTAGAAGCCACGGAAGTAAGTAATTAATTTATAATTCGCCCTGAGATTGAAAACATATTGATATGTGATCTGGTTAATTAATTGGATTAGTATTAATACATTGATTAAATTAAGTAACATATAAGAATATTATCTCATATCAATAATCAAGATCACTTCAATATATATATATATGTACATATTAAGGTCAGAATTTGGTATTAGTTTTGAGAGTAAACTAAAATAAAACCTAATACTTACGATGTCGGTATAGTATCACGAAGTTTTTTCCTGGTTTCCCTCGTGATTTACTATGGCATCTCTAACGCGAGAATTTTACTGTCACTATTACATGTGGTTGTCTTTTTAAAGACAGATCACATGCTATGATTTTTTTGCGACGGATACTTGAGTTGGGGTTGATTTCATGTAATCGAATGAACTATCTTTCAGTAAAGTCGTCCCAGCAAACGCAACTCATAAATATTGGCAATATCATTTTAAAGTCTTTTACTTTAAAATGTATAATATATGTCTGAATTGCCGATATAAATGAGTCAGATTAAATAAATTAATAGAAGAATTTTTTACTAAGCAACAACATTTTTGTTTAATTTATTAATATTTTTTGTATTTTGTAAAATTGTGGCTTATTACCCATTAAAAATAGTTAATTCAATTCAGTACTGTTTATTTTGCTGCATGCTGTATTTGCGGATAACCTAGAAGACCTACAAGTCTTTACGAACAAATTAACGCATTACAATCTACAATATGGATTCAATATAACATATAACCGCAAAGAAGACAAAGCTCATGACAATTAGCAAGAAAAAGATAATAGGAGGTCAACCAAACCCCAATAGAAAGAGCGAGGCACTATAACTACTTCGGCACCATAATAAATAAAGAATGGACCAACAACCAGGAGACAAGAACGCGCATCGGAAAAGCTAAATCCACCTTCAACCGGATGGGAGCTTTCCTCAAGAGCCACAACATCTCTCTTGGCATAAAAGTAAGAATGCTGCTTCTCTGTCCTTTTTCGTGTGAATCCTGTGTTGAATCGTAGACCTTGAACGAAGATATGTGCAGAAGATTGGAAATATTTGAAAATTTAAAAACGTAAATTTCTAAATAGGCGTATTCGGCAAATGAATAATCTCATATCTAGAAACTTAAGCCTTTCCGGTCTCATGAACTTTTATGGGTGACGACAATAAACTATAATACTTTGTACGTGACTATTGAAAGATTTGAGAATTGAAATTTGCCAAATTTTAGAACAATATTTCTAAATCTAAAACCCATTTAATGTGACTACCACACTCTCGGCGAAGTTACTTCTGCAAAGTTGTCCGAAGTCCGAAGTGTAGTAGTCTGTGAACTATGTTTGTTATTTCTCATCTTAGTTACTGTCGTATGCTTATGTCATGTTATTCTAATTTCATTAATCACCTCATGCTGATTTCTTGTATATTAAAACCTAGTTTATAAAGGTTTTGCAGTTTCATTACAATTTAATATACAAGAAATATCAAATATGGATAAGCTGCTACGACCAGACAAATTCGATGCAGATCCAAACTCTTCTAGATCGTCTCAAGAATGGATACATTGGAAAGCTACTTTTGAAAACTTTATTTCCTCTGTAGTTGATGTCTCAGAGAAGGATAAATTCAAACTACTAGTAAATTACGTGAGCAACAATATCTATGAACTTATCTCTGATTGTACAAAGTATTCTGAAGCCAAAAGTATTCTCGAAGCAGTTTTTGTTAAACCCAAAAATGAAATTTTTGCCAGACATATCCTAATGACTAAAAGACAACATACTGGTGAAAATATAGATCAATACGTTCAACATCTTAAGGTGCTTTCCAAAGACTGTAATTTTCTAGCCGTTTCTGCAGACCAAAATAAAGAAGATTATATAAGGGACTCTTTTAGTAGTGGGTTTCTTTCTAATGACATAAGACAACGTTTACTAGAAAACAACAGTATTACTCTGCAAGATGCCATACTGAAAGCCCAGTCTCTGGAGTCAGCTTCAAAACACTCTGAGGCTTATATAACTCCTGTACAAATTATTAATGCGGTTTCATCCGAAACCAGAGAGCAAACTAATTATACTTCTGCAGCTGTGAAAATGTTACTTGGAAATGTTACTTTTGTGGATCAACTGAAAGACATCCTCTTAGCCTATGTCCTGCTAGAGACAAATTTGCAAGAACTGCTCGAAAGTTGGACATTTTTCCAAGGTATGTAGGCTTCAGATGTCCAATTCAGCGTCAGCTGCCGTTTTAGCTACTACTACATCTAGTTTGAATCTTAGAACTCTTGCTGCGGCTCCTCAATACTTATCTAAAAGTGTTATTAAAATAAAGGTGAATGGAAATACAGCTGAAAGTTTAATACACACAGGTAGTTCTGAGTCATATATCAGTCATAATTATGCATTGTCTATAAAAGTGAAAACATTTGGAAGTCATGCAAGCATACTAATGTCTTCAACAGCTATGGCAAACTCAGATTGACTATCTCAGGACCTTGCTTTGTTAATTTAGAAATAAACGGACATTCCTATAAAAATGTCAAATTATCAATAATTCAAGATTTATGTGCTGATGTATTAATAGGTCACGACTTGCTTAAACAACATTCTTCTCTAGAAATCACTTTTGCTGGCTCAAAAATACCTTTAGTTATCGACCGTGTGGATAATATCTGTAGTTTGGCATACTTAAATATAGAGCCGCCCAAATTATTCTCCAATCTATCAAATGAGTGCAAACCAATAGCAATAGCAACTAAATCAAGAAAATTTTCAACTGAAGATAGAAAATTCATAACTGACGAGATAAAGAATCTCCTATTGAATGGAATCATAGAAGAAAGCAACTCTCCTAGGCGTGCACAACTACTTATTACAAAAAGTGAAATGCACAAAAAGCGAATGGTGGTAGATTATTCACAAACGATTAATAAATTTACTTACTTAGACCTATCCTCTCCCAGATGTTGAAGATATTGTTAGAAAAGTAGCAAGATATTCTGTGTTCAGTACAATTGATCTTAAAAATGCGTACCATCAAATTCCAATAAAAAATGAAGAGTAAATATACACTGCTTTTGAAGCCAACGGCCAACTATATCAATTTTGCCGGATTCCTTTTGGGGTAACCAACGGAGTGGCCTGCTTTCTAAGGGTTATCGATGGTATTATTAAATCCGAAAATTTAAAGGGAGTATATGCCTATCTTGATGATATTACTGTTTGTGGATTAAATCAACAACAGCATAATGAAAGTCTTAATAAATTTATGGAAGTAGCGAAGAAATACAATTTAACAACAAAACAAAATAAAAGTTCTTATACACTAAATTCAATCAAACTTTTGGGTTATCAAATAGAGAATCAGACCTTAAAACCTGATCTTGAAAGACTTGATCCTTTAAAGACAAAGAAGTTACCCTTACCAAACGATTCACAATCACTAAAGAGAGCTGTTGGAATGTTTGCACATTATTCCAAATTTATTCCACAATTTTCAGACAAGATACAAAAACTAGTCACATGCAGTACTTTTCTTTTAACAGAACAAGCAGCTGAAGCTTTTCAAATTCTTAAATCTGAAATTATTTCTTCAGCTGTTACTACAATTTATGACAAGGTTCCTTTTGTTGTTGAATCCTTGAATCTGATGCTTCAGATTTTTGTATTGCTGCTTCTCTTAGCCAAGGAGGAAGACCGGTTGCTTTTTTTTCAAGAACTTTATCAAAAAGTGACAGAAATCATTCATCAGTGGAAAAAGAGGCTTATGCAATAGTGGAAGCTCTTAGAAAATGGAAACATTTCTTGATAGGTAAACATTTTCGACTTATAACTGATCAAAAGTCTGTGTCTTTTATGTTCAATATGCACCACACTAGTAAGATAAAAAATGAGAAGATTATCAGATGGCGCCTTGAAATATCATGCTACAGTTTCGATATTCAGTATAGACCAGGAGTTGAGAATGTAGTGCCAGATACTTTTTCACGAGTGCGCTGTTCAATAAATCCTCGACCAAGTCTATTTGAACTACATCAATCCTTGTGTCATCCAGGAGTCACCACAATGGTCCATTGGATAAAGACACGTAACTTACCATATACTATTGATGAAGTCCGTGAAATGACCAATCGCTGTCCTATCTGTGCAGAAATAAAACCAAAGTTTTTGAAAACTCAAGGAAGATTAATTAAAGCAACTTCGCCTTTTGAAAGATTGTCTCTGGATTTTAAAGGACCGCTTCCATCTAGATCTCATAACAAATATATCCTAACAATTGTTGACGAATATTCTCGATTTCCCTTAGTATATCGTATATCCATGTCCAGATGTTTCAGCGAAAACTGTTGTGAAGTGTCTTACAAACTTATTCTCTTTATTTGGAATGCCTAGTTACATCCATTCAGATCAAGGGGGGCATTTATGTCTCAAGAAGTAAAAACGTTTCTCCATTCACAAGGAATACCGACAAGCCGAACAACATCGTATAATCCTGAAGGCAATGGCCAGACAGAAAGATATAATGGAATTATATGGAAAACGATTTCTCTTGCTTTAAAATCTAAAAATTTAAAAACTGAACAGTGGGAAGAAGTAGTTGATATAGCTCTTTATTCAATTCGTTCTCTTTTGTGTACAGCTACAAACAGTACCCCTCATGAGCGAATGTTTCATCATTCTAGAAAAGCTTTAAATGGAACTGCACTTCCTTCATGGTTGATAATCCCCGGAAAAGTGTTTATGAAAAAGAATGTGAGGCATTCCAAATATGACCCTCTTGTTGAAGAAGTGCAACTGATTGAAGCAAATCCGAACTATGCTGTTGTTAGACGTGAAGATGGCAAAGAAACAACAGTAGCTTTAAGACAACTTGCACCACGAGGAGATGTATCTCTACTTGACTGTGACAATGTTACTGGATCGGAGTCTGAACCTTGTAATGAACAGTTTATCAAGGATCAACCAAGCCCTAGATTGAGTGATACATGTGAGGAAAATACAAATATTTCTCCTGTTAACGTTCTGGAAGAGGGTGGCATTGAAACTGATTTGAGGGAAGAAAATAAAGACATTTTTATTAGAAGAGGTACAAGGTAAAGAAACGCTTCTGCTTACGTTAAAGACTTTGTTGAAAAATAAAGCTGGGGTGAATGTAGTAGTCTGTGAACTATGTTTGTTATTTCTCATCTTAGTTACTGTCGTATGCTTATGTCATTTTATTCTAATTTCATTAATCACCTCATGCTGATTTCTTGTATATTAATACCTAGTTTATAAAGGTTTTGCAGTTTCATTACACGAAGTACCGTCACTACACACTCGTTCTACTTAGCGAGGAACACATTCACGCCGGACGATAAGGACTTCGATTCCTTTGACTCGATCGCAATACCTCCACCGAATGGAAGTAGACCGAGGCACAGCGAAGTCGCACAAGGTGCCTGTCTACACTCTCGTAATTGTGTAATCTCGATCGACTTCGCCGAGAGTGTGGTGCTCGCTTTAGAAATGGGTTTTCTCTTTAATCTTTACCTACGTTTAGTATTTCGATACAATTATCCAGAGGCGTAACAGAGGCCCCCGCAGCATGAAGCTTACGGGGGGCCCCTATATGTCAAGGGCCCCATCTTGTTGTCTAATATATGTAAAAATGTGTTGTTATATTATTTGCCTACATACGTTTTTTAAACAGTGCAGTATTGAAAATGAAGTTTCTTTATCCGAATTGTAGATATTGTGACATTATTTATAGGCCGCTCACGACCTGGCCTATTTCGTTCCGGAAGATTCTGGCGGCGAACTGTCTGAGACCCTTTCTGTGGGCGAGACAAAAGACACTTGTTTACAATCGGCGTATCTAGAAGGCCATCGATAAACCTTTTTTATTGTTCTGTAAATAATATTTACCTTTCGATTTTTCTGGAAATCAGTAGACTAATTGTACATAACTATATAAATAATAGACATTTTTGGAATTAGAGTTCAGTTGTGAATTTAAAACCGACGGTGTACTTTGATATGTAACGGGCGCGTTATATTTTTTTGTAATTAGATAAATTAGTAGATTTTGTGTAATAAATAAATTTATATCGGGGTTTGTAAAATAAAGGATATAAATTCAGTGTTTTTCATTTGTTTAGAAGTAAGTTATTAAAAATAAATAAAGTCAACTAAAACTAAACATTAGTGCCTAAAAGATCATATAAAAGTCAATTTTGTAACAATGTATTGTAGAAAATTGTAGATATATTCGCTCATAGTAGATAGTGCACCAAGAAAGTTGTTCATCTCATAGAATTCATACTAATGTAATCATTTAGTAATTTTTGTTCTATTTTATTCTATACCAATAAAGATGAAAAATGTAAGTTGTCATAAACAATGCATGAATACACCAATAGCTCAGTAAATGACAGTTTTGGAGTGAAATTATCAGCGTCACGACGGACGTATTTGCTTGACAAAACTTACGTGCATAGAAATCGGTCAACTTAAAAATTTGGTCATTTTTGATGTCTCATATTTCTTAAACCTGTTGGCCGATTTACGTGATTTTTTAAACATGTTATAGCCTGATTCTTTAATAATGCCAGTGTAATAATATTGTTGCTAAACATGTAAATTTTCATTGTATACCGGGTGTACCAACAGAGGCGGCTCTAGCCCATGCAGTCGATGCCCTGGCGCTCTTTGGTAGACGCGCAGTCAAAATGGAATAGTCGAGTAGGTACCTACCTAGTACTTGTACATAGGATATTAGATACTCTTATAATGTAAACAAAAAATTATTTCGCAAAATTATCCCGCGACAACTTTACAAACGCCTTTGAAAATGCCCGACAAGTCCCAAGAAATTTGACCTTTATAGGTTCCACAACAGATTTCGGAACCATTGTCGGTATGTCTTCAAACGAATCAAAAGATCGCCGTCCGTCCGTTGGGCGGACAGCCGGGCGGGCGGCAATCTATAAATCGCGCTTATTAAGTGCCAATGTAATTTTTCATTAATCGTTTTAAAGCATATTTTATGTATAAACAAAGTAAAAGGCTCTTTGCAGTGGCGTGCTGAAACTTTTCAAGCGGCCCGGTGATTTTATAGAAAAACGGCCTCCCATCCTTATTTTATCTTCTATTATCAGAATTTTTATCTCTTATTTATAAGACAAAAATACTTCTTCTATTTGTATAAACATGACTGTCTGTTTTCTCAATGTGACTCTAGTAAGTTGTCATTCCATCGTTTTCTTGGTCTTCCCACTGATCGTCTTCCTATTGGGGAACCGTCTCTCGCTGTCCTTACTACTTTATTTGTTGTCATTCGGCGTATGTGGTCATTCCATTCTATTTTTCTGTTTCTTATCCAGTTATTAATATTGCCACCTTGAATTTCCGCTGTATATCTGTACTTCTAGCTCTGTGTCCCATAGAGTCTTACCATCGATTTTTCGAACGGTTTTTTGTCCTCTCTGTGTCGGGTCGTGTTTCTGCCGCTTATGTCATTATTGGTCTTATGACTGTTTTGTAAATTCTGCCTTTCATTTCTTTTCCGATATTTTTATTTCTCCATATTGTGTCATTCAGACAACCTGCTGCTCTGTTTATCTCTGTTATCTCTGTTATTAAAACTCTATCACTTGTTCTATTAGCCCTCCAGCTCCAATTTACATATTATTGAATTTGCTGTTATAACCACGCATTTTGTCTTTTTTGGGGAAATTAACATGTTAAATTTTCTGGTGGTTATGTTAAATTGGTGCAGCATATGTTGTAAGAAATGTTTGATCTCCTACGAAGAGTTGAGTACGAAAGCAGTATAAAGTTAGTCTGAAAATCAATAAAGCTAAAACAAAAATAATGGTGGTCGACAGATTCGACACTATTCAACTGACTAACATGTTACAGGAATACCAAATAGTAAACACCTTTGTCTATCTCGTGTCTAGTACAACTAACGATGGTAACTGTGAAGCAAAAGTTAGGAGACGTATTGGTATTGCTAAAAATGCGATGAGTCGCCTAACTAAAGTTTGTAAAGACTCAAAATATCAAGATGAGACTGGTGAATGCCCTTGTATTCTCAATATTTCTATACGGGGCAGAGACTTGGACTCTTTGAGTCCAAGTGTGGTGCTTTTGAGAGCGGATGCCTTTGAGATGCGGTGCTGGAGAAGAATGCTGCGCATACCTTGGACAGCTCATAGGACAAACGTTTCCATTCGAAACCAACTCTAAATTAAACAAAAGTCTGTCCACAATATTTCTGTAACGAATTCTGCAATTCTTATGTCACATTGTTCACAGAGGTGACGATAGTTTGGAGATATTAATTGTTTCTGGAAATGTTCCGGGCAGAAGATCAAGAGGACGATCACCAACTAGATGGTCCGACCAAATTAAGAATTCAGCTGGAAAGTCATTCTGCAAAGCACTTAGAGCAGCTGAAGATCGAGACCAATGGAATAAAATTGTTAGGAATATTGGAAGAAATCACGATCCTCAGTAATGGGGAAACGACAAGAGAGAGAGAAATGTTGTAAATCATCTTCATTTTAGACATTAGTATTGCATCGTCTGCATAGCAGATTGTTTTAAGTTGTTTTTCCATTTATAGAAAATATTATAAAATCTATATTAAACATAAATACATTTCTAATGGATCTATCCTCGCTAATTTCAAGATAACCGCCATACATCGCCTGGTTCTGTCCACTCAGCAAAACCGAAAACATCCAAAAATACTTAACGAACTTTTCCCAGAAACACATATTATCTAAAAAATATATACAATTGCTGAGTCGTATTTTGTGTAAAAGTCTGTGTTTATATTATCAGCCGAATAATACCTATTCATGGCTCAATTGAACGTCTTAATTTTAACCGTTTTGAAATACAGGATGTGTATAAAACAGACAACTGGAATTAATGCAATATTATTCAAATGGCTCGAACACTATGTATGGAAATAAAATATTTTTGAAATGTTTTGTTAATATCATTCGATTAGAAATTAAAAATAATTTTGTTACATCCAAAATTTTTTTGAAAAAACTTATTTGACCGGCCTCAATAGGCCGCGGCCTCTCGGTGATTGCACCGATTCATTTATATGGCCAGCACGCCACTGGCTCTTTGGCACAATAGGTAAAGCCGCCTCTGTGTACCAATCAACCTGTGTTTTTTTCATAGTTCGCATCACACTGTGGAATATTCTAGGATTTATAAAATACTGAAATTAAAACCCAACTATAGCCTCAGGTTTTCTTAACATTCTATTTTTTGATTCATTCGTTTATGTTGGATAATAAAAAGTTAGGTACTTTAACAACTAGTCATGTTCTTCATAAATACACAGTGTTTCTAAATAAGTGCGACAAACTTTAAGGGGTAATTCTGCATGAAAAATAATGACAGTTGGCTTTATAAATGTATGTCCGCAAATGTTTCGTTTCCGAGATACGAGATGTTGAATTTTTTCTTACAAACTGACGATTTATTTTATTGCTTTAAAACCAGTTGATTAATGCCAATGAAATTTGGTAGGTTTAAGACGTAGTTATTGCACATTTTTTGACATGCAATTAAAAATTTAATGTTTACTATTAGCGCGCATCCCAACAAACATATAATAGCTGGTCAAGCTAAATACTGAGTACTGCAGCTGATTAGTAGTCGCATAAAAGTGACAAAGGCTGTTTAAGCTATTTTGCTGTTTAATATGTCGAACAAACACTGCTTCAGGTTATTTGTAAGCCCTTTTGCAGCCAATTGACTTAAGCTGAATATTAGACTGGAGAAGCGCTATTTAAGGCACTTTGTATTATAGTATGCAGCATTTCTTATTCAGCTGAATGCTAAGCTGAACTAGCGCTGCTGCAGAATTTTTGTCTACTTTTGATCAACTATGTAAAAAAAAACTGAACAAGAGGCTGAGGAAGCGCTATTTAAGTCAGTTCATAATACATTATTCAACCTTCTCTATTCAGTTATATTCTGGGCTGAAATAGTGCTTGTCCAGAACTTTTGTAAGTACTTTTAATCAGCAACTTTATAAAAGCTGATATAAAGCTGAAAAGGAGCTTTAATTTAATTAAATCGTTCATATTCGTTGCAAAAGGTGTATACTTAAGTTCGATGAAAAATGGCTTCTGCAGCTGATGATTATTAAGTATTATACAATTGCTTATATTTGCTATATAATTTTAATTATTTAGATAAAAGATATACACTGTGCTTTACTTAATATATAAAAAATATGGATAAAAAATCAATTCAAAATTTTAAAAAAATAAAAAAATCTGGCCATTATTACCGAAAATTAAAGGTAAACCGTTCAAATTATGAAGAGTTTTTAAAAAATCTATATGCACCAAGTAGTGTTTCTTCTCATTCAAAAGCTAACGACACAGCATCAGGATCAGGTAATTTTGTTTTAATTTTGTGAGTATATTTTAAATAAAAAATAATTTGTTATATAGGTTCTAAAGAACAGGAGTGTATTTCTAGCACATCAAGTGATCTTGACGATAATCTAATGGAAACCAGTGAAACATCAGATGATGGTGACCAGTTTATTGATGAAGACATTTTTAAAACAGAAGATACTGAAACGCAATTATTGCCTTGTTCAAGTACCGAATTGGGAAATTGGGCAATCCGACATAATATTACACATGCAGCTCTAAAAGATCTCCTACAAATAATCAAGAGACAGTATGATTCTAGTTTATTTATCGATGCTAGAACATTATTAAAAACGCCACAAAATACGAAAAAAAGTTGTAAAGTTATACAGGGTGGAGAATATTGGCATCAAGGTCTTGACGTTTGTCTAACGAACACTTTTAAAAACTTGTCAAAAGACATGTTAATACAGCTCAATGTAAATATAGATGGGTTGCCAATATATAAAAGTTCCAAACGTCAGTTTTGGCCAATTTTATGTAGCATATATGAAATGCCTGATATACAAGCTATGATTGTTGGCATTTTCCATGGAAATAACAAGCCTCTAGATATAAATGAATTTTTGGAGCCTTTTGTTGAGGATGTTAAGCGGCTGCAATCAAATGGACTCTGTGTTAATGGGCATATGATTCACATAAAAATTAGATGCTTTATCTGCGATTCACCTGCACGGGCATTTATTAAAGGTATCTGTTTTTTTTAATTATTGCTTAAATTGACTAGTTTATTTTACAGGTGTAGTCAATTTCAATGGGATTAATGGATGCCTTAAAATACGTGTAATATGACCGATCATATTACACGTATGCACGCTAATGGTGAATATAAAATTCTTAATTTTATGTCAAAAAATCCGCCTTAACATGTTATGTTTTAAAGCAATAAATAAATCGTCAGTTTGTAAGAAAAAATTCAACATCTTATATCTCGGAAATGAAACATTTGCGGACATACTTTTATAAAGTCAACTGTCATTTTTTTCATGCAGAATTACCCAAGTTTGTCGCACTTATTTAGAAACACCGTGTATTGATGAAGAACATGTCTAGTTGTTAAATGTTAAAGTACCTAACTTTTTTATTATCCAACATAAACGAATGAATCAAAAAACAAAATATTAAGAAAACCTGAGGCTATAGTTGGGTTTTAATTTCACTATTTTATAAATGCTAGAATATTCCACAGGGTGATGCGAACTTTGAGAAAAAAACACAGTTTGATTGGTACATCCGGTATACAATGAAAATTTACCTGCTTAGCAACAATATTATTACAGTGGTACCTTGTTAAAGAATCAGGATGTTCAAAAAATTACTTAAATCGGCCAACAGGTTTAGGAAATATGAGACATCAAAAATGACCAAATTTTTAAGTGGGCCGATTTCTATGCACGTAAGTTTAGGTACACTCCACTTTAAAGTTGGATTTATGCCGTTGCGTTGGTTGCTTTTACTTGGGGTTAAAAACATACTTTTAAAATAAGTCTGGAAATGTATAAATTGACTAATTATAAGTAACTTTTGTTCTGTAGAGTTTCTTTATCTACGTTAATACTTTTCAAGTCATTTGTGAGTGAAAATGTTTATTTTTCAACAAAAAAAAACAACGTTTTTAGACGGGTTTTTCGCAAATAACTCAAAAATAAGTATTTATCGAATTAAATATTAGATATCGAAAAAATATTTGTAGCGAAAAGGTAGCTTATAAGATACAAAAAAATGGTGTACTTATTCACGAAGTCTATCGACACAATAAAAGCACAGTTAAAGCTGCTGAAAAATTATTCTTATTCGTCCAAGTCCAAATCGAATATTTCAACCTAAAATATCCAAAAAATGAAGCAATTTTCGGGGAAAACTCATTAAAACTTTTTTAAATGTTTAAAAAAAGCTTTATTTTTATTTTTTTATAAAAGTTTCTAGCACCAAAACTTTACGAGTTACGCTCAAAATAAAGTTGGCCCCTTTTTTGGTAAAAAAAAATTGTGAAAATCTGCCCCTATTTTGCACCCCAAATAAAATTTATCATTAGCGCTTTACCATTTTTACTTTGAATATTTATTGTTTATATGATCTGTAAGTTTGACCGGTTCAAAGTTCTTATTTTTGAAATAATTGGGTTTCATAGTAAAAAAAGTTTTTTTATTTTGGAAAAATGCCTTTTTTTCAAAATAACTTAAGAAGTAGGTATTAGTGATACGACAAATCTCAGAGTAAAAACTGTAGGTCTTGCTTTATAAATATTTTGGCTTTATTTTGTTTTTCTGTAAAACAAAAATTGGTTAAGACATGGCTGTTTAAAATTTGCATATACTCGTGATTAGTGACTCGTTCAAGCCCTTCAACTAGAAACTAGAACCCTTTTCAAAATAAGCACTTCGAACCTGTGAAACTTACAGGTCGTATAAAAAAGTTAGGTAATTTGTAAGGCGATAATGATTAGTTTCATTTGGGGTGCTAAATAGGGCTTTTCATCGATTGTCATTTGTTTCGAGCTTCTGTCATGTGTCACATAAGATTAATATATCTACGTCATACGTCTTTGGTTTGTATCATTGGTAATACCAATAACGTATGACTGTATGACGTAGATATATTAATATTATGTGACACATGACAGAAGCTCGAAACAAATGACTGTGAATGAAAAGCTCTATAGGGGGAGATTTTCACAATTTTTTACCAAAGATGGGATTAACTGTATTTTGAGCGTAACTTTCTTAGTTTTGATGCTAGAAACTTGTGTAACAAATAAAGCTTCTTTTAAACATTTTAAAAAAACTCTAATGAGTTTCCTCGAAAAGTATTTCATATTTTGGTTATTTCACGTTGAAATATTCGATTTGGAATTTGACGAATAAGAAAAACTTTTCATGAGCTACAAATTTTCTTTTGCTGAGTCGATAGGCTTCATTTTTGTTTCATTTTTTTATAAGCTAGATACATTTCTGCTAACAATATTCTTTTCGATCGAATACTTACTCTTTGAACAATTTGCGAAAAATCGCCTAAAAACGTGTTTTTTTTGTTGAACAATAAACATTTTTACTCATAAATAACTCGAGAAGTCTTGAGTTGACCCCTTCGGTGGTGACACTGAAAATTACGCGGTATCGCCATATTTTACGTTGATTTACTGGGCTGTAACAAATATAGGTATTTGTTACACATGTTGCATTTAGAATTTTTTAAAGAGGGCCCTATATTTCCAATTCTAGTTTGTTACGCCACTGCCTAGAAGCCATCCTGCAAGGAAAAATATTTGGAAAGCGAGGTCGAAGAAGACACCCTGGTTAACGAAGAAGAAACCAGGGCCTGGTTAAAGAACCTAAGAACCTGGTTTAACAAAACATCTGTGCAGTTTTTCCGAGCAACTGCAAATAAGATATCGATTGCATTTTTATCTATATGGACAATATTACATAGTTCATATATCTATATTATCTTATGAGAGAAGATTACATAGTTCATTATTTTATTAATGAAAAGTTGAGGGTTGCGCACTGTTAACTTTTAAACTTCATGAAAAAACAAAGTTGTTACGTCTACATTAG
Source organism: Diabrotica virgifera virgifera (assembly GCF_917563875.1). Lineage (NCBI taxonomy): Eukaryota > Metazoa > Arthropoda > Insecta > Coleoptera > Chrysomelidae > Diabrotica > Diabrotica virgifera. The sequence goes on along the minus strand of NC_065446.1, from coordinate 116,116,513 downwards.
TTATTACAATTAACTACTAAATATTTTACTTTTGTGGAATCAAAATCCAAATTCCTTGGATTTTGATCTGTTTTGTAAACGCTTATCAACTAGTTTAATTACAATAATTAATTAAACTTTCTTATCTTTATAACAACTTGAACATTTTTTTACATCTATGATTTATTATAAAAAACACCATTGGGTAAATAAAGCAAACAACTAATAATGCACAAAGAAAATACCGAAATTATTAATGTAATATAAATTGCCTACCATATAGGCTCCGTTGGACTGATGATACCATTATATCCGTAGCGATGGCAACACTGCTTTATCATATGTTTTGTGTCCCCATCATAATAAAATTGACGTTTCTAAGTGTGATACCGAATTTCTGGTACAATGCAGTTGATTTCGATTTTCAGAATGTTTATTTCCATGTTCGTACTTTAATTTAAATGGTAGTAACGTGGAGATTATTTATACAGACAATTTATTAATTACAGTGAAATGACAGTGAATTTGTTATCGCTATTATCGATAAAATTCATTCAGGATTTGTGAAGTTTTAGTGTGATAAATTACAAAAATGTCCAAGGTAAGATTTTTTAATGAATTGCGACAATAACAGCAATTATTGGGGTTCATTGTTTATCAAAAATCCTTGAACTATTTGTATTCTTGTTATGGGAAATGCATTACGTACACAATTGTTGATTATTAACAAAGCAGTGCAATAATAATTATATTAGGATAATGTATGTTTGCCGAAATTTTATGCTTTTCATTACCAATTAAAGAACAGAATTTCGTAAATATTTAGACAAGTTTTTAGTAATATACCTACCTATTTAAATTGGTTAGTATAATAATAAAAAATCATATAATGTTGCACATAAATGCTATCAAAATTACTTTTCTAAAGATACATCCAATTGCCGCAATTTTAACATACCAAACGGTTTCATTATAAAGACATTTATTTTAATTTATTCCTTATATTATCCGAAATATTATTATTTGTACTCACCAAGTTTATCAGTAATTAATAGTCCGGACAATTAAAACAAAATTTTGCAAAAAACCAAAAAACTAAAACATCCTAGAATGAAAATTTCATAGATTTTTAATAAACTTTTGAAAATAAGCTCCACTTACTGTCCATCAAAATCTACCCTATGCTGATATGTGCTTATTGTTTTTAAGGGTATAAACAACCCCTTTTTTCAAAAAACCAATAAAAGTTAATAATGCAGTATATAGATGCTTCAGAAGTCAAATGGTGTAAGCCACGTTCTCCCTAAAAATGACTTATGAGATGTAACACACTTATTATATAACGGGTGGTGAATCGTCAAACGGGTCATAGGAAACTCAATGGGAAATTCGAAATTGTTGAATTCCTGCTTCCCTAATTATTTTACATCAAAAGTCATGAGAAACTATTTGTAGAGAACTAAAATCTCTATTAAAAACAAATGTTAGATTTATTTTACAGATTAAACACATTACAAAATTTTGCAAAAATATACATTTGCCAAAATATTATACTAAAGTCACAATAAACATGCACCAGAAATACACAAACCAAGACACATTGAATGTTACAAGGAGCACTCCCAAATCATGATTTACAATGTATATACAATGTATATACATTGTAAATCACAAATCATGATTTACAAAGTTTATACATTGTAAATCATGATTCGGGAGTGCTCCTAGTAACATTCAACGTGTCTTGGTTTGTTTATTTCTACTTCATCTTTATTATGATTTTAGTACAGTCCAATTAATATTTGCCCTCCAACAATTATACAAACAAGTTGAATTTTGCTGAGAATGTTAATTTTGAGACCCCAAAAAAGATGCGTGTGTCCTAAAACCAAACTCGAAAAAAAGGGGGGGGGGCACGGAGGCGAAAAACAATATAGCTATTTAGCAATAGTCTGCATGCTGTAGGAAAAACAAGAAATATGGCTCAAATAATTTTGAACAATGTTTATTAGTTTTTTAACTTTTTGTGTAGAAAGTACTGTTCTCTCTGAAACAACGCCGGATGCAACCGGATCAATGCCCGACCTGTACTTGAAATCAATTTCTTAAGGCTATGGGTACATAATTCGCAAATATTTTACGGCTATCCCTACCTTTTCTGTCTTTACATGGCAAATTACGTGTAGTAAAATTCACACAGGTATGGATATGTACATATTACTAGAATGTCATTCTACTTGACAATGTCATAACTAGCTTAAAGAGATGGCTTTTGAATGTTCTTGGATAACTGTTATTTTTTGTATAATTGCAAATTATTAATTCAGTTAATAAATCTGATAATTTTTTCACTAGCTATGTATTCAGTGATTGTAACAATTTATATGTACCTACAACAAAAACTAATACTCAATCAAGAAAAGTGGAAAAGTTTTAAAGTGATTTTTTAATAATATATTGTTACTATGGAACGCTTACAATTTTGAACATCTTTAAAAACAAAATACTTGGATCGCAGAATATATCTTGATGTATTCTCTGCTTCTATCTTCCATAAATAATACACAATAAATAACTTTTTATAAAGTTCACCTCTTAAATCAATATTTATCAAATACAGTATATATCAATATTATTTAATTAACAACTAAAAATATTCCCGATTCATGTCAAATAATTATTTAAAATTGTCACTGATTGTCAGTGTCTGACTGACAATATTCTATTCGACTGAGTGCGTTGTATGACAAAGATAGATTTGGAAAATATTACCACGGACATTGAGTTCATTTTTTTCGAATCCTGAAAAAACCAATAAATATTTTTTAAAAATTTAAACGCAGAATGAAAGACTAAATTATTACCGAGGGCCGAAAGTCCCTTAGAATAAATAAAAAGTTTATTTTGAATGAGATATTTGAAATTAAAAATAACACTAAATTTTCTCTTAGTTTTTCACCCCTGTAACTTATTAAAATAAACATTAAAGAAGTTCTCAGGGACTTTCGGCCCTCGCTAATAACGTAATATTTCATTCTGAGTTTAAATTTTTTAAAAATACTTATTAGTTTTCTCAGGATTCGAAAAAATAAATCCCCATTTGAATAGCATTGCAGCCGAAAAAACGTACCGATCCTCTTAAATAAAATGTGTATCAACTCGACAGTACAAATTCAATATTTTTTGATTAGTGTCCAATCGACAAAAAGGCATTGTAAAGGTGAAAAGGGCAGCTTTCTTATCGAATTTTTGCATTTTGTTGCAAATGAAGTTTCTATACAGCTGTTAAATAAATGAAAATTGTGCAATTTTTGACATTTTTTTTAATGATTCTTATGGGGGACAGCATCCAACAATAAACTACTCTGTATTTTCTTTTCTCTTAACAAAGTTCCTTTTGTGTTCCTAACTCTAGGAAAAACAATTCTTCACTGCTGCCCTGATATTCAATGCTTACTTTTTAAATTTCTTATTCTAATAACAATAATTTAAATCTTTAATAGGGCATGTATCAGATTGTTTTGGGTCCACAGCAAAATTAAATAAACGAATCTCTTCGTTTTTTATTAATTTCTTATAGTTTTTTTTAAACCGATTAAAAACTCGTTTTTTTATGCAATTCACTCCTAAATAAGTCAAGAAATATGCATTAAAAATTATATACAATATTTTTTGCTTAAAATATGTCCCGATATCCATTTGTTGAGTTATTTTTGATATAAAAAATTTCAACCCCGAGTTGGGGTGGTTTACTTTTTAATTCATTGTGGAAATAAATTACTTTTAAAACTAAGGTTTTTTCATTGTTTTAAAAATCAAATCATCTTGAAGATTAGAAGATTAAAAAAGATTATATTTATAGGAATCAAGTAAAAACAAAAAACCAGAAATTTTTTTATAAAATGAAGATGAAAAAGCATCTAAACTTTTATTTAGATGATTGTAGATATATATTCTAGATGTAAATTACCTTCAAAAACCTATATACAAATTTTCTTTGTCTAGATGTATTGTTCTTTGACAAGACTATAAAAACAGCCACACACAGTAGACCAGTTCTTTTGTGACTCATATTTTGCAATTGTCTTTGTTTCGCAATAATTTCTTTATATTGTTTTAATTTTAATACTAATCATGAATCAAATAAAACGGCTTATTTATAACAACACATTTATTTTTTTATCCATGAAATTTAACTAGAAAGATAAAAATTCACAATTGGCAATTGATAAAATTTGTAGGTGGTTTTAAAACCTGTTTAAATTTGCTCATAAAAGGAAATACAATGATTATAGCATTATTTAGTTTGTTTCTGGCGATTTTGTAGACAATTTTCAATCTTTTTTGGTCATTGTATGTAATTATTATCTGAAGTGCTTCAATGTCATTCCTTAGTATTCACACATTTTCACCTGTTTAATTTCTGTTCCTTCAATCTGAACTTGGATATTCCCACTGTCTTTTGCCACGATTATCTCTTTTGATTTCTTCGTTCTTCTTTGGTTCATACCCAAATCTTTGCTCTATATTATTACACTTCTTCTGTTGTATTGCTACATCCAAGGGCGCCCATATAAAAATTTTTAGGGGGGGTCAAAACGTGAAGATGTTGCACATTACATTTTGTATATTTCGGATGACAATATATACAGTAAACTCTCTCTATAACGAACACGGATATAACGAGGTTTCGCTTATAACGAGGTACATTAGGTGTCCCATGAAATTCCTATTGAACTATAACGCTCTATAACGAGGCATATTTGGTTACAACGAGGAAAATTCAAATCGAAGAATACGTGTCTTTACCTGTTTTTAGCGTTGTAGTGGTCATAAATAAATAAATGCCCCAACTGTCTGTACATAGAAATGCCCAACATCTGTCTTATTATCGAGGCCAGTGCTGTAATAAACTCGGCCACCTGTAATAAACTTCTGCCTGTTTATCGACCGATATTGAATATTATAGTAAATTTACAATTTATGACGGCGAAGTCTAATTGTTTACTGTTCAGGTTGACCATCGACACCTAATAAACTACGTAAGAGGCATCAAAACAAGGCATCATATTATTGTTGTTTGATATAACGAGATCTACTGTAGTTTAAACCACCTAAAAAACATAGTTTGAACCCTGTTGTGAGACATTATTCATACATTTGGAATGGAAATGTCATGGGTACCACAAAAGTTGCGCCTCTCTTTAAAACCTGTTTGAAAAGAATACAATGCTTGCAAAGCCCTGCCTTCAACTTTGGCGAGTAGACTAACCATGAGTATGTGTCGAACCAAGTTATTACTTTAAAATTTTAAAAAGGAGCCCCCTTTATTTTTGTAGATTTAGAATCCTTATGAAAAATAAGTCACATATATTCCAAACATTTTTAGAATCGTTGATAGATGGCGCAAATAAATCGAATTTTCCGATTATAGCGCCATCCGTCAACAATTCTAAAAAAAGTTTCGAATAAATGTTACTTCTTTTTTTAGGAGGAAACCCAATCTGCAATAAAAAACGGGGGTTCCTATTTAAGATTTTAAAGTTAACTCTCACCCCCACCTCCAGAGTGTGGAATGAAAAATCCTGTTTGGTGTCATTCTATAGATTTTTGAAAAATATTAAACACTTGTTTTTTAGTTTTTCATTTGGAAGTATATTTCTCGAGATATTAGACCGTTTTTATAATTTTGCTATGGTATCACGATATATCGTTTTTTCTGATTATAGCGCTCTCTATCCACAATTGGCAAAATGGCTCGAATAAAATTTGCTTATTTTTACAAGGAAAATCCAAATCTGCAACAAAAATTAGGGGTTCCATTTAAGATTTTAAAGTTACCCCCCGCTCCACACCCAGGGGTTGAAGAGGTGGACTTGTTTAGTGTCATCGCATAGATTTTTGAGAAATATTTAACATATATTTTTCAGTTTTTCGATCCGATGTTCATTTTGCGAATTATTCGACCTTTCCGCTACTTTTGGGACACCCTGTATATAACACTCATTCGTCATGAAGGATCACCTGTTTTTCATTTAAATAAAATTGTTCTGTTCATCATAATGTACACTTTAAAATAATCTACTTATTAAAAAAATACTTTTGCAAACTAAAATTTGACTAACTATGTTCAATCAATTTTAAAAATTATTTTTCAATATGAATTTATTTCTGCTTTTGAAGATGGTTCTATTCGGTGTATATACACAAAACTCAAAACTTAATATAGAAAACAAATATAATCACGTGCCAGTTCTTAAAGACAAATGGCTCATTAGTGATTATCGGTCAGAGATCGGATTTATTGCTGATATGATTTTCTTTGCAGTATTATAAATGATTTATTTAATTTGTAATTTTGGGTGTCGATTACAGTATATATTATGTTCCCACGTTTCTAATCTCTTTCAATATTTTCGTTAATAGCATACCGTGACTGTGCGAAATGTGTATTATGCTCATTCCATATAGACCGCTGTCGCAGACAAAGATTTTCTGTTAAACTATTAATTGCCCAATATGTGAATTTTTGAAGTTATACTTCTTTAGGCGCGATTGAGAGTAAAATTTTTCATAAATCTGCGCGCATGCGCACACAGACAGTATGACGTTTAGTTGCTAACCTTTCAAATTATGTATCAGCGCAAATAAGCCATTAAAATAATATATTAGTGTTTTTTAGTAAATGTATTATTATTATAATTTTGTGTCTTTGGATTTGTCTTCCTTGGGCGTAATAATAATAAAACATCTATTTTTATATTTCACTTGTCACCGTGATGTGTAATTATGTATATCTGAAACGTCAGTAACATGCGCCTTGATGGCCTGGTTGGTAGAGCGTTGGACCGGAGATCGAGAAATCGCGAGATTGCGGGTTCAAATCCCGGATGATTCATGCTTTTTTCTTTTTTTTTTTACAATATTTGGCATTGAAGTTTTGGTTAATTTTTGGTAATTATTGTTAATTTTTTGTATTGTAACTGTTAAGTATATTTATTTCGTTGAAATTATATAATAGAAGTATAACTTCTTACGTGCGTACAAAGTACACACACATTCTTTTTTTTATTAATAAAATATGTTGTTTCCAATTTATCTCTCAAAATTATCCAATAATTTTTTGACAAAAATACGTTTATGTAATAAAAATTTAATTTTTGTTCTTTCCCGAGAAGCTAGGGGGGCCATGCCCCCCCCTGCTCGTGTGTATGGGCGCCTATGGCTACATCATCTGCACACACAACCTGATATCTTTGTTTTTTTGTTTCGTTACACTATACCTATGTAGTTTAAGTTCGTTTCTTTTATAATGTCGTCCATAAACGTAATAAGTAATAAAGGACTTAAACTTTCCTGTCTTACCCACTCTGTCGTTGTGAACTCTTCTGATATCATATTTTTACTTATTACACGGTTTTGGTGAATTTTTGGTACATATATCCTTTCCAGACTTCCCTATACATTTGACCTTGGCACTTTATCAAATGATTTTTCCATATCTTGAAAAGTTAGGTATGTCTTTTGTCCTCTCTATAGCCTTTTGTTGATTATCTCATCGATTGTAAAAATATGATCCTGTGTACTGTACATATGTATATCTCGTCTAAAACCACTTTGGGATTCATCTAGTGTTGGTTCTATTACACGTCTCAATTTCTTTTCTAATATTTTATCGTATATTTCCGTAACTATGCTACTTAGGGTACTTAATTCTTCTATAGTTAATCCAATTCTTATTATCGCCCTTCTTTAGGATAGGTACAATCAAGCCTATTTCCCAGTCTGTAGGTATTTGTTCCTCTCCATGTTGTATTGAGTAATTCCAGTAGCTTTTATTTTCCTTTGTCACCCATACTTTCAATCATTCCCGCCGTAATTTTTTCATGCCCCTTCCATCTCTTAGTTTTCTTATTACATCTATTTCCCCATATGTAATGTTTTCTGTAATGCCATCTATAATTCTTCCTTATTGTTTTTTTTATTTTTCTTTCTAAGTTTTTGGAAATATTCTTTCCATATCTTCATTATTGTATCTTCTTATGTCAATAAGTCCCCGTTCTAGTTCTTTATTGACGTTACATACTTATTTGTTATTATTACCCCTTAGACCTGTTATAACTCTTTAGAATAATTTTTGGTTGCCCCTGCTGCCTTCTTATAATTTGTCTCCAAAATCTTTCCTGCAAAGACAAGCACTTTTGGATTTGTTGGTAACAAAACGAACATATGCCAATAAGAGTACTTCTTGATTCTTTCAAGCAGGCTGGTAGAACAGTTTTTAACATGTCTGCAACAGTTGGCTAAATCAGTTGTTCTCAGATATTATGAGTTTTTCCTGATTTTGATGTAGTGAGATGTTTAAGATACCAGCAAATCATCATTGTCTCATTTCGAAACAAACATGTTGGTATTTGGGTGGTACTTCTGTAGTTTCTGTATTCTAAGCTAGTATGGGATTGTGTGGGGAACCTAAATAAATTAGGTGACTGTACCGAGGTTAAGGTAGAATGGCTACCAGAAATTGACTCCAAAACTGTGGAACAGGTGAATCACTTCAAATATCTTGGATCGGAAATAACAAGCTATGGAAATCTCTCAAAAGAGGTCAGATAACAAATAATGAAAGCAGCTAGAATCTGGGGATGCCTGAAAGAAATCGTATGGAAGAACAAATATCTAAATACTGAAAGCAAAGTCAAAATATATAAAACAACAATAAGACCTATTATAACATATACGGCAGAAACAATACCAGACACAAATAGAACGTTACAAATGATGAGAACATTTGAAATGAGAACACTAAGAAGTATACAAGGCAAAACTCTACGTGACAGAATAAGAAGTGAAGACATCAGACAAAACTGTGGAATACAGGATATAGGAAGGTGGGTCAGACAGAGACGGAGATATTGGAACAAACATATAAAGAGAATGGAAGACAGCAGACTGGTTAAAAGCGCAAAAACGAATAACCCAGTAGGTAAAAGACCACAGGGTAGATCACCAAAACGATGGCGAGAATGCCGGACCTCATCGTCCGAGGAAGACTTGATGGCAATGAACACGCAGTAGCCTACTAGCATGATCGATCATGCTAGAAAGAAGAAGAACAAGAAAGTTACCAGAAAGTGAGTAGCTCACAAATCTCTGCCATGGTGGAGGAATTCAAGATGACAAAGACAGGTGAAACAGTTCATTGTAGAACATTCGCCAAAATTTACGGCAAACCTAATAATAGGGAACTGTAAGCTGAATAAGCATTTGAAGCTGATGGGATTGGCAGATGATGACCTATGATTCTATCATCTAGAGCAGTGGTTCCCAACCTTTTATGTCTGGCGACCCACCTTCTGATGTTTTTTCATATTCGCGACCAATCCCTCACCTCCATCGGTTGCAAGCCTGACATGTTTGGACTTTGGACCAAATAGTTCCATTTTCGCAAACAAAACTACCCAACTACCCAAGGAATCCAAAATGTCTTGACCAATGTTTAGCGTGTGGCAAAATAACATTTCTTCTTCAACTGATCCATTGAAACTAAACCTTACTAAGCATAAAAAATTAACTTTGTCAGCAATATCTGTACTTTCGTCTAATTGTAAAGAATAAAAGTAAGTTTCTTTCATTGCAGATATTAAACTCCCATTTACGTTAACAGACATTTCCTCGATTCTACGTTTCCCCGACGCCACATTCTCCATATTTGACATAGTCAAAGTCATTTCTTTGAAAAACATCAAAGGTTTATTTAAGGTTTCTGGATGTTAGGTTGACATGTGGTTGAAATTAGGTTTGGAAGGCTTCATACTTTCGTTAACCAAGATTTCGAAACAAAGGGGTACATTGGGGTATAGGTTCTTCTTCCTTACCTACCTATGAACGTGAATCCGTGTTGAAGGTATTCAGGACAATATTTTCGTAAAATTTTCTTCCCTTTCTTAACATTTGAAAATACTTGAGTTACTTTAGCGTCATTGCTAGTAGATGGACGATCAAGCTCAACTTCGCCAGTAGATTGCAGTTTTCTCTTAACACAAGAACTACTTTTCAGTCAGTTTTCCATCTAAATCCATAATAAAATAGTATAAAAAGTAGTGAAAAATTCACTACTTTTAAACGGCAACAGCGCTAGAAAGAGTATCAAGCCACTATCATGTTATTACTCGGGGAAATACCAGTGTCAGACTGAGAACAAGAACCGAGGTTTGGGTCCGAGTAAAGGCTGATGGAACTAGGACGAGGACGTGGACGACACGGCTGTCTTACCTACTCAGCTACTATAAGAGGCACGCCGCGACCCACTAGTGGGTCGCGACCCACCGGTTGGGAAACGCTGACCTAGAGGAAGAAAGAGAAGAGCACATTTTGTGTCAGTGTGACAGCCTGGCAAATGTGTGGTTCTTTGAATTAGGCGAAGACGTTTTAAATTAGACCTTTTAACAAGGGTCAGGCGAATGTAATCTATGGATAGAGAACCACAATAGATCTGAAAAGGTCGCAGTGGAATAGGCCAAAAACCACCTCATTGAATCTATTTGTCTATGTAAGCCCTACAATGATTGTTCCGAGCAGCCAACACATACCAAAGGTTTAAACGAATTTAAATATTTATGTAGAGAATATGTTAGAAAAAGTATTGAAATTCACTTTTCCATTTTTTCTACCCATGTGCTAATAATAAAGCTATTATACTTTTATCAAGAAACGTGTTTTTAAAATATGTACATTCATATTTATTTAAATATACAAAAATTAATACATTTGGTTAGTCATTTTAAACGAGATAAAGAAAACGATTTTATTAGGTCAAATTATTATTATCAATGTTACATTATAAAAGATTAAAAACATTTTGTTCTGACGTCATATTATCTTCATATTCTGTACATAATGTTATCAATTTAAAGGAAATCAATGCAAATTAAAGTAATATTGTACATATTATTACTGCGAGGCATAAGTTAGGGATATAGAAAATCATGCTCATTTTCATAGTTGATTTTTCCGTGAACAGATTAACGGATTCCGTTATTTTTTTTATTGAAGTTATACTTCTTTAGGCGCGATTGAGAGTAAACTTTCATAATTCTGCGCGCATGCGCACACAGACGGTATGGTATAAACGTTATACGGGATCTGATTGGGTGTTAAAATCATCTGTCAATAATTGTTCAATATGGAGATTTTCAATAAACAAATTAATGTTGTGTATATTAGTTTTTATTGTTGTGATGGCAGAGAAAAATGCAAGTTTATAATATTGTAATGATTTTTTAAATAGTTTTTAAAAGCGACAGGTACGTAATAATTGTAAATGTTTCAGTATCCTAAAAAAAATTCATAGGTAGGACCTACCTATTTGGAAAATTTAAAAAGAACCTACTAAAATAGTATGTAATGCTTTGATTTACATAATTTGATTACCATCAAAATTTCTATCAATATTCACCTAATATATTGTTTTCTTACTCTATGTTTTGTTGTATTCTAATATTTCTTTCAATTCTAAATAATTTCAATTCAAAATCAAAATAATTTGGTTAAATTCAGAACCGTCAAAAGTTTAATCCGTTTAGTTAGTTGATCTTCGCACATGATGACACATGGTCTCCGTGGGTAAAAGTTTAAGGTGAATGAATTTCAATACTAACTGCGCTGATAAGCGGGTTCGAACCCCAATGGAAACTTTTATTTTTTTTATACATTTTATGATTGTAAGTTTATTTATTATATATATATATATATATATATATATATATATATATATATATATATATATATATATATATTTTTTTTCAGAAAATACGTATTTAGTTAAAAATTTTTCCTACATTGTTCATAAATCATTTGTGGCATTTTTCAATGAGTTTGTTTGTGTGTGTTTTATTCTTTTATTATTTTAATTTTTGGCACTGTTTTAATAAAAATTTTTGAGAAGTAGTAAGTATTAAAATTAGTTTAATATTTAAAATAAATATAAATAAACTGTTTAAAGTATATTAATTTCGTTGAAATCATATAATAGAAGTATAACTTCTTACGTGCGTACAAAGTACACACACATTCTTTTTTTAGAATTTTCTTTAGTATTTAGACAGTTCTGCAAAGGTATACTCAAACTTATTTATTGTACTTATACCGGGTGGAAGAAAAGAATTATTGTTTTTCTTATGTTAAGTTTGAGACACCCCTGCAGGGAGGACGAGGTACAAATGTGAGTATGCATGGGAATCGTATTGCCTTCTTCTTTAAGTTCCATCTTCTATCGAAGGTTGGAAATCATAATGGCAATGCGGACCTTGTTGACTGCCGCTCGAATCAGCTCTGCACTACTGCATTCGAACCATTCCCTTTTCGTCTTCCCACATTTCGCTTTCCTCGGATTTTGCCTTGCATAATAACTTGTAATAATGAGTATTTTTGCCCTCTCATCACATGTCCCAAGCAGGGCCTCGTTTAGGTCAATTGACGCCCTAGGCAATTTTCTAGTAGCCGCCCTTCAGCCATGTACCATTTTTGCGAAAAAAAAAATTGCAGAAATTTGCAAAAACATTAAAAATGGATGTTTTACGATGTGTATATACCTATAACAGAAAAAATTATCATTCCAGTTCGATCACACCAGAGACTTCTTTTCAAAAAAAAATTTTCTTGACAAAATCGACAAATTGCACGTTCTTGCGTCATACTTGATGAGAAATTATTTTTTATTCTTGACATTTAGAAAATGACCTTTCAGCGGACACGTTAGCGCCTGGAATGCACACGTAAATGTGCAAAGCAATGTCAAAATTAGGGAAATATCTTTCAATCCACTTAGTGCAGTCTCTGAAGGTTTTCACCTCCGATATCGTTGAACCTCCATCAATTTTCATAAAAATTGGTGAGTAGTTAGAGAATACCTCAAGGAACAAAGGTGACATGATGCCAACTTGCGCTTTTACCGTGGTGGTGAATGCCACCCCTTCTCGATGATGAAAATGATTATTTTTTAATAATTCCATAAATCGATAGAGAGAGAAATTCTAAGCAAAATTTGTTGTATAAAGTTATTAATATAAATCAATACTTTTTGAGTTATTAAAGATCAAAGATTTTATTTTTTCGTAAAAAAATGCATATTTTAAAACTGTTTTTCACGTAGATCTCAATAACTATAAGCTTTTACAAAAAAGTTATTATTATCAAAATTGAAGATAATAAAAAGCTGAATTCACTCCTTGCTTAAAGAACTAACCTTATGTTAATTCAAAGTGAGTTATGGTTAATTGAATGTATATTTTTTTCGACGAGTACTCAAATCTAAGTATTTAAGCAAGTATAACGGGAAAAAGATGCATTTTATAAAATATAACCACTAACTACTTGTCAAAGTACTTCGGAGTACCTATCAAATGAGCTCCAGTAGAAGTCAATATCATCACAAATAAGCAAGTTATGATGAAAATAAGAGAACCCTTTAGAACTTTTTATAGGCCTTGGGCCCGCATATACAATTATTATTTATGACCACACCGTTGAAACTTTTTGTACTTGTTATTTGGGTGGAGTCGGACAAATTTTGAGCTTGGCGCATTATGGTAGTGGGGCGTTTGTCTGTCAAGCGGTGACGAAGTTGTCAATTTTATGCAAGAAAAAAATTTATTACCACATTGGTCATTCTATTTTAATCAATGGATTTTATCATATAAACAACGAAAACAATTTTGTCGGACAAAAATATTGGGGCATATGACGCGTCGGACACGCTAAATATGTCAAATTTATGAAAATAATAAATTTATTACCACATCGATAATTTTAACGGTATCTATCATAAAACCTTTTTACAATAATGTGGTAACCTTGTCGGACAATTTTCACGGGGCATATGCGCAGTCGGACGCGCCGAATATGTCAATTTCCTGAAAATTTTTTATTTATTACCACAGATGTCGTTTTTATTTTGTACTGTTCTTTTACATGTGTAACGCATATTGGATCACTTGTCGGACAAAAATAATGGGGCGTTTTGGTACAATTAAAAGAAAAAATAATTTTTATGCATACAGGGTGTTTGGTAAAGAATGGGCCATAGCTTAACCTCAGGTTCCTGAGGTTAAAATAGGCCGATTTAAGCTAACTTATCTTAGTACAAAGTTTATAATAGCCGAGATACAGGGTGTCAAAATCAAACTTTTTTTTTATTTATTATTGAATATTTCCTGATAGGTATGAGATAACAACATGAAATTTTATATCTGGGGGTTTCTTGAGTCGAGAAATCTAAATTCCTTACCAAAAATTATGCATTGCCCAGAGGGCGCCACATATGCCTTTCAGCACTCATTTATTACGTTCAATTTTTTTTATCCCTCACTCTGTATAATTTTGACATTAAAATTTTTATTTTCCTATTAGTTTTACTTAAAAAAGGTATACTTCTTTCATCTTCCTAAACTCAACCGTTTTCGAGATAAACGCATTTTAAATATGCGATACACCATCATTTTTAGCATAATATCATTGTAGTTACACCCAAAAAATAACTTAAAATTTATGAAAATAATAAATTTATTACCACATGGATAATTTTAACGGTATCTACCATAAAACCTTTTTACAATAATGTGGTAACCTTGTCGGACAATTTTCACGGGGCATATGCGCAGTCGGACGCGCCGAAGATGTCAATTTCCTGAAAATTTTTTATTTATTACCACAGATGTTATTTTTATTTTGTACTGTTTTTTTACATGTGTAATGCATATTGGACCCACTTGTCAGACAAAAATAATGGGGCGTTTTGGTACAATTTAAAAAAAATTAATTTTTATACATTTTTGACCTCATATTAAATTACGTATTTTTCGGCTCATATTACCCGTATGCGCGCCAATGGTGAATATTAAATTCTTAACTGTAGTTAAAAAATGTGCAATAACTACCTCTTAAAACCCACCAAATTTCATTTGCATATCTCAACTGGTTTTAAAGCAATAAATAAATCGTCAGTTTGTCAGAAAAACTTCAACACCCCCTATCTCGGAAACGATGCATTTGTGGACATACGTTTTTCTCGTAAAGCAAACTGACTTTATTTTGTCATGCACAATTACTCCTTATTGCCATACTTATTTAAAAACACACTTTGTCTATGAAAAACATGGATAGTTTTTAAAGTCCTTAACTTTTTTATTATCCAACATAAACGAATGAATGAAAAAACTGAATGTTGAGAAGGAATGAGGCTATAGTTAGGTTTTAATTTTAGTATTTTATAGATGCTAGAATATTCCACGGGGTGATGCGAACTTTGAGAAAAAACACAGTTTGATTCATACACTAGCTTTGCAATAAAAATTATGTGTGTACCGACAATATTACTACAGGGATATTGCTAAAGAATAAGGCGCTAATGTTACGAAAAAATCACTTAAATCGGACAAGAGGTTTATAAAATACAAACCATCAAAAATAACCCATTTTTAAGGTGGTTGATTAATTTTGGTCCAGAGTGTACATATACAGGGTGTTTGGTAAAGAATGGGTCATAGCTTAACCTTAGATTCCTGAGGTTAAAATAGGTCGATATAAGCTAACTTACCTTAGTACGAAAGTTGATAATAACCGAAATACAAGGTGATAAAGTTAAACTTTTATTTTATTTATTCTTGAATATTTCCTAACAGGCATGGGATAATAACACGAAATTCGGTAAGCAGGGGTTTTTCGGGACAATAAATCTAAATTTGCCACCAAAAATGATATATTATCCAGAGGGCGCCACATACGCCTTTCAGCGCTCATTTAATAGGATCAATTGTTTTATTTCTCACTCTACATACCTTTTGAATCAACACTTTTATTCTCTTAACATTTATACTTAAAAAAGGTTACTATATTCATCTCGTTAAACTCAACCGTTTTCGAGATAAACGCATTTTAAGTCTGCGAGGCAATATAATTTTTTGCAAAATTGTGATCTGATATTTGCTTACATACTCCTTGAACAACGACAAACATCGTTCTGTAGTTTTTTTTTCCAATTAAAAAAAATTTCCGACACAAGTATCAGGTTATAAGTAGTTATATTCTAAATCAAAAAATCTAAGTGTCCGACAAAAATATTGGGCCAAATCCAAAGTCGGACAAAAAATTTAATTTTTATTAATAAACTGTCTTTTAAACAATACTGGGTTCGTGCAACCCTTACCTTTAAAACCATTTATCCGACAACATTAGTAGGTTATAAGTAATTATATTCTTAATCAAAAAATCAAAGTGTCGGACAAAAATATTGGGGCAACTCGACAGTCGGACAAAAAATTTAATTTTTATTAGTAAAGTATACTTTCAAATTATGCTGGGTTCGTGCATCCCTTATCTTTACAACCATTTTTCCGACAAATGTAGTAGGTTACAAGTAATTATATTCTTAAACAAAAAATGTAATTGTCTGACAAAAATGTTGGGGCAAACGAACAGAAAACTTAATTCTTTTAGGCTATCGACGAGGAGGTATTATCAAAAAAAAATTTAAAACAGTGTTTCTCGGTTACTTTTGAATCGATTTAGCTGAAAATTGGTACACACGTTAAGTAAAGCATTTAAAACGGTATGACGTAGATCGGAACCCAAAATTGTCTTAAAAAATTTTCCGACAAGAAGGAAAATTTTAGAAAAATTGTGATCTGATAATTTTTGTACATACTCCTTGAACAACGACAAACATAGTTCTGTATTTTTTTCTCGAATTAAAAAAAAATTTTCAGCACATGTATCAGGTTATAAGTAGTTATATTCCAAATCAAAAAATGTAAGTGCCCGACCTAAATAGTGGGGCACATCCAAAGTCGGACAAAAAATTTAATTTTTATTAATATACTTTTAAACTATTCTGGGTTCGTGCATCCCTTATCTTTACAACCATTTTTCCGACAAAAGTAGAAGGATACAAGTACTTATACTCTTAAACAAAAAATTTAATTGTCTGACAAAAATGTTGGGGCAAACGAACAGGAAACTTAATTCTTTTAGGCTATGGACGAGGAGGTATTTTCCAAAAACATTTTAAAACAGTTTTCTCGGTTATTTTTGAATCGATTTAGCTGAAAATTGGTACACACACTAAGTAAAACATTTAAAAGGGTATGACGTAGAGTTGTACCCAAAATTTTCGCAAAAAAATTTCGGACAAGAGGGAAAGTTTTAGAAAAATTGTGATCTGATATTTGCGTACATACTCCTTGAACAACGACAAATATCGTTCTGTAGTTTTTTTTCTCGAAATAAAAAAAATTTCCGACACAAGTATCAGGTTATAAGTAGTTATATTCCAAATCAAAAAATCTAAGTGTCCGACAAAAATATTGGGGCAAATCCAAAGTCGGATAAAAAATTTAATTTTTATTGATAAACCATACTTTTAAATTATGCTGGGTTCGTGTATCCCTTATCTTTACAACCATTTTTCCGACAAAGATAGTAAGTTACAAGTAATTATATTCTTAAACAAAAAATGTAATTGTTTGACAAAAATCTTGGGGCAAACGAACAGAAAACTTAATTCTTTTAGGCTATCGACGAGAAAGTAATATCAAAAAATTTTAAAAGAGTTTTCTCGGTTATTTTTGAATCGATTTAGCTCAAAATTGGTACACATATTAAGTAAAACATTTAAAAGGGTATGACGTAGAGCTGTACCCAAAATTTTCTTAAAAAATTTTCCGACAAGAGGGAAAATTTTAGAAAAATTGTGATCTGATATTTGCTTACAGACTCCTTGAACAACGACAAACATCGTTCTGTAGTTTTTTTTCTTGAAAAAAAAAAATTTCCGACACAAGTATCAGGTTATAAGTAGTTATATTCCAAATCAAAAAATCTAAGTGTCCGACAAAAATATTGGGGCAAATCCAAAGTCGGATAAAAAATTTAATGTTTATTAATAAACTATAATAAATATTAATAACTATAATAAATGATTGTGAGTAAGTCTGTGTTTCATTACTACATTTAATAAACTATACTTTTAAATCATGCTGGGTTCGTGCATCGCTTATATTTACAACCATTTTTCCGACAAAATAGTAAGTTACAAAGTAGTAAGTTAGTAAGTTTTCTGTTCGTTTGCCCCAAGATTTTTGTCAACCAATTACATTTTTTGTTTAAGAATATAATTACTTGTAACTTACTACCTTTGTCGGAAAAATGGTTGTAAAGATAAGGGATACACTTACCCAGCATAATTTAAAAGTATAGTTTATCAATAAAAATTAAATTTTTTGTCTGACTTTGGATTTGCCCCAATATTTTTGTCGGACACTTAGATTTTTTGATTTGGAATATAACTACTTATAACCTGATACTTGTGTCGGACATTTTTTTTATTTCGAGAAAACAAAACTACAGAAAGATATTTGTCGTTGTTCAAGGAGTATGTACGCAAATATCAGATCACAATTTTTCTAAAATTTTCCCTCTTGTCGGAAATTTTTTTGGGAAAATTTTGGGTACAGCTCTACGGCGTACCCTTTTAAATGTTTTACTTAGTGTGTATACCAATTTTCAGCTAAATCGATTCAAAAATAACCGAGAAAAACTGTTTTAAAATATTTTTGGATAATACCTCCTCGTCCATAGCCTAAAAGAATTAAGTTTCCTGTTCGTTTGCCCCAACATTTTCGTCAGACAATTAAATTTTTTGTTTAAGAGTATAATTACTTGTATCCTACTACTTTTGTCGGAAAAATGGTTGTAAAGATAAGGGATGCATGAACCCAGAATAATTTAAAAGTATAGTTTATTAATAAAAATTAAATTTTTTGTCCAACTTTGGATGTGCCCCACTATTTATGTCGGGCACTTAGATTTTTTGATTTGGAATATAACTACTTATAACCTGATACATGTGCTGACATTTTTTTTTTAATTCGAGAAAAAAATACAGAACGATGTTTGTCGTTGTTCAAGGAGTATGTACACAAATTATCAGATCACAATTTTTCTAAAATTATCCCTCTTGTCGGAAAATTTTTTAAGAAAATTTTGGGTTCCGATCTACGTCGTACCCTTTTAAATGCTTTACTTATCGTGTGTACTAATTTTCAGCTAAATCGATTCAAAAGTAACCGAGAAACACTGTTTTAAATTTTTTTTTAATACCTCCTCGTCGATAGCCTAAAAGAAATAAGTTTTCTGTTCGTTTGCCCCAACATTTTTGTCAGACAATTACATTTTTTGTTTAAGAATATAATTACTTGTAACCTACTACTTTTGTCGGAAAAATGGTTGTAAAGATAAGGGATGCACGAACCCAGCATAATTTGAAAGTATACTTTACTAATAAAAATTAAATTTTTTGTCCGACTGTCGAGTTGCCCCAATATTTTTGTCCGACACTTTGATTTTTTGATTAAGAATATAATTACTTATAACCTACTAATGTTGTCGGAAAAATGGTTTTAAAGGTAAGGGTTGCACGAACCCAGTATTGTTTAAAAGACAGTTTATTAATAAAAATTAAATTTTTTGTCCGACTTTGGATTTGACCCAATATTTTTGTCGGACACTTAGATTTTTTGATTTGGAATATAACTACTTATAACCTGATACTTGTGTCGGCAATTTTTTTTAATTGAAAAAAAAAACTACAGAACGATGTTTGTCGTTGTTCAAGGAGTATGTAAGCAAATATCAGATCACAATTTTTCTAAAATTTTCCCTCTTGTCGGAAAATTTTTTAAGAAAATTTTGGGTACAGCTCTACCCTTTTAAATATTTTACTTAGTGTGTGTACCAATTTTGAGCTAAATCGATTCAAAAATAACCGAGATAACTCTTTTAAAATTTTTTGATATTACTTTCTCGTCGATAGCCTAAAAGAATTGTTTTCTGTTCGTTTGCCCCAAGATTTTTGTCAAACAATTACATTTTTTGTTTAAGAATATAATTACTTGTAGCTTACTACCTTTGTCGGAAAAATGGTTGTAAAAATAAGGGATACACCAACCCAGCATAATTTAAAAGTATAGTTTATCAATAAAAATTAAATTTTTTGTCTGACTTTGGATTTGTCCCAATATTTTTGTCGGACACTTAGATTTTTTGATTTGGAATATAACTACTTATAACCTGATACATGTGCTGAAAATTTTTTTTTAATTCGAGAGAAAAATACAGAACGATGTTTGTCGTTGTTCAAGGAGTATGTACACAAATTATCAGATCACAATTTTTCTAAAATTTTCCCTCTTGTCGGAAAATTTTTTAAGAAAATTTTGGGTTCCGATCTACGTCATACCCTTTTAAATGCTTTACTTAGCGTGTGTACCAATTTTCAGCTAAATCGATTCAAAAGTAACCGAGAAACACTGTTTTAAATTTTTTTTTTGATAATACCTCCTCGTTGATAGCCTAAAAGAATTAAGTTTTCTGTTCGTTTGCCCCAACATTTTTGTCAGACAATTACATTTTTTGTTTAAGAATATAATTACTTGTAACCTACTACTTTTGTCGGAAAAATGGTTGTAAAGATAAGGGATGCACGAACCCAGCATAATTTGAAAGTATACTTTACTAATAAAAATTAAATTTTTTGTCCGACTGTCGAGTTGCCCCAATATTTTTGTCCGACACTTTGATTTTTTGATTAAGAATATAATTACTTATAACCTACTAATGTTGTCGGAAAAATGGTTTTAAAGGTAAGGGTTGCACGAACCCAGTATTGTTTAAAAGACATGTTTATTAATAAAAATTAAATTTTTTGTCCGACTTTGGATTTGACCCAATATTTTTGTCGGACACTTAGATTTTTTGATTTAGAATATAACTACTTATAACCTGATACTTGTGTCGGAAATTTTTTTTAATTGGAAAAAAAAACTACAGAACGATGTTTGTCGTTGTTCAAGGAGTATGTACGCAAATATCAGATCACAATTTTTCTAAAATTTTCCCTCTTGTCCGAAATTTTTTTGGAAAAATTTTGGGTACAGCTCTACGTCATACCCTTTTAAATGTTTTACTTAGTGTGTGTACCAATATTCAGCTAAATCGATTCAAAAATAACCGAGAAAATCTGTTTTAAAATATTTTTGGATAATACCCCCTCGTCCATAGCCTAAAAGAATTAAGTTTCCTGTTCGTTTGCCCCAACAGTTTTGTCAGACAACTACATTTTTTGTTCAAGAGTATAATTACTTGTATCCTACTACTTTTGTCGGAAAAATGGTTGTAAAGATAAGGGATGCACGAACCCAGAATAATTTAAAAGTATAGTTTATTAATAAAAATTAAATTTTTTGTCCGACTTTGGAGGTGCCCCACTATTTATGTCGGGCACTTAGATTTTTTGATTTGGAATATAACTACTTATAACCTGATACAGGTGCTGAAAAGTTTTTTTTAATTCGAGAAAAAATACAGAACGATGTTTGTCGTTGTTCAAGTAGTATATACACAAATTATCAGATCACAATTTTTCTAAAATTTTCCCTCTTGTCGGAAAATTTTTTAAGAAAATTTTGGGTTCCGATCTACGTCATACCCTTTTAAATGCTTTACTTAGTGTGTGTACCAATGTTCAGCTAAATCGATTCAAAAGTAACCGAGAAACACTGTTTTAAATTTTTTTTTTGATAATACCTCCTCGTCGATAGCCTAAAAGAATTAAGTTTTCTGTTCGTTTGCCCCAACATTTTTGTCAGACAATTACATTTTTTGTTTAAGAATATAATTACTTGTAACCTACTACTTTTGTCGGAAAAATGGTTGTAAAGATAAGGGATGCACGAACCCAGCATAATTTGAAAGTATACTTTACTAATAAAAATTAAATTTTTTGTCCGACTGTCGAGTTGCCCCAATATTTTTGTCCGACACTTTGATTTTTTGATTAAGAATATAATTACTTATAACCTACTAATGTTGTCGGAAAAATGGTTGTAAATAAAAAAATTTCAGGAAATTGACATCTTCGGCGCGTCCGACTGCGCATATGCCCCGTGAAAATTGTCCGACAAGGTTACCACATTATTGTAAAAATGTTTTATGGTAGATACCGTTAAAATTATCCATGTGGTAATAAATTTATTATTTTCATAAATTTGACATATTTAGCGTGTCCGACGCGTCATATGCCCCAATATTTTTGTCCGACAAAATTGTTTTCGTTGTTTATATGATAAAATCCATTGATTAAAATAGAATGACCAATGTGGTAATAAATTTTTTTCTTGCATAAAATTGACAACTTCGTCACCGCTTGACAGACAAACGCCCCACTACCATAATGCGCCAAGCTCAAAATTTGTCCGACTCCACAAAAATAACAAGTACAAAAAGTTTCAACGGTGTGGTCATAAATAATAATTGTATATGCGGGCCCAAGGCCTATTAGGAAAAAGTGGAAAATAAAACATACGCCATTTCCACAAACATTAAAATGTATAGTAATCCTTAGAATAATTTCTTTATATTAGCATAAATAATGATTTCAACAATTTTGACTGGTTTAGAATCCATATTAAAAAGAGGTATAATTTAAAAAAATCAGAATTTTTAAAATTAATAATTTTCATTTTCTTTTGATAATAACTCCAAAAATACTCAATATACATAAAAAGTGATATATGTATAAACAAATTTTAGTTTTCTCTGTATCAAATATTTTAACTTTTAATTAACGGAGTTATTAAAAAAAAACAATAACTTTTTTGGAAAAATTCTTAAAAGATAAATTTTGAAAAATATTTGGTGCATAAATTTTAATGCTATCAACTTGTTTGAGGGCTCATTTGATAGATATTTCTTTCTAAGTATGTACTTTGACAAATTAATGTTTAATAAGGTTATGTTATAAAATGCATCATTTTCCCGTTATTTAAGCTTGAATACTTAGATTTAGGTAACTCGCCGAAAAAAAATATACATTCAATTACCTATAACTCACTTTTAGTTAACATTAAAAGGTCTTTTCAGTAAGGAGTTTATTTCATTTTTTATTAGATTCAATTTTGGTAGTAATAACCTTTTTGTAAAATCTTATAGTTGTTGAGTTATTTACGAAAAATCGGTTAAAAACATACATTTTTCTCACAAAAAATTAAAATCTTTGATCTTTAATAACTCAAAAAGTTTTGATTTATTTTAATAACTTTATGTAACAAATTTTGCTTAGAATTTGCCCCTCTACTTCGACCTCTACTTCGATATGCCTCTTGTCTTGGTCTCCAGTGTATTATTCGCTGTGTCCATCTGTTATCTGACATTCTAGCTATGTGTCCAGCCCAGTTCCACTTTAGGGTCATAATTCTTTCTATGGCATCCGTCACTCATGTTCTCCGTCTTATCTCCCTGTTCGCAATTCGATCCCGGCGAGAAATGCCTAACATTGAGCGTTCCATGGCTCTTTGGGTAACACAAATTTTATTTCTTACTTTCTTGGTTATTGTTAAAGTTTCTGCACCATAGGTAAGTACTGGCAACACATACTGATCAAAGACTTTTCTTTTGAGGCACATAGGTAGTTCTGACTTAAGGACATAGCTCAGCTTTCCGAATGCCACCCAAGTGAGTCCTATGCGGCGGCTTAGTTCGCACGTTTGATTATCTCTTCCTATGCGTATCTCATGCCCTAAGTACTTATAAGAGGTGGTTTCTTAATAGGCATGCCATTTACTGAAATCTTTTCGCTTAACACCAGATTTGTGTTAAGTGACTGCACTAACTCTCTTTAAATAGTAAGATAGGCCAATTGGTGATTTTATTGTGGTATCCAAATGCATTACGAATGCATTCATGCATGAATGATGTATATTGGTCGTCTTTATTTTGTACCGAATTTTCAGCTTCTTTAATTTCTTCATTGCTTAATTTTGGCAAATCTGTTAATAACACGAAAACGTTGATAAATAAGTCGATAAGATTCCAGACGTCTATTCAGGTCTCTTATCAGAGTGTCGATTATAATATAGAATGTGTGGATTTTCATCTCATCACTAGCTGAAAAGTTTAGTTCACCATCTGCCCCCTTGCCAAATTGAATTTTTCTTTTTCTCTTTCTTATTTCTTTATATGTTTTATTTGGGCACAATTTTTTGGCTTCCTTGCGGTAAAATAATTCAAAAGAGCTTCATACTCTTTAATGACAGAACCCAGATCCATAATTTTTATATACAAATATTTTTTGTACAGTATTTGTGCCGCCCTAGGCAACTGCCTATATTGCCTAATGGATAAAGCAGCCCTGGTCCCAAGTACTCAAGTTTTCGTCTTTTGATAGTTAGTATTATTTCCGGTTGATTTCTTATCCTTCTAGTTACTTCCACGTTCGACATTCTTTGAATACATGATATGCATAGGATTCTTCTGTAACATCAAAATTCAAAGGCGGACAATTTATTCAGATGGACTTGTTTTAATGTCCACGCTTCCAAGCCATAAAGAACAGTAGAGTACACGTAACACCGAAGCATCCTTAGGCGCAGTTCTAACCTTATATCCCGACAACAAAGAAACTTTTTAAGGTTAATGAATGATGCACGTGCTATTTCAATACGTGTCTTAATTTCTTTGGTTTGGTCTACATTTGATCTGATCCACGTTCCTAAGTATTTGTAGTTACCCGCACTCTCAATTACAGTATCTTCAATAGTCAATTGGTTTTTTGCTTGTGCTGATTTAGTCATGATCATGCATTTAGTTTTCTTTAAATTCATCTTCAGTTCGTACGTTCTCGTACTCATGACAGCGTTCAGTAAGGCGTTACATTACGTTCTGTAAATCATTGTTGTTATCCGTTATTATTACTGAATTGTCTGCAAAACGTAAGTTGTTCAAAACTTATCCATTTATAGATATACCTTCTATTGAATCTGAGAGCGCTTCTTGAAATACGTCTTCACTGTAGACATTGAAGAGTAGTGGGGACAGCACGCAACCCTGACGGACTCTTCTCTGTATTTTGATATCTTGGTTGTCCTGGTTGTCAACCGTATTGTAGTCTTATGTTTTGTGAACATTTTCTTTTTTGAATGTTCCTGATACCTTTAGAAACAAAGAAAATAGGTGGTTTTACTCTTTAACATGTGTTTTAACTGAAAAAAAAAAAAAAAAAATAAATTAACAATAAAAATTAACAAAACTTTAAAAACAGAAAGGCACATAACGTAAACAGTTCTTGTCGACACCTATAAGAGATATGTGTCGACCAGGTAAGCGGTATGCACAGCGCAAAGTAAGAGAGACGAGATTGTTTAATGGAGGCTCTGTAATGTTTTGGGGTGGAATTTCTTTGAGAGAAAGTACGGATTTGGTGTCTGCGTGGAGGCTCTTTAAATAGCGAGAGGTATATTACACATTTTTTTTCTTTGAACACTCTGTTACTTTCGCACTGTATATAGGAAATAATTTCATCTTGGTGGTATGATAAGATATGGCCTGCTCACTTATCGTATCTCGTCAGTTAAAACACATATTAAAGAGTAAAGCCATCTAGTTTCTTTGTTATTAAAGATATAAGAGAAATTAAAAAAATAAAATGTTCACAAAATATGAGACTACAACATAATATCGATGTATACCAACCTTTGTACCTTTTCCTCCCTACAGGGTGTCTCAAACTTTTGTTTCGGTTAAAACACATGTACTACAAAACCGTCTATCTTCTTTGATTTTAAAGATATCAGGGACATTCAAAAAACAAAATGTTCACAAAATATAAGACTACAATAAGATTCCGATGTATACTCACATTAATTTGTACCTCGACCTCCCTACAGGGTGTCTGAAATTTAACATAAGAAAAACATTTCTTTTCTTGCACTCGGTATAGGTACAAAAAGAAGATTGAGTAAACCTTTCCACAACTGTGTAAATACTAAAAAAAAAATTTAAAATAACAAAAAAATTATCGGAATCCGTTAATTTGTTCGCGAAAAAATCAACTATGAAAATTAGCATAATTTTCTATATCCCTAACTTATGCCTCGCAGTGACATACTATAACCTATAACGATCGAATTAGCTAAAAAGAGATAGGGCGATAATTATCCTTACGTGGACCAAAAGTGACTTTAGACTTTAGACAGTAATAATAATAAACAAAAAAAAAATACTAAGGCCACGTTGCTCAGAGTCTATTAGGGGGGTATGGATATGACTAATAGAAAAATAACAGAAGAATAACAGGTAGATAACAATTAGATAACATCAAAAATGAATAACCATTTTCAATTTCGTTGCAACACGAAACTACAGCCTCATCATTATTCCAGTTCAATCAGAGAGCGCAGCAAGCCCCTCTACCGGTTTCGAAACTTATTAGCCTCTCATCAGGAGGCACATATGCTGCTCTCTCTGACCCAACTAGGAGAAACCCCGGCGTGCAGTAACGGATTGCAACGAACGAAATGGCAGGGATGTCCTAGCGGCAACTGCTAACAAAAGACTAAGTTTTCAATCTAATAGCACATAAAACAACACCAACAAATGCTACTCTACATCCTACCAGATTGAGAACAATGGAAACCTTCTCTGGTAACACCTTCGAGGCTTCTACAATTTGCAAGCCATAACGGATGCTGAGACTAAGGAAGATGAGGGAATTTTACAATTTATAATTCACGTCCCATCTGCTCAGCGCGGTAAAGTTCCAACGAGAATGGTTCCCTTCGTACTCCAATCAGAGTAAACATGTAAATCAAAAATGAATAACCATTTTCAATTTCGTTGCAACACGAAACTACAGCCGTATCATTATTCCAGTTCAATCAGAGAGTGCAGCAAGCACCTCTACCGGTTTCGAAACATATTAGTCTCTCATCAGGAGGCACATATGCTGCTCTCTCTGATCCAACTAGGACAAACCCTGGCGCGCGGCGTGCTGTCACGGATTGCAACGAACGAAATGGCAAGGATGCCCTAGCAACTAGCTAGCCTAGCCTAGCGGCAACTGCTTGAAAAAGACTAAGTTTTCAATCTAATAGCACATAAAACAACACCAAAAAATGCTACTCTACATCCTACCAGATTGAAAACAATGGGAACCTTCTCAGGTGGTTCATCTCCTGGATGGCCATCTCCGTAGCGGAGATGGCACCTGAAGAAGAAGAAACATATTATTTAAATTAAGTCAACTTACTGGCCTATCTTCGGAATACCATTATACAGAATGTTTCATTAAGAATTTTCCATATAGTAACAGGAGAAACTTTAGCACAAAATACGAAGATTTAACCTAAAACACTTCAATAAAATATTCCTCCTTACCGAGATACAGAGTGTTTTATTACAAATATTCTAAAATGATTTTAGCCCATTGTTAAAGCACATTTTAATCTTTTTTGTTCAAACTTGACACAGTTTACACATGTTAGGATACTTTGACTCGTCTTAAAAGATAGTTTTCCGCTGTTACCAGAGGCGAGCTGTAGGGATATATACTTCATTTTCGCCCCCTTTCCCCCTCACAATCTACGCCACTGTCGTAATAATAATTTCAGCATGTTTTTTTGATTCCTTGTTACTTTTTACATAAATATCCTTTTGTCTCATTGCGAAAAGTAAGTAGTTTTCAAGTTATTTGCGTTTAAAGATAATGGATTTCATAAGCCTATGTATTTTAAACTACATTCAATAAGATGATGTGTTTAAATTACATAATCTTATCCATTACATTAAAACGCAAATAACTGGAAAACTACTTACTCTACAGCATTGAGACAAAAGGATGATATTTACGTAAATAGTAACGAAGAATCAAAAAACATGCTGAAATGATTATTACGACAGTGGCGTAAATTGAAAGGGGGAAAGGGGCGAAAAGGAAGTATATATCCCTACAGCACGCCTCTGGTAACAGCGGAAAACTTTAACACTAGTTAAAGTATCCTAACATGTGTAAACCGTGTGTCAAGTTTGAACAAAGAATATTAAAAGGTGCTTTAACAATGGGCTAAAATAATTTTAGAACATTTGTAATAAAACACTCTGTATCTCGGTAAGGAAGAATATTTTATTTAAGTGTTTTGGGTTAAATCTTCGTATTTTGTGCTAAGGTCTCACCAGTTACGATATGGACAATTCTTAATGAAACACCCTGTATAAGTACTGATAACTTTATGTAAAGAGTACGTAACTTTTTATTCCACACAATTAGAAAAGTCAATACTTCAATTGTATTTGAATGTAATTATCGGGATATCCAATTACAAAAAAAGATGACTTACATATTGTTTAATCTCAAATATTCAATTTTTATATCCGATATTAAACAATAGTTATATCACCCTGTACATAATATTAAAGCAATTTGTTATTGTATAATTACAGATGCGGCCTGCTAATTTAGTTAATTATTACAAATCATAAACAATAATTTCGGCTATGGCACATTAATAGTGATGACTTAATATAATTTCTTTGTTCTTCAATATTTTGTAATTATATTCGTCGCGTGGGGTTAACCTAGAAAGATACTGCCACCGAAAAAAGCGTACATTCAGAATCATTCATTCGAATCATTTCAAACAGTCAACATGTGATTTTAGATCATTCCTTCGATTCACTTCACAGAGACAACATGTAGTCTCGTAACGATTATCAGTTTATCATTCTTATAAGTAAGACAGTAAGACTACGTAGATTAGTAGATTTGTAAAGCTCCCGGGTTTGAGTGTCTTTTATAAATAAAGTTTCATCTTTAATTTGGTGTTTCATTATCGGCGATCGAAGAGTTTGAGCTAATCCGATTTTATTCACAGATTAATGAAGTCCGCAATTTCACTGTTTTTTGGTACTAAGCACATATGCTTCTATACGTGCCATATTAGAATTATCCGTTGTTGACGATCACCATTGTGAAGGCTTCTCAATCTTTTGCAACATGGAATTAATTGTCGTGCATTTGATGTATGCCCCAGATAAGAAAATATCCGGTGTTTAACAGTCTTGAGCAATTCTCTATCTTGATTGACCCTCCTTAGTACTTCTTCATCAGTTTTTCTTGCTGTCCAAGGTATCTTCAGAATCCTTGTATGAATCCACATTTCCAATTCTGTTCATGCTTGATACTTTTAGTGTCCACACTTCTGCACCATACACAAGTACAGACCAAATATAGCACTTAACCATTCTTTGTTCAAGTTCTTTTAAACTGAGATTGCAAAGAAATGTCTTCATTTTCATAAAAGTGGTTTTAGTCATTACTATTATGTGCTTTATTTCTGTCTGGATCTAGTTGATCCGTTATGACAGTTCCCAAATATGAAATTTTATGAACTTTTTCAACTTGGACTCCATTTAATGGAAGCTCTGCATCTGGATGTGGGTTACGACTAGACTAAAAATTTGGTTTTGTTTGAGTCTATTTTAATCCAAATTTCCTCTTTTACTTCGTGAATACGATAAAGCAGAATTTGGAGACCTTCAACATTTTCTGAGAGAATTATTACTGTATTGTCTTAGTACGTTCTTTAACGGTAAAATATTGCAAAACCTCTAAATTTTAAAGAACCGCTTGGATTGACATGAAATTTGGCATACACATAGCTAACAAGTCAAAGAAAAAAAGTGATATTGTGCCAATGTGTGCTTTTGCCCTGGGGGTGGTTTTCACCCCACTTTGGGGGTGAAAAAATATACGACCAACGTAAGTCCGGAAATGGATAAACTCACTAATTGTAAGTAACTTTTGTTCTATAGAGTTTTTTCATTAAGTCAATATTTTTCCAGTTATTTGCCAGTGAATATGTTCATTTTTCAACAAAATAACCACGCTTTTAAACAGTTTTTCGCAAATAACTCAAAAAGTAAGTATTTTGTCGAAAAAAACATTCTTAGCAAAAATATAGCCTGTAAAAAATTTAAAAAAATGTATATATCACGTAAAGTATATGTAAAGGTGTATATATCACGTCTCTATACCTAGTAGAAGCAGAGTTATATATAGCTAATGAAAAATAGGTTTATATTCGTCAAATTCCAATTGGAATACTTTAACGTGAAATAACCAAAAATGAAGCACATTTCGGGGAAAACTCTTCTTCTTCTTCTTCTTCTTCTTCTTCTTCTTCTTCTTCTTCTTGTAATAGGACTATGTCCTGTTTCTTCTGTTACAGTCTTTGCTGCGATCCGGAGCTCCAACTCTCGTACCATCGTTTTTTGGGTCTTCCTATGGGTCGCTTGGTGTTGGGCTTCTGTGTTTTCGCCCAATGCGCCATACGTTCAGGGTCCATCCGATCTACGTGGTCCCTCCACATGCGTCGTCGCGCTCTTGTCCATCTCACTACGTCCTGAACGCCTAGCTCTCTCAATGTGTCTTCGTTTCGTACTCTATCTCTGAGTGTGATACCTCTTATGGATCTTAGGGGATCTTATGGATCTTATGGATCTTACTCTATGGGGAAAACTCATTACAACTTATTTAAAGTGTTTAAAAAAAAAATTCATTTTTTTATAAAAAAAATTTTTAGCATCAAAAGTAAACAAGTTACGCTCAAAATAAAGTTAATCCCTTTTTTTTTGGTAAAAAAATCGGGAAAATCACCTCCTAATTAGTATCTCAAATGAACTAATCGTTACGACTTCACAAGTTTCTTGACTCGTGTATGTATTGTTTATATGATCTGTAAGTTTCATCGGTTCAAAGTCCTTATTTTTGAAAGGGCTGTAGTTAAAAGGGGTTGAACGAGTCACTGATCACGAATGTATGCAAATTTAGAAACACCAAATCTTAATCAATTTTTTTCTTACAGAAAAACAAAAGAATACAGAATATTCAGAAAAGCAATGCTGACTTTTTTTTTTGTTTTTTGAGATTTTTGGTATCTCTAACAATTTTTAAGTTATTTTGAAAAAAAGCATATTTTTCAAAATTAAAATTTTTGAAAATTTTACTTTGAAACCAAATTTTTTCAAAAATAAGCACTTTAAATCGATGAAACTTACAGATCATATAAACACAACATAAGCAAAATAAGTTGTGGAGCGGTAACGACTAATGTCATTTAAGTTGCTAATTAGGGGGTCGTCTTACCGATTTTTTTTGCCAAAACAAAGGGGACCAACTTTATTTTGAGCGTAACTTGCTTAAATTTGATGCTAGAAACTTTTTATAAAAACAGAAATAAAGCTTTTTTTAAACACTTTAAAAAAGTTATAATGGGTTTTCCCCAAAAAGTGCTTAATTTTTTGAATATTTTAAGTCGAAATATTCTATTTGAAATTTGGCGAATATGAACCTATTTTTCATTGGCTATAACTCAGGTTCTACGAGGTCCAGGGACCTCACGCGTACACCATTTTTTTTACTCTTTTACATGCTATATTTTTGCTAAGAACGTTTTTTTTCGGCAAAATACTTACTTTTTGAGTTATTTTCGAAAAACCGTCTAAAAATGTGGTTATTTTGTTGAAGAATGAACATATTCACTCGAAAATAACTCGACAAGTGTTGACTTGGCGAAAAAGCTCTATAGAACAAAAGTTACTTAAAATTAGTCAGTTTATCCATTTCCTGACATATTTTGGACATATATTTTTTCATCCCCAAGAGGGGTAAAAGTTACCCGAAGGGCAAAAGCACAAATCGGCACAATATCACTTTTTTTCTTTGACATGTAAGCTATGCGTAACCCAAATTTCATGTCAATTCAAGCGGTTCT
The DNA here is from genome assembly GCF_917563875.1 of Diabrotica virgifera virgifera. NCBI lineage: Eukaryota > Metazoa > Arthropoda > Insecta > Coleoptera > Chrysomelidae > Diabrotica > Diabrotica virgifera. Next base: position 116,084,876 of record NC_065446.1, on the reverse strand, counting down.
TTAAAAATTAGAGCAAAAACCGTGAAAGAATGTACTATCTGCGTATCTAATTACATTAAGTAGTTCCCCGTTGAATTTTATTCCATATGGCTGTCCCTCAAGTGTCTTTTTAAATGGTCCGAGTAAACGTTGAACAATGTTGTGGACAAAATGAAACCTTGTCGGATTCCTCCTTGTATGCAGATTTCGCCGGTGTAGTTATCTCAAATTTTTAGGATAGCAGTTTGATTCCAGCATACATTTTTAATGACACGAATATCTTTGCCATTTATTCTTATATTTTTTAGCATCTGCATTTGTTTTACATGCTGTATTTTATCGAATGCCCTTTCAAAGTCCACGAAGCATGCGAATACATCTTTTCTTTGATCGCGGCATTTTTGTAATAGGATATTTAGCGCAAAAAGTGCCTCCCTGGTTCCCATAGCATTTCTAAAACGAAATTGGGTATCTTCGAAATCTTCTTTGCATTTGCGTCTAGTTCTGTTGTGAACTATTCTTAGAAATATCTTAAGAGTGTGATTTATTAGGGTAATTAATGGATATTCTGAGCATTTTTTAGCATTGTGTTTTAAGATATTGCGACAAAGATGGACTTGATTGAACCAGTCTGTGGTAATCACTTCAGAATATATTGCATTAAAAAGCTTTAATACTACATCTAGTATGGATGGTATAACTAGAGCCAAACCCAGACATCCAAATGAAAGTTATCCTCCAACACCAAATTGATCTATATGGTCCACATAATGTTCAGAAAAACACCATTTTGAGCGTCGGGTTTGGGGGGGGGGGGGAGAAATCGGTATATTCGTAGTTTTTTAAATTTTTCATCAATATTTCTAAAACTATGCGCTTTAACATGAACAACCTTCTATACAAAAATGTTCCACATTCAATTTGAAATACAAAAAGTCCTATGCATAATGCTTCTAAAATGAACGGTTCCAAAGTTACGGAGGTAGTATAGTATAATATAATTGGTGCAAAAAAAGGACTAACCCAAACATCCAAAGTAAAAGTTTTCCTCCAACACCAAATTGTTCTATATGGTCCACATATTGTTCACTAAAAAGTTACACTTAACTTTTTACTGAACAATATGTGGACGATATAGAACAATTTGGTGTTGAAGGAAAACTTTTACTTTGGATGTCTGGGTTAGGCCTTTTTTTGGACCAATTATACTATACTACTTTCGTAACTTTGAAACCGTTCATTTTAGAAGGATTATGCATCGGACCTTTTTTATTTCAAATTTAATGTAAAATATTTTTGAATAGAAGGTTGTTCATGCTAAACCGCATAGTTTTAGAAATATTGACGAAAAACGTAAAAAACTACGAATTTACCGATTTCTCCCCACTTTCCCCCCAAACCCGACGCTCAAAATGGTGTGACATTTTTCTGAACATTATTGGACCATATAGAACAATTTGGTGTTCGAGGATAACTTTCACTTTGGATGTCTGGGTTATGCTATCTTTTGGATCAATTGTATCATACTAATCTATGTTATATTCATCTATTAGCTTCAGCAACTTAGTTGGTGTATCGTCTGGACCACATGCTTTCCTAATTTTAGCATTTTTTATGGCGTGTTTTACATCTGATTTCATAATTTTTAGGCCGTCAGTATACAATTTTGGTATAATTTATTAAAATTATTTATGTCATCTTCAAACAACTCTGATATATACAGTTGCCATTATTTTCTTATTTCGTTCTCATTTACAATAATTTTGTTGTTATTATCAACTAGTACAGAAGGTACCTACCCGTTTTTTAAATGTTGGTTCTTTTTTTTACTTTTTTGTGTACATTCAATAATTCGTGCCTAGATAGTACATCCTCCATTTCGTCTCACCTTTCTCTCATCCATATTCTTTGGCTAATTTGATCTACTTTTAATTCTTCTCTGTAGACGTTTATAAGTCTATAAGTTCTGTTTCATTCGATATTATAAGTCGACGTCGTTCCATCAATTTCAAGATGTCGTCTGTCGTCCATTTATTTTTCTTGATTTATTTTACTACAATTCATAACTAACAGAAACTACTCAAAGGACCCCGCACAAACCTTATGGAAAATAGGTCCCAGTGGGTTTCGTTCATACTTTGGGAAAATACTCTTTGAAGCATCCTGATAAAAAGTTCTCATGGGCACAACTCAATCGTATGAAGGATTTTCAAGATATAGAGGTCCAAACTCGGAAAATTATAAGAGTTACGGGGTATTCCAATTCCGTGAGTTACTGGTTATTTGGCAACATGTAGAAGTTTGGATCAAGGAAAAGTACTAGTAGTCTAGGATTTTTTCCTGGGTATCCAATGGCGACCTTTACTTTGACTTTGACCTTGACCTTCAACGGACGTCATCTTCTAGAGTTTCGAGGGTTTTAGGCATTAAATTGATATAAACAGATTACTCATGGGTTTTTGGGATCGCAAAACACGAATATTCCATCAGAATTGCCCTCCGGATGACGTGGTGGCCAGGGCCACTGCCGGAGACGTCATCTTTTAGAGTTTCGATGGTTTTAGGCATTTAATTGATGCAAATGAATTACTGGAGGGTTTTTTGAGGTCGCTAAACACGAAAATGCCACCAGAACCGAGTCCCGGAGCAACTGGTTTCCAAGGCCAATGAAAGGGGCTCCTGGAGTTTCGAGGGTCTGTGGTACTACATTGATGCAAACGGATTAATTATAGGTTTACGGCACAATGTGATTCGTGGGTCGGATCTGATAGTGTATGCATGTTCAGCAACCCCAAAAACCTAATAGTAATCCATTTGATTCTTCCGAAACTCCAGAAGATAACCTGTCTTAGGCACCAGGTGCTCCTGTGTCTGTGCTGATCACGTATTCGTGTTCAGCAACCCCAAAAACCTATAACTAATCCGTTTGCATTAATGTAGTACCAAAGACCCTCGAAACTCCAGGAACACCTTTCATTGACGGAAATCAGGTGCTCCGGGAGTCGGTTCTGATGGCATATTCGTTTATAGCGACCTCGAAAAACCCTCAAGTAATTCATTTGCATCAATTAAATGCCAAAAACCATCGAAACTCTAGAAGATGACGTCCCTTGCAGAGGCCCTGGCCACCACGTCATCCGGAGGGCCATTCTGATGGCATATTCGTGTTTAGCGATCCCAAAAACCCATGAGTAACCCGTTTATATCAATTGAATGCCGAAACCCCTCGAAACTCTAGAAGATGACGTCCGTTGAAGGTCAAGGTCAAAGTAAAAGTTGCCATTGGATAGCCAGGAAAAAATCATAGACTACTAGTACTTTTCTTTGATCCAAACTTCTACATGTTGCCAAATAACCAGTAACTCACGGAATTGGAATACCCCGTAAATATGATAATTTTCCGAGTTTGGGCCTCTATATCTTGAAAATCCTTCATACGATTGAGTTGTGCCCATGAGAACTTTTTATCAGGATGCTTCAAAGGGTATTTTCCCAAAGTATGAACGAAATCCACTGGGACCTATTTTCCATAAGGTTTGTGCGGGGTCCTTTGATACTATTTGGAAACAAATAAAAACTTGTGCCTTGTGGGATCGGTACTGACCTGAAGTACCCACGCAGACGTTTGGATTCAATAAGTGTCTCTTTGTAAAGACAATGAAGTCGACCTTACTAAGCAACAAGACATTTACTCAACACACACACTACACATTACTCCCCTCAGTTAGTGACAGTAATTACATGGTTAAAGGTTCTAAACCAAGGCCAGAAAACAAAAAAACGTGTGCCTTGTTCGTGAATATCGAATCGATAAGCCTTTTGTAAAGTATTGTTTTAAGAAATTTGTATTTACTTTTGTCCTTGTTTCAGAACACGCTTTTAAGAAACAGATTCAACGAAAAAGCACCGGCTAGAATCTTCACAGACAACAAATATGAAAAGTCAAAATTCCATCGTCCTATGCCCTACGTCCACTTCTTAGGCCTCCTATGTCTAATTCTTATAGTATTTTCATTAGTGATATTCATCGAAAAACAACTACCAGTAGCGTTAAAAATAGAAGACGAACACAAACACCCAGACACTTTCATAGCGGAAAGAGCGTACAACGTGTTAAAAAATTTAACAAAAATCGGTCCTCGGATTGCGGGCAGCTACGAAAACGAGGTTCTGGCAGTCGACGTGTTAAAGCATGAAATTGACAGTATCATACGGGATGCCAACGAAAACCATGTGATAGAATTAGACATTCAGAAGGCGTCAGGTGCTTTTAACTTGGAGTTTCTCGATGGAATGACTAATGTATACCAGGACGTACAAAATGTTGTTGTTAAGATCGGATCTAGGATTAATTCACCACATAGTTTGCTTGTTAACTGCCATTTTGATTCTGTAGTCGACAGTCCAGGTAAGTTATTTTATATTATATGTACAAGTGTACAAGTCGACAAAAATATTTGAAACCGCCAAGGTCAGACCGATCGAAATCGGTTACGCGACGTTGTCAGATCAATCGGGTTTCAAAAGTTTTTCGGTTTTTATTTGTTACCTGTTTTACACTAAAATTTCCTTCTGCTTCCTCCTGAGAAAATTTTAAAACATTATGTATAATTTCACGGGATTGTGCACTTATGCCCGATTTCACCAACGATACCTAAACAGTTGCCTTATTAAGTAACTCTTATCGAAAGAAACTTCCTAAGTAGTGATGTAAAATTCCCGGGAATTTATTCTCGAGGGAATATTCCCAAAATTCATATCTTTCCGGGAATTTTTGGGAATTTATAATTTACACCGAAACTGATATACAAATAGTTATGTATTACATTAAATTGAAACTTATTGTTGGATTCATATTCTAATATGATGAAAATTAGGCAGAAAATAATTCAACAACTTCTGAAGTTTAAAAATACAAATGAAATTAGTGAAAAAACTTATACAGAAATAACAATTACTGATATAAATAAACGAATACGCCTATAAGTAGTGACAAAAAATATCACAGTATATTCACTCTCACTGTCATTTCAGTGGAGTAGCGTGAGTGTCGGCTGCCCGGGTCGGAAGACAATTTTACCGCCCTCTTATTTAGGTATTTTAATTTAATGTATACTATATATTACATACATTAATTATAGAGAACTTTTCGGCGAGAACAGTCATCATTATTTTGCATTATACAGGTTAGATTTTAAATAAAAAAGTTTATCTAAGTTTTACAATCACGTTTATTAATACAAAAATTCTTTTACTTTAACCAATTAGATACATTGATATAACTCAGGTACCTATCGCTTAGATTAGGTACACCTTAACGATCGACAAGATTAAATAAAATCAATTTCTAATTAGAACTAGATCTATACTATAATGTAATATTTTTATTTTTATTGAAAAGTAATATGAGTATTTGTTAGAATTAAAAACAAAACTTCCGTCTTCAATTAAAAATTTATACGTCTACTTTTTTTAAGAGCAAAGTCTTTTATTGCACCGTCAATGTCTATCGCATCACACACCTCTTGCTCAATAGACAAAATAGCCAAATTACATAGTTATTCTTAGAGTAGTCATTGTCGATCTTAAATAATTTTTAATCAATTTCAATTTTGAAAAACTTCTCTCACAGCTGGCATTGCTTAGAGCAACTGTAAAAAATATTCGGAACATTATTAAAATATTGGGCAGAGTCTCTTCCAGCTTGGATTTAACAATAAATTTAAATAATTCAAGTGAGTCTGCATTAATCAATTTATTTTCGTTGCCTGTAACAGCAACGAAAGTCCGCAGTCGAAGTTTTCCAGCTTGAAATCCTGCTCGTCAATTTCGTCAGATGCGTAGTCTAGATTACATTCAGTGTTGTCTGGATCTAATAATATAGCTGGCGTTAGATAAGCAATCTTATCTGTTAAATTCTGTAGCTGTTGAAAACGCCCACGAATTTCTGCAATAACTCTATCTAACGAAGAAAACAGCTTTCGTCTCAACTCATTTTCACAAGACAAGTTAGCATCTCTAGTTCCGTCATCAAAAATATGCTTTCTTGTTATGCGCCTCCGAGGTTTTATGGAAATTCCAAGTTCTTCACACTTCACACATATTTTTTGCATAACCTACAGCGCCTTTTGCCCATTCCTCTCTTTTTTCTGTCAATATCATCTGCAAAGCATTTACTTTCTAAGCGCACAATCTTATGTCAAGTCCCCTTGTTTGTAAATATTTTTTGTGCATCATTCACTTCATGTAGCAGCGGTTGCCACAGGCCCAAAAAACAAAGAAAGGAAAATGACTGCATCGAAACTAGTAAAGCACCTGCATCTGTCCTAGTGTTTAAGTTTTCACCTGCCTGTCAGTTTTTCCAAAGTGACGAGAATGTCTTTGTAATGATGCCATGTCACATTTAGGCATCGCCTCTTGCACTTCATCGCGTGTCTTGAACCCTTTTTAAGCTTATGCCTGTAGCTGCTATCGGAACTTCCCAACGATATGTCGATGAGGAAAAAAAAGAATAGCAATGTTTTAAAGTGCCAAAAAAGTTACTGAATCCACCTGAACTGAGGCAGCGTTTAAACAAACTAGGTTTAACGAATGATTTGAGCAAGGTACGATTTCAGCTCCTGAATAGCCATAACAGCAGCATTATCATATGCTTGGCCTCTACAGTTGCTTATATCTAGGCCATCAGCTTGAATCTTGTCCAAAATCATCTTTGAAATTCCTTCAGCAGTTTTGTTTTTAGTTTCAAAGAAATCTATAAAAGATTCCATTACTTTTGCCTCCTGATTTTCAATTACTACGTACCTTAATACCTGACTTTGTTTGATCTTTATGAGAAAGATCTGGAGGGCTGTCGAATATAATTGAACAATACTTAGCCTTTTTTATTTGTACGATGATATATTGGCGAACATTATTTCCCAAAATGACAATAAATTCATTCTGTATGTTCACGAAGTACAGGATCCTATTTTGCAATGAAATTAACCAATTCTAAAAAGTTTTCTCTATTGTACTGGTGTCGTTTTCTATATGTCCACGTAAAGACAAATTTTGTTTGGCAAGGAATCTTATAATATCAAACATTCTGATAGAAATTTCCTGCCATTTCTTTATTTCTTTTGCTACGATGTCTTGCTCTTTTTTGTCAATAGTCTGTCCTTCTCGAAGTCTGCTCTCCAACTTTTTCCATTTGCAATAATTTTGGATGTGTAGTGCACTTGATTCGTGATTTGAAACCTTAGGATTTAATTTCCACCAAGTATTAAATCCATCAGGTGAGCAAAATTTAGATCCATTCGGTGTATTTACGTTTAGTACGTTCTATAACGGTAAAATATTGCAAAAAACCGCTTGGATTGACATGAAATTTGGCATACATATAGCTAACAAGTAAAAGAAAAAAAGTGATATTGTGCCGATGTGTACTTTTGCCCTAGAGGTGAGTTTCACCTCCTTTTGGGGGTGAAAAATATATGTTCGAAATAAGTCCGGAAATGGATAAATTGTCTAATTCTAAGCAACTTTTGTTCTATAAAGTTTTTTCACCAAGTCAATACTTTTTGAGTTATTTGCGAGTGAATATGTTAATTTTTCTACAAAATAACCACGTTTTCAGACGGTTTTTCCTTTTCAAAGCTTCAAAATAATTTGGTCGATTCTTGATAACTCGAGATCTTCTTTCTGTTTCTTCTTCAAAATCAGATGATGACTCAAACCGATCCAGATTTTCGATAAATTGTAGTGCTTCCATATTATGAATATGTAGTACCAAAGCAGAACTTATTAATATAAAAGAATACAAAATTACAACTAATATAATATTACAGTATAACAATAGAAATATTAAGGTAAGAAGCAAATCATTGACAAACGTCACAAGTACATAGGTCAAAACTGTAAAAACATAACCTCACTTTCAACGATAAGTAATACCTAAAAAGTTTAGGGAGATCGCAAAACGTATCCTACGATACGGTAATGCTTAAGCGGTTTAGACAATAGGAATGTTCACTAATTTTTAAATATAGTTAAATTCAATAGATTATATAGTGTGTATATAAAAACGTAGCAATCATAAAACTGTTTAAAAATGTATATTTTTTAAGACAAATGAATTTATAATGTTGATTTTCTTGGAGGCTAGAAAAACGGCTCCTTGCGGCGAGGCTACCGCGTGTGACGTCAGCAGTCGTATCGGCTTTGATGGACGACTAGTTTTGTATACTTATTTACGAAGTGTATTTGAATGTGTGCAGTTCTTTACTTATTTAATTGTTAAAAATGAAGCCAAATAAGTGGTGTTTTGTTCCTGGGTGTTTAAATACCTCTAAAAACAATTCTGACAAGATTTTTATTACATTTTCAACCAATTTAAAACGTAAAAATAAATGGTTTGTTACAGCTAAAAGGGATATCAAGGAATTATCAGTAAAACGAAGTTTTTCTGTTGTAAAGATCACTTTATTGTAAGGTATGGATATTTTCCTAAATAAATGAGTTTTTAAATTATTGATTTTTACCCAATTCTATATGTTTTAGATTTAAGTTATTTAGTTTAGCTTTCTTATAAAAAAATAAATTATAAAAATTCTTAATACAGTCGAAAACTTCGAATTTTGGACTTCTAAATAGTATCTGTAAGAGAACAAAATAAAATGACTTGAACTACATAACGTCAAACAGGTAAAGAATAACACTGTGGAAATGGCGCGCGCTGGAGTATACGACTAGTGACGTCAGAAGCGTTTTCGAGCATTTAAAATAATGCTAGATTTCTAATGAAGTTTTTTTATAGACAGGCTTTTTTAATTTTCTTAATATTTTAGACAATTATTCCTAGGGTGTTTCTTAATCGTTTTACATGTTTAAAATGACTATCTAATTTTTTGTGAACATCCCTATTCTTAGCGTATGGTGAACTCCGTTTTAGAGTTAGGAAGTACCTAAGCCCACTTAGGTAATTCTTAAATGTTTAGGTATCGTTGGTGAAATCGGCCATTAGTATCCTATTTTTCACGACACTTGTAATGTTAATGTTGATTAAAAATATATTAAATGTGTTCTAAATAAACAACTATTCGACGATTTTATCTGGCAATGTCGCAATACCACTGATTTCGTGCACAATGCATTTTATTGTTTTATGCAAATTGGCAACGTGTTGTAAAAGTACCCCGCACAAACCTTATGGAAATTAGGTTCCAGTGGATTTAGTTAATACTTTAGGATAATACTCTTTGAAGCATCCTGATGAAAAGTTCTCATGGGCAGATCTCGATCTGCTGGAGGATTTTTAAGATATAGAGGCACAAACTCGGAAAATTATAAGATTTATGTATTCCAATTCCCGGAGTTACTGGTTATCTGGCAACATATAGAGGTTAGGATCAAAGAAACGTACTAGTAAGCTAAAACTTTTTTCTGGCTATCCAATGAAGACCTTTACTTTTACCTTGAACTTGACCTTCAAGGTCATGCCAAGGTCACGCGTTCTTATTAGAGCGGCAACCTATGTTTCTAACTGCAACAATGAATATAATGGATATATCTACGTTTGAATATGACCTTGAAAATCATGGTCAAAGTTATTGGATTATTGGGTTATAGATGCTAAAGTAATGTAATAGAAGTTTGAGATCTTTCCACGGTTTAACGATACCGACCTTGATCATGACATTCTTGATAGTATCAAGGTCATGAGAATTTTTATTCTTCCGACAAGTGGACGAGAAACATTGTACATTGGAGACCATGCAAACACAGTCATAGTAGAGGAAGACCACAAAAACGATGGCTAGACGACATCAAAGACAAAGTGGGGAGAAACTAGCACCAAATAGCACAAAACGGGGAAGAGTGGAGAGCTCGTCGGTAGGCCTTTGTCCAGGAGTGGATGCGAACAGGCTGAAGAAGAAGAAGGAATCAACGTTGATTTACGAAACTCACATAATTGATAATATAATCGCTACATTTGGAGGAATATTCACCTTTATTTTTAAGGTCCTATTCGAACGAAGAATATCTATATCATCTTTTTCAGAGTCAAAAATATTGCCCCTTTTGAATAAAAGTTCTCATGGCCTTGATACGATAAAGAATGTCATGATCAAGGTCAAATTCAAGGTCGGTATCGTTAAGCCGTGGAGAAATCTCAAACTTCTATTACATTACTTTGGAATCTATAACCCATTAACCCAATAACCTTGACCATGATTTTCAAGGTCATATTCAAACGTAGATATATCCATTCTGTCCCTTGTTGCAGTTAGAAACATAAGTATGTTCCCGCTCGAATAAGAACACGTAACCTTGGCATGACCTTGAAGGTCAAAGTCAAGATCGCCGTTGGATAGCAAGGAAAAAGTCCTATACGACTAGTACTTTTTTTTTATCCTAACCTCTACATGTTGCCAGATAACCAGTAACTCCGGGAATTGGAATACCCTGTAAATCGTATAATTTTCCGAGTTTGTGCCTCTATATCTTAAAAACCCTCCATCAGATCGAGATCTGCCCATAAGAACTTTTCATAAGGATGCTTCAAAGAGTATTTTCTCAAAGTATGAACTGAATCCACTGAGACCTAATTTCCATAAGGTTTGTGCGGGGTACTTTGTCTTTTTCTGTATGGCATTGGGATTGCAGCAAACATTGTAACGGGCATGTTCTACGCAATTTAGATCTCTATGAATTTGTCGGTGATCGTCTCAGTCGCTTTTCAAACGTTGACTTTGTGTACACTTCGACGTGCAGTAAATGAATATTTTACAAAATGGATACTTCACCAGTGAAGGCAGTCCAGGTAATTGTATAATTACGGGTGGGATATAGTCAGAGAACTGTCACCCGTCGCCTTCTTATGACGAAGTCGGCAGTCTCAAGGGCTTACCGTCACTACCAGGAGACCGGTTGCTACAGTCGACGATCAGATTGGGGTAGGCGACTAGTAATGACAGAAAGGAATGATTAGTGTTGGAAAATTCTCGAGAATGGAAAATCGGAGAATATTCTCGAGAATATTCTCGATATTGAGAATGTTCTGAGAATGAACCCCATGACGCACTTAAGAATATTATTGAAGATGAAAAATAGGGCTTTAAAAATCATGATCTTATATACAAAATTATGAGACGAAACAACAGTGTTCTTTGTATATAAAAAAATACAAAAACAACAGAAAACACAAAATTTCTTTGATAAAAAAATGAAATTTTCTTCTTAACAGCAAATAATCGATGTGGTAGGTATGATAAAAGATGAGACCTCAGATTCAGAATCTATTTCTATCATTAGCTCATCCTAGTCATCTACAATCTGCCGAATTTCAATGTACTGATGAGTTGTGGGATTTTGTTTTTCACGAGTGGCCAGCTCAGTCATGGATTGGTCTACGTCTAACAATTTTAAATTGTGAGCAATAAAAGTTACCTTACGAGCCCGTTCAGCAGTGTGCCGGTTTCTTTTAGAGGAGTGGATAAAAAAACCATATTTGTGAGATATTTGTGCGATGTGCTGTCCAGGGTATGCGCATCATTCTACGGTATACCCACATTTCAAAGGCCATTATACGTCGTGAGTCGGACTTTTTAATGGTCCAAGTTTCTGAAGCATAGGTAGCGATAGGAAAGATAAGCGTCCGTACCAGGCGCAGTTTCGTGTTCCTGGTTATGGCCGTATCTTTTTCCATATTTTAGTGAGTTTGACCGTTGCTGATCTGGCCATTGTAAGGCGTCGGCGTATTTCTTTTTCGCAGATGTATAATTGGTTGACCATTACAATATTTTAAATAGATAACCAATCCATGATGCGAATAAAGATAATTTGAAACAAAAGTAATCTATCGTGACAGTACTTCAGAATGTTAACGGATAAAATGACAAAATTGTAATTCTACGTTAAAAATTTGTCAACGACGCAAATATAAATATTGTACTCGTATGACATTGATATATTCGGACATTTTATAGTGAAATTGTATTCTATATTTATGTATTTTTTCCTTAAAATATTTTAAATATTAATATTCTGGCAAATATTTCTATAAATAAAAAAAACAAGTAAAATCCTTTATAAAAGGTATATTTATTAAAATCCCTAAAAAGGGCTACATCTCAGAACTAGTTTTCGATCTGATAACAGATCATCATCAGTGCTGACAGATGCTAACATGCTAACCACCAAAATACAAAAATATTCGGGTAAAAAACCCTTTAAACTTGATCCGTCATGGAAACATAGATTGTAAATGTGAAATTGAACATGGATGTACAAAATATGTCATATATTCTGCTCAAGGTACCATTTGAGCCCAAATCGTCTTGATCATCTATTCAACATGTGATCAACTCGATTTGGGCTCAAATGGTACCTTGAGCAGAATACATGAGATATTTTGTACATCCATGTTCAATTTCACATTTATAATCTATGTTTCCATGACGGATCAAGTTTAAAGGGTTTTTACCCGAATATTTTTGTATTTTGGTGGTTAGCATGTTAGCATCTGTCAGCACTGATGATAATCTGTTATCAGATCTAAAACTAGTTCTGTGATATAGCCCTTTTTAGGGATTTTAATAAATTTACCTTTTATATAGGAGTTTACTTGTTTTTTGTAATATATGGTATGCAACCAACTACAGGAAAACGTTTTCCTCGTGGATATTTATATAAATATTGATATTTGTATAAACATAAATATAAATATTGTGACAATTGTCAGATTTAACTAAAATGTCATGCAGTGATTCGCGACATTCTTAAAATCTCATATGAGGTCAAAATTAATGACGCACTGAGAAAAGGGATCAACAGTAAGCAACAATATTTACTCCAGGGTAATAAGCTAGAAATAGACCATGTTCGGGACACTCAAAGATCCAGGTAGCTGACTACTTTTTTAGATATTGTATACCTATAGGATGAAAACCTACCTGTTTCCTGCCTAGAGTTCGCGTCCATTTTTTAAATATTAACATTTTTTTTATTTTTTATTTAGCGTATGGCTTAAGTATATCACAGAATATATTTAGATTTATGCATTATACAATGCATCACAAACAGATGTCCAATTTTTTTATATATTCGATTGACCCTTCGGTTGCCATTACAAAGTTTATAGGGTCGCCTGTGTATGCTCTGCGTGGGCAGTCCTGAACGATGTGACTGATCGTCTGTCTTGCAGCGCCGCAGTCACAAGAAGGCGAGGGGAGTTTACCCCATCTGTGGAGGGAGTCGGCGCATCTTCCACAGTTTGTTCGAATTCGATTAAGGGCTGCCCAAATCTTACGGGGACGTTCAAATTCGCCAGGTTTCCCTATGATGTCCGGTAGACTATGGTAATGCGGATCTGTCCTACTTTCCCAATCTTCTCTCCATCGGGTATTTAAGTCAAAGTTGGATTGCTGCAGCGCTTGAGCAGATTGTAGAGGGGGTAACCTGGATCGGAGACGGTTTCCAAGAATATAGGGGATGCCGTTGTGGACTAGAAGCTGGCGACTGTCCATTATTTTGTTATATTCTTTAACCAATGCATGTTCGCGGCGTAGGTTGGGTGGTGCTATATTACTAAGGGTAGGTAGCCACATTGTAGGGGTGGGCTTAATTGTGCCTGTTATCATACGCATAGTACGGTTTAGTTGGGTGTCGACCAGGTGGGTATGCCTGCTATTTAGCCACACTGGAGCACAGTATTCTGCCACCGGATATATCAGGCTAAGAGCAGAGGATCTTAATGTTGATGCTGTGGACCCCCCATGTAGTGCCGCAGAGTTTCTGTATTATATTGTTGCGTGTTTTCAATTTTGCTGCTGTTTTCGTCAGGTGTTCTCTGAATGTGAGCGTTCTGTCTAGAGTAACCCCAAGGTATTTCGGGTATTTATTGTGTTTTAACAGCTTGTTATTAAAATACACTCGCAATTCTCTGTTTGCCAACTTGTTGTTTAGATGAAAAGCTGATACTTCAGTTTTTGTAGTACTTGGCTGTAGTCTCCATTTCTTAAGGTATTCGCTGAGGATGGATAAGTCATTCGTGAGAGTGATTTCTGTAGTTTCTAAAGATTGGTGGCTTGTTGCAAGGGTCCAGTCGTCAGCATATCCAAACTTCCGAGATTCGGTTTCAGGCATGTCAGCAATATAGAGGCTGAAAAGTAAAGGGGCAAGGACAGAACCCTGTGGAAGACCATTGTTAAGTTTCATCTGTCTACTCGTCTCCTTTCCCATTATAACCTGGAAGGCTCTGTTGGTCAGCATGTTGTCAATGAGGTTAATTATCTTTCTGCAGGGGATAATGCGGGCCAGTTTATATATTAATCCCTGTCTCCAAACAGTATCATATGCTGCTGTTAGATCTATAAATACTGTTGCTGTCTTTTGTTTCTTTTGAAAACTAGCTTCTATAAAAGTTGTTAATGACAGCACTTGGTCCGTACAGCTTCGATGAGGGCGGAAGCCAGCTTGTTCAATGGGGACATTTTCTAGTATCCTGTGACTAATTCTGTTGAGGAGAAGCTTTTCTAATAGTTTATATACCATGCTGAGTAGAGCTATGGGGCGGTAGTTTTCTGGCTTATCGTTTGATTTGCCCGGTTTCGGAATTGCAATTATCTTTGTTCGCTTAAGTGAGAAAGCAATATTACCTGGAAAACCTGTTACCTGGAAAAGGAAATATTAACAATTTAGTGCAAATGCACCCCATTCAAAAGCTAAAGAGTTGACATAAAATTACAAAATTAAATTTTTTAGAACATTAAGAAACCTTCGAAATGCCGATTTTTGAAAGTTAAAAAGTTAATTTTGTGCTACGCAAACTGCAAAATAAGTGAAAATCGTTATTTGTTAATAACTTTTACTAAAACTACCTTATAACTTTAGTGTTACACCCAAACTTGGGTATTGCGGTACTTAACAAACCCTCAAAATTTGAGACCGATCTATTAATTAGTTTAAGAGTGATTCTAATTGTTTATCCCAGAGACCTTTATTTTGCAATAACATAAGACAAAATAATGAAGATAGGGCAATTCTGCGTATGCCAAATGAAAGTAGAAAACTGATGCTATCAAAATGTACTAAAAAAGGTAAAAAGGTTATTTAATATACTCAAAAATCCTAATGCCAAATTTGTGAAATTTTGTAGTTTATAAACATTTAGAACAACTTTAAAAATATTGTCCGTAGAAAGAATCATTTTACATATTAGAAAAGCTGGCATTTAAAACTACTATCATTTTCTATATCTCGGGATCTACTGAATATATTTTGATCGTTCTTTTTTAATTCGTATTTAATTTTTCTGTACATTACAAATATGCAATTTGTCTAGACATTTATTAATTAATAAACAGTCTAATTTGTTTAAACAATTTTTGAAAAAATAATTTTTTCCCAAAAATCCATGATTTTAATCATATTATCGTTATTAATCATAGAAAAAGTTAAGGTATATTTTAATAAATAAATTATCTTCAATAAATAATTATCTAATAAAAATCATTTATTTATTAAAGTGTACTTTTTGTATGATAATTAATAATACTATAATTAAAAAAATAGATTTTTATAAAAAAATATTTGTTCAAGAATTGTTTAAACAAATTAGACTGTTTATTAATTAATAAATTTATAAAGAAATTGCATATTTGTAATGTACGTAGAAATTACATACAAATTAAAAAAAGAAAGATCAAAATCCATTGAGTTGAACTGGAGATACAGAAAATTATATTCGTTTGAAATTGCTTTTTCGGTATTTTAACTCGGTAGATTTGTAGGTTCCCCTAGTAATCGTTTGAACTACATTTTTGAAAAATCGTAGAGGGTGCTGTGAAGGTACAATGTTTGTGCAAATTTTTTATAAAAAAATACAAATCCCATTCGTTAAAATGGCATTAATGAGATTCCTTAATTATTATAAACAAATTAGCTGTGAATTAAAAAACACATATGGCTAACTTTGTCCCAAATGAACCCAGGATAAATTTTTTTATTTGAAAATTCGTGTTAAATATATACAACTTTTCGAATATACAGTAAATTTTTACAAGTTTTAAAAGTTTACAGTAAACTTTTCGAATATACAGTATGGTGCAAATGAAAGGAATAAATTCATTTTCTCGAGAATGGGCGACGCTTGAGATAAAAACAGGTCGATTTTTATTTTTAAATTATGATATTTTGACATATATGTCATACTAGTGACGTCATCCATCTGGGCGTGATGACGTAATCGTTGATTTGCTCATTTGAAAGGTAATTTAATTCTCTATTCAGTAATATCATCATTTACATAATTATTTATACAGAGTGTCCAAAAAATATTTTAAATTAAATTATTTGACAAAAAAAGAAGAATGTATGTAATTTATTTAATTCAAAAGACATTGTACTGATATCAGCAATAAGAAAAAAAATATTTATATCACAAATAAACATTGCTTTTCGCTTAAATTAAATGTTCAAACTTCCAAGAGGCAGGTGGCTGCCGGGAGCTGGCTGAACATTGCATTTAATAGAAAAGCAATGTTTATTTGTGAAATAAACATGTTTTTCTGTTTTCGGGCAACAGTAAAATGCATTTTGAATTAAATAAATTACATACATTCTTCTTTTTTTGTCAAATGATTTAATTCAAAAAATTTTTTGGACACGCTGTACAAATAATTATGTAAATGTTTATATTACTGCATGTATAATTAAATGACCTTTCAAATGAGCTGGCACACGATGCCTATTCACATTTAAAAAAATCATCGATTGCGTCATCACGCCCAGATGGATGACGTCACTAGTATGACATATATGTTCAAATATCATAATTTAAAAATAAAAATCGACCTGTTTCGGGATTTTTCTTTAATGTCGCCGGTTTACGAAATAACGAATTTATTCCTTTCATTTGCACCATACTGTATAAAAATATTGTTTCTACGGACAACATTTTTAAAGTTATTCTAAACTACAAAATGTCAAAAATTTGGTATTAGGATTTTTGACTATATTAACTATTTTTTTATCTTTTTTAATACATTTTGATACTATCACTTTTCTACTTTCATTTGGCATACTCAGAATTGCCCTATTTTAATTATTTTCTGTCTTATCTTATTGCAAAATAAAGGTCTCTGGGATAAACAAATAGAATAACTCTTAAACTAATTAATGGATCGGTATCAAATTATGAAGGTTTGTTAAGTACGCCAATACCCAACTTAGGGTGAAACACTAAAGTTCTAAAGTAGTTTTAGTAAAAGTTATTAACAAATAACGATTTTCACTTATTTTGCAGTTTGCGTAGCAACAAATTAACTTTTTAACTTTCAAAAATCGACATTTTGAAGATTTTTCAATGTTCTAAAAAATTGAATTTTGTAATTTTATGTCAACTATTTAGCTCTTGAATGGAGTGCAAAAGATCGAAAAAGTCGCGATTTTTGCACTAAATTGTTAATAATTATAAAACAGACGCGAACTCTAGGCAGGAAACAGGTAGGTTTTCTTCCTATATGTATACAATAACTAAAAAAGTAGTCAGCTACCTGGATCTTTGAGTGTCCCGAGAAAATCCTTATTACTCTGGACTAATTAGCTGTTGGTACTTTTTAAACTTTGTTCACTTCAACCATAAACAAGTAGTCCTGTCGCCAGTGGGGGTACAACGGCCTCCTTAATCCAGATGGACTTACCCAAGTTTTTTTTATGTATTTTGACCCGCAGAATACGAATTTTTTGGGTAACAGTCGATCCGGGTGTCGATAAGATTGTTATAAACAAAGAACTTGAGGAATCACATAACAGCGATTTTTCGCAAAACAAAACATTGTTTTGTATTTTTTGGCTCATTCTAAGCAAAACATGTTTTTACAAGTTTTTTCGTAGGATGCATAGTTTTCGACATAAACGCGGTTGAACTTTCAAAAAATCGAAAAATTGCAATTTTTGAACCCGAATAACTTTTGATTGAAAAATAAAATAGCAATTCTGCTTACCGCATTTGAAAGCTCAAGTCAAATTCTATCGGTTTTGATTACTTTCATTGCTAAAAATTAATTTTTTTATTGTTAAACAAAGCTATAAACATATAGTGATTGAATGATGTTTTCAATGCATTTTCCATTTGAAATCGAACGAGTAGGCGCGCATACAGATAACTCCTACGTAGATTACGTACATTAAAACGCATGCATTGGGCACGGGAAACACTATGTGTTTATGGCTTTGTTTAACAAATAAAAACTTAATTTTTAGCAATGCAAATAATCAAAACCGATAGAATTTGACTTGAACTTTCAAATGCGGTAAGCAGAATTGCTATTATATTTTTTAGTCAAAAGTTATTTGGATTCAAAAATTGCATTTTTTCAATTTTTTCAAAAGTTCAACCGCGTTTATGTCGAAAACTATGCATCCTACGAAAAAACTTGTAAAAACATTTATTGCTGAGAATGACCCAAAAAATACAAAACAATGTTTTGTTTTGCGAAAAATCGCTGTTATGTGATTCCTTAAGTTCTTTGTTTATAACAATCTTATCGACATCCGGATCGACTGTTACCCAAAAAATTCGTGTTCTACGGGTCAAAATACATAAAAAAACTTGGGTAAGTCCATCTGAATTAAGGAAGCCGTTGTACCCCCTCCCCTGGCGACAGGACTAAAGCAAAATGTGCGATATAAAAGATACTTCAAAAAATATGGCGTAGGAAAGAGATAACTGTATTCATTACACTCGTACGTATTATACTCCTAATGACCCTATTCTTCCCTAAGCTTAGGATTGTACAATAAAGCGTAAAAGTCTTTGTTTACTAATTATAAATATATATATACAAAATAAACTTAACAAGTCGTTTACATAGTTTATCACTTCCGGAATGCGTACTTCAATATTTGTTAGATAATATTGTTTGTGTAGGTTCCAATATTCCAATCCTCAATGTATGGTTGTTTAGTAATTTGTTACACCGATAAAAACGAAATCGTTTCAGCTAATATTTATTTTTTTGTTTGTTTAGAAAACCCAAAAAAAAATTGTCCACGATACAGATCCAACAATCGAAGTAACCATAACGTAAAAAAATTAGAAAATAAAAATATTAAGTATGTATATGTATTTGTGCTGATATTGTAAATGATGTTGTTCTGAAGCTATTTTGATGGGAAATAAGCCACAATTTTACTAAAAAAATGATTTTATTAACGTTTCGACGCCCAAATCGGGTGTCGTTGTCAAAATACAAAAATATTAATGAATTAAACAAAAATGTTGTTTTAAAAGCAACAACATTTTTGTTTAATTCATTAATATTTTTTTGTATTTTGACAACGGCACCCGATTTGGGCGTCGAAACGTTAATAAAACCTCTTTTTTTTTTAACAAAATTGTATCTTATTTCCCATCAAAACTAGTTAATTGTAAATGATATTGTAAATCACAAAGATACTCTACAACATATACAACTTTGGACACGTACCAACAGAATGGCTGAAGTCTGAGTTTATTGCAGTTACAAAAAAAAACAGGAGCCAAAAATGTACGAGCCATTCGAACCAAATGCGATCCTTCACGAGCCTAACGTATTTCTCAGGGACCCATTTTTTTTTCACACGTCTTTATAGCTCTTGTCTAGGAACTGTGTCGTACGCCTTCTCAAAATCTATAAATACCAAATGTAGCTCTTTTCTACTCTTTTCTTATCGCCGTATTTCTCTATCAACTGTCTTAAAGCAAACAAGGCATCTGTTGTCCTCCTTCCTGGCATAAACGCAAACTATTCTTCTCTTATCGATGTCTCCCACTTTAACTTTCGCTTTACAGTTCTCTCCAAAATTTTCATTGTGTGGGCATTAACTTTATCCCTCTATTGTTTATACAGTCCTGAATGTCCCCTTTATTTTTATACAATGATACCAAAACACTCTCCATGCATTGGGCATGCTTTCTTCCTCAATATATCCTATTCATCATTTGCCACAATACAAAAATGCTTTCCTCTACTAGAGCCTTCCAGACCTCCACAAGTATTCCATCAGGTTCTACTGCCTTACCATTCTTCATCCCAGCGATAGGTACTCAACCTTTTTTTTTTTCTGGGCCACATAGTAGTTATTGCCACAGCTTGCGGGCGGCAATCTAGGTGAAGAAATTATACAGTATGGTGCAAATGAAAGGTATAACTTAGTTATTTCGTAAACCGGCGACTTGAAGGAGAAATCCTGAAACAGGTCGATTTTTATTTTTAAATTATGATTTTGTGACATATGCCATACTAACGTCATCCATCTGAGTGTGATAACGTAATCGATGATTATTATAAATTAGAATAGGGGTCAAGTATATTCAAATGGGAAATAAGCCACAATTTTACCTAAAAATGATTTTAAATCATTTTTAGGTAAAATTGTGGCTTATTTCCCATTTGAATATACTTGATTATAAAAATGCCACAAGAAAATAGCTTCAGAACAACATTAGAATAGGGGTCGTGTGCTAGCTTCATTTGAAAGCTTATTCAGTTCTGTATTCAGTAATATAAACATTAACATAATTAAGTATACAGCGTGCCCAAAATTTTTTGTTTTGAATTAAATTCATTGATATAAAAGGAAGAATGGAATATGTCATTTATTTAATTCAAAATATATTTTACTGTTGTTAGAAAACAAAAAAAAAAAAATGTTTATTTGACAAATAAACCTTGCTTTTCTCTTAAATTTATTGTTCAAGCTTCCACCCACCATCCTCTTGGCAGTTTTAACATTGAATTTAAGCGAAAAACAATGTTTATTTCTCAAATAAACCTTTTTTATGTTTTCTGACAGCAGTAAAATGTATTTTAAATTAAATAAATTACATAGATTCTTTTTTTTGTGTCAATTAACTTAATTCAAATTTTTTTTTTGACACCCTATAGCAGGTGTCACCAATTAGCGGACCGCGGTACGCATCCGGACCGTGAGCTAGGTCCGGACCGCAGACAGGTTGTATATAAAAAAAAATGTCATTTTTCTCTGATAATTTGATTTTGTAAATAGTTTTCCCCCTTATTGTTATACTTACTAATCATTAATTTTGACATTAAGTAAGCTGTAATATAAAATTGTCATGTGCATTTTTTATATTAATTTCCTCACTACTATAATATGTTAAGTAGGAGTACTTTTCAGATGTGCATTTAATTAAAATAATTTTCAGATTTAATAAGTTTGCAACAAACACCTTGCATTGAAACTAATGTAGAAAAGATATCATGTTAATTAGCATTTTGTACTATGAATATTTATTTTAAATTCCTCAGTTTCCTTTCTACAAAATTGAAGATGTCTAAAAACTGCATTAGCATTAAAAATATAAATTCCTAATTTTTTAAATATTCTCAGCAACAATTTACATTACTTAAGTCTTCAAAATATACTTATAATAATATCAAAACAATACACAATGAATTTATATTTTATTTATTGTACCAGGAAAACTTACAGAAGAGTATACAGTAACCAAAAAAACAATCAGATATTGTTAGCTTTCCTTTCCATATTAGTCCCTGTGTGAGGCCACTTTCGTATGAAAAATGTTTCTGACTCGATTTCTTTGCGGATTCCTGTTCAAAAATGTCCCCTTTAAACAAATCAGAAGGGTGCCGGGTGAAACAATTTTTTAAGGAAATTCAAAATTACTTTTTTGCCTCGAAAAATGTATTTTTAGGTTTCTTGGGTAATTATAAACAGTAAAGGTCTCTTGTCATATTTCTGAAAAGTTGATAGTTTTCGAGTTATAAGCGATTTAAAATCTTAAAAGTGCGAAAATATGCATTTACGATGCTTGAAAAAAAATGCCCCAAAAAAGTTAAAAACATATTTTCGCGGGCAAAAAGATGTTTTGAATTTGATAAAAAAAAATATTAAACAATTTCTGCCCAGACACGCAGACGTTCGGATACAATTAGCGTCTCTTTGCAAAGACAATGACGTCGACTTTGCAACGCAACAAGACACTTACTCAACACACACACTACACATAACACTAGGTACCTAGGTAGGACTGCAAAATTCACCGTATCCACCATGCCAATGGCCATTAGTTGTCTAGGCATTAGCTAAATAAAAAAAAATGTCTGCCCAAAAATTTCGCCCGGCACCCTTCTGATTTGTTTATAGGGGATATTTTTTAACAAGAATCCACAAAGAAACCGAATCAGAACAGTCAGACACAGGCAGCATAAATCCGGACCCTGGAAGTGTCATAGGTTTTCGAAACGGACCCTCAGGGAAACTAATTGATGATCCTGCCCTATAGGTATAGGTAGTTACGTTAATGTTTATATTACTAAATAGATAATTGAATAATTTTCAAATGAGGTAGCACACGACCCCAAAAATGATCGATTATGTCATCACGCCCACATGGATGACGATAGTATGATATATTATACGTATGTAAAAAATCATAATTTAAAAATAAAAATCGACCTATTTCCTGATTTTTCCTTAAAGTCGCCCGCTTACAAAACAAGGCGCTTACATCCAGGTGCGAATCAGTGAGTGAGGATCGGTAAACATTTTTTGCATATTTCATTGAATATGACGCACATGTATGATAAAACAAACAAGTTGAGGAGCAAAAGCGCAACTTTTGAGAGTTTTATTGTTATCCGGTACTAATTTCCAGAAATCTTCATATTGATTTGCATCTCTTTTTTCTTGCTCCAGATTGCCTCCAGATATGCATCATTTTTAAAATCAATTAGTTCATCTGACAACTTTGCGCTAATAAATCCCAATGCTGCAAATTGTGTACTAGCGGCTTCTTCTAAGTGTCAGGGATTTTGCACTAATAGAAAACATTTCCTAATTTTTCGCAAGTCATTAAAGCTTTTCTGAAATTCATTGCTCAAGGAAACTAAGTAATTAGAAAAAGTAGCGTAGTTTTCTGGAGATACATCAATTCCATCTTGTTGAGCTTTTACCAATGTCGAAAAGTTATGCTGATTTTTTATATTAACCTTTAACTACACGCGCTGGCGTATTTTGTACGCCAGATATAAGAAGTCTACTGCAAATATATTTAAAAATTTAGTTTTTGACCTTGTTTATCCCTCTAACCTATCACTGGAATGTGCTTTACAATTTGGTTTTAGTTTCGTTATAATCGGCGTTCTGGGAAGATCGTAATTTACAGTTTATTATTTGTTGTTTCCGGTGGTGGACAATATACACCACGATTATATTAATATTAATCGTAATATAAGTACATATTGCAATTGATTTTTAGTCATTATGGCACAAAATATATTTTTCTTTATAAAAAATACTTTTTCTCCTGTAAAAAATCACATTTCAAAAAAATTTTTATTAGTAATTTTATTTAGCATGGAATCCAGTTATTCCATGATTCCAGTTATAAATCCCAATTGGCTTGCTGAGAAGGAACTCCAAGTATTCACTGATGCCAAATAAGGTTTATAACAAACAACTATGTGTATTTTTCAAAAAAAAAAAAACAAATCCGCTGTTTTTAAGTGTATTTTATTATGGCGTATAAAGTACGCCACGCGTGTAGTTATGTTATAACTTGATGCGCGGGTAGTTAAAGGTTAATTTCCTCGATGTACCTTCATTTTTAGCTTGTCCTCGAAAGCAAATATTTTACTTTTCAACTGCGAAATAATTTTATGTTTACCTTTTAATTTGTAAACGACGATTAAGTTCGCTAAGTTTTTCTGTTATATCGCAACTAAATGCTAAAAGCTATCACAGACTATCTTACTTAAGTTCAAAATAATTTGATCGTTTACAGGGCCCTTTAGTTAGCCTTCGGGCCACATAAAAAACGCAAGAGGGTCGCGGGCCGCAGGTTGAGTATCACTGCTTCATCCTATTAAACGGCTCGACAACATCGTCTCTCGCTATCCTCGGTGTTACATTCTCATTTTGGATCCCGTATTCTCTGTCTCTCCTCTGCTGTTCTTCATTTAGCAACTTTCTAAAGTACTCATACCATCTTTGCTTTATTTCGACATCGGTTCTTAACGGTTCTTAACACTCTTCCATCCGCACTCCATAGACGTATATATTAGCATAGACCGAGCTTGCATACTCTCCGCACTTCCTGACGATAAAATCTCTTGGAAAGGTTTGCGGTATCTCTTTCTAGCACATTGTATCGAGAAACTAAAATGAAACTAAGTGGGGTATACGCACGGAAGGCAAGGATTACAATCGCAGCTTTACTATGCGTAAGAGTAAACCTGCACTGAGCCAAAAAGAAAAGATGGTGTCGTCACTTCGCTCAACATGACACTCTGTCTATGTTAATGTATATGTCTATTTCGACAACGACATCCTAGTCCAGAGAAATAAGGCTTTTGTCGGGACACTTGAGCAGCCAGGTAGCAAATGGGTTTTTTGGGTACTATATACCTAATACATTATAAATACAAAAATGCCCGTCACAGTTCGGACGCGAAACTTAGTTATTAACAAATAAGGATCAAAAATGGCAGTTTTTTCGTTTAAATCGCTACAGGTAAAAATAGGGTAATTAAATATCTTATTTATAATATTTTTCTTTTAGTAGATGAGCCAAGGTTTAAAATGGCACTTTTTGAATTTTGGTCCGATCATTGTTGCTTCGGAAATTGCAAAATAAGACTAAAATTTCGAAAATAAAAAATTCGCTATAACTTTTGCGAAAATGGCCTTAAGACTTTCATATTGCATGAAAAGTTGAGTCAAGAAGTCCTTATAATGCACAAAAAATTTTTAGACGATTCGTCAATTCGTTTAAATTTTATTCAATTTGTTTATCGCAAAGAGCTTTTTTTCGCAATGTTATTGTTCAGAAAATGATAATGATATAGCAGTTCTGTGGGAACCACATGAAAGAAGAAAAGTCATATTTTCAAAAGTATTGAAAAAAATCATTAAAAAGTCGTTTTTATCACTCCGAAAACAGTTTACTAAAATAGAGTCATTTTTGGCTTATAAACAATTTGAATAGCTTTGTTAATATTGACTGTAGAGTTTACTTTGGGAATTCAAAAGCTAGTATTTTTACACGAATTTTCAAAAAAAGTTACTTCTATATACATAAAATTCTCCTGTAATAGTGTTAGTTACCATACTACTCCGAAACCGCTTTCGATTTCTATGCGATTTTACACGTATATCCTATAGGACTGAGAATAGGTTTTAATCTATTTTTTATACCCATAAGTTATACGGAGGGTTGCCCCCTTGACATTTTTTAAATTGTTTTGGACAAAACTATCTACTTTAATTTTATATGATGTAGAATTAAAAAATACATACAACCCTTAATTTTACTCTGCTATCACCAACCCCTATTTGTTAATAGCCATCTATATATTTACATCTATAAAATTCTCCTGTCATAGTGTTAGTTGCCATACTTGCTTGACCGATTTATATGAAATTATAGTATATTCGGTAAGTCTTAGAATCGGTCGTAAACGATTTTTCATAACCCTGAGTGATAAGGGGGCTTCCCCCTAACATTTTGTAATGTTTGGTAGGGGTATGTATACATAACGTACTCTAAAGGTAAACGAGTACATGCAAATTAAAAAAATTCAGATCAAAATCCATCAACAACCTCCGGAGATATTAATCGCAGCATATGTTTGAAGAATCAATTTCATTTTTTGAGTGCACGGACTTTAATATTTCCCCTCCACCGACCACGAATCGATTTCATTAGGACGTCATTTTTTAAGCTTTATTAACCACTCTGTTGAAGATGAAAGTTTACTCAAACTTTTACACATAAACTATATACCTTCAACTTCAAAATGGTTCTAGTTCGGTTGCTTAATTGTTATAAACAAAGTAGCTGTCAATTAAATGAAAAAAGTGGCTAACTTTGACCGTAATTAACTTAGGCAAAAAGTTTTCTTTTAAGTTATACTTCTTTAGGCGCGATTGAGAGTAAAATTACATAATTCTGCGCGCATGCGCACACAGACACTATGATATAAACGTTATACGGGATCTGATTAGGTGTTAAAATCATCTGTCAATAATTGTTCAATATGGAGATTTTGGATAAACAAATTAATGTTGTGTATATTAGTTTTTATTGTTGTGATGACAGAGAAAAAAGTTTATAATATTGTAGTTACTTTTTAAATAGTTTTTCAAAGCGACAGGTACGTAATAATTGTAAATGTTTCAGTATTCTAATAAAAAATTTCATAGGTACATACCTATTATTAGGAAAATTTAAAAAGAACCAACCAAAATAGTATGTAATGCTTTGATTTACATAATTTGATTACCATCAAAATTTTTATCAATATTCATCTAATATATTGTTTTCTTACTGTATGTTTTGTTGTATGGTAATATTTCTTTCAATTCCAAATAATTTCAATTCAAAATCAAAATAATTTGGTTAAATTCAGAACCGTCAAAAGTTTAATCCATTTAGTTAGTTGAACTTCGCACATGATGACACATGGTCTCCGTGGGTAAAAGTTTGGGCGGGCATTTTTTCGACGCTAAAGTACCTGGGGGTCTTAAAAGTACCCGTGTTTTGGACGCTGCCAGAAAGTAAAGTTAGGACCGAAGGGTTGGTCTTCCTCCTTTGGTAAAAGGTCTCCGTGGGTAAAAGTTTGGGCGGGCATTTTTTCGACGCTAAAGTACCTGGGGGTCTTAAAAGTACCCGTGTTTTGGACGCTGCCAGAAAGTAAAGTTAGGACCGAAGGGTTGGTCTTCCTCCTTTGGGTCCTTTAAATTTAGCGTCCAAATCATGCACATCCAACGGGTTGTATAAATTCCACTGATGTAGAGTAAGAGGTAGAATAGGATTTATTCGGTGAGACATTCTGTATAGTAACATCTGATGACATATTGATAATTTATTTACGGTACTACCGAAACTAATTACTTTCGTTTCCCGCAAAAAACAAACTGGTAATTTGTTTGTAATCCATAAACCGGTGTCTATTTACAATAACTCATGTACTAGACAGGAATATAAACTAATAGTGAATATGGAAATTTCAACGTTAGTAAGTAATCGTGGTAAAATTTTGCTCAAAGTGAACAGTTTTACTTTTTCTCAAGATAAAGTACTAAAATCGGGAGACACGTATTGGAGGTGCGTAAAACGGTCGTGTAAAGCGAAGATATTCACGAAAGGGCCAGAAAAGTTAGTGATCCGAAGTAATCTAGAACATAATCACGAGTGTGATATCAAGACGCTTAATAGACAGATTGTGCGTAGCAGTGCCAAAAGGAAGGCTAAGGATAATTTGACCGAAAGGCCGTCCAAAATCATACATAGAGTACACTAAAATTAATAGTGTTCATGAAAGTAATAGACTTAAAGATCCAAAGAGTAGAAATAGTATATTAAGTATGGAGAACGGTAAGGGTTTTATACCGATCGAAGACAATTGTTTGGAGGAGGAGCGGAGCGACGACTCCAATTATTGTCTGAGATCGGCTACCCTTAACGTTCGACATGCTTATAACGTTTTTTGCACGATTGATACCATTATAAATTATAAAATTAAACATTTTCGTCATATTGACTAGTTTCATTCATTTTATCAAGATAGATACTTTGGTTGTTAGGTAGTAACTAGGGTGCATAACAACAATGGAGAATTGAGTTTTTATTTAGTTGTCAATAATTTTAAGTACAATTTTGATTATTATAAATTAAAATATGAGCGAAAGTGAATTTGAAGAAATTGAACGGGCTTGGGAAGAAGGGTTCCGCAATTATTCCCGAAAAATCCAAAATCCGTTATCAAAATACCTACCAAAGTTTTAAAAAATGGTGCGAAGGCAAGAATTTAAGAATCGAAGAAACGACTCTATTGGCATATTTCGTTCAAAGACATATACAGTTGAAAGCTCCTGGAAGCCTCTGGGCAGAATATTCAATGATTAAATCAACCGTTTTTCTTTATGATGGCATTGATATTTCCAAGTTTTCAACTTTGATCGCGTATTTGAAGAGAAAAAATGTTGGATACTACTAATGTATGCGATTCTGCAGGAGTTTCTGTTAGAAGTGAAACCACAGCCCAAACAAGTGGGATTTCATTAAATAATTTAACAAATTGTACCATAAGTTTCAATATTAATAAATAATTCGTTAGTTTTCTTTATTCTTTCAAAACATAAATTAAAATTAAGAGATTTTTTAACTCGACGGTAAGTGAATTACTTACCGTCGAGTTGGAGTACTTACCGTCGAGTTGGATTACTTACCGTCGAGTTGCTAGTAAATGTCACCTACTGACGTAAAATCTGTCACGGTAAACAGCCAAAAATGATCAATCGTACAAAAAAAAATTATGTTCGTTAGAGATAGGATACATGAGTATCAAACTAACTGTATCGATCGATACCATTTCGTAAAATGTATGTCGTATTTATTTCAAAGTGACAAATAAACCTTATCAAGCTTAATCTCTAGAATTTTATTACCTGACTTTCCATTTACATTTCAATTAGACCCAGCGTCCAAATCATTATGCAGAAACAGGCAATTTTATTTTTCAGCGTCGAATTTTAAATTTAGCGTCCAAATCATGCACGCCCAAAAGTTTAAGGTTAATGAATTTCATTACTAACTGCGCTGATAAGCGGGTTCGAACCCCAATGGAAACTTTTATTTTTTTATACATTTTATGATTGTAAGTTTATTTATTAGATATATAATTTTTTTTCAGAAAATACGTATTTAGTTAAAAATTTTTCCTACATTGTTCAGAAATCATTTGTGGCATTTTTCAATGTGTTTGTTTGTGTGTATTTTATTCTTTTATTATTTTAATTTTGGGCACTGTTTTAATAAACATTTTTGAGAAGTAGTAAGTATTAAAATTAGTTTAATATTTAAATAAAATATAAATGAACTGTTTAAAGTATATTAATTTCGTTGAAATCATATAATAGAAGTATAACTTCTTACGTGCGTACAAAGTACACACACATTCTTTTTTTTGACAATTCGTGTAAAAATACCAGTTTTTCAAATCCCATTGTAGTTTTAGCATACAGTCAATATTAACAAAGTTATTCAAATTATTTATAAGCCAAAAATGACTCTATTTTATTAAAATGTTTTCGGAGTGATAAAAATAACTTTTTAATGATTTTTTTTAAATACGTTGAAAATATGACTATTCTTCTTTCATGTGGTTTCCACAGAATTGCTATATCATTATTATTTTTTGAACAATAACATTGCGAAAAAAAGCCCTTTGGGATAAACAAATTGAATAAAATTTAAACTAATTGACGAATCGTCTTAAAAATTTTTGTGCATTATATGGACTGTTTGTCTCAACTTTTTATGCAATATGAAAGTCTTAAATTCATTCTTGCAAAAGTTATAATAAATTTTTTATTTTAGAAATTTTAGTATTATTTTGCAATTTTCGAAGCGACAAATGATCGAAACAAAATTCAAAAACTGCTGTTTTAAACCTTGGCTCATCTACTAAAAGAAGAATACTATAAATAAGATATTTAATTACTAGTGGAGTCAATGAAGGTGGATATGAGTTATTACCTCAGATTTCGTTGAACCTCCATCGATTTTCATAAAAATTGGTGAGTGGTTAAAGGATACCTCAAGGAACAAAGGTGACATAGTGCCAACTTGCGCTTTTTGCATTTTAGGGGTGAAATACACCCCTTTTTTAAAAATTATTTTTTAGATTTCTGAAAGTGTAGTCACTGTAAGTTTTCACTTCCTATTTTGTTGAACCTTCATCGATTTTCATGAAAATCGGTAAGTAGTTAGAGGATACCTCAAGCAATAAAAGACATATAGCATCAACTTGCACTTTTGCATTTTAGGGGTGTAATACACCCCTACCTTTTAAATTGTAAAAAATGCAGATTTCCGCATTATGGCGCAAGTAATCTCGTTTAATTAAGAAAAATAAATATTTTTTTTATATTTATGTGCATGAATTACATTTTTTTTTTAATTTTTCAAACCTTATAGCAACCAAAAATCCGAAAATTAGCAAGTCGAAAATCACGAAAACCTTATTCTTCTATATTTCTGAAAGTGTAGTCACTGAATGTTTTTACCCACGATTTCTTTGAACCTTCATCGATTTTCAACCTGAAAATTGTTGATTAGTTAGAGGATACTTCAAAAAACAAAAGTGATATGGCACCAAGTTGCGCTTTCTGCATTTTAGGGGTGAAATCCACCTTTTTTTTAATGATAAAAATGCAGATTTCAGCATTCTGGCTCAAGCAATCTCGTTTAATTAAGTAAAATAAATATTTTTTTACATTTATGTGCATGATTTATAATTTTTATTAATTTTTTAAACCTTATAGCAACCAAAAATCAGAAAATTAGCAAATCGACAATCACGAAAAAAATTAATCTTTTATATTTCCAAAAAGGCAGTCACTGAAGGTTTTCACCCCTGATTTCGTTGAACCTCCATCAATTTTCATGAAAATTGGTAAGTAGTTAGAGGATACCTCAAGAAACAAAAATGATGTGGTACCAACTTGCGCATTTATCCTGGGGGTGGATGTTACCCCTTCTCATGGGTGAACACTATTTTATTAAAAATGACCCCATAATTAGATAGAGGAGTAAATTCTAAGCAAACTTTCTTTTATCAAGTTTATACATTTTTTATTTAAATAATATTTCATAATTTAATAAAATATTATTGGTACAGTAAAACCTGACAATAACGGCCACTAAAAATAGAAAACAATTGGCCGTTATAGAAATGTGGCCGCTAATGCTAGGTTTCCTTTTCCACAAATACATAAAATATAATTGAAAATTTATTTATTTTAGTAATTAAAGCAAATCCAATTAAATATAATTCTACAAACAAACGGAACATACTAAAACTAAATTCAATTTACTACAATATAAAACAATATCTATACGAAAAAACAACTACAAGAAAAACAGAATTTTTGTTTGTTTTACATTTTTTTAGATAAACGAAACATACTAAAACTAATTTAATATAGGTAATACATAATATAAAACAACATACTATAGCTACTACGAAAAATACGCTTATCACTAAAGTATCGTCGTGCTTACATGCTATATTCAACAAAACCAACTTGGTAGGGCCTTTAATTAGATATCGCAAATCACTTTGGCTGATTTTGTCTGCATATATATTATGTTTGAGAAATCCCTTTTTTTGTGAGACTGGATATAGGACATTTCTCAAGTATGAATTCACATTCATGGTATATCGTTGCTATACAGGGATAATAATCTGTGCAATGTTATGGTACAGGCTACGTTAAATATGAAGTAAATGTGAAAGATATACACTGGTTATTCATTTCAATTTAATTTGATTGTTTTTTAATCGTTTACAATATTTAAAATAATTAAAGACATAAAGTTAGGGATTTCAAAAATAAATTCAGTTCTCACTGGCAGGGTGGGACATAAAGTGCCATACAATAGCATTTCATTACAATGATCATTACAGGCATTACAGGCTGCTCCGTTTGAGAAAACTCATACTCTCAAACTTTGAGAAAACACTCATTCAGTTTCGACCAACCCTGTATTAGCTAAAATTAAACGTTTTGCTAGATAAATAATTTTTAACAATAATAGATTATATTAAAAATCACTTGAACATAAATTGATTTTCTGATGTCAAATCACTACAATTATACAGGGGGTGAATATTGCTATGAAATTTGAAAATAAAAACGTAATTATCTTTTAAACTACTTCGTATAACATCACAAAACCTGATATTTTAAGAAATAAAACATAGAGGAGAATCCAAAAATGTAAAAATATACAGGGTGTTCCATTAAACAAAAGATAATTTTGTTTCACCCTGTCAATATGGGTGCCCTGTATATTTGGAAATGTATTTAAATTCTGATATTATCTATGCCCCAATCTCACCTAAATAAACTTTCTTCGTATCTCCTACACCAAACGACTAATTGGACTTCCCACAACCTGTATACATACAAAATCTCCGCTATAAAATTTTTTCAAAGAAAATGTTATTGGTTTTTTAAAAATAACTCCGTTAAATTTTGAAATATGAGATTTATCCAAAAACCATTACAAAGCTAAGTAAAAGTTCTATAACACTGTATTAAACATAATTTTCTAAATCCTTTATTTTTTTTAAATACAAGGTGAAAGGGCCCCGGTTACATGGTTCTCGCAGTAAAATTTAGGTTTTAAATGTTTCTATCTCGGTTATTTTTTGTCGTAAAAAAATATTAAAACAAGAAAAAGCTTAAATAAAGTTAAAACTAAAATTTTGTTCTGTACCATTTTTTAAGTATATCGAGTATTTTTGGAGTTATTATCAAAAGAAAATGAAATTCACGAAAATTTGAAAAATTCTAATTTTTTTAATCGTATTTTTTTTCAAAAATATGCATTCTAAACCGGTCAAAATTGTTGAAGTTATTACTCATGTTAAAATAAATAAAGTTTTAAATGGGGTACTATAAATTTTAATTTTTGTGGAAATGACGTATGTTTCATTTTTCATTCTTCCCTAAAAAATCTGAAAGGGTCCTCTTATTTCCATCATAACTTGCTTAATTTTGATGCTGTCGACTTCTTATACAGCTTTTTGATAGTTACATTTAAGTACTTTATTAAAATGTTTAATATCTATATTTAACAAAGTGCATCGTTTTCCTGTTATTTAAGCTTGAATACTAAGATTTGAGTACTCGCGAAAAAAAAATATACATTCAATTGCATATAACTCACTTTGTAAATGTAATAAAGGATTTTTCGAATAAGGAGCTTATTTATTTTTATATTATCTTCGATCTTGGTAATAACAACTTTTTTGAAGAAACTTATGGTTTTTGAGTTATTTATGAAAAACTGCTTTAAAACATGGATTTTTTTCAGGAAAAATAAAAACTTTTGATCTTTAATAACTCAAAAACTATTGATTTATTGAAATAACTTTATATAACAAATTTTACTTATAATTTGTCCCTCTATCGATTAGTGGTATTATTTTTAATAAAATAATTTCCACCCCCGAGAAGGGGTGGCATCCCCCCCCCCAGGGTAAAAGCGCAAGTTGGCACCATGTCACCTTTGTTTCTTGAGGTATCCTCTGCATACTTACCAATTTTCATGAAAATCGATGGAGGTTCAACGAAATCGGAGGTGAAAACCTTCATTGACTCCACTATACCGTATTTTTACCAGTAGCGATTTAAACGAAAAAACTGCCATTTTTGACCCTTATTTGTTAATAACTAAATTTCTCGTCCGAACTGTGACGGGTATTTTTGTATTTATAATGTACAGTAGACTCCCGTAAGTTCGGCCACCTCGGGACCGGACCCTAGGCCGAACTTAAAAGTGGCCGAACTAACCGATGCTTATCTAAAACATGTCCATTTACTGTTTGTATGGATCTAGCAAAAACAAAACACTTGTACATTAAGTAGAAGACAACACAGAGGAATACTCTGACATATATTTAACAAAAAAATAAATTTTTTCTATTTATATATTTAACATCTTCTTCTTCTTCTTCTTCTTCGTCTAGCCATTCACGTCCACATCTGAACATAAGCCTCTTCAAATCTTCCTTTCCATTGTTTTTTGTTGTACGCTACTTGTAGCCAATTTTTCCCGGCAGTTCGTTTCAGATCATCTGTCCATCTCATAGGAGGTCTGCCTCTGGGTATTTTGTGTTCGTATGGTCTCCAGGTTAGAATTGTTCTGTGCCATTTGTTAAGATCGCTCCTAGCTACATGTCCAGCGTATTCCCATTTCAATTTTGGTGATTTTTGTACCACATCGGTGACTTTGGTTTTCTGTCTTATCCATGTGTTTGTTTTTCTGTCCTTAAGTGATATGCCAAGCATTGCTCTTTTCATCGCGTGTTGAGTGACTCTGAGTATGTTCATATTCTTTTTTGTGATTGTCCATGTTTGTGCCCCATATGTTAATATCGGAATAATGTATGCATCAAAGACTTTAGATCTAAGATGTAGTTTAATTTGCTGATTTCTGAGTATATAGTTCAGTTTGCCGAATGCTGCCCATGCTAACTTTCTTCTTCTTATTTAACATATATATTAAAAAATAGACCGTTACAAAAATACTATGAAACAAGACTTACAGAACTCTAGGCCCAATAAAATTTAAAAATATTATTGCACATTGGTGGTTTGGCTTCTTAAACACTTAAAAGTCATTTTTTTGTCTGAATTTTCTTCTCTAATAATAATTTGTGATGTGCAAAGTGTGTGACTAATGCTTAGAGAGCCGGCCGGACTAAGCGGAGACCGAACTAACCGAGGCCGAACTTACGGGAGTCTACTGTATTAGGTAAATAGTACCCAAAAACCCATTTGCAACCTCGCTGCTCAAGGGTCCCGAACATGGTATATTTTAGTGTTGTTCTGAAGCTATTTCCTTGTGGCATTTTTATAATCAACTATTTATAATGGGAAATAAGCCAAAATTTTACCAAAAAAAGATTTTATTAACGTTTCGAAGCCCAAATCGGGTTTGGTTGTCAAAATACAAAATACTACTAAAATAAACAAAAATTTTGTTGCTAAGTAAAAAATTTTTCTAATAATTTATTTAATCTGACTCATTTATATTGGCACTTCAGACGTATATTATACATTTTAAAGTAGAAGACTTTAAAATGATATCGTCAATATTTATGAGTTGCGTTCCTGGGACGACTTTACTAAAAGATAGTTCATTTGATTATATGAAATCAATCCCAACTCAAGAATATCCGTCACAAAAAATATCATAGCATGTGATCTGTCTTTAAAAATACAACCAAATGCAACGATGACAGTAAAATTCTCGAGTTAGAGATTCCATAGTAAATCACGAGGGAAAACCAGGAAAAAACCTCGTGATACTATCCCGACATCGTAAGTATTTGGTCTTACATTTAATTTACTTTCAAAAAACTAATACCAAATTCTGACTTTAATATGTTTAATACATACCAGGAACGCAACTCATAAATATTGACGATATCATTTTAAAGTCTTCTACTTTAAAATGTATAAT
This sequence comes from Diabrotica virgifera virgifera, assembly GCF_917563875.1. Taxonomy (NCBI): domain Eukaryota; kingdom Metazoa; phylum Arthropoda; class Insecta; order Coleoptera; family Chrysomelidae; genus Diabrotica; species Diabrotica virgifera. Next base: position 116,049,844 of record NC_065446.1, on the reverse strand, counting down.
ATACGTCTGAATTGCCAATATAAATGAGTCAGATTAAATAAATTATTAGAATTTTTTTACTTAGCAACAACATTTTTGTTTATTTTAGTAGTATTTTGTATTTTGACAACGAAACCCGATTTGGGCTTCGAAATGTTAATAAAATCTTTTTTTGGTAAAATTGTGGCTTATTTCCCATTATAAATAGTTGATTATGGTATATTTTTGCCTTATTTCCCTGGCGTATCCCATTTGGACGTCGAAACGTTAATAAAATCATTTTTTTAGTGAAATTGTGGCTTATTTACCATTAAGAGTAGTTGTATATGTCTATGCTGCACTCTTAATGTGACAACTGAAATGTTCTATATATTTATTATTTTTAGGTGCTAGCGACGATGGGGCAAGTTGTGCCGTTATGCTAGAAATATTAAGAGTTCTCTCGAAATCGACGAAAATTTTGAGGCATAACATCATATTCTTATTTAATGGCGGAGAAGAAAATTTCATGCCAGCTTCGCACGGGTTTATCACCCAACATAAATGGGCAAAAGAGGTAAATGATTATAGTTTACTAGCTGACCCGGTCGCGTAATTTCGTTTGCGTGTTCATTTCAAGACATCGCCGGTTTTGAAAATACACGGAAACGGCAATACATATTTGGTTCCAAGCAAGTGTTGATTTGAAAGAGCTAACCTCCGAACTACATACGGGTTTGTATTCGGTGCCGCCCAAAATCCCGACGGGCCAAAATCCCGACATGCAACAATCCTCGCGTAAGTAACAATTCCGATTATTGTTTAATACTTTTAGTACAAAATACTTTTGTTTAGTAACAAAAAATAAAAAAACAGATGGCCATAAACAAAAAACAAGAAATAAATGTAATTACATGTTAAAAAGAAACTTATCAAACCTGTCGGGATTCTGGCCTGTCGGGATTTTCGCCTATCGGGATTCTGGCGTGTCGGGATTTTGGCCGTCGGGATTGTGGCTGTCGGGATTTTGGCTGTCGGGATTTTGGGTAGACCCGTTTGTATTGTACCGAAACATGCGGCGTTGAAATGCTACATACCAGTGCGCAGTACTACGTCGATTAATTAAATTAATGTTTTTGTGTTTTATAACTACTTCAAAATTCAAAAATTCATTATTTACAAATCGACTCTTTACTACAAATACCTCCTACCTATCTTCGCCGTATGCAAGTACTTGGAGGGGATACGAGAAACGATCGTGCGCGAATAGCGGAGAAATCTTGCAACTTCCTTAAATAATTAATTGTCAATTAAAGTTATCAAATTTACGTATATTTCATATCTACTGTCAATGAAGAAGAAAAATTATATGTTGCTCCACAATATTGATATGATATGCAATTATTACATAAAAGTTAATTTAATTAATTGTATTTTGCTTGTAGTAGTGCATTTTAATAATTAATTTATATATATATATATATATATATATATATATATATATATATATATATATATATATATATATATATAAAAAACACTTCTGACTTTCGGTGGGTTGGAGTCAATAAAAAGGGGCTGTTAGAATACTATTTTTTATTACTCGAGCTTTCGAATGTGTTTACATTCATTTTCAAGAGCTAAAAAGTAGCTGATAAAGTGGAAACAAAGATCATGTAAAAATATAACTCACCAGATAAATCTAGATTGGTTATTAAAACTTGCTAACATTAATACATATAAATAAGAGGAAAACTATTCATATCCATAAAATGAATTCTTCCCAGACTGCATAATATAAATTAATGGCCAAAAGATTTAAATTTTTGAAATGAATTTTGAATTTGAATGATCGGTAAATTGGAAAAAAATTTTATTACAAAAAGTCAATGTCAGTGAAAAAATCAGCCTACATCGACAAGTAGCTAAAAGTAATTTATTTAAATATATTATAACGTGATGATTTGTTAAAAAAAAAGAAAGAAGAAATAAATACGTAGAGAAAAAAATATTTTAGTAGTTTACAGAAGTACAAAAGAAATGTAATAAGGATGTGAAAAAAGTGAAATATTTATGGTGCTCTGAATATTATTTAAAATTATAAGGAAATGATGTAATTATAAATTTTGCTTAAATTTTGAATTTCTGATCTTTTATTTAAACTATAATCACTTCTACTAATAGATACCATTTCCAAAAAAGTCCTTTTGAATTTATTACCTTCATTGCACAAAATTTTTATGTTGTCAAAATCCATGATATGATCTTTGTCAATCACATGCTCTGCCAAAGCACAAGACGGTTTTTTGATTCGGCAATCACTTTTGTGGGAAATTACGCGACTAGATAAATTCCTGCCAGTCTCACCAATATATACAGCCTCACACTGAGTGCAACTAATGCCGTATACTACATTAGTTTTCTCTAATTTTTCTATAGGATACTTTGTCTTAGAATACAGAGATGTAATGGTTTTGATGTTTTTTGTTGTTATTTTTATATTGTCAATAACCTTCAAAATTTTTATTAACTTAGGTGTTAATGATGGTATGTAGGGGAGTGAATGATAATAGATTTGAATAACAGATGCAGCGTTTTGAGATCTCACAACAGATGGTGTCAGATTATTAAAATTGTTAGAAAAAAGTATTCTGTGTAGCATGTGTGGAGGATAAGAGTTCTCAATCAAAATATTTTTTAATACTAAAAGATCAGCTTGTAGGTAATCTGGATGGGATAGCCTCGTGACACGTTTTTTTAAACCTGTTATAAGGTTCATTTTTATTCTGTTGGGATGATGTGAGTAATAACTTATAAACCTATTACTGCACATGGGTTTTCTGAACCATCTAGTTTTTAAAACATTATTTGTTGTTCTAATAATTCTCATGTCTAGAAATGGTAGAGAATTGTCTACCTCTTCCTCAACTGTGAATTGTATGTGCTGATTATGGCTGTTAAAAATGTTGATGGTTTCATAAATTTTATCTCTTGGAAGTGCTAAAACCAAATCATCCACATACCTCTTTATGAAAGGAATAAAAAAATTGCAGTTGTTAACACAATCATTAATGACATCATCCATGACATAGCTACTCAGAATGGGTGAAAGACTAGAATCCATAGGGTTGTTATTATTTTTTATATAACCCATTATTTTTTCGATGACATCCGAAACGATTATGGGCAATCCACAGTCAGAGTTCTGAAAGAGTGGACCAGAATTACCATCAAACTTGCTGCTTTACACAATCAGAGGAATTTTTTGCTTAAATGTAAATCCAATGGATGTTTCCCTAGACATGTTACAGATAGCCTTGTTAATGTCAATTCTGTCCTACATCATCGTACTGGGAATATTCACCATGATGCCCAAAGATTATGTAACAGATTTTCAAAGAATATTATTAATATGGAAATTAAAATCACTTTTACTGATATTTACTATTTTGAAAAACAACTAAATGAATTACGTTCTAAAGCTTATAATATTTTAAATTTTCATACCTTCAATGAATTTAATCGTAGACAGAGAATCAGATATAACACACATTTTCATCAGATTAAAAGAACACAAATTAATAAATTTAACAACTTGAAAATTGAAGCTTTTGACAAGATACAATTTCAGGAAAAATGGTTTAAGAATTTAACTTCTATTGAGTTTCCTTTTGAAGTAAAAAAACTTTTAGCACTGGGACCTAAGTTTTCATTATGTCCTTCTAAATCAGATATTAGAGTTCCACATTTACTTGCTGATATTGAGTCAATGATCAGACCACTCATAATTGTCAAAAGGATATTGTAAGATCTAAATGCACAAATGTTATTACCAACTTCTTACATAAAGAAGTAACAGATCATTTTTTAAATAAATATTATATACAAACCAAACAATTTCTTAAGAACCATCCTGAGATTTATATTGTCAAAAGCGATAAAGGTAACGTAACTGTTGCGATGTGGAAAGAGGATTACCTCCAAAAAACTGGAGAACTTTTAAATGATACTAAGTATTACACTAAACTTAGAAGAAGTCCTGTTTGTACACTGCAACAGAAAGCTAATAGTTTAATATCTGAATTGCACAAAAAGAAATTTATAGATAACAAAAAAGCAAAGGAACTTAAAATATACAATTCTATTGCTCCACGTTTCTATGCTCTGCCTAAAATACACAAACCGACTTTATCTATGAGACCGATTATATCATCTATAGACACTCCCAATGGACCAGTAGCACAGTTCCTCACTGACATCTTAACTAATTCTTATAATGTTAATAACAACATGCATATTAAAGATTCATTTGACTTCAGCTCCTTTATCAATAATTTTCAATTACCACCTGACTACATATTAGTTAGTTTTGATGTAAAGTCTCTTTTCACCAATTTACCTTTAAACTTAATCATAAGTAGTATAGAAAAGCATTGGAATGAGATTTCACAACACACCACTATTGACTTATTACATTTCAAAACACTCATCAACTTTGTCTTTGAGTCAAATATTTTCATTTTTAATGGTGTTTTCTATAAACAAATTTTTGGTAGCCCTATGGGTTCTAGTCTTTCACCCATTCTGAGTAGCTATGTCATGGATGATGTCATTAATGATTGTGTTAACAACTGCAATTTTTTTATTCCTTTCATAAAGAGGTATGTGGATGATTTGGTTTTAGCACTTCCAAGAGATAAAATTTATGAAACCATCAACATTTTTAACAGCCATAATCAGCACATACAATTCACAGTTGAGGAAGAGGTGGACAATTCTCTACCATTTCTAGACATGAGAATTATTAGAACAACAAATAATGTTTTAAAAACTAGATGGTTCAGAAAACCCATGTGCAGTAATAGGTTTATAAGTTATTACTCACATCATCCCAACAGAATAAAAATGAACCTTATAACAGGTTTAAAAAAACGTGTCACGAGGCTATCCCATCCAGATTACCTACAAGCTGATCTTTTAGTATTAAAAAATATTTTGATTGAGAACTCTTATCCTCCACACATGCTACACAGAATACTTTTTTCTAACAATTTTAATAATCTGACACCATCTGTTGTGAGATCTCAAAACGCTGCATCTGTTATTCAAATCTATTATCATTCACTCCCCTACATACCATCATTAACAAGGTTATTGACAATATAAAAATAACAACAAAAAACATCAAAACCATTACATCTCTGTATTCTGAGACAAAGTATCCTATAGAAAAATTAGAGAAAACTAATGTAGTATACGGCATTAGTTGCACTCAGTGTGAGGCTGTATATATTGGTGAGACTGGCAGGAATTTATCTAGTCGCGTAATTTCCCACAAAAGTGATTGCCGAATCAAAAAACCGTCTTGTGCTTTGGCAGAGCATGTGATTGACAAAGATCATATCATGGATTTTGACAACATAAAAATTTTGTGCAATGAAGGTAATAAATTCAAAAGGACTTTTTTGGAAATGGTATCTATTAGTAGAAGTGATTATAGTTTAAATAAAAGATCAGAAATTCAAAATTTAAGCAAAATTTATAATTACATCATTTCCTTATAATTTTAAATAATATTCAGAGCACCATAAATATTTCACTTTTTTCACATCCTTATTACATTTCTTTTGTACTTCTGTAAACTACTAAAATATTTTTTTCTCTACGTATTTATTTCTTCTTTCTTTTTTTTAACAAATCATCACGTTATAATATATTTAAATAAATTACTTTTAGCTACTTGTCGATGTAGGCTGATTTTTTCACTGACATTGACCTTTTGTAATAAAATTTTTTTCCAATTTACCGATCATTCAAATTCAAAATTCATTTCAAAAATTTAAATCTTTTGGCCATTAATTTATATTATGCAGTCTGGGAAGAATTCATTTTATGGATATGAATAGTTTTCCTCTTATTTATATGTATTAATGTTAGCAAGTTTTAATAACCAATCTAGATTTATCTGGTGAGTTATATTTTTACATGATCTTTGTTTCCACTTTATCAGTTACTTTTTAGCTCTTGAAAATGAATGTAAACACATTCGAAAGCTCGAGTAATAAAAAATAGTATTCTAACAGCCCCTTTTTATTGACTCCAACCCACCGAAACTCAAAAGTGTTTTTTATAAACAAGTCAACAAAGTACTTCTTTTTTCTTTATATATATATATATATATATATATATATATATATATATATATATATATATATATATATATATATATATTTGTACAAAAAATCACTATATATATATATATATATATATATATATATAATATCAGTTACTCTTTTTACCCTAAGGTGTACGGGAATTACTCCCAGGGTTACCCCTAAGAGTTTACACTTAAATTTCATGTACAAATTTTCCCCACTTTTTTTTGTGTCTTGCTAATATTTTTGCTTCCGTCCACGTTTTTCCTCTCTTCTTAAGTGTGTCTCCAATCACGTCATCCCATGTTTTCCTTGGTCTGCCTCTTCCACGTTTGTGTTGAATTCTTTCTTCCCACACTTGTTTGACTTGTCGGTTGTCATTAATTCTCTGCAAATGTCCCCACCAACTTAATTGTTTATTTTCTACAAACTCCAACACAGACGGAATTTCTAATTCTGCTCTGACATCTACATTTCGTATTCTATCCTAGTTATCCCCTTGACCTTACGTAAATATTTCATATCCATCGCTTGTATTCTGCTTCTTTCTCTATCATTAAGGACCCATGATTCAGACCCATAAGTTAGAATTGGTCTGAATTTAACTTTGTATACATTCATCTTTGTGGCTTTTGATACTTCTCTTTTACTTATAAATCGTTTATTTAATGCATGGTATGTCCGAGCCGCCTTCTCTATTCTGTCATTTATTTCAACATTATGTTTGCCTGTTTCTTGTATAATTACTCCCAAATAGCGATACTGCGACACTTGCTCCAGTTCTTCATCTTGTAATTTAATTTTTAGATTTTGTTGTTCATGTGATACTGCCATTACTTTGGTTTTACTTTTATTTATCTTCATCCCATTTTCTGCTAGTATGTCGTTCCATATTGTAAGGTTTTCTTGCAAAACTCTTTCACTTTCTGCTGTAATGACAATATCGTCTGCAAATGCACATTCCGTGATTTCTATTCTCTGAAGATTTTTAAATCCTACATACAGCTTTCTTTTTATTTTATTGTTACACTGTTTCAGGATATTATCCATAAAGATAATGAATAGTAAAGGGCTCATCACACCACCTTGCCTCAGACCTTCAGCGGTTTTGAAACTAGTTGATTTTGAATTTTGGCTTATGACACAATTAACATTATTTTGATATAGGCTTTGTGTAATCCTTATTAATTTTTCATGGACGTTTTTTAGGTGCAACATTTCCCAAATCTTTGCTCGTGGCACTTTATCAAATGCTTTTTCCAGGTCTATGAACGCAAAGCACACCTTTTGTTTTTTCTGATACGACTTTGCAATTATTTGTTTTAATAATTTTAATTTTATTTACTACATACAATTGATCATTCCAAATCACGTGATATAATATGGCCGGCAGTTTACATCAGTTTTTGTAAAGAATATCCTGTTTGGTTTTGTTTTTTATTGTTAATTGTGCACCGAAATTGTGATAGCAAATAAATATAAACTAGTTTATCGCCTACAGAACTGAATTATCCCATAGTAGTTATTGACACAAACTGGTAACTAATATGGGATAATTCAGTTCTGTAGGCGATAAACCACTTCATATTTAATTTGTTATCACAATTTCGCAGATTTCCTTACACAATTAACATAAAAAAAAACAACCAAACAGGATTTTCTTTACAAATTAATGTCGATGTAAGGTTAGATTTTGCTCACACCCGGCCATGTTTGACGTTTCATTGGAATGCCTAATTGTTTACCTTTTAATAACATAACCTTAATATTACTTTTTCTTCTTATAATTTTTTTGGGCTATGGCCTTGACAGTTGTCCAGTAACTATGATCAATATGATTGGCCAATATAATTAAAAGTGCGAAAAATGTTGCCAAGCTATGAAACCAGGTGTCGCTTTTCCGAACTTGCACGGTCCCAATACCAATTTTATGCAAAATGACATATTTAAGAGGATCGGTACGTATTTTCGGCTGCAATGCTATTCAAATGGGGATTCATTTTTTTCGAATCCTGAGAAAACTAATAAGTATTTTTGAAAAATGTAAACGCAGAATGAAAGATCACGTTATTAGCGAGGGCCGAAAGTCCCTGAGAACTTCCATAATGTTTATTTTAATAAGTTACAGGGGTGAAAAACTAAGAGAAAATTTAGTGTGATTTTTAATTTCAAATATATCATTCAAAATAAACTTTTTATTTATTCTAAGGGACTTTCGGTCCTCGGTAATAATTTAGTCTTTCATTCTGCGTTTAAATTTTTCAAAAATATTTATTGGTTTTTTCAGGATTCGAAAAAAATAAACACAATGCCGTGGTAATATTTTCCAAATCTATCTTTGTCTTACAACGCACTCAGCCGAATATAATATTGTCAGCATATATTGTCAGTCAGACACTGACAATCAGTGAAAATTTTAAATATTTGACATTGCATCGGGAATATGTTGAGTTATTGATTAAATATTATTGATATATAATGTATTTGATAAATAATTGATTTAAGACGTGAACTTAATAAAAAGTTATTTATTGTGTATTATTTGTGGAAGATCCAAGCAGAGAATACATCAGGATAATATATTCTGTGATCCAAGTATTTTGTTGTTAAAGATGTTCAAAATTGTAAGCGTTCCATAACAATATATTATTAAAAAATCACTTTAACACTTTTTCACTTTTTTCGATTGAGTATTAGTCTTTGTTGTACAAATAAATTATTACAATCACTGAATACATAGTTAGTGAAAAAATTATCACATTTATTAACTGAATTAATAATTTGCAATTATAAAAATAACAGTTATCCAAGAACATTCAAAACCCATTTCTTTACATTAATGATGACATTTTCAAGTAGAATGACATTCTATTAATGTTTACATATCCATACCAGTGTGAATTTTACTACACGTAATTTGCCGTGTAAAGACAGAAAAAGTAGGGATACACGTAAAATATTTGCGAATTATGTACCCATAGCCTTAACCAAAATATTTTCATTCGTTGGATATGTGGAAACACAACATAATTTCGTAATACCAAAGTCTACTTCCTTTTTGTTTGTAAATTTATAATATAAATAAATAGCTCCTATCTGCAGAATTGCAAATTGTTGAGTTAAAACTAAAATATGTTTTTAATAGAAGTATTATTGTACATTACAAAAAATGTACTTATATACCTATATCGTAATAGTTTTTTAAGATATCACATTTTGGTACTACTTTGAGTTGTTTGAAAATTTATAAACAAAAAGGAAGGAAACTTTGATATTACGAAATTATGTTTTGTTTCCACAGATCCAACGAATGATAATTTTTTGGTTAAATATGTCATTTTGCATAAAATTGGTATACATATAGGAAGTAAGTGCAGAAGTGCAGTGGCGTAGCTGACAGGCCCGCATAAAGTCTTCAAGCTTAATACTTCTACTTTCTTTAAATTGAGGACCAAAACATATTTTCCGAATAACCATCAAAATAGGTAGTCGAGGAAATGAAGCATTTTGGCTCGCAATTTTTTCGTCCAGCATGGATTTACTTGAAATTTTCACAGAAGGTAGGGAATAGTCCAAGGATGATTTTCTATATCATGCCGCTGTACGCTAAAACCTTGGGGGTGGTTGCCACCCCATCTCGGGGGCGGGAATTTTTTATAACATTCTAACCATGTAAATCGATGTAAAAAGTAATTTTAAGAAAAAAATGTTTTTTACAATTTTTTCGTAAAACTAATATTTTTCGAGTTATTCGCGCTTGAAAGTAAAGAGAGTTTTTTGAGAATACCTCGAAAAATATGCATTTAATTAAAAAAACTTCAGATATCAAAATTGTATCTTTTAGTGACACAAACTAAATTATTTTTCTGTAATATCTTTAAGACCAATACAAACCGAGATACGGCATGTTAAAAGTTAGCTTTTTTGTCAAATGCATAATTTTAAATATTCAAAGTAAAATAACGGAAAAACTTTGCATTTTTCGAGGAAAACTTAAATAACCTTTTTTTTAAGTATACAGCTAGGCCTTTCAAAAAAAAAATAACAAAAAGTTTCTAGTCTGAAAATTAAGCGACTTATGATCAAAAAAATGTCGGTACCTGCTTTTCTCTATGAAAAAATCAGTGAAAACAACCCCCTAACTACCATCCTAATTAAAAATTGGTCTTCACCTTTTTGTAATTCCTTTTATGTTTGTATTATCAATACACTTAAGAAGATCCAATGAATGATAATTTTTTGGTTAAATATGTCATTTTGCATAAAATTGGTATACATACAGGAAGTAAGTGCAGAAGTGCAGTGGCGTAGCTGACAGGCCCGCATAAAGCCTTCAAGCTTAATACTTCTACTTTCTTTAAATTGAGGACCAAAACATATTTTCCGAATAACCATCAAAATAGGTAGTCGAGGAAATGAAGCATTTTGGCTCGCAATTTTTTCGTCCAGCATGGATTTACTTGAAATTTTCACAGAAGGTAGGGAATAGTCCAAGGATCATTTTCTATATCATGCCGCTGTACGCTAAAACCTTGGGGGTGGTTGCCACCCCATCTCGGGGGCGGGAATTTTTTATAACATTCTAACCATGTAAATCGATGTAAAAAGTAATTCTAAGAAAAAAATGTTTTTTACAATTTTTTCGTAAAACTAATATTTTTCGAGTTATTCGCGCTTGAAAGTAACAGTTTTTCGATGAAAAAATCGACTTTTTAGAGAGTTTTTTGAGAATACCTCGAAAAATATGCATTTAATTAAAAAAAACTGCAGATATCAAAATTGTATCTTTTAGTGACACAAACTAAATTATATTTCTGTAATATCTTTAAGACCAATACAAACCGAGATACGGCATGTTAAAAGTTAGCTTTTTTGTCAAATGCATAATTTTAAATATTCAAAGTAAAATAACGGAAAAACATTTGCATTTTTCGAGGAAAACTTAAATAACCTTTTTTTAAGTGTACAGCTAGGCCTTTCAAAAAAAAAAATAACAAAAAGTTTCTAGTCTGAAAATTAAGCTACTTATGATCAAAAAAATGTCGGTACCTGCTTTTCTCTATGAAAAAATCAGTGAAAACAACCCCCTAACTACCCTCCTAGTTAAAAATTGGTCTTCACCTTTTTGTAATTCCTTTTATGTTTGTATTATCAATACACTTAAGAAGGTTGACCTATTTAAAAGGCTTAATTTTAGAAAAACTGGAGTTTAAATAAAAATTACTTTTTTGGAATTTTCCATTTTTCACCTTTTACTTCAAAATATCTTCGAAAATACTGGAGATACAAAAAAATTGATAAACTACTAAATTGTAGCTTTTTTAATAACTAAGATTTCCTTGTACATAGATTTTCATTACAGGGAACAGTTAGCGAGATATAGCTGTTTAAAACCTCTATTTACGAGCAAACACCCCCTTATTCGAGCCCGTTAAACCCACCCTAATTAAAAACTAAGGGATCTTACGGAACTTAGTTTACACAGTCTTATAAGCCTTTAAAAATCCTACAAATTAATTTTTGAAAAAACTTTTTATCGCCAAAAATGAAGGAGCTATGTTTATAAAACGAATTTTTTTTTCGAAAAGTTCGGATAGTCCGCTTATGGATAATTTTCAATGTATTAGGTCTGGATCCCGCGTATGAAAAAAAGTTGATTAATAGCAAGCTGAAAATTTGTTAATAGCTTAAGGGTGTCTAGTCGGACAAACTTTGATATATGGGAACACTGGAACAGGGGAAGTTTTAATTGTGGAACAGGTTAAAAATTTGGAACGGTCAGACCACGAAAACAGCACATGTATTTTGTCCGACAGAATAGACTTAAACTCTCCGAACAGAGATTAAACTCTCATGCAAAAATCAGACTGCTATTTATCACCAAATGGGCGTTTGAATGAGTGGAACATGTAGAATATGTCAAATGACAGGAATTATGACAGGTGATAAATAGCAGTCTGATTTTTGCATGAGAGTTTAATCTCTGTTCGGAGAGTTTAAGTCTGTTCTGTCGGACAAAATAAATGTGCCGTTTTCGTGGTCTGACCGTTCCAAATTTTTAACCTGTTCCACAATTAAAATTGCCCCTGTTCCAGTGTTCCCATATATTAAAGTTTATCCGACTAGACACCCTTAAGCTATTAACAAATTTTCATCTTGCTATTAATCAACTTTTTTTTCATACGCGGGATCCAGACCTATATGTATAATACCACAGAACCGGTTCGTATACTGGAAGATGACTAAAAAACTATTTGTATTTGTATTTGTACATATTTGTAAATTCGTTATTTTCTGTAAATAAATGTTTTTGTAATTCTTTAATTCTACTTTTTTTTCTGTATAGATCTATTAAAATATCTACTTATAAAAACTGTAATTTTATAAGGGTAGTTTTTAAGGGTTTAAATATTATGATATTCTATCCTAAAGTATAAAACAATCATTATTTAACCAATCAAAACCAAATTTTACCCATATTAAAGTTTACAATGTTTTTATATATTTTTGACAATAAGGGGTAGTTTACACCCCTAAAAATAATCAACGCCTTTAAGCATGATATAGAATATGAAGTACAGGGTGAGATGATGCTAATCCCAAATTTTTATGTAAATCGATGCAAGCCGAAATTATTCTTTTATAAGTAAATTTTTTATATATAGCTCTAACAAGGTTGGTTTTAAGGGTTGAAATATTATGATAATATATTTTACAGCATAAAACAATCATTATGTAACTAATAAGAACCAATTGTTGACAATATTAAAGTTTAAAATGTTATTTTATAATTTTTTACAATTAGGGGTAGTTTTCACCCTTAAAAAACCAAAAGCGTACAACGGCTCAATATAGAAAATGAACTAGAGGGTGTAATGAGCCTAATCCCAAATTTTTGTACAAATCGATGCTGGACGAAAAAATTGCGAGGTTTGCCATTTTTTCAGCTTCATTTCCTCGACTAAGGGAATTTGGGAGGAAGTAATGAAGCGGGCAATTGACGTACCTAATAACTCTTACTCTTTCTGGGTGCAATTTTAGCGATTCGTACATGTTGGTAGTTTAGATGAAAGTGAATCCCAAAAAGGTACTTTTTGTCGATGGTTCTTTTACTAACTAATTATGATCCTGTTTTAGCTAAATTAACCGATAAAAACAATAACTTAAACAAATTACATGAGCCCCAAATACAAAACGAAGTTATAAATTTGCCGGCTTAAGAAACTGAAAACACAGTGATTAAGTTAATTAAAAAAGTTGTTTTTATTCAATAATAATTCTTGATACCACTCAGGATATTTCCAAAGACGATCAGCTTAGTTTTATTTTCTGGTATGTAAAAATAACTTGCGACGAAAATAATTTACCCTCCAAAGCAGAAGTTGTCGGAAGTTGTTTGGGGTTTATTCGCATATTAGACCAAAGTGCAGAAGGTGCTGTAAATGAAATTTTAAAATTTATACAATCAAAGCACCTTTCCGTACACAACTGCAGAGGAAAGGGGTATGGTGGGGCAAGCGTTATGAGTGGTGTATATGTTACCGTTAAAACCCGATTTCAGTTAAAACCCGAATTTACTAGGAAAAACTAGTGTTAACTACGCGCTTTAGACAATATTCTAGTTTTAACTAGTCAAAACTACATTAGACTGCTAAATTCAGTTAAAACTAGATCAGAAAACTAGAACAGAAAATCTTGAACAAAGGTAAAAAAAAACAAAACCCCCGTTAAGATAGGCAAAATGCCCTCACTCTCAGAATTCAATTGTTTTAATTTTTTTACGTTCTGTGCAATTAAAAAATGAGATAACGCGGATTTTTAGCTCGCCACCCCCCTTACTCCTCCCCCCACAGCCAAAAACGTAGATTTTTAGATTGAATTTTTTTTAGTTGGGTTGCAATTGATTTAAAAATTTCAAAAAATTCACACGTGTAGCTAAAGCTTTTACAAAACATGTCCATTTTTTATGGACCCTTAGGTCGAGTGTACATAACCTCAATTTTTTTTTAACTTTTTTAAAACCTATAATTTTTTTTTGAAGGGGGCTGCAGGTCCAATTTTTTTTGCATTTTGTGTATTTTATCAAAAACTATCTCTCTGATTTTTTTCAGATTTTTCCGTCAGGTGCGCCATCTTGAAAAATCCGGAAAACTGTTTTTTTAGGGGGGTTTTGGGGATTTTCTCCATTTTATAGACTGCAACATACATCAACTCAAATTTTTGTTAATAGATTACGTATAAGTTGAAATAACTGAGTATATTAGGATATTCAAAAATTGGGCGAAACACTTTTAAACCCCCCCCCCCCAAAACCATGTTTGTTTAAAGTTTTGTAGAATTTTTGGGGGTCTAATTATATTTTTTGAGGTCAATACAGCTTGAATATTTTTTTTTTATTTTTTTACGTTCTATATGATTTTAAAAATTTAGGACTCATCGCAATTTTATCCCACTTCCCCTATTCCCCCTCCCCCACAGCCAAAAATGTCAATTTTTCGATTTTTTTTAAGTTGGTTTGCAACTAAATTATTAATGTTTTTCTGAAGCTATTTATTTGTGGCATTTTTGTAATTAACTATTCTAAATGGGAAATAAGCCACAATTTAACTAAAAAATGATTTTATTTTCCATCTGTAATGCGATAGAGAGAATTCGATAATCTGTGACGCACTGAAAAAATGGTTTGGGACGATCTATATGAATAAGTCAGATTAAATTAAATTATTAGAAGATTTCTTTACCAAGCAACATTTTTGTTTAATTTATTAATATTTTATATTTTGACCACGACGTCCGTGGTGGACGTCGAAACGTTAATAATAGTTATTTATGATATAAGTGTTAAAAGTACCCGTTTAAGGCACGCATGTGAAAGTTTGCAGAATGAGCGATAGCGAATTCTGCAATTCACATGAGTGCCTTAAAAATGTACTTTTTAACACGCATATCATACAATATTTTTTCTACAAACGTAATTACAGGACAATATCTACAAAAACTTTTACTTGAACGTGACTGACATTCCATTTTTATATTTTTTTGACATTACATCAAAATTGTCTATACGGTCAATACGAACTGCAGTGCCTTAAAAATATTTTAAAGCACTAGTGTCTTAAAGTAGCATTTTTAACGCACGTATGGAGTGCTAAAAATTGCATTTTTAACACGGTTGTAGAAAAAATCATTTTTTAGTTAAATTGTGGCTTATTTCGCATTTAGAATAGTTAGTAATTATTAAATTATAAATTACAAAAAATTCACACGCACAGCTGAGGCTTTTACAGAACATCTATTTTTATGGACCCGAAGGTCGAGTGTACATATTATAACCTCATTTTTTTTGTTTTTGAATAGGTACGTATAACTTTTTTTGGCGATGGCTGCTAATTTTTTTTGTGTTTAGTGTATTTTACAAACCATCTACGTTTGGCTCATAATGCAAATAGTCCACGCTGTATGCTTGTCCCGTTAGGTAAATTATTCCGATTAATTTTTTTGCACAAACTTACTCAAAAACAGGTCCTTATAACAAATTCACAAGGTGCCAGGCAGTACCGCGGTCGGAAAGTTGTTTTAAACATTTTTTTAAACGAATTCAAAAAATCAATTTTTTCACTTCGGACAAATTTGTTTTAGATTCTCTGGATCAAGCTGAGCAAAAAAGGTATCTTGTGATTTTTCTATAAAATTGACTGTTGCCGAGTTACATGCAATTTCAAATTTGAAACACGCGAAAATGGCCATTTTCAAGGCTTAATAACTCGATTAAAAATTATTATTATGAAAGTCATAAAGTGACCAACTCAAAGTTTAAAGCCCACCCTGCAATAGCCTAAAGAAATTTTTGTCATTATTTTATTACTAACTATTATTTTTAATAATTAAAAATGAGCGCATGTATGAATGCATGAAGCATGTATTGAAGCGGCCGTCCGCGAGAGAGAGATGTACAATATTCATTGGACGTTTAAAAAAATATCGATTGGAAGTCGAAAATACATACGTTTTAAAAAAATAAAAAAGGAATTTTGAGGTTATATGTATTGTACACTCGACCTACACGGGTCTATAAAAAATAGGTATGTTTTGTAGAAGCCTCATAAAAATTTTAAATTAATTGCAACTTTAAACAAAAAAAAAAAAAAAAAAATAGAAAAATTAACGTTTTTGTGGGGGCAGGGGGAGGGGGTGGTGGGCTAAAAATGCGATTAGTCTTATTTTTTAATCACATATAAAGTAAAAAAATGAAAAAAAATATTCAGGCTGTAAAGATCTCAAAAAATATCATTAAGCCCGCAAAAACCCTTACATAACTTAAAAAACCATGGTTTTTGGGGGGGTTTAAAGGTGTTTTGCCCAATTTTTGATAATCCTAAAATACTCATTTATTTCAAATTATACATAATCTATTAACAAAACCTTGAGTTGATCTATGTTGCAGTCTATAAAATGGAGAAAATCCCTAAAAACCCCCTAAAAAAACAGTTTTCCGGATTTTTCAAGATGGCGCACCTGACGGAAAAATCTGAAAAAAATCAGAGAGATATCTTTTGATAAAATACACAAAATGCAAAAAAAATTGGACCTGCAGCCCCCTCCAAAAAAAGTTATAGGTTTTAAAAAAGTTTTAAAAAAATTTGAGGTTATGTACACTCGACCTAAGGGTCCATAAAAAATGGACATGTTTTGTAAAAGCCTCAGCTACACGCGTAAATTTTTTGAAATTTTTAAATCAATTGCAACCCAACTAAAAAAAATTAAATCTAAAAATCTACGTTTTTGGCTGTGGGGGGAGGAGTAAGGGGGGTGGCGAGCTAAAAATCCGCGTTATCTCATTTTTTAATTGCACAGAACGTAAAAAAATTAAAAAAATTGAATTCTGAGAGTGAGGGCATTTTGCCTATCTTAACGGGGGGTACCCTTTCAATATTATGTACCTGCTGAAGACATTTTTGACATAATTGAAGCTATTGCTATTGGTTATGGAGGTTTTAAACGTTGCTATTGGTTATGGAGGTTGGGATAGGTTGAAGACTAAAACCGCCAGAAAATACGCAAATATAACAATTGATATGTTCATATTAATATGTGAAACCTGCCAACGGAAGAAGAGTAGAGCGAAGAGGGGTCTTGTGTCGAAACCTATATTGCATTCAGAAATGAATAGTCACTGTTAGGTAGATTTGATCGATATACAATCACAAGAGGATCACGGCTACAAGTTTATTATGGTTTATCAAGACCATTTAACAAAATTTGTTTTGTTGAGACCATTACAACGTAAGAGGGCGGGAGAAGTGGCTTATCAATTTTATCAACGGATATATTCTTGACTTTTGGCGCACCATGCATTTGGCCGAGAGTTCGGTAATGCAGTTATAAATGAGGTAATGTCATACTGGTCTGAGAAAAAATTAGTTGATGGAAAACCAAGGCACAGCCAGAGTCAAGGTTCAGTCGAGCGAGCTAACCAAGATATCAAGAAAATGTTAGCAGCCTGGATGCAAGACAATAACACAACAACGTAGTCAAAAAGATTTGAGTTTTTTACGTTTACGATCTTGTCCAGAGTATTTTACGTTTTAGAGAAATTATTTGCAAACAACCGGGGTAGCAAATTATTTACCGAGTTTTCGTTGAATCTGGAAATTACTGAAAAGTTTAGTAAAAACTAGTTTTGACTGAAATATGCTTAGTCTTAACTAGAATTAACTGAAAATATTTGATAGTACTAGTTTTCACTAGTTCAAACTGGAATTGTCTAAAGCCCACAGTTAAAACTAGTTTTTCCTAGTAAATTCGGGTTTTAACTGAAATCGTCAGGCGTACAAAGGAGCATAACTGAATTGAAAAAACAGTTTCCTATGTTCATTTTGCATCCCATAATCTGAACCTAGTGTTAAATGATGCCGTTGCTGGTGTACAGGAGTTTTTTACGATATAATTAAGAGATTACATATAGGTATGTTTATTTTTGTGCAAGTATTAAAAGATGAGATGTACTATGCACTATTATGACTTTGAATTTATCGCGTTTGCCAACGCGTTTGCAAAAAGGTTATGTGAAACCCGGTGGTCATCCAGACATGATTCTGTTATGGCTTTGCGTCGAGCTTTCTGACAAGTAATGAAATCTTTAACGAAAATTTCACTGCTATCAAAAAACCATGAAAAATTAGAAGCTAATGCATTATTAGAGCATATCAATAATTTTTAATTTGCCGTTAACATTACTATTCAATCTAAACTACTTAACTTTATTCATCCAACATCAAAACTTCTGCAATCTAAAACGGCAGAGTTAACCTTCAACTTTTTGAAAAAACTCGTGATAATCTTCGAGAAATGAGAAATTTGTTTTCCGAAATTCTATCAGAAGCAGCAGGAATAGCAGAATAGTGGGGATTATATAGGAATTAAAAAAAAACGGATAAAACGTATAAAAAAATTTACGATGAGCTCAGCTGCGACGAAAAAATAACTTGTAGCAAAAAAGTTTTGAAGTTAATGTTTTCAATGTAAATTTAGATATAATATTGCGACAACTTACTAATTAATATGTTTGTCGGATTAAGAGACATGAATGTATAGGTTTTCATGTCTATTCCCAAAAACTCTATTAACACTAACTGATGAAGACTTATTAAAAAAAGGCCAAATATTGTTATTTACACATATTTTAGTAAATATACTGTTATTAGTTGTCGTTATGTTTATAATACGGAGGCCCACAAAAATTGTCGCGGGGGGCCCCGCAATCTTCAGCTACGCCACTGCAGAAGTGTGGACGCTAAAGTAATTGAAGCATTGGAAATGTGGATTCATAGACGGATGCTGAAGATACCCTGGACAGCAAGAAAAACTAATGAAGAAGTACTAAGGAGGGTCAATAAAGATAGAGAACTGCTAAAGTCTGTTAAACATAGAAAAATGTCTTATCTGGGACATAATATAGTGAGGGGGAGTCGATATAAAATATTACAACTGATCCTTAAAGGCAACATAGAGGGCCGTAGAGGTGTAGGAAGAAAAGAAGTTTCTTGGTTAAAAAACATTCATGAATGGACTCAGATATCAAATGCAGGGCAATTATTCCATATTGCAGAAGATCGAGAAGCCTTCGCAATGGTAATCGCCAGCGTCGGATAATTCTGATATGGACGTGAAGAAGAAGATAGGAAGTAAAGGTAGTATAGAGAAAGGTAGTAGATGAAATAAAAGTAGTAAAGAGTCGATTTGTAAATAATACAATTTTTTGAATGTTGAAGTAGTAAAAAACACAATTACTTTTTTTATAATTGCAACTTAATAAACAACACGTAAAATGAATAGACGTAGTACTGCGCACTGGTATGTAGCATCCCAATACTGCATATTTCGGTACAAACCCGTGCGTAGTTCGAGGCCTCGAGGGTTAGCTCTTTCAAATTAATGTCTTGCCATTCACGTGTCTATTTCAAAACGGCGATGTCTTGAAATTAAGACGAACACGGAAATACGCTACCTGGCCAACTTCTTATCGCGTTAGAATTAAAAAAAAATTAGAGCGTGGCACTTGCGGAGTGGCGACAGAAGTGAATACTTCTTATATATTCGATTATATTCGGTTCGATTCAATTAGATTCCATTCCATTATATTTAATTTTATATATTACGCCTATAATATACATATACTATATAGGTACCAAATTTAATATATAACATATATTAGTGATTTTACCCGTTAATTTTAGGATTAACAAACTTTCAAAAGAATTTTTGTTTCAAATTTCTAAAATAATAAACGTTTTCTACACATCTAAACCAAGTAGGTAAATAAGTATAAATAAAGTTACATAAAGCTTTTAATTATTTCCTTAATAAAGTAACCAATATTTTTTGTTAATTTGTTAATTAACAATACGATTTTACACCCTTCAAAATTCCATACCGAGCGACAAGAAGAAGTATTCACTTCAAAACAATTATTTTTCAAATCAAAATATCTTTTTAAATCAAAATAATGAAAATCAAAATATTTTAAAAACAAAAAGGATTACGGAAACAACGTATATGCTTTGTTGATACGTAAAAACGTTATAATTTTTTATTATTATTTGAATATAACAAAATTTGTTTAAATCCAAAGAATAGATAAATAATATAATTCCTTTATTCAATTTAAATAAGTGTATATATACGTATATTATGTTGTTTATACCGCAAGCTCCTAACCTCTCGCGTCACGAGTTTGAATGAGGCTCTCGCGTCACGCGTCACAAGTTTGAATGACGCTCTTGCATCACGATTTTGAATGACGCCCAAGACGACTTTACACCTGCCAAAATTCCATACCGAACAATACGAAGTATTTACTTCAAAAAGAGTGTGTGTACTTATGTACGCACGTAAGAAGTTATACTTCTTTGTTACTATTTAAATCTTCTTCTTCTACGGCACTACTGCCCAAATTGAGCCTTGGCCTCCTTTTTTTTTGCCTCCACCCTTGCCTGTCTGTGGCTGCTCTTCTCCACACACGGACTCCTAAAAGGGCTTGTGCGTCGCTGTTTACTGTGTCTTCCCAGCGCTTTCGTGGATTCCCAACCGGTCTCTATCTTTGCATTCTAGCATTCAGTGCTCGTTTTGGTAGCCTATCCTCTCCCATTCTTATCACATGTCCGGCCCATTGCAATCTTTGTATTCTAATGAAGTCTGACAGGGGCGTTTCCTTATAAAGTTGATAAAGCTCGTTGTTGTATCGACTTCTGAAGATTCCGTTTTCCCTCACAGGTCCTAGTATTCTCCTAAGTACTTTCCTTTCGAATGTGTCGAGTTTGTTTTTGGATGTTTCTTTCAGGACCCAGGCTTCACTGCCATAGCATGTTATTGGTCGAATTAAGGTTTTATAGATTCTCATCTTTGTATTTCGGTGGACACTTTTAGACCGAAATATATGGGTGAGGGTAAAATAAGCTATGTTTGCCTGCGTTATTCTCTTCCGTATTTCTCCATCTTCTGATCCGTCGGCATATATTTCTACTCCCAGGTATGTAAACTTTTCAACCGTTTCAATGTCATCTTCATGTATAATGTTTTCTGGGACTATATTTCTTCTCGTCCGAGTCATTATTTTTGTTTTTTTTGTGTTAATTTCCAGACCTAGCATTTTTGTTTGTGTTTTTAACTCTGCATTATGTTTCCTGTGCTCCTGTTGATGTTCTACTCACTGTTACGAAACACTGTTACGAAACCTGAACTATTTAAATAGATTTTAAAAATATTACCTCCATCTCTTAGTTTTCTTGAGATGGAGGTATTTTTCTTGTCTTTTGTAGAAAGAAAAACCAATATCAAGATTAAAATTCATTCAAAATTACCTATTTAATCTTAACTCCGCCCCCTATTGAGCAATTCTATAAATTCTTTTAAAGCTTTTCCCTCTATCGAACAACCGCCAAAGCTTTTTCAGATCTCGATTGAAACTTGGGATACTTCCCAACAGAGGGCGCACACCTAGGAGTAATAAAATTAAATAAAATATGTTTAATTTTAAAAATTTAATAATGTAAATATTTTTTTATTTATATACTCACGGACAAAAATATTACATACTTTGAAATTAACGTGTGATATAAAACATTTTGTGCTGCCCCCAGTGTCATAGAAATACAGTGCATTAACACGAATTTGATATCCAATATGGTTGGCAAATTGCAAAACATGATCTTCTAAAATGTTTTTAATGTACAGCTGGTTCCAAAAAAAACTGATACGACTCTTAAGAGGATCGGTACGTATTTTCGGCTGCAATGCTATTCAAATG
This sequence comes from Diabrotica virgifera virgifera, assembly GCF_917563875.1. Lineage (NCBI taxonomy): Eukaryota > Metazoa > Arthropoda > Insecta > Coleoptera > Chrysomelidae > Diabrotica > Diabrotica virgifera. The sequence goes on along the minus strand of NC_065446.1, from coordinate 116,027,926 downwards.
GGGATTCATTTTTTTCAAATCCTGAGAAAACTAATAAGTATTTTTGAAAAATTTAAACGCAGAATGAAAGATTACGTTATTAGTGAGGGCCGAAAGTCCCTGAGAACTTCTATAATGTTTATTTTAATAAGTTACAGGGGTGAAAAAACTAAGAGAAAATTTAGTGTGATTTTTAATTTCAAATATCTCATTCAAAATAAACTTTTTATTTATTCTAAGGGACTTTCGGCCCTCGGTAATAATTTAGTCTTTCATTCTGCGTTTAAATTTTTCAAAAATATTTATTGGTTTTTTCAGGATTTGAAAAAAATGAACACAATGCCGTGGTAATATTTTCCAAATCTGTCTTTGTCTTACAACGCACTCAACCGAATATAATATTGTCAGCATATATTGTCAGTCAGACACTGACAATCAGTGACAATTTTAAATATTTGACATTGCATCGGGAATATTTTGAGAAATTGATTAAATATTATTGATATATAGTGTATTTGATAAATAATTGATTTAAGACGTGAACTTAATAAAAAGTTATTTATTGTGTATTATTTGTGGAAGATCCAAGCAGAGAATACATCAGATATATCCTGTGATCCAAGTATTTTGTTGTTAGAGATGTTCAAAATTGTAAGCGTTCCAAAATAACAACATATTATTAAAAAATCACTTTAACACTTCCTCTTTTCTCGATTGATTATTAGTTTTTGTTGTACAAATAAATTATTACAATCACTGAAAACATAGTTAGTGAAAAAATTATCACATTTATTAACTGAATTAATAATTTGCAATTATAAAAATAACAGTTATCCAAGAACATTCAAAAGCCATCTCTTTAAATTAATTATGACATTTTCAAGTAGAATGACATTCTAGTAATGTTTACATTTCCACACCAGTGTGAATTTTACTACACGTAATTTGCCGTGTAAAGACAGAAAAAGTAGGGATACACGTAAAATATTTGCGAATTATGTACCCATAGCCTTAAAGCGTATTTTGTAGAAAATTGAGGAGTGTATTTTGAAGGATAAATAATTATTATTTACATTCTGTCACTGTCACTGCCAAATCTTAAAATTTGTCACATAACTTATTCTGTTCAACGTCAAAAAATGGCTGTTTGTTTGTTTATTTTATTATTTGTCTGTCATAATAAATATAATATAATGTCAGATCAATCATACACTGCTCAAAATGATCAAATCTTATTAAGAGTCGTATTAGTTTTTTTAGGAACCAGCTGTACATATCAGCTGTCATTCACTCAATCACCTCCACAAGTTCAGTATCTCCTTTCCAAGTAGTACCACTCCATAGCACTATGCCGCCACCACCTTAATAGCACTCTGTATGAGGTTACATCTGGCATAGCGTTCATTATATGGAAACAAGATTTACAAAACAAACTTCGTCTACAGAAGAGTTGGCGAACAGTATGTCAGTTGTAACCTCATACAGAGCGTTAGTTTTGGTGGTGGCGGCATAGTGCTACGGAGCGGTAATGCTTTGAAAGGACATACCGAACACGTGGAGGTGGTTAGGCGAATGCCAACTGATATGTACATTGAAAACATTTAGGAAGATCATGTTTTACCATTTGAAAGCCATATTGGAGATGACATATTGGTGTTAATGCACATCTTCATGTCGCTAGCATAGTGAAGACTTACCTTGATGAGATTCAATTTAAAAATTATACTGGCCAGCATAAAGCCCACATCAGATTTAAATTCGATTATAGTATTTATACACACATCAAAATAATCTAGGGGACAAAAACAAAATGCGAGATTACAGTCGGATTTCAAATAATTTATTTCAAATATTTAAAAAAGAGGTTATAAACAAGTGTCCCGAATATAAAATAAACATTTTTTCTTAGAATTATCGCAATAGCTCTTAGAAAAATTAAGAGAGAACTCCATAAGTCAAAAAATGCTAACATAAAAAAATTAAAAAACTAATTTATTGCCCCTTAACTCCCAACAAAGTAGTCTTTAGGTTAAGTTAGTATAGTGTCTGACCTCCACGGTTGTTGATTACTGCCCTACATCTGTTAGTCTAACTTATGATGAGATGGTCAGTGTCTGGTAGAAAGAAGACTGGGACTGGTACAAAGAAGAAGCCTCATAGTGGAATGGTGAATGATTCAGAAGGCAAGATTATAATAGATTTCAAACAAAAACTCACAAGATGGATAGAATACGTAAAATAACTTTTTGACGACGAAAGAGAATTAATAACAGTGAAACGAGAAGAAATGAAGGGTTTAAGGATACTTAAACAAGAACTTGAATATGCTTTAAAAAACACCAAGGATGGTAAGACACTAGCGCCTGATGAAATACCGGTTGAAGTATTAAAACTTATTGATGGAGAAGTGATGAACATGATAATCGAGTTATTTAGCAATATATATGATACTGGAATAATACCACAAGACTGGTTAAGGTCCACATTCATTTTAATACCTAAAAAATCAAATGTAAAAGAGTGCTCGGATTACAGAACGATTGCCTTGATGAGTCATATGCTTAAAGTTTTCTAAAAATCATTCATAATAGAATTTTCCGCAAACTTGAAGAAGATATAAGTGAAACACAAATGGGCTTCAGGAACGGCCTTGGTACGAGGGAAGCACTCTTTGGTGTGGGCGTACTATTTCAGAGGTGTTTGGATATCAATCAGGATGTATACGCCTGCTTTATAGACTTTGAGAAGGCCTTCGATAGAGTCCGACACGACCGACTGAGACAACTTCTAATCGAAAAGAACATTGATGAAAAAGATATTAGAATAATAACTAATTTGTATTGGAATCAAACAGCACAAGTCAAGGTCGATGATGAAATGACTGAGGAGATCAAAATATGTAGAGGAGTAAGACAGGGGTGTATTCTGTCTCCTCTTTTGTTTAATTTTTATAGCGAAGTCATATTTAAAGAAGCTCTGTCGGAGGTTAGTTGTGGTGTAATGATCAACGGAAATACAATCAATAATGTGAGATACGCTGACGACACAGTGATATTAGCAGACTATCTTGCAGATCTGCAACGACTGATGGAACGCACTATCCACTACTGCAACAGCTACGGACTTACATTAAACCTCAGAAAAACTAAATGGATGGTAATAACAAAAGATCCACACGCCAGGAATGATTTGGTTGTTAATAACACCGTTATAGAAAGGATATCCTCCTATAAATACCTTGGAGCTGGCCTGGATCATACAGGCGATCAAACAAAAGAAATAAGAGCAAGAATAGAAATAGCTAGATCAACATTTAACAAGATGAAAATATTTCTCTGTAGTCGTGACATAAATCTTGATCTGAGAGTGCGTATGCTGCGGTGTTATAACTTCTCCACTTTATTATATGGAGTTGAGTCATGGACCATGAAGATGGGCAGCATTAAAAACATTGTAGGTTTTGAGATGTGGTGTTACCGTAGAGTGCTCCGTGTATCTTGGGTGGACCACGTGACGAATGCCGAAATTTTACGTCGGATCGGAAAAGGATGTGAAGTTGTACTTACTGTTAAAAGAAGAAAGCATGAACACTTTGGCCATGTTATGAGAGGTGACAAACACTCGCTGCTGAGACTGATCATCCAGGGTAAAATCAGGGGTAAGAGAAGTATCGGTAGGCGCAGAATATCTTGGTTAAGAAATCTGAGGGAATGGTTCGGCTGCAGTTCCATCGACCTATTTAGGGCGGCCGCCAGTAAAATAAGAATAGCTGTGGTGATTTCCAACCTCCGATAGGAGACGGACTTTAAGAAAAAGAAGGTCAGTGTCTTTCTGCGGTATTTTGCTCCACTCCATTGAAAGGCCCTCAAAACAGTTACTGTCTTGTATTGAACGCTATATTTTGTTGTAAAATGCATCTGCCCAATATGTCCCATACATGCTCAATTGGGTTTAAATCTGGCGAATGTGTAGGCCATGATAAAATCTCAATTTCATTATCTTCGAGGAATGATTGCAAGACCCTGGCATTATGTGGACGCCATTGTCGTGCATTAATTGAAATTGGGAACCAGCTTGTTATGCAAAGGCTACAACAATATGTTCGAGAATAATATCGTGGTAGTCTGTTGAATTTATAAACCGTTCCAGACAAACGAGATTGGTTATTACACCAAGAGTGATGCCACCTCATACCATTATGCTGCCGCCTTGCTGACTATGAACCTCCTGCGCGGCGACCAATCGTTCAGCATTGCCAGATCGTCTCCAAATTCTTGTCAGTTTCATATCTGGTGCAAATCCAAATCGAGACTCACCTGTGAACAAAGTAGAGACCCACTCACGTCTAATCCAATTGTGTTCTTGTGCCCACTGAAGTCGACGAGCGCGATTTCCTCTGGATAACACAGACACTCTCACAGGTCTATGAGCATCTAAAGCTACTTCATGCAGTTTATTTCTAATAGTTTGGCAACTTACAAACACCTGATGGGTCTCTTGCAGCCTTATTTGTAATTGTGATGCAGTTATAGTGAGATCTCGCAAAGCCTGCAACTTAAGAAAACGGTCTTCAATCTGGTTGGTTATCCTTATACGTCCTGTATGACGTTTAGCAACGTCACTAGTTTCATGAAACCTTAACCACAAACAATTAATGACAGTACTGTTCGTGTGGAGGGCCTCAGCAACGTCTCTTAGTCTCTTTGACTTCTGTCAGGTCTAAGCATCCCGACAGCACGCCACTGAATTTCGCGATATAAATGGTGTCTCTTCATTATTGGCAATTCTAAATAAAAATCTACATAGACATCGAAAATCAAGTATCAATAAAGAAATATTACTTCTTAACTTATAGACAAAACGCATACTGAAGTTTTGTTTTATTTTTTATAGCCATTCTTCTCGGCGTTACCACGATCGAAAAACAACAATAAATATTAAAATCATAAATTTATTTTTGTATTTGTAGCTAACATTGATTTAAAGCTGTTAATATAAGTGTCCCCTAGATTGTTTTGATGTGTGTATGATACTTAAAAACATCGCATTCAAAAAGAAATGCTATCCATATGATACAGGGGGGCTAAGGATAACAGCACAAAAAATTTCATTCCCCATGCATATTCAATATTTTGTCCGTAAGTAGGTATAGGTATATAAAATTCGCCATTATTCTCATTTTTCGTTTTTTTTTCTTTGTCTGTTATGTCACAATATTTTTTAAAATTCTCAAATGCTATAATAATATGCACATATGCTTTAGATTTCAGTATTTACAGTACATTTGTGACAAGTTGGTGGTTAAATATAGAAATTATGTTATCAAATAAGTTATTACCTTATTAATTTTAATGAAAGGATGAATTTAACCATAACGTAAAAAGATAAATGCTTTGTAACGATAAACAACATCAAGCTCAAGATTTTACATAGTGGTTTCGAAAAATATTTTTTCTACAAACGTGTAAAAAATGCAATTTTTAGCACGCCATAGGAGCCTTAAAAATGTTACTTTAAAGCACTGGGTGCTTTAAATTTTTTAAGGCACTGCAGTCAAAAGTGAAATGTCACATTTTGAAAGCAAACGTCAAAATATTTATATTTCATTTATTAACATTAGGTAATATTAATAGTACAATTTGTGCAATTTGAAAAATGAATTTCTTGCACTGCAGTTTTACCATTTTCCATGGTTAAGGCGGAATGAGTAGAAATAACTGATTTAATGAGTGATTTAAAAATGTACTTTTAACACGTAGATCATACAAACTATCACCTTTCAATGTATTAAAGGTTTTTTTAAAATTTAATTTAAACTGTATTATTGCATTTTTAACACGTTTGTAGAAAAAATATTGTATGGTATATGTGTTAAAAGTACATTTTTTAAGGCACTTATGGGAATTGCAGAAAAACCTTCACATACGTGCCTTAAAATTGTACTTTTAACACTTATATCATAAATAACTATTTTCTACAAACGTGTTAAAAAAGCAATTTTTAGCACTCCATAGGAGCACTGGGTGCTTTAAAATTTTTAAGGCACTGCAGTTAAAAGTGAAATGTCAAATTTTGGAAGCAAACGTCAAACTACACACACCGGCAAAATTAGCCGAACACCTTAAAAATAGAACATGTTTGATGTCGCGAATTTACTAAACCTATTGTCCGATTTGAGTGATTATTTTAGTATGTTATAGCCTTATTAGTTAAGAATATCGGTGTAATAATATTGTTGCTAGACAGGTAAATGTCATTTTATACCGGGTGTTACAATCATACTGTGGTTTTTTCTTAAAGTTCGAAACACCCTGTGGAATATTATAGCATATATAAAATATTAAAATTAAAACTCGATTGTAGACTTAGGCTTTCTTAACATTTTCTTTTTTGATTCATTTGCTTATGTTGAAAAATAAAAAAGTTATGTGCTTTAACAACTAGCCATGCTTTTTATCAATAAATCCTCATAGTAGGGGAGGAAAGTATGCTAAATTTGCAGTTACTCGAGAGTTATGGGGACCTATTGGATTGTGAAGAGTGAGTGCTAAAACCAAGAAAGGTTAAGTTAAGTTTTCCATAAAGTGTGGGACTCTCCACTTTTTAATTTAATTTTCCATTTCCACCAATCGTTTTTTCCGATTATAGCGCCATCTATCCATAATTGGAAAAACTGTTGCGAATAAAAGTTGCTTATTTTTACGGCAAGGATCCAAATCTGCAATAAAAATTTGGGGCTCCTATTTAAGATTTTAAAGTAACCCCCCACCCCACCTCCGTGGGGGGTCGTGTTTGGTGCAATTCGGTACATTTTTGAAAAATATTGAATAGGTGTATTTTGCAGTTTTACAATCTGATGTTCATTTCGCGAAATATCGTGGGGGATTTAATTTAAAATTGTAAATAGGAGCCCCCAATTTTTATTGCAGATTTGGATTCTTTAGGTAAAAATAAGCAACTTTTATTCGACACATTTTTTCGAATTATGGATAGATAGCGCTATAATCGGAGAAAAATGATTGTTTCAAATGGAAAATTAAATTAAAAAATGAAAAGTCCCCCACTTTATGAAAAATTTAACTTAACATTTTTCTGATTTTAGCACATACTCTTCACAATCCAATAGGTCCCCATAACGCTCGAGTAACTGCAAATTTAGTATACTTTCCTCCCCTACTATGAGGATTTATTGATGAAAAACATGGATAGTTGTTAACGCACATAACTTTTTTATTATCTCACATAAGTAAATGAATCAAAAAGGAAAATGTTAAGAAAGCCTAAGTCTACAATCGATTATTAATTTTAATATTTTATATATGCTAGAATATTCCCCAGGGTGTTCCAAACTTTAAGAAAAAAACAGTATGATTGTAACACCCGGTATAAAATGATATTCACCTGTCTAGCAACAATATTATTACAACGATATTCTTAAATACCTAATAAGGCTATAAGATACTAAAAGAATCACTCAAATCGGACCTGTGGTTTAGGAAATGCAAGACATCAAACATGTCGCATTTTTAAGGTGTTCGGCTAATTTTGCCGGTGTGTGTATTTATATTTCATTTATTAACATTAATATTTGAATTAAAATGAATTTTTTCAAATTAATTAAATTGATTTTTTTCTACATTTTCTTGCATTTTAACGAAAAATCCACAACCGCGTTTTAAAAAACCAACAGACGTCTGACAGATGCTTCAAAACTTCCTTAAACAATTAAGTTAACAATGGTTGCTAAGGTCCGTAATATACGATGCAATTTAAAACTATCTCCTTTCAATGTATTAAAGGTTTTTTAAAATTTAATTTACACTGTATTATTGCATTTTTAACAGGTTTGTAGAAAAAATATTGTATGATATACGTGTTAAAAGTACATTTTTAAGGCACTCATGCGAATTGCAGAATTCGTTTCGCTCATTCTGCAAACCTTCACATGCGTGCCTTAAAATTGTAGTTTAAACACATATCATAAATAACTATTTCGAATTAAAATTTTTCTTTTTTTGTATTTTGTGAGAATATTCGCCATAATAATGTATAGTTTTTTTTACACCATCAACGAACAAAAAGCGCACCGACTTTTTTAAAAAGCAGATTTCGTGGACGTATTAATAACAAAAGTTTTTTAGTGTTTTATTGTTAGATAAAATAAATTTCCATCAAGTAACGGTCGAATCCATCAATAACTAATTTCTTGTTTTACTAGGTGCGCGCTTTTATAAACTTGGAAGCATGTGGAGCTGGAGGAAGAGAAGTGTTGTTCCAGGCTGGTCCCAATCATCCTTGGATCTTGGAAACTTACTCCGAAGAAGTGCCTTACCCCTATGCTTCTTCCTTAGCGCAAGAAATTTTCCAAAGTGGCATAATACCCGGAGATACTGATTACAGGATCTTCAGGGATTTTGGAAACCTCTCAGGTAATGTATATCTAATGAATTCTTTATCTAATGAACTCTTCTATGTTTCTTCCTCTCAGCTCTTTGTCTATTCCTTCGCTCCAACTTGTTTTTCATTTTATTATTTCATTTGGTATTCGTTGTTCATCCATTCTTCGTATGGCGAACCAGATAAGTTGTTTTGTTGATAAGTCATCTGGGATTGTTCTTTTGATTCCCATTATTTCTCTAAGGCGTTCGTTTGTAATCCTTTCTCTTCTAGATCTTCCTGCCGATCTTCTCCAAAAATCCATTTCCGTTGCTCTCAGCATTGCCAGTGTTCTTTTCTTTCAGGAGCCATGCCTTACAGCTATTTGAGTGATACTTTTCACTAGGTATAGTCTCACATGTACTCTTTTTATTTTCTCTGCTGATGGATTGGTTTCATACAGTACTGCTTAACATTGTGATAGCTCTGCCGTATTTCTTTCTCTTATGGCTTTATCTAATGTTCCGTCTAGTGCTTTATCGCGGTTATGTTGTCTGAAATGAGATCTTTTTGTTGCCCTCCAATGCACAAGTATTCGGTTTTCTTTTTATTGACTTCTAGACCCCATATATAAGCGGTTTCCAAACTTTTTTAGCTTGAGGCACACTAACTTAAAAACTCGTTCAGTCACGGCACACTTAAGTAAATAATCTCTATAATGAGTATAATCATAATGTATTGGTAATATGTATGTACTTTTTTACTATGTTACTTTCTTTAAAAATATAATTTAAAACATAATTCAGTGAGTTAATGCTGTGATCATTATGGAAACTAATTGGGAAAATTAAGAAAACAAAATTTTAATGCACTTACAAACGTATATTTTGTGTTAAAAGAGACGAGTTGATAATAAAAAATAATGGAGTATAAAACAGAATGTTCGTCTAATTAAAAATAGTGTCACCATATCTAATGCGATACTTGTGCTTGGTGACCCTTCATTATTAAATCCTTTCTAGGTCGTATTGTAGACAAGCACACCCTCAAGTCGTCCTCTAAAGATTTTAGCTGTGAACGATTTTTGTTCTTGATGGCGTTCATCGACGAGAAAGCAGATTCACAGATATAAAAAGTTGAAAACGGTATTATTGCATTCATAGCTTTCTTTGTGACCAGTGGATATTCATTGAAGAGGGGAATCCAAAATGATGCAACATCTACATTAACTTTGATTTTCTTCAGTTTTGACAGAGTCTCTGCTTCTTCAACTAGTTTGCTGTACTTAAGTTTAAGTCCACGGTCGTTTTTATATCTATCAGTTCACCCTCTTCATCAGTAGTGAACAAGGCCGTGTCATAAGCCGACTCGATGTATGGATTTCACACCTAGTCCATTGTTGACGTATCGAGGGAGAGAAAATACTTTTTAATATTGTCATTCAGCTTACTAATACCACAGTATATAGAGGTTCAGTGCTAATACTTTTCAAAAAAAGGTCTGACAGATTTGGTTCTACATTGCAATTGTTTGTTAACCCAAACATGTCCCACATGGCTTGATTTTCAACTTTCTTTATCCACAGTAAAAGCTTTTGCTGGAAGGAACTGATTTTATCAGTAGAGGTGAGGATGTTTTCTTTCTTTCCCTGCATGCCCTCATTGAAAACATACAATTCCCCAAAAATATCTGCCAAAAACGTAACTTTGGTGTACCAGGTGTCATCACTAAGGAAATTGGCATATTCAGACTGTTTACAAGTAAAAATACTAACAGCTCCTCTTTAAGTTCATAGAATCTTTGAAGGACACGTCCACGAGATAACCATCTTACTTCTGTATGCAACAATAGCTGCGTATGCTCGGAATCCAAAGCAGAACACAAACTGTTAAATAATCTCACTTTTAAAGGCCTACTTTTGATGTAGTTTACCATTTTCACAACAGTTTGCAAATCGTCATTCAGTTCAGGCATCAATGACTTCAAGTGCTTCTCTGTGTAAAAAACAATGTGTGAAAATAATATAATAGTAAAAAAGACGGTAAAATTTCGCGGCACACCTTCATGGACTTCAGGGCACACCAGTGTACCGCGGCACACTGGTTGGGAACCTCTGCCATTACTTAACTACCAAAAAGGTGGTCAAGAAATATGTGGTGGAAATAAGACTTACATGAACGCTTCAAAAGGCTGTAAAAGCTACCAAAAAAATTGTCATAAACTTTCTACTGTTTTTATAGTGCGTTATATAAATTTAACCGGTGTTTTATTTTCAGGTTTGGATTTCGCGTGGTCAGCGAACGGATACGTCTACCACACCAAATTCGACTCCGTGGAATACGTCCCCCTCGGTTCCCTCCAGAGAACCGGTGACAACATCCTGGCCTTGGCCAAAGGCATGGCACAGGGCCATCAACTCTCTGACGTGAAGAAATACCAAGCGGGGAATCTCGTATTCTTCGATTTTTTAGGAGCCTTCGTTATAAGATGGCCTATGCTAGTCGCTGATATAGTTAATATATCGTCTGTGATATTTTCGTTATATTCGATTTACGGAAACTTTAGAAGTGCTGAAGTTACCGACGGTAAGTTGATTTTCGATATTTTATTCATTCTTCTTCACAGGTCTTGTTATAAAACCTATTTTTAATAAAAGCCCATCAACATCATTGCTGATGAGTGTAAAATAGGCAGGAGAATAGTTCTGTACAGAGAAGAGACACTAAAGGTCAAGAGTCAAGAGTGAAGGAAAAGACTGAAATATGGGCGATTACACAAAAGGTTTGTTCCAACACAACAAGAAACCGTCCATGTAACGATCACCGTCCTGTGCAGTACCATGGAACGTATTATTTCGTTCCCATGGAACCCATGGAACGTTAATTATCTAGTAACGTAATCGTTACATGACGGTTCTTCGTTGTGTTGGAACAAACCCTATAAGAACGTAGGAACAAACCCTATAAGAACGTAGAAAGCGTTCTCTAAAGAGCAAAGAAGTGTGTCATGCAGAGCGAGTGAGAGAGAGAGAGCCTCTAAATAACGAAAGAGAAAGTGTCTCTAGTGAGCGAAAGAGTGAAATTATCTAGAATTATCTAGAGCGAAAGAGAGTTCTCTCAAGATCAAAATAGTGCATCTATAGAACGAGAGAGTCTCTAAAGGATATAGAAAGAATCTCTTCACGGCGCAAGAGCAAGATAATATCAAAAGAGGTCGAGTTAGAGATAGAGAGCGAAATGGTACAATTCTAAAAAGCGAAAGAGGGGGACTGTCTCTAGTGAGCTAGAGAAAGCATTTCACGAGAGACAGACAGAGCTTCTCAAGAGATAGAGAGAGTTGGAATGGAAAATAGAGGAAGACGGGTAAAGATAGACAGTATAGAAATGTAGAAATAACAATGATAAGGAAAGGAGGTACATAGAACCGGAAGTACAGAGATGAGGAAAAATAGTAGGGATAAATCGATATAAATATGGAAAGAGCGATATGTAACTGCTACTGAACAAAAAGCCCAATAGAGAAATCGTCTATAAGAAAGAAGTTGATAAGGAGAAGCAATAATGAGATAAACTAATGAGATAAGGAAACAAGAATAGGCAAACGATAGAAATATCAAACAAAGATAATAAAGAACATATATACATAAAAACAAAGACAGAGGGATGAAAAAATACAAGAGGTAAAAGGAGTATACAAATGTGGAAAGGAAAATACAGAGATGAAATTAGAAATACAAGTGTGGAAAGAAATTATGAAGACAATAAATTCGGGACTGATGAAGAAAAAATGAGAAATGGGAGACTGATAGAGGGAGAGAAATATAGGAGGAACGGACAGGTGAGTATAAAGATCAAGAAATATATAGGAGTAATATAATTGAGTAAATGTATAATGGGAGACACCCTCTCTTCCTATATTGGGAGAAACCAATAAAGAATGAAAAATAGAAACAGGAACTGTAATAAAGAACAAAGAGAGATAAACAGATCTGTAGAGACAGAGAAGATACTAAAGAGCAAGACAGAATAAATATACTGGGAGAATGATAGGGTCTGAGGGTACTAGGGATGGAAGAAAGATAATATAATATGTAAGTAATATTCAAGTAAATAAAGATTTGTTACCCATAGGACAATGGGGAGAGGTAAAACGAGAGAAAACAATAAATAATGACGAATCTAAAGGTATGAAGGAGATATTAAGGAGGATAACGAAAAATAAATATACTGAGAGAATGCTTGTGAGAGAAATAACATTAAGACAAAGAAAATATCTAAGAAGTATTCAAGTAAATAGTAAACAAAGAGATTATTAACTAAAAAACAGCGAATAGTGCTAAACCGGATGAAAACAATAAAGAATGACGAATTGAAAGAGAGAAATGTAGAGAAATGTAGAAAGAGATATATAGAGAAACAAGGCCACACGGGGAACAAAGATACTAAAATATAGTAGGGAGAGTATTTGCGGCTTAACAATAAAAAACCAATTGAGAAAGCGTCTATGAGGAGACACAAAAAGGAGAATAGAGAAAAGGAGAAATGTAGCCCGGTAAATGCAAGTACGGCGAATGAAGTAGCTACATAAAAACATAGTAGGAACATTAGAAACAAAGAAAATGTCACCATAAAATAGTAATAGTATAAGAAGGAGAGAGAGAGCACAAGAACGACACTGGCAGATAAAGACACAAAGAAAGGCGAGGGAGCTAGCACATAGAGAGAAAAAAAAAACAACGAAAAGAACACTGTACATTTTTACATGATATATATTAATTTACCATATTTTGTAGGTTTAAAGAGAAAAAAATACACCAGAAAGCTTGTAGGCTGTATGGTAGTAGTTTTTCTTTCTTGGGTAATATCCGTGATAAGTACATTAGGAATCGCCGCCTTAATCAATTGCTTAGGTCGTACCATGAGCTGGTACGCCCGTCCTTTATGGATTTTCTTTTTGTACGTGATACCCACTCTAGTCATTTCCATGGTAACAGTATTATATCACGCCAAAGTGTACAATAAGGTATGTATTCAAATATTTTTAATAAATAATAAATATACTCGATGTTTAAAATAAATGCTAAGTCAAGCTTTCGACATAATTTTTGGGGTCATCTTTTTTGGGAGAATGAAAAACATCGATTTACCAAGAATCTGTGCGCGGTGGAAACAAATGTTTCAAATAAGAAATGTAGCTGAGATAATTTTGAACAATAATGTTTACTATTATAGCACTTTTTGTGTAGAATGAACCGTTCTATCAGAAACAAAGTTTGAAGCGACCGGTCATTTTTGTATGTTAGTTCAGTAAAAATTCGATATCCTTTGATCAGAGTGTCCTATCGACAAAAATCAAAGGCGAAGAGTGTAGCTTTTTTATGCAACTTTTGCATGTTGCCGCAAATGAAGTCAGTTTCTATAAAGCAGTTAAATAAATAAACGTTGTGCGATTTTTGATATTCCGGTCACGGTGGAATTTCCATTAATAGAGACTAATTTTCAAAACCTATAGCATGAAATTTCGATTTTGAGTTTGGCAACAAATATGAGGCATTTTAGATATGCCTAAAAACTCTGAATTTAAACTTTCACATTACAAACTACATAAGGCATTTAAAACTGCTGATTTTAGATTGCACAGGTACGCTATTCGAAACTACACAACTTCAGCTATAAGATACACCGAATTTCATCCTCATGGAAAAATGTCCTTTGACGTGAGTAGATGTATATTGTATGGCCAAAATGAGGAGGAGAGACACCTGGCAGTCTAGACTAGACTATCAGCCATGTGATGGATGACCGAAGTTATCTTTAACGTAAAGTTATCCTGTAGTTAAGTTATAATCCTCGAATTGGTGTGATGTATCATATTTAACTTAACTACTTGCGTTATTTCTTGACAGTTCTTGAGTTATACTGCATTCGCTCTACCGAGATTCAATTTGACACATTCGGAATAGGAAACATACAACACAAAAATTCCTACCTCACACTATTAACTGCTAAAATCATTAAAATGCTATTCATTAAAAAAAGAAGAATTATTAGAAATAGTGGGAGTGTCTACTAATCTCATAAAATTTTGTGAAGTTTATTTCTACAAAATATTTTTATTTTGTACAATAAATAATTTTTTCATTTGTTATCAATACATTATAATGGTGTAAATAAATAATTATTGATTAGCTTAAGGTTTATGTTATTTTTATGTCCGTTTACTATTAATAATATTGGCTATGAGCAGGTGCGTTGGTTGTGTAGTAATTTCCAGTCACTTCTGACAAAAAAGAAATTACTAACGTCAGTATCAAAGTGAATCTCGATAGAGCGAATTCAGTATATCTGATATATCAACTGTCACTTTATAACGCGACGTTAAAACCATAGAGGTATATATTAACATAGAGAGAGCCTACCTTCCGCGCTTCCTGACGACAAGATCTCATGGACTGGTTTGCTGCATCTCTTTCTAACACATTGTATCGAAAATCTATGATGACATTCAGTGTGAATATAGGCACGGAAGAGGAGGACAACTGTAGCAGATTTACTATGCGTAAGAGTGAAACAGCACTAATCCAAATAAAAAAGATGGTGTCGTCACTTCGCTCTGAAAGACACTCTCTCTATGCTAATATATAACTCTATGGTTAAAACTCAAGTTATGAGATAACTTTGTAGTTATGTAATCATATGTAAGGTTAGGTTCATCTTTTGACTTGTTTTTAGACAGAAATAAAGTGAATTTAGAAGCTAATAATTTAATAATTAACAATAGAAAGGTAATACAATTTTAAAAATTATACAAAAATCAAATCGAGAGATGTAAGTTGAAATTTTATTTTAAGTACCTACTGAGCTTTCTATCCAGAGTTGCCAGATGATATTTTATAAATCCCCCTCTTAGAAACGGAAATTGCCTCAAATTGAAGCTCAAATACCCCAAATTTAAATTTTTGCCTCATTTTAATAAATTAGTAGTCAAATGAAGAGAACAGTAAACCAAAATTATACTACTGATCAACGAGGGCCCTGGAAATAATTATTAGTTCCTATCGTCTTCGATTATATGGTATTATAATATACACTTCTATGTTCATTCCCAAATTTAATTTACCATGACCCCTTAAAATCCTCCGAACCTAAATAGCTGTTTGCTGTTCGGTCAACGACGGGTTTTACTTTTACGGTCATCTACCCATCTTGTAGCATGTTCCGAACAATCTCTCGCTCTCACTCCAACTTGTAGTATTTCTACATAAGATTCTATTTGTTACTTCAAGCTTTGTTCCTCAAACGTTATTTCTAATATAACGTCGAATAAATAACTATCTCATAACGGTGACGCATACATCACACCGAGTTTTACCAAAATAGTTATCGTTATTCCTGAGAGTTATCTTAACTTTAACTCAAACGTTAAAGATAACTTCGGTCATCCATCACACGGCTGAATATCTAAAAAGAGCTGAAGGTCAGCGACCTGGGCATCTGGTGTGTCAAGACATTAACCGGTCTAGAAATAGCATGGTCAATATTCTCATAACATGTTTAAGGAAAATTGGTGGTTGGTGGAGCTCCTCAGTAGTTTATCGGGAATCATGAATACGTGCAATAAATCGTTTTCGCGCTCGGGTAACCTGTCCCGACATATGAAAACACGTAAATACAGACATGTGAATAGTGATAATGAGCATAATGGGAATTATTATATTGCCAAAAAAAGATTAAGACCGCTTAATTTGGAAGTGATAGATGCTACTGTTTCAAAATTGACACATGCGTTTAAAAACAGAATTGCATCTTATCGTTTTAATAGTGATAAAAAACAGGATTATCACAGATTTTTAAAAGATGTTAAACCCAAAGTTTTGAGCATCTTGAGTGAATATCTACATCAGCACAATACGATTAAGGTAAATTTTGAAATATTGTTATTTATCTAAAACCTGACTTACCTGACACCAATCTATCAGATATCAAGTCCATGAACACAGCAATAAAATTATATCTATCAGCACTGATAGTCCTGTCGCCAGTGAGGGTACAACGGCCTCCTTAATTCAGATGGACTTACCCAAGTTTTTTTATGTATTTTGACCCGCAGAACACGAATTTTTTGGGTAACAGTTGATCCGGATGTCGATAAGATTGTTATAAACAAAGAACTTGAGGAATTACATAACAGCGATTTTTCGCAAAACAAAACATTTTTTTGTATTTTTTGGGTCATTCTAAGCAAAACATGTTTTTACAAGTTTTTCCGTAGGATGCATAGTTTTCGACATAAACGCGGTTGAACTTTCAAACAATAGAAAAATTGCAATTTTTGAACCCGAATAACTTTTGATTGAAAAATAAAATAGCAATTCTGCTTACCGCATTTGAAAGTTCAAGTCAAATTCTATCGGTTTTGATTACTTTCATTGCTAAAAATTAATTTTTTTATTGTTAAACAAAGCTATAAACACATAGTGATTGAATGATGTTTTCAATGCATTTTCCATTTGAAATCGAACGAGTAGGCGCGCATACACACAATTTCTACGTAGATTACGTACATTAAAACGCATGCATTGGGCACGGGAAACACTATGTATTTATGGCTTTGTTTAACAAATAAAAACTTAATTTTTAGCAATGCAAATAATCAAAACCGATAGAATTTGACTTGAATTTTCAAGTGCAGTAAGCACAATTGCTATTTTATTTTTTAATCAAAAGTTATTCGGGTTCAAAAATTGCACTTTTTCGATTCTTTGGAAGTTCAACCGCGTTTATCTCGAAAACTCTGCATCCTACGAAAAAATTGCAAGACCATTTTTTGCTGAGAATCACCCAAAGAATACAAAAAAATGTTTTGTTTTGCGAAAAATCGCTGTTATGTAATTCCTCAAGTTCTTTGTTTATAACAATCTTATCGACATCCGGATCAACTGTTACCCAAAAAATTCGTGTTCTATGGGTTAAAATACATAAAAAAAACTTGGGTAAGTCCATCTGAATTAAGGAGGCCGTTGTATCCCCCCTGGCGACAGGACTACGAACTGAATGAAGCATTTGCTGATTTTAAGGAAGCACGGATGACACAAGCTTCAGAATTTCAAGAGAAAGATTCAAATTGGGTATTACAGGAAATGTTTTTAGATGTTAACATAAACGAATTTAGTAGTATTTCTGCATCGACGTATATTCGTCTGCCAACACCTATAGCAAGAACACACGCTATTTTAAATATCGGAAACAAAGATAATAAGTGTTTTGCGTGGAGTGTTATTGCAGCTATTTTTCCTGCCGCAGATTGTTTGTAATGTGAAAGTTAGAGTTGAGTAGAAATGTCAGAGTTTTTTATATTTGTTGCCAAAACTCAAAATC
Source organism: Diabrotica virgifera virgifera (assembly GCF_917563875.1). Taxonomy (NCBI): domain Eukaryota; kingdom Metazoa; phylum Arthropoda; class Insecta; order Coleoptera; family Chrysomelidae; genus Diabrotica; species Diabrotica virgifera. Next base: position 116,010,194 of record NC_065446.1, on the reverse strand, counting down.
GAAATTTTATGTTATAGGTTTTGAAGATTAGGCTCTAACAATGGAAATTCAACAGTTACCGGTTAATGAAAGTGATACTTTTTTTTAATCTCATTAGAATCGCAAAAAATGGTAAAAATCGCATAACGTTTATTCATTTAACAGCTTTATAGAAACTGCCGTCATCATCATTCATCATTCTCTTTGCCTTATCCCTATGCGGGGTCGGCTTCCCTAATTGCATTTCTCCATACAATTCTATCTTGAGTCATATCAATATTAATCCCATTTACCAACATGTCCTGCCTAATCGTCTTTATAGAAGCTGCCGTCATTTGCGGCAAATCGCAAAAACTACATACGAAAGCTTCACCTTTGACAAATTTCGATTTTTGTCGATAGGACACTCTGATCAAAAGATATTGAATTTTTACTGTCCAGTTGATAGAAATTTTATTTAAAAAATTGATTTTGCTTGCGTAACTGACATCCAAAATCTCTGGTCGCTACAAGCGTTAGTTCTGAGACAACGGTTGTTTAAAATTATCGCAGCAACATTTCTTGTTTGAAACATTTTTCCTATGGCGTATAGAGTCTTGGTAAATCGATGTACCCCCTACGAAGGGGGTTTTAGGGTGAAGCCCGGTGGTAGGAGTGGCAAACTTTTTTGAATCTTTTTTGGGGTCCCAAAATTGATATTATCTGCAAAACTCTTGTTCGTCTCGTTTTTAGACATGAAATCTCTGACGTCTGGAATAATGAGATATATTTTCGTAGAAAAGTGTTATATGTATAGGCTTGCCATAATTGCGAAGAGACAAACCGAGACGCAGAAGAGGAAGAGGCGCATTTTCGTTTTGCTTTTCGCTTTATTTGTATTTTTCATATTTGAAATACAACAGTGGCGCACCTAGAATTGTCCTCTGGGAGGGGTTGACTTGGACAGCAATTTTTTTTTGTATTGTTTGTGAAAGACAAGTTCCATTTTCCTATAGGCGAGGAAATAATGAATTACGTTATGAAACCTTTTGCATTCGATTCCGGAGAGCTTTAGGAAAATTCTTGAATAATCGGCATGATGGACAAATGAAAATGCATTTCCAAAGTGTTCATAAAGCAAAAATTTACAACTCAGAAAAAAGATATGGAAATGAGTTCAATTTTCATACTTGTGGTCGCTGAACAGAAATATGGGGTCGTCGAAGCTGAACGAGGCACCTGGTGCCCGGTATCCCGGTGGGCACGCCGTCTCCTGGAGTTTTATGGGAATTCATTATGAAAATCGTTGAAACTTTATGTTAACTGTTATACTTAGGTTTTTCCGAACTGTTATTGCGAAAATTCGTTATGAAAATAGTTGAAATTTATTATTTCAGGGTTTTTGATGTCTCTGAACAAAAATATTACACGGAAGATGCTGTATGAGGTACCTGGTGCCCGGTTTCTACGTCGTCCCCTGGAGTTTTATATAGAAATTCGTTATAAAATTCAACAGTGAGTAACAATAACAGTAAGTTATTTTAGTTCAGAGTGCAAATTATGAAAAAAAAATTCGAATTTTTTTTCAGTAAATAATAATTCTTTTAGATATAGAGATGTTGTCAGATACTTGAGTATATGATTAAAACTCTCAGTTATCTTAAAAACCCCGGAATAACAAGTTCCAACAAATTTTATTACGAATTTCCATAAAATTCCCGGAGACGACGTAGAATTGTAGCGTGCAAACCCGCTACCACCCGCTACTTTGTAGAATTCATTGTAATGAGACCCACTCTGCATTTAGAGGTCCTCCCAGGTAGCTGTTGTTTTTCGCTTTTAGCAAACATTCATTAGTCGTTCCATCTATACTCTTTTTGTGCACCCTGTATATACATTTTCAATTTTAAAATGAAGTTAGTGATGCCCGATTTAAATTAGAAAAATTATTTCCATTTTCTCAAATAGTATTTATTGACAAAATATTGTCATTTTCATTTTAAACCGTTTAATTATTTCCAGTAGTCGTTCTTTCTAAATATTTTATTCCGAAGCAAAGTTATTTATCAAGTCATTAATTTTTTTTGTAATTTTAAAACGTTCAACTTTGCCAGTTTCAATAAGAGTGTCTTTTTCGTTATCAGCTAATACTGACCTTCAATTCATTTCTTTTACTTTCATAAATACCATGCTGGTGCCTTTCTGGTTCATTTCTATAATATCCGCCAAGTAGGTAGCACAAGCTAAGTCTTTAATTGAATCTTATATTTGCCTGTCAGCAGAGGCAGTTTTTTTATATAAAGTAACTTCACAATGACTATAATGTAGATCCTAAATTCGAACCAATGAAATGAGAAAATAAAGCATCTATACCGAAATGCATTCCTTTTTACTGATAGTGTACCGTATGCCTGGAGAATGCAGATTAGTAGAATACAAGGACCCACATAAAGTCTCATGCTCGCCGTGTTGGTGTTGGTGATGTTATGTCGAAGTTGTTTCTTGGTCCAATGTTGGAGATGAGTTCGATATATCATTGTCAATATGAACACGACAGAATCAGGGCACCACGTACCTAGTACAGCATCTTTGTTGCAATATTCGTGTTCAGCGATCTCAAAACCCCGAGATAATAAATTTCAACTATTTTCATATCGAATTTCCTTAAAACTCCAGGAGATGACGTAGATTCCTGGTACCAGGTACCGACCCTATATTCCCCGACCCCTATGTTCACCGACCTCAAAACTCCCCGAATATGAAAATTGAACTCATTCTCATGATTATTTTTCGAGTTGTGAATTTTTATTTTATGTGAACAGTTTGACATGCACTTTGGAAACGCAAGAACGCAATTTTCATTTGTTCCTCATGCCAAGTGTTCAAGAATTTTCATGAAGCTCTTCCGAATCGAATGCGAAAGGATTCATCACGATCCGTCTTACTTTTAAAAAGTTTAAAGGTTTAGGCGATGTTTAAAGGTTTACTATTCTTTATATATTTTTTATATGCCCTGGGAGGGGTTTTAACCCCCAAAACCCCCCCCCCGGGTGCGCCACTGAAATACAATGCAAAAAGAGATAAAGTACAATTAATACGAACAACACTAAAAATTAGTCCAGTTCTATTATTCGCCCACGCTTGTTTAATATATTTCACTACAATGCAAATTCTTCAGATTATTTTTGTCGTGCTTGTCATAAAATTCACTGTATGATATTTTTAAGTTTAATTTACACGTAAGCAAGGCTTTCTTCCACAACGTATTCTTCCATCCTCCCCCGATCATCAGACCACATTTTTTTCATCTGTGAAAAAATTCTTTCCACTGGCGCTGAAGTACCGGGAGACACATAGTAAACTCCACAATTTTTTTTTGTCTGGCACCTCAATGTTGCTTTTAATGGATGAATAGCTGGACCCATTTCTCGGAGTACCTAGCTACATCAGAACTTTGGAAGAAGCCTTTTGCTAATAACACCTTATCAAGTCTCATTATTCATTATTAGGGTTTTCGATTGAGGTTTTTGCATTTCGATTATATTTTCTGCTGCTTTTTCGAATTCATTACAGTTAAGTTTATTTTTCAAGCAGATCCACTCAAAATCTTTGGCTCCGTCGAAGCTCTTTTCCCACAATTCTAAATACGAAATGCAGCGCTCATAAAAAGCTTGAACGTCATTCATGAAATTTTCGACATGTATGGAGTCTTCCAATTTATTTAGTTGCTTAGCTGCTTGTGGAAGAAATTTGTTTTTCATCCTGTTTTGAAGATTAATTGTTAACTTTGTCAACTCCACACCTACATCTTTCGCAGTTGAGTTAGTCTTCTCCACTTGAGTTAGATTAAATGGCTTTGTTAGTCATTTAATTTAGTAAAATACATTTAACTGTCCGAGCACAAACAAAAAGTAAAGTGCTCCAATTTCTGTTGTGAACAAGTGTTACAATGCAATAAGGCAGTTCACTTGAGCAAGAAAATAAGACTTCAGGCCTTCGTATAGCTGCAGGACCCTTTCCACAACTGGTAATAACGACAGAAATCTTGTATTTCCATAGGTTTGTTCCAACACAACGAGAAACCGTCCATGTAACGATCACCGTCCTACGCAGTATCATGGAACGTATTAATTCGTTCCCATGGAACCCATGGAACGTTAATTTTATAGTAACGTGATCGTTACATGACGGTTATTCGTTGTGTTGGAACAAACCTCATGTTTCACTAATTTTTTGTACTTGATGTCAACGGTCTCACAAAACTCTTGACCATAAATTGCATGTTAGATTGCATTGTGAACGATGTGCGCGCTGCAACCGATACCTTTTATGTTAACGCCGAGACCTTTCTTGAGACTGAAATAGACTCTGTTGGTGCCTCTTCTGTTTACCCCTCCAAAATTTCTATTGCAGTTGTCACTACAGCAAGTAACCACCATGTTTTCTATTTCGTTTTTTTTTGCTAATATTTCAGACGTTTCTTCGGCGCCAGATCCAAAATCAAGTAACTTTACAGATATACCTCTCAGGTACAAAGTACCTAACAACTGTCAGTGCCAATTTAACATCATGTCTGTTTGATGTATCTGTTGAAATGCTCAAAAATTGCATTCTTTTAGCTCGTTGTGTAGTTCATCTCTTGCCATCGCGCATCGGTGCGATCCATATACCATGGGTGCGATCAGTCCCGTATTGATCGCTTCGCACTTGGTACTGCAGACCCGAATTTTGGCTTAAATAGCGTTGATATTAATTTTGAGGAGCAAACAAATTTTTTGAAACTTATATCATGCATTGCTGTATGGAATGCAAAAGTAGCTTCTTTAGCAGCAATGGAAAGTTCATTTTCTCGGCATTTTTGAAAAACGATGTTATGTTAGATAAGCTTGCAATGACACTTATGCGGGCCTTGTGTTTCAAGCACTTTAGATGATCCCTGATCAATGGCCGGGGTATCGGTGTTGTTCACGTTTGACCTGGACACTAATGCAAACCGGCCGGGACGCCGGGACAGGGATCTCAAACCGGCACTGTCCATTTCAAACCGGGACGTATGGTAAGCCTATATATGTATATAATGTGGTTTTAAATTTATTTTAGGACATTGAGATGTCGCCTTGGACGGTATTTCAGTTATATTATGACGCATATCAGTTACTATGGACTCTAGTGCTATTGCTAGGTGTAGCAGTTAGATTGCGTTCGAGTTTTATAGCTCTGTTATGGGTATTCTCAGCAGCTTTAGGAAACATATTGAAGTCTGCATTGTTTACTAGATGGAGAGGTAAGATTTAAATGATCATAAAGCCATATAAAACATATATAAACAACTAAACTTACATGGAATTAGCATGTATTTCAAATCAATATTTATTTCCACTAGTTTTTAAAAAACCTGTTATTGTTGCGAAGAATAAACGTTTTTATTGAAAATAAACAAACCGATAAAACAATCAGATAATATTATAAATTATTTGCTTTAGTTTAATTCGAACAAGAATAAATAAACGAACTTTTGCGTTCAAAAACGAAAATATGCCTTATGTGTGGTTAACGTGCAAAGGGGAAAGATTGGTAGTCTTGTGGACCAAGGCATGTGTCAGAGGGACATAGCTGCAATGGTAGGAGTAACATAGAGCGTTGTTTTAAAAACCTATGCTAGGTATCAGGAATTCGGAAAGCTTAAAAATAGAACAAGGTAGAGTCGCCAAAAAGGTAACGGCTCGCCACAAACGTTCCATTGTCCTAGCAGCTATAAGATACCCAAAAACTCTTCACCTGCAGCTCCAAAGGCAGCTTTGGGAATCTACAGATGTGTTTCAGTTGAAACGATAAGAAGAAGTCGTGCCCAAAGAGTATACAGCAGAAGACAGTTACTGGTTCCCGAGTTATCCAGGCAGCACAAGATTGATGCCTAAATTGGTGTCTTCAACACCAAAACTGGAACATTGGGAATTGGCAAAATGTGCTATTTTCAGACGAAACCAGAACTTGTGTAAAGTCAAATGACCGACGAGTTCGTGTTCTTAGAGTGCGAGGAAGACAAACAAGCCGGTAAACTGCCAGAGCTGTTCACATATAATATAAAGGAGAAAGTGTCATATTCGGGGAAGGCATTATGATCGATAAAAAATTCCTTCAATTTTCCTCCAACCAAAAACATCTCGCAGGTAAGTTGATTTGATTCTATAATCTGTAGTTAGGCGCTGGAGAGGTGCAATGGAAGAAAATTTAATTTTCATGCATGATAGTAGCAGAGTGACTACCGACTTCCTTGCAGCAGAAGATATCACTCTTCTGGAGTGGCCTGCTTGCTCACCCGACCTTAACCCTATACAGTATTTGCGGGATATGTTTAAAAGAAAAATTAGAGCTCTCCCAGATTATCCATACAGCACCGCACGGCTAGTACAAACTGTTCTCGAAGAATGGAACAACCTACCGTAACAAAATAGTGACAATTTGATTAGGACCGTGTCCATGCAAATTGAAGCTTGCATAAGGTCTAGGGTGGTAAGACCGACTACTCAAAAACATAAATAAATAAAAACAATTTAAACATTATTCGTTCTACATTGAATTTTTGTATGCTATTGACTTTAAAACAAATAGTTTCAATTTGTTATTTTAAAACTTTTTTTTATTTAAAAAGACAAAGTCGCATCCACCCAAAGGTTATTAGCGACATCGCATCCCATCCCTGTAAAATTTGTAATATTAAATTTAACATTTTCTAACAATTAATCATTGTAACAATTAATTACAATTTGTGAACAATTGAACAGTTGTAACATTTATACATTTTAAGTAACACAATATTGTCCGGAACTAAATTTTTGTTGAGGAGTGCTTTCAGGTTATTTGTAAAATTGTAAAACTGTCTTTGATTTGCATATTTAAGACAATCTATCAAGACGTGCTTTATACTGTCTACTATTCGCGGTGTGCAAGTACTTGGAAAGGGAAACGAGAAACGACCCTGCGCGAGTCGCGGAGAAATATTGCAACTATCTTAAATAATTCATATTGTCAATTGAAATTGTCAAATTGACGTATATTTCATACCTTCTGTCAATGAAGCAGAAAAATTATATATTGCTCCACAATATTGATATGATATGTAATTATTATATAAAGGTAAATTTAATTAATTGTATTTTGCTTGCAGTACTGCATTTTAATAACTAATTTTATTTACTACATACAATTGTTGATGTTTTCATAACATAACCTGAATCTTATTTTTTCTTCTTATTATTTTTTTTGGACTATGGCCTTGACAATTATCCAGTAACCAGGACTAATATAATTGGCCAATATAATTAGAAGTGCGAATAATAGTACAGAGCGTAGAAATAGGGGTCGCTTTGCCGAACTTGCACGGTCCCAATATTGCATGTTTCGCATTTTGTAGGTTCACTATTTGAGAAGAGATAGGCGTGAGTATACCTACAGTGTCCAAGTCGTAGACGTGTAATAATAGTTTGGCATCTTCTACTCCTGGCAGTGGACTTCCATGAAAAAATGTCACTTTTGATGGTTCTGAGTTTAGAACTAGAGTCATTCCACTCCCGATTCCACGCACTCAACACCCTATTTTTGAAATAAACTTTTAGATCGCCTGCGATACTCCGACACTCTGTTTCTGATGGGTCACTGGTGATAGCGTTACGCGCACTAGTATCTGCTTCTTCATTCCCTTCTATACCTATATGAGATGGTATCCACAGGAAGTGGATTCTTCTGAAATTTTCTCGATTTTTCACCAATTAGATGTTGGAGCATAGCAAGACGATGGAAAAATCCATCAATATTCCACTGAAGTAGAGACTTGAATTTTAATGTTGGCTTAATTGAGATCCGTCACTTTCCCAGTCCGATGCCTCACTGCCAAGATAACTATAGATTTTTTTCTTTATGGAGGCGAATTTACGTTTTATGGATCTTTCCTTTAAATGGGGGTAAACTTGACTGAGCATATGGAACAAAGCTGATAGGTCTGTGGTATATTCTTGAATCGTGGCTGTAGGATCTGTTGATCCCGTGATATTCGTTAGGAGCATGTTAAGTTGATCACAGTTTAGAGGGAAAGGTAGAGGGTGATTTTCTATGAAGTTTTTAGCAGGGTCAAGTAAGAGATAAAATGAGCATTCAGAAGTGCTTGCTGAACTAATTTTAGCTTTTTTAGATTTTGCGTGGACTTTAGGTGGTGGAAAAATGTTACATTCTTTTGAAGATGGATCTGCTTCAGGTGAAATAATTTCATCAAAGTTACGTTTTGGTTGATTAATTATGTGACTGTCCTTATTTGATGCATCTACTTTGTTCGGTATCTCCGGGACACTAGAAATAGATATTTGTTCACACTGAGAATGGTTTGTCTCATTAGGTTCTTGCAAAAATATATTTGTTGCACTGGATACCGATGCTTCATTGTTTTGGTTGGGGATTAGTTGAGCTAGTGGTCCGGAGCACTGTGATGCAATGTGACCTGACTTCTTGCAGCTAAAGCAAACTAGACTGTCTTGAGAAATGAATATTCTATATAGCGTGTTGTCAAAAACAAGAGTAAATGACTCTGGTAGTGTTAGACTGCGAGGACTGATATATATTTGTCTTCGAAAACTAAGGATGTGATTGTACTCAGGCATAGAAGCACTAATTTTGAGGAATGTCATGGGGGAGACAGGAACTTGCCGATTTTTTGTAACTCATTGATTATCAAGTCGAGCGGTATTGAAGGACATACGTTGGAGAGCACAAGTCGTTTCGCTGGTGTAACTAACCTTCTTCCTCTGACAATTTCACCTTGTATTTCTATTTGACCATGATTATTCATAAAATCATCCACTATTTGTTTATTGGATAAATACATACATATGCGATTATTAGATAATCTAGAAGAGAAGATTATATTTTTCGGTTCAATTATATTTCCAAGTGGGAGAAGGTAGTCTTGAAGTTTGGGGTTTTCTAAAGCACTAAAGATAATTGCTTGCTGCTTTAAAGGAAATTGCATTTTCGACGCTGCCAAAGAGTATGATTGTGATGCGTTTATTTGACTTTGGTGGTCTTGAATTGTAGAACTGTTGTGTTATTCCATATTTGAATTCATTTCGATAAACGTTAAGTGAAAAGTAAGTCCGACCCTGTACACCTGCTAAAACAGGTATATCGGTCTTTACTAAAAGTGGTTATTTTGCTGGTAAAACTGGATTTGTTTATTGACAACAATAACAAATAATTGCAATTTGCTGGCTTTAATGCCAATTTAACTGGATATTATGTAAAGAGTTTGTACACTTACAGTTTATTTCAATATATCACTGAGATTCACAATTTATAACTTATATTAAACTTTGTTAATATTAAAAATATTCGTCGCCCACATTGAGTACAACATTATAGTTATCGATGCAGAACCGAACTCCTAAAAACTTTATTGTTTTCTTTAATTTTTATGTATTGGTGATTAAATTGCTTAAAAATAAATATTGCTTGACTTCGTATGTTGGTTTTTGTTTAAATTCGCTTGAAGTAATAAGAAACATCAGATGATTCCATATAAATTTGGTTGTGTGTATGTGACATACATGAATCCCCTTAAATATTTTAGGTTCAAAATGGCTCCTCCTCCACATCTCCGTATTCGGCCTTCCGTTCGTGCAGTGCTTCTACCTTATCATCGGAGCCCTGTACCTCTTCATACCAATAACTGGTAGAGCCGGATCAGGAAGCCACGCAGAATTCGCAATTGCTGTCCTAGTGACGTCTATGTTCGCTAATTTATTCACTTTCGTAGTGCCCTTGGGGATATTGGTGAGAGGGATCGAAAGGATCTTCAGTCTGTTGACCGGACTGTTTCTGTTATCGTTGGCTCTACTAATACTTACACCTCTAGGATTCCCGTACTCTGGAGAACCGGGAGCTTTAGCCCCGCAAAGGTTTATGATTGCGGTAAGTGTGGGCAATTAAGAGAACTTTTACTTTTTAAATTGGAAAAAAGACAATTTTTAAATATTTTTTAATTCATTACATTTAATAGTTTGTTATACAAGGGGTTTGTTAAGAGGGTTTCGAGGTACACAAAAAATTTTTTTGGTACTTTTGGTTGTTTTTTAATACTGTAGTGGGCATCTTCCAAAATATGCATTTTAATTTGGGAGACACTTTTCTGCATCTCTTTAACATTTTTTTTTAAATTACAACGTGATTCAATTTGTGAGACCTAAAACTAATAAATAAACCTTTAAAAAGTAAATTTTTTTATCTATATTGCCTTTATATGCGATTTTATAATAGGTTCGAAAAAAGTCTGAATTTTTTGGGTGAATTTACGCCTTTACTAATAAGGTGAGCGGTTTTTCTTAACTTTTTAGAGGTTTATTATTAGTAGTCGTGTATATCTTCTTATTCCCTAGGCATCATAACCCTGGATGGATCTTTGCCTGCCTGGCTATGTTCTTTCATTTAGATCTATCTTGTGTGACATGTCACAGCCATGACAGTCTTTGACTTTTCACAAATCTTACAATATCATACCCGTCATTCAATTCGTTAATCTCGTCGTTTCTCGTGATTCTCCATGTGCTGTCTTCCTCTTACACCGGACCATATACTTTTCTCAGTACCTTTCTCTCGAATATCCTGAGTTGGGTTTTATCTTTTTCGTCATTTAGCCCGATCAAAGAACAATCTGACAAAAAAAAAATAAAGGTAGGATGAAAATTTGGGCACAGGTAGTTGAAATTGTCTATTATTATACAGGGTGTCTGCGTAACTTGGAACCATATGGGAAACTTTTTTAATATCAATTTTACGAAAAAAAGTCATTCTTTATAAAGTGCTCTGCATAGTCTAGAACCTAAGATGCAATCATCAGATATCAAATTTTGTCAACAGTATACGAGGTATGTCAAAAAATATGAATTTCGCTCAAGAGCAAACTACCTTTATATTTCAAAATATCAAAAATTTTATTATGAAAAGTTATTTGTAATTAAAACCCATATTCAAATAGGCAATAACAGCCTTCTACTTGAAAAAAAAATTTTCTGAAATTTTCCTAAATTACCGATCCCGAACATCATTTTTATCTATTTCACATGTAATATAGCTAATGAAAAGTAAGTTCTTCTTCGTCAAATTTCAAATCGAATATTTCAACGTGAAATAACAAAAAAAAAACGGAGCACTATTCGGGGAATACTCATTACAACTTTTTTAAAGTGTTTAAAAAGGGTTTATTTTTGTTTTAAAAAAAACTTCGAACATTAAAAGTAAGTGAGTTACGCTCAAAATATTGTTGGTCCCTTTTATTTTTTGGTAAAAAGAATTGCGAAAATCACCGCCTAATTAGCATTAAAATAAAATTAATCGTTACCGCTTCACAGGTTACTTTACTTATGTATTGTTTATAATATGATCTATAAGTTTCATTGGTTCAAAGTGCTCCTTTTTGAAAAAAATTGGTTTTAAAATAAAAAAAATTAGTTTTGAAAAAAATTCCAATTTTTGTTCAAAATAACTTAAAAATTATTAGTAATACCAAAAATCTCAAAGAGTAATAAAATGATTGTTTTGCTTTTCTGAATATTTTGGATTTCTTGTTTTCCTGTTAGACAAAAATTGGTTATGCTATAGCTGTTCAAAATTTGCATAAACTCGTAATTAGTGACTCGTTCAAGCAATTTTAACTACAGCCTTTTCAAAAATAAGCACTTTGTACCGATGAAACTTACAGATCATACAAAGAATACATAAACAAAGTAACTTGTGCAGCGGTAACGATTAATTTTATTTGGGATGCTAATTAGGGGGTGATTTTCGCGATTATTTTACCAAAAAATAAACAGCACCAACATTATTTTGAGCGTAACTCACTTACTTTTAATGATATAATTTTCTTTAAAAACCTTTTTTAAAACGCTTTAAAAAAGTTATAATGAATTTTCCCCGAATACTGCTCCGTTTTTTGGTTATTTCACGTTGAAATAGTCGATTTGGAATTTGACGAAAAATAACCTACTTTTGGTTAGCTACAACTCTGCTTCTACTGGGTGTACAGACTTCATGCATACAACATTTTTTTCACTTTTGTGTAAGCTATATTTTTGCTAAGAGCAGTTTTTCGATAAAAAAGTTACTTTTTGAGTTATTTGCGAAAAACCGCCCAAAAACACGTTTTTCTTTCTTAAAAATGCATAATATATTCACTCAACATATCACACCCTCAGTAATATAGAGGCACAATTTAAAAAGGTAGATTTTTGGGAAATAGCGTTTAGATTCTGGTTTCCAAAATTACAGCTATTTTTGCAAATAACATGCTTATTATTTAAGTTATAAATACGAAATTTGGTAGATTTGTTATTTGATACTTGCACTATGAATAGCAGTGAGAAAAAACATTAATTTAAATAAATTCCATTAATTACATGTAATTGAAAAAAATACTTTCAAGTTAGACATATAGGACCATATAGTACAAAATAACATAACAGAAATAAGGAACTGTTTAAGTTTGATGCCTTATATTATTAATGCCCTGTCACTGTTTATGCAAAATAGCGAACTATTATGAATTAGACCCATTTATTTATTATATTTTGCATAATATAACGGCTCAACTAAATACTATTCTACATAATACAAAATGTTAAAACACAAACTAACCAGGATTTTCGTCATAAAAAGACATGTTACTGATTGCTCCCTTGTAGCAGTAAAAATCAGAGGTGGCCGGGGAGAGTGAGAGAGAGAGGCACAAATATATTTACCGAACCATTCATGTTATTTTTCTCCCTCTGTCAACGCTAACCGGTAGAGAATTTTATTTTGTGCCCTTATCATTTAAAATCACAGTTAACACAAATTTTGAGTTAAGCCCTTATATTACTGAGAGTGCGATATTCACTCTCAAATAACTCGAAAAGTATTGACTTAGTGAAATAGTGAAAAAACTCTATAGAACAAAAGTTGCTTAGAATTAGTCATTTTATCCAATTCCGGACTTATTTCGAATGTATATTTTTTACCTCCGAAAAGGGGGTATACCCCCCATTTCCGTAAAATGGAGGGGATGTAGAATTGTAAACTTTTCTTATATAATAGTAGACAATTTCAACTGCCTATTCACCAATTTTTTTCATTCCTTTATTTTTTTTGAGGTTTTCGTAAAGTTTTGTGTTCTTTGATTGGACTAATTAGGTTTCGCAACCATAGTGATTTGATTTAAACCTTTAAAGAGTTAATTTTTTTTATATTTATATGGCCTTTATACGCGATTTTATAAGAGGTTCGAAAAACGTCGTTTGGGGTGAATTTACACCTGTACTAAAAAGGTGGGCGGTTTTTTTCAACTTTTTAGAGGTTTATGATTAGTAGTCATATATAAAATATAAAGAAGTATCAAAAAATTTTGGTTTACTGAGATTGGTGTAGTAGATTTTGAGAAAAATGTCACAGTTTTGAAAAATGGGATTTCGAGAAAAACGCGTTTATAGTATTTTTACTGTTATTTTATCGAATAAAATGGTCATATTTATTTCTGATCTAATCAGCGATTCCTGGTGCATATTGGGTGCTCTCACTGTCCAGTAAAATCTGTAAATGGTCGGTCCAAACTTTTTTTTTTTATATAATTCTGTCCTCTTTTGATGTCTCGCTACTCCTTCTATTGGCTTGAGGAATAACAGCTTTGTCGATATTTCAATGTATTACTAGATTTTAATTTTTTGCCAAGGAACTGGGTAATTCGGTATTGTTTTCTGCAGTAAAGTGATGATTACCTTTAAACTGTGTTTTAAATGACAACCAGATCCAGGCATTTTTTCCGATTTTAAATATAATAATTTTCGATAAATTTCAATGATATAAAACACGTGTTCGCTTTATAAGTTTTAGAATCGAGTTGCAGTTGCACATGTTAGGCGTCGCGCGCGTTGTTTTTTACAAACGACTTTTAGCTCAGCTAGGTACCGTTATAAATACAGATATAACTTAGTTTCTATTTCGAATTTCTTAATACAATTTTAGGACAGTATTTCTATGAAACTAAAAAATGTTTTTACGTAAAAAAATCGTTTTTTTTTTAATTTAGGAAGTAAAAGTCCCCTTAATTAAGTTGGATGTACAGGAGTATGCAATAAAGAAATCTTGAATCGTTTTGTAGAACACTCACAGAACATTCCACGATGTAACAGGAAAAATCCAGAACGAGTCCACGGGCTATTGGATCGCCGACATGGACGTCAACAGTCCACATACGGTGGACCGACACGTTCGTGAAATGCAAAATGCGGAGTTGGTTACCAAAGACTGTGAAAGCTATTTGTATTGCGGGCTACCGTACCTTGTACCTGTTCTGACGATGATATGGAAAACGCATTGGGTGCCAGGACCTCCACCGGTGCTCCTTACACCCGTCAGTATGAATATTTTGAATAGAACAAAGACTGGCGTCGGCGAAAAAGTTACTATTAGAGTTGATGGTAAGATTTTCTTTATTAAGTTTATTTAGTCAGCGATGGGTAGATAGCTTTTCAACAAAAATTTTTCGTTTATAAATTCGTAAAGTCTGTCCGTTCGTTCGTTCGTTCGTGCGTCGCCGCTCCTGCAATACTTAGAGCCAATTTACCGATGGATTCTTATGTTCACCGAAGGCTAAACTAGTTTATCCTATCGCGTTTGGGTCAAACTAGTTTGGCCTAGGTCAAACTAGTTTGTTCTGAAATCGGGTTTGGCCGGTAACATATACAGGGTGTCCCGAAAAGAATGGTCATACATTATACCACAGATTCTGTGGTCAAAAATACGTTGATTGAACCTCACTTACCTATATACAATAATGCACACAAAAAAAGTTACAGCCCTTTGAAATTACAAAATGAAAATCGATTTTTTTTCATATATCGAAAACTTATAGAGATTTTTTATTGAAAATGGACCTGCGGCTTTCTCATGGGAACAGCATCTTTAAAAAAAATTAAAGTGAAATTTGTGCACTCCATAAAAATTGTATGGGGGTTTTGTTCACTTAAATCCCCCAAAACTTTTGTGTACGTTCCAATTAAATTATTATTGTGGCACCATTAGTTAAATACAATGTTTTTAAAACTTTGTTGCCTCTTAGTACTTTTTCGATAAGCCAGTGTTTATTGAGATATTTTGCATATTTGTTGAATCCACCACATATTTGTATAAGGCTAAGTACGATTATAGAGACCTGTTATAATCTGAAAATTTATTTGTAATTTACATTTTCAGGTATATTTTAAAAAAGAAGCCACATCTCGATAGAAGGTGACATAAAAAAAAAGAGAAAGAGGCAAAAAAGTTTTAAAAACACTGTGTTTAACTAATGGTACCACAATAATAGTTTAATTGGAACGTACACAAACATTTGGGGGTTTACAGAAACAAAACCCCATAAAATTTTTATGTAAATATATTAAAAAAGAAGCCACATCTCGATAAAAACTGGCTTATCGAAAAAATACTGAGGGGAAAAAAAGTTTTAAAAACGCTGTCTAACTGACGGTACTACAATAATGAATTACTTAGAACGTACACAAAAGTTTGGGGGGGTTTAAGGGAACAAAACCCCCATACAATTTTTATGGGGTGGACAAATTTCACTATATAGGGGAGTGCAATTAGAACGAAAACATGCATTGTTTCGGAAAAATTCAAACAAGCTTATATTTTTCTAAAACTTTTTTTGTTAGTTTATATACATGTTAAAGTAAAAAGTTCTACTCGCAGATTTGGCCGCTAATCTTTTATTAATTGTTTAAACAATAACAATTGTATTGTATAAATAATTTTAAAAATATCGTTAAATTCATCATTTTACTTTGATCAAATATGTTTCTATTTTGTTTTTATTTATGCTGAATCCGAATATGGCATTGCAATTTGAAAATTCTTATACAGAAGCTCTTATACAGTGTGTCTGCGTAGCTAGGAACCACATGGAAAACTGTTTTATTATCAATTTTACGAAAAAATCTTATTCTTAATGAAATACTCTGAATAGTCCAAAATCTAAAATTCAACCATCAGATATCAAATTTTATCAAGTTTATACGAGTTATGTCAAAAATATGAATTTCGTTAAAGAGTAGAGTACCTTTATATTCCAGCATATCAAAAAATGATATTATGAAAAGTTGTTTGAAATTAGAAACTATGTCTAAATATACAATTACATCATTCTAATCGAAAAAAAAAAATTAAATTTTTTCTCAAATTAGGGATACTCATCATCATTTTATTACAATTATGATAACTATTTTATTATCACTTTTACGAAAAAAAGTTATTTTTCATAAAATGCTCTCCCTGGTCTAAAATCTAAGATACAACCATCAGACATCAAACTTTTTTAATTTTATACGAGGTATGTAAAAAATATGAATTTTTCTTAAGAGTTAAGTGCCTTATTATTCACAATATTTTAATTAGAAGGATGTAATTGAACACTAAAACAAATTTTTTAATTCCAAACAACTTTTCTTAATAACAATTTTCGATATTGTGAAATGTAATGGTACTTTACTCTTGAGTGAAATTCATATTTTTTGACATACCTCGTATAACATTAATTAAATTTTATATTTGATGAATGCATCTTAGATTTTATACGATGCAGAGTATTTTATAAAGAATAACTTTTTTTCGTAAAACTGATAATAAAAAAGTTATCAATAGGTTCCAAGTTACGCAGACATACTGTATAAGAGCTAAAAAATTTTTTTTTGCTGAACATTTATTATTGTTGAAGCTTATTATTAAATGTATTTTAGGTAAGTTTTACAGAAAAAAGTTTTGATCACTTTGTACAAACATTTTTTTAGCTGGTAATTTTCGGTTTTTGTATTACATTTTTGTTATCTTTCTTAATTTTCTTAAAAAGAAATAGTTTATTTCATTTCTAAAGTAAAATAATTTAGTGCATTTTAGAGACTACATCCTAAGCTTTAAAAAAGCACTTATAAAACTGTAATAGATCTGTTCAAACTTGAGTAATACCGTCTTAAAGTGGTGCTAATTCTATAAAACTACGAAGATTTCAAAAACTACATTTTTTGAGACTTCATATCATTTGAATTAAATTTTTGAGATTTTTTTTGAACGAAACATCATTTAGTAAGATGCTTGAAAGGTAAGTTGTGCAAAACTGAGAGTTTTATAAGAAAAACTGTATTAGTTACACATTTTTAAATCATTTTTAAACAAAATTCATGTAAGGCTCACTTTCCGCCCACACCGTAGTTATGCCCATACATTTTATTTATTTCTATTATAACTATAAGATAGCTTAATTATTCTTCTTTCATGTTCAATTTGTAAAATTTCATTTGATCCATTAGTTAAAGAATTACATTAAAATACTCAACCATGCACTTCGCCATACGTTAGTTTACAGTGCGCCAATGTTTGTGAGAAGGGTGACTTTAGCGTTATAATTAAAAAAATATAGAAGATACAGATTTAATTTTAGAAAATTCTTTATAGAAGGTTTTTTTTGTAAAATTTTCTGAATTTTTCAATGGTCAAATCAGTTTTTTTGTAGAATTTATATTTTCGGAGTTATTTAAAAAACATCTAATTTCGTAGTTCATTTGTTTAATAAAAAATGAAGCACCCACTTCTCGAGTAGAACTTTTTGATATGTTGTTTATTAAACATTTCTTAATGAAATTACAAAAAGTTCTATCTTGTTTGATTTTTTCCGAAGTGAAAATCTATATGCACTCCCCTAATAATTTTGTTTTAAGATGTACCTGCCATAAGAAAGATACGTGTCCATTTTCAATAAAAAAATCTCTAATAGTTTTCAATATATTGAAAAAAATTGATTTTCATTTTGTAATTTCGAAGGGCTGTAACTTTTTTTATGAACACATTTGTACTGAGGTAAGTTAGGTTCAATCGAACTATTTTTGACCCCAGAATGTGTGGTATAATTTATGACCCAATCTTTTCGGGACACCCTGTATATTAGGTACATAATAAATGTTGCAATTTTGTTTAGAAAACTTACTCGAAAAAAATCTGTAGACAAAAAAATGTTGTGAACATACCCATCATACATCATACCACTTATCGATTTCTCAATTTTTAATTGACGAGCCCAACGAAATTGTACATTTTTATCTCGAGGAAAAAAGTGCACATACTTATTGCTTCCGAACGATAATTACTGCCTCACGGTACAGGACAGTATTGTTTGCACTTACTTTTTAACATTATGGTACCTTATTATGCCTTATCTAATATTATTTACAATATTTATAACTATTTAACTAAATGCTATATTTTTTTGTTTCCCTACATTCTCTAATTCAAATTTTTGCCGCTTTATGTCGCCACATAATGACACTTTTTTTTACATAGGTCCTACACATATTGGAGTAATGATTTCTCCGGTGCCTGGTGTCGAAATTGCCGATTGGAGTCTACCCACGCAAGAACCTTTGGCCGGACCTCTTTGGAACGGAAGAAAAACTTACTTCATCTATTATGCCTACGGTCTGGAACCTGTGCCAATAACAGTTACAATAGATTTTAAGGTAAGCACTTAGTTTTGTTCGAAACGTTTAAAAACCAACTATTAACATCGAGCAGGAAGAACAGGTGGCTTGGAAAAAGTGAACAACAAAGATTTCTGATGTAGAAAATCATTGATATATACAGGGTGAGTCATGAGGAACTGTACATACTCCTACCTCGTATAGAGGCCCCTATGGGGAATAACAAATGACCATTAAAAAGTATCTGCTCTCATTGTTTAATAATATACAGGGCGAGTTTCGCATTTTGACAGAAACTTGTATTCGTCATAATTTTTGAACGGTCAGATCGATGTGTCTCTTATTTTGGTCAATCGTTACACTATTACCACCTAATCAATTGATTTATTCAAACTAGAAAAAATCAGGTCCGGCTTTAAAAAATTAGTTCGTTTTGGTCTTAGAAAAAATTTCACCCTGTATACGCTTTTTGAAAACTCTAATACAAGAGATAAACTTTACAAATTAGACAAATAGGCAATTAAAATGGCATATTTATTTTTTCCCCACACGATTACTTAATTTTTTATTAAAAAATCAAATTTCTCAAAAACGCAATTTTTCCATAAAAATAAAAAAATAAACAACGTTTTTCTTAAAATTAAAAGATGCACCATTTTTTTTTTTCTATAACACGTCTAGATCTAAAACTCGCCACACATTTCTCTTTGACTCAATAGTTTAACCTAGACGTGATCAAATAAGCAAATTTTAAATTTTTTCACTTAATTTTTGCGATTTAACTTTGCAATTCACGAATCTGCACCGTTTATTTTTAAAAATTCATAACTTTTACGAGAAGAAGACAAGTCTACAACAATTTTTATAGTCTTCTATTTTGACTTTGATTTTTTAATAAAAAATTAAGTAATCGTGTGGGGAAAAAATAAATAAGCCATTTTAATTGCCTATTTGTCTAATTTGTAAAATTCATAATAGAGTTTTCAAAAAGCGTATACAGGGTAAAATTTTTTCTAAGACCAAAACGAACTAATTTTTTAAATCCGGGCCTGATTTCTTCTGGTTTGAATAAATCAGTTAATTGGGTGGTAACATAAATTAAATATTTGTTCAAAAAAAATTAATTCTTGTAATAAAAATTAATTTTTTTAAATCTATGGTTCACTTTACCAAACTTTTAATAATTATTCATAGTCAAATTTGATTTTTTTATAACAAATTAAGTAATCGTGTGGGGAAAAAATAAATATGCCATTTTAATTGCCCATTTGTCTTATTTGTAAAATTCATATTAGACTTTTCAAAAAGCGTATACAGGGGGAAATTTTTTCTAAGACCCAAACGAACTAATTTTTTAAAGCCGGACCTGATTTTTTTCTAGTTTAATTAAATCAGTTGACTGGGTGGTAACATAAATTAAATATTTGCTTAAAAAAAATTATTTTTGTAATAAAAGTAAATTTTTTTAAATCTATGGTTCACTTTACCAAATTTTTAATTTATGTAGATAAGGACACACCCTTAAACTTGATAAAAATAATAAACTTAAAGATAAAACCCATAACTAAATTAAAATTCATGGTGACGTTTCAATTATTACTTTAATCATCGTCAGAATAATAAGCTTCTTGAGCGGATGCTTTTAAATAATTTTAAAGGAACAAACATAATTAATGAAAACGTAAAAATGACATTGACAATCATTGGGTTAAGTTAATAATTTCAAACACGCCACGTCTTGTTGCGTGTTTAAGGGTGGCTTCAAAAGAAATATGGATAATGCCTCCTTGATGCTGAGTTCTGTTGGAGAACTTGCATGACCAATGATTGAGAAGTCCTTACGACTAATAGGGTGGTTAGAATCAGTCATATGTTGGAATACTGCTGAATTTGGAACTGTTCTTGATCGTCTTCCTAAGTGAGGAGTGATACCTAAGTGTTCGCAACATCTGACATTAAAGTGACGTCGAGTCTTCCCGACGTACGTAGCTGCACAGCTACTACATTTGAATTGGTATATAATGTTAGATGCGAGATCACTAGGAATCATGTCTTTCACATGGAAACGAGATCCTATCCTTTCCAAAGTCGTGAAAGCAAATCTTAATTCTATAGAGGGAAATGCTTTTTTAATTATTCTACGGATGTTGCGTCGGATTTGTAAGCTGTGGTAACCAGTATATGGAAGTTTGATATAGATCTTTTCTTTGATTTCTTCTACTTTGTTGTTTGGTTGGAATTTGTTATTGAAAAAACGTCTGATGTATCTTTCTAAGAAGTTCAACGAAAAACCATTTTTACTTAAGATCATCTTTATGTTTTCTAATTCTTCATGTAGGAATTGCCAGGTTGAACAGATAGTGAAAGCGCGGTGAACAAGTATATTGATTAAACTTGTTTTGTATTTGTTGGGAATGAAGCTATCTGCGTTTATATACAGGCCGGTGAAGGTTGGTTTTCTGTATATTGAAGTGGAAAAACCTGAAGGTGATCTGAATATGTTAATTCCTAAGAAGGGCAGATTTCCATTGATTTCAATTTCACTAGTAAATTTCATATTGTGGTGTTTCTGGTTGAGATAATCTAAAAAATGTTGAATGTGATCGGTATGTTTGAAGATGAGAAAAATATCATCCACGTATCGTCTATAAAGAAGTGGCTTAAAATCAATTGGACAGTCAGCTAACCATGTTTTCTCATGGTGACATAGAAAAGTGTTCGCGAAAACTGGTCCTAAAGGAGAGCCCATTGCAACGCCATCTATTTGTCTATACACTTTTCCGTCAAAACTGAATAGACATTCTTTGGCAGCTAATGTCAGTAGATCTTTAAATTTTGACTGCTTCATTCCTAAAAAGCTTGAATTGGAACTTGGAAAAAGTGAATTTATTATTATGTTGATAAATTCACTTTTTCCAAGTTCCAATTCAAGCTTTTTAGGAATGAAGCAGTCAAAATTTAAAGAACTACTGACATTAGCTGCCAAAGAATGTCTATTCAGTTTTGACGGAAAAGTGTATAGACAAATAGATGGCGTTGCAATGGGCTCTCCTTTAGGACCAGTTTTCGCGAACACTTTTCTATGTCACCATGAGAAAACATGGTTAGCTGACTGTCCAATTGATTTTAAGCCACTTCTTTATAGACGATACGTGGATGATATTTTTCTCATCTTCAAACATACCGATCACATTCAACATTTTTTAGATTATCTCAACCAGAAACACCACAATATGAAATTTACTAGTGAAATTGAAATCAATGGAAATCTGCCCTTCTTAGGAATTAACATATTCAGATCACCTTCAGGTTTTTCCACTTCAATATACAGAAAACCAACCTTCACCGGCCTGTATATAAACGCAGATAGCTTCATTCCCAACAAATACAAAACAAGTTTAATCAATATACTTGTTCACCGCGCTTTCACTATCTGTTCAACCTGGCAATTCCTACATGAAGAATTAGAAAACATAAAGATGATCTTAAGTAAAAATGGTTTTTCGTTGAACTTCTTAGAAAGATACATCAGACGTTTTTTCAATAACAAATTCCAACCAAACAACAAAGTAGAAGAAATCAAAGAAAAGATCTATATCAAACTTCCATATACTGGTTACCACAGCTTACAAATCCGACGCAACATCCGTAGAATAATTAAAAAAGCATTTCCCTCTATAGAATTAAGATTTGCTTTCACGACTTTGGAAAGGATAGGATCTCGTTTCCATGTGAAAGACATGATTCCTAGTGATCTCGCATCTAACATTATATACCAATTCAAATGTAGTAGCTGTGTAGCTACGTACGTCGGGAAGACTCGACGTCACTTTAATGTCAGATGTTGCGAACACTTAGGTATCACTCCTCACTTAGGAAGACGATCAAGAACAGTTCCAAATTCAGCAGTATTCCAACATATGACTGATTCTAACCACCCTATTAGTCGTAAGGACTTCTCAATCATTGGTCATGCAAGTTCTCCAACAGAACTCAGCATCAAGGAGGCATTATCCATATTTCTTTTGAAACCACCCTTAAACACGAAACAAGACATGGCGTGTTTGAAATTATTAACTTAACCCAATGATTGTCAATGTCATTTTTACGTTTTCATTAATTATGTTTGTTCCTTTAAAATTATTTAAAAGCATCCGCTCAAGAAGCTTATTATTCTGACGATGATTAAAGTAATAATTGAAACGTCACCATGAATTTTAATTTAGTTATGGGTTTTATCTTTAAGTTTATTATTTTTATCAAATTTTTAATTCATAGTAAAATTTGATTTTTTTATAAAAAATTAAGTAATCGTGTGGGGAAAAAATAAATTTGCCATTTTAATTGCCTATTTGTCTAATTTGTAAAATTTATATTAGAGTTTTCAAAAAGCATATACAGGGTGAAATTTATTCTAAGACCCAAACGAAGTAATTTTTTTAAAGCCGGACCTGATTTTTTCTAGTTTGACTAAATCAGTTGATTGGGTGGTAATAGTGTAACGATTGACCAAAATAAGAGATACATCGATCTGACCGTTCAAAAATTATGACGAATAGAAATTTCTGTCAAAATCCGAAACTCGCCCTGTATATTATTAAACAATGGGAGCAGACACTTTTTAATGGTCATTTGTTATTCCCCATAGGAGCCTCTATACGAGGTAGGAATATGTACAGTTCCTCATGACTCACCCTGTATGTTAGATAGAGAGATAGTTTTTCAAGAGAAAAAAGACATGGAAGGGGATAGTACAAGTAGTCATCACAGGAGAGAAATAAAGATAAACGCTTATCAGGAGATATATCAATAGAAAATAAGAAATATGTAATTAAAAGATAAGTAAATGTAATTGCATATAATATAGGGTATAGAGGGAGAAAAAGGGCTAGAATATTCAAAAAAGACATAGGGAATGAGCAATAGAAAGCTAAAACTGAATTGAATAATAGAATACTATAAATAGACAGAAATAAGTTGAGATACAGAAATATAGACAGAAAAAATAGAGAAAAGTGGAGCAGGAACGTTGAGAGGAATAGAAGGGTTGATATTGATAGGGAGAATGGGAAGGGAAATAATAAAGAAAGAGAGGCATTACTTGAGAGAAATCGTTAGAAATTGGGACAAATCGAAACGATAGGTAAACGATATGAAACAAGTGATAAATAGGGAGAGGGAAATCTAGAGAGAAAATTGGAACGCAAAGAAGGTAAAGAAGTATTCGAAAATAGAAAAAGACGGTATGACTTGTACACACTTCTATATAAATCAAAATGGCAAACGGGTGTGTTTTCAAAAAACTGATAGTTTGTAAAAACTTTATTAAAAATCGGCTAAGTTCTTTCAGCATTTCAAAATGCCATCATCAGAGCTTTCGTCTCAACGTCAATGAAGAGTAATCGTTGAACAACACATTATAATAATTAAAATAAACCCAGGGCTTAGCACAAATACAATGACCAGAGGCTAAGCCCTGGGTTTATTTTAATTATTTTAATGTGTTGTTCAACGATTACTCTTCATTTGAAAAACAGAAATAGAGATCAAAATAGAGAAATAAGGAGTAGGGAAGTAAGCTACTGAAACATAGAGCAAATACATAAATGGCCATGTGGAAATAGATAAAAGGTAAAGAAAGATAATGTGAAAGACATCTTACTATAAATAGAATGAACAGAGCGATAGAAAAATGTAGAAGAATGAGATAGAAAACAAAAGAGGAACAGTTGTAATGGAGAAATAGAAGGCTAGATATTCTAAGTAATAAATAAATACTGGAGAAAAGTGAGAAAACGTGAGAGCCTGTCAGAAAGAAAACAGAAGAACTAGAAAGCGATAAACAGAATGGACACAAGCGAATAGAGATTGAAAGTGGTATACAATAAATAAGATAGGGGGAAAAGAAGAGCGAATTATAAAAGAGTAATAAATAGTGTAAAATAACAGCCTGTAAATTATAAGCGAGCAAAAAATATGCTAAGTAGTAAGCGAATACAAGAGAGAATAATATAAATGGAGGTTACGACAGAAGTGAAGAGAGACATAAAAAAGGTGCCTAAATATAGAGAGAAGTAAAGAAAAAGGGAGTGAGACGTGCAGAGAAAAAAAAATAGAGAATTATTGTTATATAAATTGAAAGCAAGTAAAAGAAAGCAAAAACTAGACAGAATAATAGTGATCGAGAAGTAGACAGATGTAAAGGGAGAAATAAAGAAGGATACATAAATATATAGGGAAGAGATATAGAGGGGGCAGAGAGAAATGTAGGGAAGGAGAAATGAAGGGAGCGTCACAAAAGGCAATACACTTTAAGAGAGACACAGAAAGCGAAGAAAAGAATGCCAACACCTGTTTCACTATTTACTTTTCTACATTCAACATTCATTGTTGGTCTCCAACTCTTTTATTCGTTTTTGTTACCTTTTTATACATAGTTATCTCTTTTAGGTACCGAGTGAACACAAAGGACCTATAATGGACCTGGCAGTGACATCCCACTACCTCTTCGGTCCGGGGAAAGCTACGAAAGAATTCAAAAAGTTCATCAACGAATTTCCATCATGGACGGCTATAAACTATTGGACGGCCTCGTACGAATCGTGGATTATTTAGGAAATATATATCATTTAACAATTAATACTGGAATTTTAATGGAAGTCATTCATTTAATATATACGGGGACGTTGAAGAGATAATACGAGGTGTGGCTGTAAAATAATGAAGCTCACGTTGTAAAATGTTTGATTTATATTCTTACAACGTTGTTGTAGGTCTTTCTGAAAACTTCTTTGTTATTTCTGCACCTTTACCCTTAAGATCCCCCGATATGAAGGATACGTCGGCGTCGTTAAGATAAGCAAAAAGCCCCTTACTCCCACAATTCCTGCCACCCCTCCCCCACCCCTTCCTCAAAAACACCATTTTTTCGATTTTATTACTTTTTTTTCGGTGAGTTGCAAACCATTTAAAAATTTCAAAAAATTCATACGCATAGTTGAAGGGTGATTCCATTTCAAATCATTCAATTTTTGATCAAAAAAACCTTTGGATCTCCGATTTGTCTGAAAATTGGTGTATAGCATCTGCGGAATGTAAAAATAAGATATTTAAGGTCGAATTGTCTTTTTCTTTTTTTTTTCTCAAAATGTTTTAAATTTAGACTACCATTGACTCCCCTAAAGATTAGAAAAATAAAATTTTGGGCAGCTCGGCATGCAAGGTAATATGCTATCCCGATTGGACTAATATACTTTTGAGTCTGATATTATTGCATGTAACTTTTTTTGTATTGTAAAATTATTCAAATCCTTTTAACCACTTAAAGACCTATGTTTTGGCTATCTGTGGGCAAATTTTCAGCCAAATCGAATATGATGTATTTTGGGAATGGAGGAAAATGTAAAACGGTATTTTAATGCTTTCTACACTAAAATTTGATCAAAAACGTGTTTTGAATTAAAATGACTTGTTATAATTCCTTATAATGACATTTTTGAGTCCCTTCTATTAAAATATTATTTTTTACATTGATACTTTACGATAGAAAATGCAAATTTTTAAATAAACACCAAATCTCTGTAAAATCGCATAAAATAACATTCCGAGAAAAAAAAAAAAGAAGAAGAAGAAGACTTTTTGACCTTAAATGTCTTATTTTTACGTCTCGCAGAAGCTATACGCTGTGAGCTCGTACGTAGAAGGGATATTTACAAATTCGCGAGCGCCAGTAGTGGCAAGTCTGTAAACGATTACTGGAAATTTGACATAAATGTCAAAGTGATTAATTTAAAATTAAAATTAAAAACATTAATTATAAAAAGTATTAGTTTGTCAAAGCTGTGTTATATATTTTTACCTTAAATATACAATACGTTTTAAATACTGAATTTAAGTTTTTTTAATGTTCAGTAATATCTAATTATAAATTAATATATTAATCTTACCGCCATCTACACGATAATTGTGAAAGTATCCGAAGTACGAAATTCATATTTTATCAATAGAACGTCAAAATGATTAGCAAAATCTTAAAAAAATCGATTATAATTTAATTATTTTTTTGCGTTATAAATATTAAGTGATAACAATTAAATAATAATTTTAAAAATTACCAGTGAAAGTTGATTAGTAATCCGCCAGGAGCGACACCAGCGAAGCTCACAGCGTATACACCAATTTTCAGAAAAATCGGAGATCCAAAAGTTTTTACCTGAGTGATTTGACATGGAATGTAACCTGAAGCTTTAACAAAACTTGTCTATTTTTTATAGGGCCGTAGATTGAGTGTACATAACCTAAAAATGTTTTTTTTTCGACAAAAGGATATAACTTTTTTTTTGGAGATGTATTTCACATATTCAGAGATGCTAGAGATTTCTTGAAACATGCAAAAATCTCGGTTTTCAAGTTTTGGATGTTTCCGCTGGATTTTTTTTGCGGTCATATGCCATTAAATGGCACGTTTCAAAGTATGTTCTTGAAAAACATGAGATGATGTATTTTCTAGCCGTAGAGAAATATATGCAACCTCATCTTATACCTATCCTTATATACAGTGATGAGCGCTCTAAAAACCGGCAAAATAACGCAAAAGAAGGAAAACGTAATACATTGTGAAGTAAAAAAATGAAACTAGTAGAGGTGGAAATTATCAGTAGTATTTGCACAAGAGCTCTAAAATTATTGAATTTTTCCCGAGTGACACTTTGTGTCACGAGGGCAAACATTCTATATTAATTTTAGAGATCGAGTTCAATTTGTTGCGAATATTTCATGAATAAAACTGTTCAAAACCAAAATTTTATTGTAATTTATTTATGTAAGTATAAATTAGTACAATTAAACACACATTTGTTATAAATATTTGACGGTTGAAAGTCATCACTTTTATAATTTTTAAAACATTAATTGTCATTAATGTCACCGAATGTATTTTTTCATAACAACGAAGGGCATCTGACGTAATATACTTGACGACGGGAAATTATCAAAAAGTATCGGGTATAAGTATATCACAAGAGAGTGAGAATAAATTGAAAATAATGCGACAGTTTTTCGAAAATTTGTTGTCTGGCAATAGACACGAGGGCCCGCAGGGCTCGAGTGGCTATTGCCCAATTACAACAAATTTGAGTAAAGTGAAGCGTTATTTTCTTATTTATTCTTACTGTCGTGTGATATTCGTAAGATTATTTTTTAATACGTATATTATGGATATTTTCTTAAATGTGACAGTTGTCAAAACTAGGAAACTGGTTGCCATTAAACAGAAACAATCTACTTAAAAAAATTCTATCAGACAGAATTGAACACGTGATCAAATATCTTACTATACGATTGGAAGTTAAAATCATCAAAAAATAATCTGTTTAATTTTTATTTCTGTAGCTTTCTATTGATCAGAATCTCCTATGACTGAAATAATCGATATAAACGTATAAATTAACATTATATCACATAGTTTCTCACCTTTAGACGTATCGGAGGAGTATGACAACTGTCACTAAGAGAGACTCACTAAAGAATTTTATAAAATACTCCTGTCACAGACGTCTAAAGGTGGGAAACTATGTAATGTAATGTTAATTTATACGTTTATGTCGATAATTTCCACTTCCACTAGTTTCATCTCTTTTTATTTCACAATGTATTATGTTTTCCATCTTTTGCGTAATTTTGCCGGTTAGTAGCGCAATCGTCACTGTATATGAAAACTAAACCCTGGTTTTGAAATGCTTTGAGAAGTTTTTACTGGATTTTTCCAACTTTTATTACCTTTATTACCATTTTATTACATTTATTACCATTAAGCCGCGCACTTCAAACAAAACCGGTTTCAAACAAAATAATGGTAGTGAAGGCATTTTGCCTATCTTAACGGGGTACCCTTTGGCTTTAAGGGAAAACAAAAATTACATGGTGCGAGTGCAGGAGAGAAGGAGAACGCTTTTGTAGATTTCTCGGTTGTGATAATTTTTTGTACAATTTTTCCATTAATTGCTATCGTTCTTACTTTCTACAATTTTGGAGCATGCGCAGTTCTTTCGTGGAAGCCTTGATCTCTTTATTTTACAACCACATCTTGCATAGTAGTCGCTAAACCCGTTGAAAGTCCAATTAAGCGCAATTAGGAAGGAGACATGCTCAGATAAACCAAAACGAGGATTTGCGTAGATTCAGCTGGTTTGGCGGTTGTTATAATATTGCTCTGAGACTCCCTTAATACCTTCTACTTAATTTTTTTATATAACATTCTTATTCTAATAGTTAAAATTAACTTTTAAAATATGCTTATCTTAAAGCATAACTCTTTACTCTTTGAAACATCTCGAAACGAGATATTCAGATGACATTCGGGTTGTTTTTAGCTTATTAAGTAAATTTTTACCTGTTATTCCAAGCTCAGTCTGATAGTATATATACTTAGATTTAAGTACGCGGAGAGTTTTTAAAGATAATTCAGACTTTTGTATATATATATATTAAGTGATTCATTATCGTTCCTATATTATTTATAATATATTTATATTTTTATTGCGCTTGTTAAATTTTTAAGGAAGTCTTTGCAAATAAACAACAACGCTACAAGTTTTTGTACGGGTGTCTTCCCTTTTAATAACTTAAACCTATTGAACAAGTTTTCCAAAACGCGTTTTGTTTCTCTTTTTTATGTTTGGTAAGAGGATTTATACTTGTACGATGGCTGCCATACAGTGTATCGAAGCCAAATGGAATAAATTCATTATTTCTTGATTGAGCAATTTTGGGAAAAAAATCCCCGAGACAGGTCGATTTTTATTTTTAAATTACGATTTTTTGGCATATATATCATACTAATGAAGTCATCCATCTGGGTGTGATGATGTAATATGTCATCGATAATTGAGTGAAAATAATTTCGACCACGGGTCCAGTATTCTGTTAACTGAGGTATAGTAGTACCAAGCGGCGCCGCTAGGAGAATACTCCAATAATGCGTCGCAAATTACTTTAATGGAACATGGTCATTTTGTACTTTATAACCGAGTAAGGTATGACGAAAAAGAAAATAATCGTTTTCGTTTTGATTCAATTCGAGTCTATAATTCAAAGAGGCTTCGCAAGAAGACTGAATTGAACCATAACGAAACGAAGAAGAACTGCATATGAAAAGGGATAGATTCCGAAACATCAGGTATCAGAGAATGGCAAGAGACTCAAATTGAATCAAAACGAAAACGATTATTTTCTTTTTCGTCATACCTTACTCGGTTATAGAGTACAAAATGACCACGTTTCATTAAAGTAATCTGCGACGCATTATTGGAGTGTTCTCCTAGCGGCGCCGCTTGGTACTACTGTACCTCGGTTAACAGAATACTGGACTCGTGGTCGAAATTATTTTCACTCATTTCGTCATTCCCCGTTAGAGGACAGTCTAACCACACTCCGCTGCAAATATTTTAATATCTGCAGTTCTTCTTCGTTTCGTTATGGTTCAATTCAGTCTTCTTGCGAAGCCTCTTTGAAAATCGATAGATTCCGAAACATCAGGTGTCAGAGGATAGCAAGCCACTCGAATTGAATCAGAACGAAAACGATTATTTTCTTTTTAATCGATAATTGTTTTTAAATGATAATAGGGATCGTCTGCTAGCTCATTTGAAAGGTTATTCAATTCTCTTGTCAGTAATATCATAAATTTTTTTTTCGAATTAAATTAATTGACACAAAAATAAGATGTATGCAATTTATTTAATTCAAAATACATTTTACTGCTGCCAAAAAACAGAAAAAAAAATGTTTATTTGACAAATAAACACAGCTTTTCGTTTAAATTAAATGTTCAAACTACTACGAGGCAGGTGGGTGGCACCTTGAACATTGAATTTACGCGAAAAGCAATGTTTATTCGTCAAATAAACATTATTTCTGTTTACTGACAGCAGCAAAATGTATTTTGAATTAAATACATATTAAATACATACATTCTTCTTTTTGTGTCAATCAATTTAATTCAAACATTGTTTTTTGGACACCCTGTATACATAATTATGTTATTGCTTATATTACTGAATAGATAATTTTATAACCTTTCAAATGAGCTAGCAGACGACCCATATTGTCATTTAAATCGATTACGTCATCACGCCTAGATGGATGACGTCACTAGTATGATATATATGCCAAAAAAATCGTAATTTAAAAATAAAAATCGACCTGTTTCGGGATTTTTTTCCAAAATCGCCCATTCACGAAATAATGAGTTTATTCCATTTGGCTTTGCCACACTGTATCTATACAGTACGTAAATCGTTCAGCTGGACATAGCGAACGTACATTGTATATAATTGAAGAGCTCAAAGCTAAAAGGATGAGGGTCCCTTATTTGTCATTATGGAGATAATACCAATTTCTTGTACTTTATCTCATGTAAAATATTGCATGGTATGATGGTATCTAACTAAGCAATAAAGATGAAGGTGTATAAGGCATTCAGCTTTGAAAAATACGTCTTCTAGGCTAAAAGAATGAAGGTGCTACATATGCAGGTTAAAAGGATGACAATCCACCTAGTTCAGATTGCTGACCACAGAGGTCTCTGCTATTAGTGCTGTTTGTTGTCCAGATGTTTTGTAAAAATGTACATACCTGTGATTATTTACAGCTTTCTGTTATTCTGGTGTAAATTGGTGTTATTCTGTAAAGTCTCAGCATATTTTGACACACTGCCTCAGGCTTAAAGCTTTTCATTGAATCCATTACTAACAATCTTCTACTGGATTTGTAGCTTTGTGTAATCAACAGAAGCAGATCTGTATGATATTACTTTTCAAAATATAGACTACCTTATCTGTATTTTTAGTTTCATTTTAAGACACACGAGTTTCGACACTGGCGTCAGCCGGTAAAAGAAATAATGATTATGTATGTATAATGTTAGTGGACACACGTCTTATCGTGGATAAGACACGTTAGTGGACCCTCATCCATTTAGCCTGAGATTTCATGACATCAGAAGATAAACAAATTTATATTTATAGTAATTTGTACAATGATAACCGAAAAACATAACCTATAATATGTTTCCTGTAAGTTACTGCATGAATTAGTAACCAAAATGAAGTACCTTTTCTGTTAATTATTTTTATATCTCGTTTTAAAATTTAAAAACCTAATTTCTCAAAACTTGCTTTTTTGGACCCTCATCCTTTTAGCCCTGAGCTCTTCAATTAGATACATAAATACATACATTGTATTATATTGAGATAATTGTGGCAACTGAGCTCTCTCAATGACAATATGGTTGTTAGCATTAAGGGGTATTAACCTCAAAATTGACAACTCATTTCGAATGACATAAATAAACGTCAAAATATGACAATGTAGTTGCTAAATAATTTTAGCCTAAGGGAATGGAAAAACTGTTTAGTTTTGAAATTAGTTTTTTAAATAAAAAATAAAAGTACAATCTCAATAATCATAAACTTTGTTTTTGATTTATTTATGGACAGCCTTGTTTCAAAACTCACTCATTCTATTCGTTCTAACAGCTCTATTGCACCAACAACTCGTACTCGAACAGAAGCTTCAACTAACACAGGTTAGCGCAGTTGCCACAATTCTCTCAATGTATATTCCCTATGTCCATCTGAACGATTTACGTACTGTATGATTTCTGTTGTTTCAAATATAGGCAACCAGTAATCCTGTATGCTGTTTGAAAAATATTCTAGAGGTCGAACCACAGACATAATAAGAATAGACAAGGTAGGTATGGACCGCTCTGAGCATCGAGGTGTAACGCCAATATCAAGGACGTTATTGGTCAATGTTCACTTTGCGTGGTGTAACCATCTTTGTCTGTCACATATGCGGTATCGCGAGGAAAAGGGAGATGTATCGACCACCTACCGACTGCTCCGCGTTACACTATTTTGCCTACCATGCCTAGTCTATTCTTATTATGACTATGGGTTGAACTCTCTATGATCTTATTAAGACACAATTGAAAACAACTAGAGGACGTTATTTTCGGGAAAAAAATAAGGGGGCAAAAATTTTAAAATTAAACTTGACTGAATAGAAGAACATTTTGAAAGATCTCGCTTATGTTAGCTTTATTTATGATTTTTATTATATAGTAATGAAGTTTTTGACTTAATTTATCAACTTTCTATAATCTATTCCACGGGTTTAATATAACACTTAGGGCTAAATGGGCTGGATGCTTTTTAGGAACTTTTGTTTTCTATTTTGCCCCACGGTTGAAAATTTTTAATTAATTAATTATTGCGTATATACTTATGTGCATAATTACACTAAAGGTACGATTCCGGCAACGACTGCAGACGGCTGTTACAGTTTTTACCATGACATACGTATTTACTTTGCACTATTAAATTTGTATAATTATTAGCAACTGACGTTCTATGTCAGAACAGTTAGATGCCAGAATCATGCCCGATTTCACCAACGATACCTAAATATTTAAGAATTACCTAAGTGGGTTTAGGTACTTCCTAACTCTAAAACGGATTTCACCATACGATAAGAATTGCCTAAACCGCTTAAGCATTACCTTACGTTAGGATACGGTTTTCGATCTCCCTAAACTTTAGGTATTACTTATCGTTGACAGTCAGGTTATATTTTTACAATTTTGACTAATGTACTTGTGACGTTTGTCAATAATTTGCTCCTTCCTTAATTTTTTTGTTATTCTGTAATATTAGGTATATTAGTTGTAATTTTGTATTATCTTTTTTATTAATAATATAATATGTGATGGAAAATAATATAGAAAATCATTTGGGAGTTTTTTACAGGTCTATTGACAAAATTATGTAGTCTACATACTACCTAACAAACTAGTGTTGTGTTTCAAAAACCCATTCATGATATCACCAAAAGTGTGTCATTAAAAATTAATACTAAAAAGCAATTTTCAACATATTATTTTTTTAAAATTATTTCGTTAATGACAATTCAACTAACTTTAATTTTTCGTCCTATGTGAAATTTACAACTCTTTTCTTTTCTTCCATTTCACTGTACATATACAAATAACATACAAGACTATATTTATTATATACAAACTTAATTCACAAATAACCAAGTACTAAATAAAATAATTATAACAGTACAAAACTGAATAAAACCAAATTGGCAAACAAACAATAATGACAAATAATCGAAAAAGTAAGGAAATGTCATCTTATTCTTCTTTTTATTTATCAAAAATAGTTCAAACGTACCCGAATTAATACCTAGGAAAGAATTTCCTAGATAAGCAGTTCTTTTAGTTATGAAACGCTATTGTTTTTAGGTATTGACTTAGGAAGTTCCTATCGATAAGAATTACTTAATAAGGCAACTGTTTAGGTATCGTTGGTGAAATCGGGCATATGTCTCGTACAAATTAATAGTGCAAAGCAGTGACGTCTGTCAGGACGACAACTGCAACTGCCGTCTGCCGTTGCCGTCTGCAGTTGTCGTCTGCAGTTGCCGTCTGCTGTCTGCAGTCGTTGTCGGAATCGTACCTTAACAAGCAATGAATAGTTCATCCATCTATTATTTAATTTTTCACACACATGATTGAAAGCTGAATTCAAAACTCAGCAATGACTTTGTCATTGGACAAACAGACTACGGCAACACCGTTTCAAGCTTCTAAACTTTCACGAAGCAGCTTTTTTAAATTTCATTTTACAACACAGAAAAAAATAGAATTGTTGATTGTTGAATTTTGATATTTAAGACACGATTCTGACATCGACGGCAGGCGGCAGACGGCAACTGCAAGCGGCAGTTAGAGTTGTAACAATGACGACGTCATTACTTTGCACTATTAATTTGTATAATTATTAGCAACTGCTGTTCGGCAGAACGTCAGTTGCTAAGAAATATACAAATTAATAGTGCAAAGTAATGACGTCGTCCTGGCGACAACTGGAACTTGCCGTCTGCCGTCTGCAGTCGATGTCGGAATCGTGCTTTAGTTGTATTATATATTTCAATAATGTAGGTATATTAACAAAACAATATACGTTATTTATTTATGTATCTATTTATTTATTTATTTATTTATTTTTACAAAACAATTTTACGTTCAAAAATTAGTTAGTTTATACCTTTCTGAAATAGAATTTACTTTTTCAGTCATCTATTTTCCCATTTAGACAAGGCGAAAACGGCGGGTTCGTTGGGAAAATATTCCCATGAGATTTTTTTGCATAATTACATTCGTGAGATACAGCTGAAGCAGATAGACGACATCGAAGATATAAACGCGAGCTGGGAGAAAATTAAAAACAATATTGAAGAGGCAGCAACAGAAGCTCTAGGAAAACGCAAAGTCATACTGAACAAAAGAAACAACAACAATACACCATGGTTCAGAAAAGAAATAAAAGACAAATGTAAAGAGAAGAGAGACGCCTACATGAAGTATAAAACATCAAACACTCCAGAATCCAGAGACACCTATAGAAGAATACGAAATGAAACAAAGCAATTGGTAAGAAGAACAAAAAATGAACACTGGGAACAGTTTACAAAAAGGATGGAAAGCGACTTCTACGGAACACAAAAACAAATATGGAGATTCATAAGAAACCAACGGAAAGAAATGGCAGAATTGAAGGAATACAATAACATACCAGCAAACGAATGGGAAAGATACTTGACGGAACTGTTTAAAGGAAAGGAAAATCATAATCAAAATAATAACCTACCTGAATTAAGACACGAAATTGAAATCAGTTTTCAGGAAGTAGGGGTAGCCATAAATTCACTCAAAAATAGGAAGTCACCAGGACCAGACGGAATAACCAACGAGCTTCTAAAATACGGAGGAGAAAGTATAACCCTAGAGATGACAAAACTTATACAAAAACTAATATTGCACTGCAAGATACCAGACGCATGGGGAAACAGCATAATGATACCAATGTTCAAAAAAAGGGACAAAGAAGACCCCAACAATTATAGAGGTATAAATCTACTAAACACCGCACTTAAGCTAACCACAAAAGTCCTAACCAACAAAATCAATAAACTAACAACTTTATCAGATGAACAACAAGGATTCAGATCCGGAAGATCCTGCGTAGACGCCGTATTTGTACTGAGACAAATCACAGAAAAGGCCATTGAGTACAATAAACCAGCATATCTATGTTTTATAGACCTGACAAAGGCTTTCGATCGCATCCAAGTCGAAGACGTCTTACATTTACTGTATGGAAGAAACATACCAATCAATATTATACAAACCATCGAAAACATCTACTTTCATAATCGAATACAGGCAAAGATAAATGGAAAACTAACGCAGATTATACCAGTACAAAGTGGAGTCAGACAAGGTGACTCATTAAGCCCACTGCTCTTTAATATAATAATGGACGAAATAATAGAAGCAGTACGTAAAGGTCGTGGTTACAGAATGGGGAATAAAGAAATCAAAGTATTGTGTTATGCAGACGACGCCGCATTAATCGCTGAGACAGAAGACGATCTCCAAAGATTAACACACATCTTTAATACAACAGCCAAGAAATACAATATGATAATATCAGCAGAAAAAACCAAATGTATGACAACATCTAAATACCCACTACGATGTAAAATCGAAATTGATGGGAAAATAATAAAGCAGGAAGCAAGGTTTAGATATCTGGGAATTGATATAACCAGTTACGGAGATGTTGAAGAGGAAGTACGACAACAAAGCTTAAAATCAAGTAAAGCGGCGGGATCTCTTAATGACACAATCTGGAAGAACAAACACTTAAGACAAGACACAAAAGCAAGAATCTATAAAGCAGCAATTAGACCTATATTAACATACACGGCGGAGACAAGGCCTGACACATCTAAAACGAGACGACTACTAGAAACAACAGAGATGAAAATACTCCGACGAATATCAGGGAAAAGTCTGTTGGATAGGGAGAGGAGCGAAAACATAAGAAGATCATGCAATATAGAAGACATAAATGGATGGGTGACAAAACGGAAACAGGAGTGGAACGAACACATTAGTAGAATGGCAGAGGATAGGATAGTACGAATAGCACGAGATAAGTCACCAAATGGACGAAGAAGTATTGGCAGACCAAGAAAAAGGTGGTGCGATAACCTAAACAATTTAGGAGGATAATATTGAAGAAGAAACAGCTTTAAAGCCTACATACAAGAAGGAAGAAGAAGAAGAAGACATTCGTGAGACATCCCAGAATAAGTTTCAAGAAGTCGTCCACGTGAAAATGGGCCAAATTTTTTTTAACAATTTTTTTAATCAAATTGCAAAAATCAATATTTTTGACCCCGAAAATTTTTTTGTAGGTTTTTTGGACCATTCTGGATAAAAAAGGCTGTTATAATTTTTCTCTAAAGTTGATCGTTTTCGAGTTATAAGCAATTTAAAATTGAAAAAAAAACGAAAAATGGCGATTTTCAAGGCTTAATAACTCGGTTAAACGTTATTAATATGAAAGTCAGAAAGTGACTAAATCAAAGTTTAATGCCCCCCCTACAAGATCCCGAAGAAATTTTTGTCATTATTTTATTACTCAGCTGCTATTTTTAAGTAATAATATTGAGCGCCATGCATGTGGTAGGCGGCCGTAAATGTGAGTGCAAGTAAGATGCACAATTGGACTGCCGGAGTGGCATTTCTCTCGCACTCAGCATTTACGGCCGGCTACCACGTGCATGGCGCTCAATATTATTACTTAAAAATAACAGCTTAGTAATAAAATAATAACAAAAATTTCTTCGGGATCTTGTAGGGGGGGGGGGGGGCATTAAACTTTGATTTAGTCACTTTCTGACTTTCATAATAATAAGTTTTAACCGAGTTATTAAACCTTGAAAATCGCCATTTTTCGTTTTTTTCAATTTTAAATTGCTTATAACTCGAAAACGATCAACTTTAGAGAAAAATTATAAGAGACCTTTTTATCCAGAA
Source organism: Diabrotica virgifera virgifera (assembly GCF_917563875.1). Lineage (NCBI taxonomy): Eukaryota > Metazoa > Arthropoda > Insecta > Coleoptera > Chrysomelidae > Diabrotica > Diabrotica virgifera. The sequence continues at coordinate 115,972,739 of NC_065446.1, read as the reverse complement.
TGGTCCAAAAAAATTGTCCGGGCCAAAAATATTGATTTTTGCAATTTGATTAAAAAAAATTGTTAAAAAAAATTTGGCCCACTTTTCACGAGGGCGACTTCTTGAACCTTATTCTGAAATGTCTCACGAATGTAATTATGCAAAAAAATCTCATGGGAATATTTTTCCCAACGAACCCGCAGATTTCGTCTTGTCTAACTGCATAGAGTAGAACCCTAAAGACCGTGACATACACGCAAACTTGTAAGTACGCGAGTTTAAAGATCGCGCACTTAGTCGGCTCGCCGTCGGTGACACACGGTAAACTTACTCATACTGCATTGCGATGTCGTCGAGAGAAGATGCTTTGTGTTATTTAGGAATTCTATCATATTACATTTTAAAAACTAATGAAAAAGACTGGTTTCATCATTTCATCACACTGATACAGCAGACTGAATAGACGAAACTAGCAACACGCCAGAGATGATTTTATTCTATAATGATACCAAATCCTCCTCCTCCTAAGTGCCTTCTCTATTGAGGTTGGCGATCAATATGGCAAATTTCTCTCTGTTCTGGGCTTGATGGATTAAGTCATTCCCTGTTGTGTGGGTCCAATCTCTAATGTTTCGGAGCCAGGATTTTTTGTTTCTTCCTATACCCCTTTTACCTTCGATTTTGCCTTCTAATATTACCTGGAGCTGCTCAAATTCCCTATGGCGAATTATGTGTCCTAGATATGACGTCTTTCTAATTTTGATTGTGTTGACCAGATGAGGACGTGTGTTCATTATTTCCAATCTCCAGCACTTCTTCATTTGTAGTTTTGCTGGTCCAGCTTATTCTTAGCATTCGGCGGTACATCTACATTTCGAATGAATTCAGTTTGTTGACGTCATACTGTTTTAATGTCCCGGTCTCACAGCCATATAGTAAGAGAGACCACACATAACCCTTTAGTGTTCTCAATCTTATTGTGACTGATAGCTTGGGGTTACAGATCATTTTACGCATGTTCATGAAGCCAGATCTTGCTATTGCAATGCGTCTTCTAATTTCTTTTGATACCAAATGTGGAGTAGATATTGTACATAAAATGGCGTCACCTTACAATGTGTCTAGAAATATTAAACGATGGCCACTTAGAATTTTTTAATGGGGTCCTAAATATCGCCAGTATAAACGCTTACCAAACATAGATAATAACCTTAATAGGGAATATATTATTAACAACCAAGACAATTTACTAAAAAATATTATCAATGTATCTAGTAAAAAGTTACTTGCAAATTAGGCTGCATCCTCAGAATTACTTTCTCATATTCGTTAAGCTGTTATGAAATACTCTGGAATGTCTACACAAAACCGACCTAATCCACCACCAGGTAAAAAAGCATTGCAAATACTGTAAGAAAAGGAAAGCCAGATATATTGCACACTTTGCAAATGTTGGTTATGCATGGATCCTATCGTAGCCTGCTGTGAGAAGTGTATTCAGCAAAAACTTAGAAACCGTCCTCGTGATTAAATTTTCTGTTTTCTGTGTACCTAATTTTGGTGAAATCATTGTTTTTTAGTAGAGTTTGATTATTGTTTTGATCAGGTTTTGTTAAATAGAAGAATAATTTGATTTTTGTAAGTGTGGTAAGATGTCAAAATTGTGATGTGAAATATATCACTTGTTTTTGATCTATTTTAATTTAATACCAGGTAGGCATAAACAAACAAAATATTTTTATCAGGAGGAAGAAATTAGCCTATAAATAATTAGGTTTGCTCAAAAACAAATAATCAAAAATAATTCAGTATATAGCTTAAAATAGATTTTTACGGTTTTCTCAAAACTTATAAAACGTACAGTGATACACGTACGGGCTACGAGTAAGATTTCAAACCGGTTGGATCGACGGCGTACTTACTCGGCGTACTTAAAGTACGCGTACTTACGGTGACACACGTGCGAAAAAGGTCGTCGAGCCATAAGTTCGCGTACTTACTCGCGTGTCTGTCACCCCTTTAAGGTTTTTATGGCTAACCATATTAATGAGCTCGATACAGTGACAACTGAAATCTACTACTTCAGTTGTCAGAAGTCTACTTATTGAGAAAACATTGACTGAAGAAAGATTATTTACTACAGACAGAACAATGCTATTAAATATCTTTTGTGGTAATTACTAGCTCACCATTTAGTCCAGAAAGCCACTGCGCATCCGCTAGGAAAAATATTCCGATTCGGATTTTTTGCACAATCTTACTCAAAAAGGACCCCTTTTAACAAAAAGTTTTTTTAGGTTTTTTGGATTATTCCAAACAGAAAAGGTCTTTAGTGACATTTCTCTAAAGTTGATAGTTTTTGACATATAAGCGATTAAACATTGAAAAATTGCGAGTCGTGTGCTAGCTCATTTGAAAGGTTCTTCAATTCTTTATTCAGTAATGTAAACATTTACATAATTATTTATAGAGGGTGTCCTTCTACTTCTTTTTTTGTCAAATAATTTAATTTAATAAAAATTTTTTGGACACCCTGTATAAATAATTATGTAAATGTTTATATTACTGAATAGAGAATTGAAGAACCTTTCAAATGAGCTAGCACACGACCCCTATTCTCATTTAAAAAAATCATCGATTACGTCATCACGTCCAGATGGATGACGTCACTAGTATACCATATATGCCACAACATCATAACTTAAAAATAAAAATCGACCTGTTTCGGGATTTTTCCTTAAAGTCGCCGGTTTACGAAATAACGAATTTATTCCTTTCATTTGCACCATATTGTCGGTGGAAAATAGTGTCGCGCACGCTTGATTAGCAATTAAAAAACAAAGGAGTTTTGAATATTGTATTGCAAAAAACTCTTCGGAATTTCATCAATCGATGTTCAAAGAATATCTACCTACCTTGGCAACATTCAAATTTTCAGTTTTTCACATAGTTTTTGAAGGTTAAAAATGGCCGATTTCACAATTTTTCAATTTTTAATCGCTTATATGTCAAAAACTATCAACTTTAGAGAAAAGTCACTAAAGACCTTTTCTGTTTGGAACGATCCAAAAAACTTAAAAAACTTCGTTCCGTGCAAGAAAAATAATTTCAAGAAAAAAACAAAAAACAAACGTTTAAAAAATGTTTGACCCACTTTTGGTCCTGGCAACATGCCAATTTGTTAAAAGGGGTCCTTTTTGAGTAAGATTGGGCAAAAAATCCGAATCGGAATATTTTTCCTAGCGGATGCGCAGTGGCTTTCTGGATTAATTACTTTCTAAATTTTACTAACCTGCTAAATTCCCCAATAGAAGAATACAAACGATAGGATTGTGGTTCAAATAAGCATAGAATACAATCTAAACACTCCAGTTTGCGAACAATTTTCGTAATACAGTAGAGTGTCCCTATAACGAACATGGTTATTACGAGGTTTCGCTTATAACGAGGTACACTAGATGTCCCATGAAATTCCTATTGAACTGTAACACCTCTATCACGAGACATATTTGGTTATAACGAAGAAAAATGAAATCGTAAAATCTGTATCTTTATCTGTTTTTAGCGCTGCAATGGCTATAAATAAATACCCCAACTACCTGTATACAAAAATCCCCAACATCTGTGCAGTTATCGAGGATAGTGCTGTAATAAAATCCACCGGCTATAATAAACTTCTTGTTCTGTTTATGTATCGACCGATATTGAATACATATTGTAAGAAAATTTACAATTTGTGATGGTCAAGCCTTATTGTCGAGGAAACAATATTTAGCATCTTATATTGCTCCGAATGGCTTCACTATGGGAAGTTAATGATTTAGAAAACTATATCTTCATATGTATGCACAATATTATTTTTGTCTGATATAACGAGATCCGCTTATAACGAGGTAATTAGTGTGCCATTTTAGTTTTTGTTATAGAGGGAATCTACTATATCCATGCATATGAAAAAGGATACAGTCTTTTAATTTATATTTTATTAAAAAAAATTGTATCTCCTATCTACACAATGTTCAACTCTTCCGAAAGCAGATCTATGTCAGTTTCTGTTTCATTATCTTCAAAAAATATTCTTTTTCTTCTTCATCCTCTAGCTTGTTAAGCCAGTAACATAGCCACTGTGCTACGGACGACCCTTTTAGAGGGCGATAGGATGTCATTTCAATTCCTAATATTGAAGATGGTAGGTAGAGTTTAAATTAATTGGCTTTGTTATTCACCGAAATAAATGTTCTGTCTTGGAATTTCTTGTTCTACAATCCGATGTACTGCATGATCGAACCATTTTTATACAAATCCACAAGGAAAAATATTTTCGTGTAGCTGACTGTATACCACATATAGTGTCTACCTCAAGGGCACCCCAAAATCGCTTACACACAATTAAAGTTAAAAAAGACCTGAAGAATTTAAAATCCACGTGTCCACTTGAAACAGAGTACTCCAACCCTTTCACCTGTGAGGAAATCACGGAAGCTCTTAATGAAATAAAAACGGGAAAAGCCACTGGCTTTGATGGCATTCATGCTGAATTTTTAAAGCACAGTGGCATATTTACTAGGCAATGTCTTGCAAAATTCTTCTCAGACATTCTTCAGACGGGAAATGTTCCTCATCAACTAAAAAGAGCAAAAATCGTCGCTATTTTAAAACCAGGGAAACCTAACGATTTACCAAAAAATGATCGTCCAATTGCACTTCTAAGTATGGTCTACAAACTTTTTGAAAGAATGCTATATAATAGAATTAGCCAAACAATACTTCAACATATTATACCTGTGGAACAAGCAGGATTTCGACCAAACCGCAGCTGCTCAGACCAAGTCCTAGCGCTGACTAACTATATATATAGAAACAGGCTTTCAAAAACAACTAAAAATATCTACTGTTTTCATTGATTTATCAGCAGCGTATGATACCGTGTGGAGACAAGGGGTAATATATAAATTAATGCGAGCGATTCCATGCACAAAGATTACTGATGTCATTAATACAATGCTATGCAATAGAAGTTTTTAAGTCATCGTGGGCGATAAGACCAGTACCCAAATGAAACTAAACAATGGTCTCCCGCAAGGATCGGCGCTGGCCCCTCTACTCTTTAGCCGTTATATAACAGTCATGCCTAAAACCACATCAAAGAAGTTCGGGTATGCAGATGACTGGGCACTTGCTACGAGCCATGAAGAATTGGAAACTACTGAGCAAATATTAACAAATGACCTGGTTACCTCGGGAGATATTTGCGTCACTGGAGATACCCAATACCTCCACGACGGAAGTATCATGCTTTCATTTAAACCATAGATTGGCTAATTATTATCAATTAAAAATCCACTTTGACGACAGACTCCTCAATCATACTAAATACCCAAAATATCTAGGTGTGACACTCGATAGAACGCTAAGCTTTAAAGAACATCTTACAAAGACGACTGCAAAACTTAGAACACGTAACAATATTCTACAAAAGTTATGCGGTACTACATGGTGTACAAGAATTCATCTGTACTCAGTAGATATATCTTAAAAACACCCTGTAATTATCTACGATAATTACTTTCAGTTATTTATGTCATCATAACAATATTACAACCTTCATTCGATTATATAAATATTGTTATCCTAGATCACGATTCACTAATAATTGCAGAGTCAATTATAAACACTTTTCATGGTCGATGCTGAATAGGCATTTCTAAATATATAAACAGCAAAACTATAACAAGGGAATTCTTATTATTATATTAGACATTCGTCATTCTATTTTGTGATCAGACGTAATATTTCCACATTAAAGATAGTGTCTGTCTTTCTTCACGAGACGTTCTTTGGGTGCGGTGCTACCAGCTTATGCTCATGCGAGTGTAAATAAAACAACTCAACAAGTAAAAGCGTATCAATTATTCCACCCCTCGGATAAGGGATAACCACCCTCACCGGGAGAAGATAGCCTTAAGGCCAGGGCTGTCATATGGCGATCCAAGACCAGGGAAGAACTCAGGACTGGTAAACAGGACAGGTATGGAGAAACACGTCAATGTTCAGGCACCTAGACCACCTTAGACAACAGTGTGGTATGTAAAATGGATGGAGACATCAGGCCGACGCGGAGCTGAAAATGGAATAGTATGGAGATGGAACATCGTGGGACAATGGAAAATGGACAATGCTATGGAACGTGCAGCGAGGACTTGTGATGCGAACAAAGACGTGTAAAAGTGGTAAGTCCATATTAGCTATTTTTATGGTATTTCCTGATTAATATAAAGTATAAACATTATGTGCTACCTTAATTACATTAATATATGTTTCAAGTTTACCTATTTTTACTTAATTATTCTATTCTATTACCAATATTTATCAATATACAAAGATTTTTTTTACCCTCATATTAAGTTATTATAGGACGCAATGATACAATTTTATATGATTTTTTACATATTTATCAACGTATACTTTATCCTTGCTGACTTTTATTCATTTATTATTTGACTACTGATTTTTAGTACATTTTTGCAATTTTTTATGATTTTAATATTTGCTATCGTAAATATACCTATCAAAATAAATATACGATATATAACAAATATACGCTATATGCATAATACATTTAAATTATTATTCTAACTACTTATTTACAAGGGTTAATATAACGTTATTTATTTTTGAATTTTTTATTACCACTGCAATTTTTACATATTTTTACCATATATTGACGTATTATTTTATCTCCATATTTTTTTTAATATATATCTATATACTACATATCTATATACACCGTAAGACTATCGAATTTATATTTTCGCTAAGAAGTGCAGGAGCTGAAAAAAAAATTATGTATAAATGAGTAGCAACAAAGTTACTTGGGAAGATTTTGTCAAAATAGTTGAGGAAATTGCACAAGAAATAGACAGGCAAAGCAGAAGAGTCTTAAAGAAAAAAGTTCCGAAATCTAAGGACATAAAGGAAGAAGTGACGACACAGCTAATTAAAGCTTATAACAAGTTCACGCAATTGACTAGGAAAAACTGGGAAGCACTTTCGGACAAACAAAGGGAATCGTGCAACAAATATTTTGGAAAAATCGGAGACAAAGTTATACGATCATTTCAAGCAGTAAATGTGAGAACAGTGGTTCCAAGTTCAATACATCAACCAATCGACAAGGAAGTTGAAGAGGAACAAAGCGATGAGGAAATAGAAGAAGGAAAAAGCGACGAGGAAGGAGAAGAAGAAATAATTAACGACGGAATAAAAGAGGAAAAAGGTGACATAAAACAAGATATAACAATATTAAACATGGCTTTGACAATCAATGAATTTTTGAATATCGCAAGCAAGATATTGCCCAACGAGTTCGATGGAAGCGCAGGGAAATTACAACCATTTTTAGACGCATTAGAACTACTTGGAAAATTGGCAGAAGGTCATGAAGACACAGCTGTAACGCTAATAAAAACGCGACTCACCAATAAGGCTAGGAACCTAATAACCACAGAAGATACGATTCCACTGATAGCTGAAGCACTAAAGAAAGAATTAAAAGGTGATAATCCGAAGAATTTAATAGCCAAATTAGCCAAAAAAAGGCAAGGGCATAGAGATGCAGCAGTGTACGCATCTGAAGTGGAAGAGTTAGCAGAACAATTAAAAGTAGCATACATAGCGGAAGGAATGCCACTTGACTTAGCAAAGAAATATACGACGGAAGCAGTAGTAACAACAATGAAACGAAACGCTAATGCAGAGAAAGCTAAGCTAATACTGGAAGCAGGTAACTTTACATCACCGCAGGAAGTAGTATCTAAATTTTTGTCGATCGATACGCACGGAGATATAGCATGGAGATTATGCATAGATTTTAGACAACTGAACAAGAAGATAGTTACAGACAAATTTCCATTACCAAGAATAGATTCGATATTAGATCAACTAGGAAGAGCAAAATGGTTTTCAGTTATAGACTTAATGTCAGGCTTTCACCAGATACCATTAGAAAAATCATCGAGAAAATACACATCGTTCAGCACAGAAAATGGAGCATTTCAATTTACCAGATTACCTTTTGGATTAAATGTAAGCCCAAATAGCTTTTCAAGAATGATGTCAATAGCATTTTCAGGATTAACACCAGACAAAGCATTTCTTTACATGGACGATATCGTAGTAATTGGAATATCCGAAAAACATCACTTAGACAACCTGAAAAAGACATTCGAGACATGTCGAAAATTCAATTTGAAACTTAACCCAGGAAAATGTCAATTCTTTAGAAGGGAAGTAACATATTTAGGACATGATCTTTCTCAAGAGGGAGTATCACCAGACAAAGCGAAGTATGCAGCAATTGAACAATATCCGACACCTAAGACAGCGGAAGAAACAAAGAGATTTGTAGCATTTTGCAACTATTACAGACGTTTTATAAAAAATTTTGCGGAAATATGCAGACCACTCAACAAATTATCGAGGAAAGGAGTAGAATTTTCGTGGACCGAGGAGTGTGAAAAAGCATTCAAAAAGCTTAAAGCATCTCTGACGAAACCACCAATTTTAAAATATCCTGATTTCAACAAACAGTTTATCTTAACAACAGACGCATCCAATGAGAGTTGTTCAGCAATCCTAAGTCAAGATTATAACGGAATTGACCTACTTATAGCATATGCATCAAGAAGTTTTAGTAAAGGAGAATGTAATAAACCTATAATCGTTAAGGAATTACTAGCGATTCATTGGGGAATTAATTATTTTAAATGTTATCTATATGGAGCACCAACATTCAAAGTAAAAACAGACCATAAACCTTTGACACACCTATTTGCAATGAAAGAACCAACCTCAAAACTCACGAGGATCAGATTAGACCTAGAAGAATATGATTTCGAAATAGAGTATATAACAGGGAAAAGTAACTACGCAGACAGCCTTTCAAGAATAACATTGCATCAACTAAAAAACCTATACATAGACAACGCCCATATACTAGCTATAACAAGAGCTCAAGCAAAAGAAAAGGAGAAAGAAGCAAGACAAACAAAGGCTGAAAGTGAACTCGCACTACAGCCAGAAGCCACCAAACAGACAGTAAGGAAGGTACTAAATAATTTAGAGGCGCATAGACTACCAATTTTGTCCTTTGGAGCAGAACTAATCTCACCAAGACTGAGCATTAGGGCCAAAAACAAAATAAAATGCAGCAAAAGCATAGCCACAGGATTGAATCGTTTCGATTTAAACCAAGCGTTGGTACAGCTTGATAAGCTGGCGGTGGAGAATGCGTAAAGTAAAAATATACGTAAATGATATTATTTTTAAAATGTGCACAATTGATGAATTTATTAAAGAAGGAAATAAAAAATTGAAGAATATAGAAATATACATATGTGAAGTACCAGAAACAATAAAAGATGACAAAGAAAAACACAGATTAATAGGAGAATACCATAATCACCCGATATTCGGAGGACACGTAGGGAATAACAGACTAATTAAGAAGCTAAAGGCAAGATTCCGATGGAAAAATTTGGAAAAAGACGTAAGAAAATACGTAAAACAATGCCACAAATGTCAAATTAACAAACCGAAAAGAACACATGTCGAAGAGTTCGTGATATCGGACACATCTTCCAAACCATGGGACATAGTATACATAGATACAATAGGTCCATTCACGAGAAGTAATGAAGGTAATAAATACTGTATCACAATGTTGTGTGAACTGACAAAATACGCGGTCAGCATACCAGTGTGCAATAAAGAAGCAGAGACAATAGCAAGAGGAATCTTTGATCATTTCATACCAACATACGGACTCATGAAGCAAATAAGAACAGACCAAGGCACAGAGTATAAGAACGAAGTAATGCAGGAATTAACAAAGCTATTAAAAATAGAACACAACTTTTCAACGGCATACCACCCACAGTCCATTGGAAGTTGCGAAAAACTACACAGAACGTTGAACGAGTACGTAAGAGCATTCATAGACGAAGACAGAGAAAATTGGGATGTGTGTTGCAGAATGTTCACATACTGCTACAATACAACCCCTAACGCTTATCATGGATACACACCGTTCGAACTGTTATATGGCAGGAAGGTTAACCTACCGGAAGACCTTACACATGAGATTCAACCATGTTACAATATAGATGCCTACTACAATGAGTTACGATACAAACTACAAAGCGCACACGAGAGAGCCAGAACCTTCTTATTAAAACACAAAAAAGAGCGGCAAGAAAAGAATAAGCTCAAAGCAACACCACAACACTTTAAAATAGGAGACCTAGTCCTTGTAAAAAGGGAAGAGAATGGTAAGTTTGATAGTCTTTATGTAGGTCCTTTCACGATAACAGAAGTAAATAACGTTAATTGTAAAATCAGAATAGAAAACAATAAAATCAAGGAAATACATAAGAATAGATTATATGCTTACAATCCGAAAACACAGTGAGTGACAAGTGTTACGAAACAATGTTGTTAAACGAACATTTTATATTATTTATGTATTTGCGTAGGCTTAGGAAGTTTGTATATAAAATAAATTTTTTGTATTGATTACAACACAGTATGGGTTGGTAGCACGACTTGCAAATTTCCCTCCCCGTAGTCGGAAAATTCCTAAAAAGGGAAGGTGTACAAGAATTCATCTGTACTCAGTAGATATATCTTAAAAACACCCTGTAATTATCTACGATAATTACTTTCAGTTATTTATGTCATCATAACAATATTACAACCTTCATTCGATTATATAAATATTGTTATCCTAGATCACGATTCACTAATAATTGCAGAGTCAATTATAAACACTTTTCATGGTCGATGCTGAATAGGCATTTCTAAATATATAAACAGCAAAACTATAACAAGGGAATTCTTATTATTATATTAGACATTCGTCATTCTATTTTGTGATCAGACGTAATATTTCCACATTAAAGATAGTGTCTCTCTTTCTTCACGAGACGTTCTTTGGGTGCGGTGCTACCAGCTTATGCTCATGCGAGTGTAAATAAAACAACTCAACAAGTAAAAGCGTATCAATTATTCCACCCCTCGGATAAGGGATAACCACCCTCACCGGGAGAAGATAGCCTTAAGGCCAGGGCTGTCATAATGGGATTCCTCAACGACTACACTTAGGTCGACAGCGCTGGGACTCGTGTATCCCGTTGCAGAGTACTGTGCACCGGTATAGCTGAACAGCCCACACACCAAACGTATTGATGCCCAACTAAACCAGACTTTGCGTATTATATCAAGTACAATCAAGGTCACGCCAACGTATTGGCTACCAGCACTATGCCACATAGCCCCCTCACACATCCGTCGAGAACATGCCCTTGTCAGGGAGTATAGAAAAATTAACAGTTAAGTCGATCCTGTGCTGCGCTCTCACGTTGGTATTAACGATAGAGACATAAGTAGGCTTCGCTCAAGAAAAAACCCTCTGGATTCTGCAAGAATACTAATTGAAAGGAATTTCGAAATAACCGACCGTTGCGTTGGCAAGAAGATTGGGAGACGAATGCTCCACCTGACATCCCGAATATGCCATGTATTTCAAGCAAGCCAGAGGGTTTCAATCAATCAAGATGGATCTGGGCGACACCTAAAAGAATTAGAACCAACTGTGGTAGGTGCTCTGATTCACTTTTTAGATGGGGAAAAATACCTTCTCCAAATTGCGATTGCGGTGCTGAGAGACAAACGATTAAGCATTTGGTGGAGGAATGCCCCATCAGATCGTACAGTGGCCAGTCAGATTTTTTAGTGGCGACCAATGAGTCAATTGAATATATTTCCCAACTAAATTTTCGTTTATAAAAAATTTATTATTATTTATAATGTATTGTTATCTTTATTTGTATACAAAAACTGTGATATAGCCATACGCTAAATAAAAAAAATACAAAAAATAAGAAAAATCCTTTATCAAAGGTATGTTTATTAAAATTCCTTAAAAAGAGGCTACATCACAAAAGCAGAACTAGTTTTCGATCTGATAACAGATCATCATCAGTGCTGACAAGATGCTGACATGCTAACCACCAAAATGAAAATATTTGGGTAAAAACCGTTTAAACTTAATCAGTCATAGAAACATTGATTTCTTCTTCTTCAGCCTGTTTGCATCCACTCCTCGACAAAGGCCTCCCCATGAGCTCTCCACTTTTCTTTGTTTTGTGCTATTTGGTGCCAGTTTCTCCAACATTTGGCTTTGATGTCGTCTAGCCATCGTTTTTGTGGTCTTCCTCTACTACGACTGTGTTCGCGTGGTCTCGAATGTACAATGTTTCTCGTCCACCTGTCGTTGTTTTGCCGTGCCACGTGTCATACCCAGTTCCATTTCATTTGCGCAATTCTCCCAATTACATTTTCCACCTTCGTCCTTCTTCGCACTTCCTCATTTCGTACGTGTTCCCTCAGAGATACTCCTAACATAGCTCGTTCGATCGCCCTTTGTGTTGTTCTCAATCTATTGGCTGATACCTCTGTAAGTGTCATGGTCTCCATTCCATAAATCATAACTTCTTCTTCTTCATGTACCATGTCCTTTCAGAACGTTGGTTACCATCATAGCTATCTTAATTTTATTCACTGCCACCCTAAATAGCATGCTTGTATCCACACCATACCAATCTCGCAAGTTCTTCAACCATGAGGTTCTTCTTCGTCCTGGAGTGCGTTTGCCTGCTATTTTTCCTTGCATGATATTTTGTAGCAACCTATATTTGGGACCTCTCATTACATGTCCGAAATACTCCAGCTTTCTCTGCTTGATGCTTTTTATGATCTCAGTAGTCTTGCTGAGACGTTCTAGTATTGTGAAGTTTCAAATCTTCTCCACCCAGGAAACTTTTAAAATCCTTCTATAGCACCACATTTCGAAAGCCTCAAGGCGATTTAGATCGATTATATTCACAGTCCAGGACTCGACACCATAAAGTAAGACAGAGAACACATAGCAGTGGAGTAGGCGGATCCTCAATGCCAATTTTAGGTCTCTGTTACATAACACCTTGGACATCCTTCTAAAAGCTGCTCTAGCCTGCTCTATCCTAGAAATCATAACTGGTAGAATACATCTGTTGAATACCCTTTTCTTTAGATTTATTAGTATCGTTTATTTTTTTAAAACATCACTGAGTCTTCCCACTGCTACCCAAGTCATTCGGATTCTTCTAGTTATCTCTGCCGTTTGATTCTGTTTGCCTAGTTTGATCGTGTGACCTAGGTATAATATACTCTTCGACACTTTCGATTTTACTTCCATCTAAGTTGATTGCGATATTTTGGTTTGTCATCACTTTTGTTTTATTTAAATTCATCTTTAAACCGATTTTCTCAGATTCTCGTTTAAGTTTTTTCAGCATGCAGATCAGTTGACTATAATTTGTTGAACATTGACTATGATAATTAAAATAAACATGGATGTATTAGATATCACATGAATTAGACCCCGGGTACCATCTGTCCCTCAAATGAGTTGTTCACATGTTGAATGATTGTTGACAATACTTTCATTTTGGTGGTTAGCATGTCAGCATCTTGTCAGCACTGATGATGATCTGTTATCAGATCGAAAGCTCGTTCTGCTTTTGTAATGTAGCCCCTTTTTAGGGAATTTTAATAAATATACCTTTTATAAAAGATTTTACTTATTTTTATACAATTATTCTTTAACCACAAACCCAAAGATTACCCAATTTATGTTACAAAAACGATGTCTTATCTAATGATTATTTAAAAATACACTCGTATAAATAAAAAAATATGTAAAAAAAATTAAGAAACGCATTTCTTTAGTTACGAGTGACTAAAATTAAAAATATTATAAAAAAATGAACTAAAAAGCAAAAAATAAAAAAAAACTCTAACTCGAAGGATTATTCGAAAAAAAAACCTGTTGACAGATTCAAAATCTCACACATTCGTTAAAAAATTGAAAAAATCTAACACATTCGTTAAAGTAAAGCGTGGGGCACAAAAAGTAAAATAGTATCTATGCTCAAACCGTTTATTCGATGGAGACGCGCCCCACGCTTTTCTTTAACGAATGTGTTAGATTTTTTCAATTTCTTAACGAATGTGTGAGATTTTTTTCAATTTTTTAACGAATGTGTGAGATTTTTGTATATTTAATCTGTCTAACAGTTTTTTTCGAATAATACTTCGAGTTTGAGTTTATTTTTTATTTTTTGCTTTTTAGTTGATTTTTTTATAATATTTTTAATTTTAGTCACTCGTAACTAAAGAAATGCGTTTCTTAAAAAAATTTTTTCATATTTTTTTATTTTTTACTTTTTAGTCTTAAGGCCGCGTCTCACCATCAAATAATTTGATCAAACAGTTTGAGCAAACTCCGGAAGTACGTCAAAGTGACGTCACAATTGCAGTTTTTTTAAATTCTAAAAATCTGTACTCTCACTATCAGTCTAGTTTGATCAAATTTTTTGTATTGAGTTGTCTAACTTGTTTGTACTTTATTTAAAATCAAAATTTTTCATTATTATCCACAATGAACACTCAGGATGTGACGTCACTAACTGTCACTTTCAGTTTGCTCAAACCAGTTTGATCAAATTATTTGATGGTGGGACGCGGCCTTTACACTTTTCAAACATCGTCATGTTTAAAAAAAGGATGTATATATGATAGACACATTTTTTTTGCATTTATTTCAACATTTGATACATACGTTGTACATTTTCTGTAATGTCTTCATACATTTCTTAAATCAAAATCATTATTTACACCTATTACAGTTTTCACAGTCTTTCTATCTCTTCTAATGCTTTACTGTTACACGGTGTAGACGCTGTTAATTTCTCGCAATGCAGTTCTTCGATGCGCAAGCCGTCTAATGATCGCACTCGGCCCAATGCAACGTAAGCCTGTCCTTCTGTAAACACTTTCGGGCTCAAGTTAATTGTTTCGGGCCTAAAAAATTAACGTAAAAAGTGAAATTATGTATAGTTCATATAATTAGCTACAATCTGTAAAAGTTTAGTGTTTCTACATTGTAAAAAACAAGAGAATTTAAGCATTTTCCAATAAAATCGTTTTTATTTAAACAATTAATAAACATAAAAAAAAAATCTTTATTGACTATTCGTGTATTGTTCTCGCGAATGCATATGTCTGCAAATTTTCATTCATTTGCATTGAAGAAAAGGCAGTCAAATTGACGTCTAAAGATTTGACCCAAACGATTGAACTAAAGGAAAGCGCTTAAAAATGATTATTTTTCGGCCAGGAGATTATATTACCTTACACTTTAAAAAACCACTCTCACAAAATTCCATGTAAATATTACGAAAACACGTGAAATTTCAAACATTGTTTACATTTTTTTTTGCCCCCTTATTTCTTTGTCCTAACAGACAAGACGCGCACTAAACTTTATAAAATTGGCTTCACTTATTTTCTCCGAGTGCTATGTCTAGTTTATGTTATATAGGGTTGTTCTAGCATCAGTTTCAAACGGTTTGAAATTATCGGAAGCATCCGCATTTGTTTGATGGCATTCAACACAAATTACTAGTTTGAAACTACTAGTCGAGCGTTCTAACGAAAGTAAATTTTGATTTACTGGCTAAGTAAATTTTGATTTACTGGCTTGAAGCGGTCAAAAGGTTTTGCGGATTTTGTTCGGATTTTCAGTTTGTGAACAGTCTTTAAATAAAAGTAATATGTTTTGACTATTACTCACCATTATTTACGTTTATAACATTAATTTTCAATATTTAGCATAAATCTTGAAAATTTGGATACATACTTATAAATAAGAAAAATGTATTTCTAATCTAACCTCAAAATTATAAATAAAAACAAATATGAACCAGTCACCGAACAGAAATTTTATTTGATATTTCACGTGGGTATTTTCTCCGATAAAAAAGCGTTCTAGCAAAAAACAGTTTGCTACCAGTTTGTGAATTGAACATGCGCAGTAAAGCTGTACAATAATCTGGTATCAAACCATACAAAACTACATGCTAGAACAAATCTGTTTACTATAGGTAGGAAAACGAGAAACCGTCCCTGTAACGATCATTATCCTGCGCAGTAAACAAAATAACCCATGGAACGCACGATTTACAGACACAAAACGCATGGAACATATTATTTTATAGTAACGTGATCGTTACATGGCGGTTCTCGTTGTGTTAGAACAAACCTTACATCTATATATAGAACAAAAAATGTTAATGTTGGCAACAAGTAACACACTGTTTGTATAGGTTTAGGTTTAGAACAACATTTTTTAGGCACATATTGTATAAAACACAAGCGTTTTTGTTTATTTATTGCCGAACTACATCCAGCGATTTCAAATTTCCAAATTGATAATGGTTTTGGAGCTGTATGGTAAAGATTTTAAATTTTCTCTGATAAATCTGTTTCTACTTTTAGAAACTTTTAAATCTTCTTCTTTAAATCCATAATTTTAGTTTTCCTGAATTAGAACTTACTTTTTGAATGTGCCATATCGTTTATGTGAGTGCGTTTGTTCGCTCACCTGAGTCTAAAGTGAATAGAAGATCTTTGTCACAAAAAAGTACTACAAAATGGATACGTAATACGTACGAATTAAACTATTACGAAACATGTAAAGAAGATCAACCCGTAAATGGAGAAATAATATGAAAACATAGTAAACAAAATGTAGCATACTTCTCTCTATCGCAGGTATTTGGATACAAAGACATCCATAGAGAAATAAAGTTTAAATTATATAAAACCATCATACGGCCTATAAGAACATATGGCGTAGAAACATGGATCATTACTGAAAAGACAATAAACCTTATTAATACTTTTAATATTAAGGAGGATATTGGGACCCATTTGCGACAATGGTATATGGTGTAAGGTTAACAAGTTATACCAATGTTACAGAGAACCCTCTTAGCAAACTGCAAAAATACAAATATTGCGCTGGGCAAGTCACCTTATAAGAATGGAAAATGACAGAACACCTAGTAGAACGCTTAGTGGAACTATGGTGGGACGTCGGCCAGTAGGAAGACCAAGGAAGAGGTGGATAGACGAAGTGAGAACCGGATGCTAAAGAGATATTGAGAGTGTACAACTGGAGGAGGGCAGCCAGAGACAGAGATACTTGGAGGCAGATGCTGGGGGAGGCCAGGCTCCGACTTGGGCTGTAGTGCCATAGAAGAGAGAGTTAAAAATTTATCGAAGAAATTAAGCTACTGATAAGTCACAGGTAAGTACGGAAGACAAGCACCAAAGGGGAAAAGGAGGGAAGCAATCAAGCTAATGTTAACTGATAGGAAAGTATGCGCAAAAGACTGAAAATGAAGTGAGGACAAAGCAAAAATTTACATAAAAAATGATCAGATTACGGTAAAAATGAAGCGACTATAAATGACTCAAAAAATAGGCGATAGAAAGGCAAAAAAAAAACAATTTGCTATAATTTGTGACTGGGAAGGAGATTACCGTAACACCAAAATATGTTTTTTTATTTAAAGCATTTATTTTAGAGCTTTTTATTTTTATTTTTGTACAAATATATTTACGATTGTATTATTTGTGCCTTAGAAATAGTGAAAGTGAATGATCAACATCATATCATTATCTACCATATAATAATAGTTTGTATTATACGAGCCAAGAGCATGTTGTATCGTTACCCTATTATAAGCCTGCTTCAAGTCGACGAACAGGTCATATACTGCTGTTTTATGTTCGTGGCACGTAGTCTGGATTTCTTTCAGTACCTACGCCAGTCAATGAGAGCAAGAACAGGATATTACCTCAAAATTAAATCCTACTGCATGAAAATTATTGAAATTTTGGGAATAGCCTCTAGTTGTCTCCTAATTCAAATTCAACCCTATATACTCTTCGGCGCTTTTATCTTGGGGGTGGTTCCCACCCCTTCTCGGGGGTGGAAAATTTTTTGGTTAAAATAACGTTGGAAGTGGTTATAGAATCTAATTCTAAGCAAAAACTGTTCTATATTTTTTTTTTCGAAAACTCAATTCTTTTCGAGTTATTCGTGATTGAAAATTGGCCACTTTCATTGAAACATAACAACACCTTTTCGAACGGTTTTTTGCGAATACCTTAAAAACTATGCATCTAACTAAAAAAACTATGTAAAATATTTTTGTAGCTTATAAAAAAACAAAGAGATTCGTGCCTTCATGAATCTTCTAGTTATAAAACAAAAAGAGTTATGGTAGGTGAAAAGAGTTTGTTTTTTTGGTGCATCCTCAAATAGGTGTATTCAACTTGAAATTACAGAGAAACGGTCGATTTTAGGTGTATAATGCTACCAATACCTTTTGTAGTGCTTGAAAAGGCCTTTAAAATGAGTAATATTTAATGTCGATTACATTCAAACTAAGCGAGATATGCTTCAAAAAAATTGATGACTAATGTATTTTAAGAAAAAATGAGAAGTATATTTAATCCCTCATCAACCAGAATTTAAATGCATCGTTTTTCTTCTACAATACCTATTAATTTAGTGTTATTTTTATGTTCAAAAAGTTGGACTGATTCAAAATGTTTTTGAAAAAAATAAGATCAAATTATAGAGCGTATTTTTAAATTTTCTTAAAAATCCTCCCTTTTCTACATGTAACTTGAAAATAATAAGAGATACAGTAATGAAAAATAAAAACAAAATTTTTATCTAAAAAACCCTACATTGTGTATATCTTTTTTTCGTATCTCTCTTCATTTTCTAGTTACACGGAGAAAAAAGAAGGTTTTTAAGAAAATTTAAAAATGCGTTCTTTAATTCTTATTTTTTTCAAAAACCATTCATTTTGAATCCGTCCAACTTTTTGAACATAGAAATAACACTAAGATAAAAGGTATTGTAGAAGGAAAACGAGGTTAAATATACTTTTCATTTTTTCTTAAAATACTTTCTCTTAAAATAGTTTCTCTGTAATTTTAAGTTTAATAACACCGATTTAAGTATTCACAAAAAAAAACAAACTATTTTCACCTACTATCTCTTTTTGTATTATAACTAGAAGGTTTATGAAGGAAATCTCTTTGTTTTTTTAAAAGCTACAAAAATGTTTTATATAGTTTTTTTAGTTTTAGATGCATAGGTTTTAAGGTATTCGCAAAAAATCGTCCGGAAAGGTGTCATTTTTCAATGAAAATGGACAATTTTCAACCACGAATAACTCAAAAAGTATTGAGTTTAAAAAAATATAGAACAGTTTTTGCTTAGAATTATTTTCTCTAGCCACTTCCATGGTTATTTTGACTAAAGAATTTTCTACCCCCTTGAAGGGGTACGAACCGCGCCCAAGATAAAAGCGCTATAGTATATAAGGTAAACTTTGTTTCTTGAGCTATTTCCTACTTACTGTGAAAATATCAAGTAAATCGATGTAGTAGGATGGAATTCGGAGCCAAATACCCTCATTGACTGCCCTACAGCGCAAATAGTTGGTTTGTCGTCGACCTATAATTATTGTTTCATATATTACATTGTTTCAATCCTGCCTAAGTACCTATTGATTTAGTACAATCTAGAGATCTAGTCATCTAGAATTTGAAGTACTTCTAGCAACGCGATGCCTCTATAGTTTTCACATCTCATTTTGTCACGTTTTTTCTGTGTATTGGGTATACCCTTGCTAAAGCTCATTCTCTTGACAATTTTTTTGTTTTCCATATTTTTTGCTTTTTATCATGTGTCTTTATGTCGTCCTTTTCCTCCTGCTTTAATAATTCCCGCCGATATTTCTCTTATTCCTGGGCTTTTATTGTTTTCTAATCTCTTTATTTTATTTTCATTTCTTCCTATGTAGGTATTTCTACCACTATAAGTGATCATTTTCAATTTCGTGGAATGTTTCACTTTCTTCTGCGTTTTTGTTTAACAGTTGCGTACGCGTACTACATATTAGAAATATAAGAAATATTTCCGTTCACAAATAATCCAAGACGAAATATTGATAATTATTCGATTTTTCTCTGGAGATTCTTCATTTTGTTGCAGCTATATAAGTGTATTTTTAAGAAACAGTAAAAAAACACATTTTTAATACACACACTTGGTTTGTCTACATTACATCAAAATGGCGTTAAAAACTGACCAAAGTTAATCTTACTTAGGAATGAGGTCCCAAAATTCATAGAGGAATACTCAAGCAGAAATTATTGATAGGAATTCTCAAACAGATATTACTATACAGGGTGATTAATTAAGAAAATCCAATCTCTGAGTTGTAGATTCTAGACATCAAAATATTAAGATTTAACCCTAATCACTTAAATAAAATGTGGCTCGTTGCTGAGTTACAGGGCGCTTTATTTAAAAATTTAATAACTATTTTTACCCAGTTCTTTAAAACTATATGACGTATCCTTTTCATATTTGGCAGCGAATGGAGGTACTGTTCACCCTACTAAATTGTGATAAAATAAATGTTTCTAGCTACTACCAGAGGCGTACTACAGGGGCAGTGAATTGCTCGTTTAGTGCAATATTTCGATTTTCCAATACTTTCTATGTAAATAATATACTCTTCATTCGTAAAGATAAAGTAATTAGTTTTCGAGATATTTGAAGTTGAAAATGAAACGGCACAGCTATTTTGATTAAAATATTGTGCCCCTTAATTTTTAACTTCTAATATCTCAAAAACTAATGATTTTATCGTTACGTATGACGAGTATATTATTTAGAAAGTATTGGAGAATCTAAAAGTTATGCTAAAATAGCAATTCCGTCAGTGGCGTTGAATTTAGGAAGGGTCAACCATTCACTTTCCTCTGTCTTTGGCAGGTTCTTTGTTTCTACTATATCGTTTCTTAACAAAAATTGCATCCTTTAAAGCTTTGTCTAAAGCTTCTGACTGGTGTCTTAAGGTATTTTAACAAGAGCTATTTTGTAGGTTTGGCTCCATCTTTTGTAACACCCTGTATACGCATATTTTTCATTTGACCTTTGGTTCCGATGCAACTATTCCAAATACAACATAGTAAAATAAAAGGCTCTTTGTTATTTTAATGCGGCTATGTGCCATTAGGAGCAATACTAGAATTTGTTACGGTTAGCAACGTATTTAAATCGTTAGAACCTTTTATGTTCAACAATTTCTCTTGGTTTGTATATGCATGTTGGGTAAGTACAATTCTGATTTGTAAATTCTTTGGTGCGTACTTTATTACTTATATTATTGAAACGTGCGATGCCGTCACAGGTAGAAAACAGTCAGTGTTGTCAGATTGTACGGTTTTTTCTTTGTATCAATTATTTTAACACAAATTATTTTAATGTCAACTGAAAAAAATCTTATACAGATTTTTAAAGTTTCGAAAATGTATATGAGGGATAGCTGATGATAAATCCTTGAAGACATACAGCTGATTTTGTTTTGGTTTAAGTTTAAGTATTTCATATGAATAAAAATATTTTGATGTGATGAATTTCTGCTCACAGTACATAAGAGTAAATACTCTCTATTTAATTTTTAAATCGGTGGAAATCGTTGTTTTAGTTGTCCAAAACATCTTTCAATTAAGACACGCTCTGTGATTGATTGAAAATCAATCTGAACTTTCAATTAATACCGTGATTGATATATTCATCACCGTAAAGAGATGTTTTTTTAAAATTTTTTTGTGGGTGCAATGGATCACACCCACGGCACACGGAAAAGTGTACTTTGTTTGCCATCTTTCTTTAGTCTTTATTATACCAGAGTATGAGTACATTTTATCCAACGTGGGCATTTTTCTATTATCTGATCAGCAACTTGCGTCACAACCTTAGACACAGTAGTTTGATGAACACCAATATCGTCTCCCACTCCTGTTTGAAATCCGGGATCACCTACATATCTTAAAAATATTTTCATTTCATCAAACTTACATATAGCCCATCTCTTGTTTCTTCCGATTCTTCACTCAAAATATTATTTAAAAGCCACTCAAAATTTTCTTTGTTAAATCGATATAATACTTTACGATCACACGTACTTCTTCTTGATTTATAATATTTTTATATTTTTATTATATTATTATTTATATATTTTTGTTATAATATTTTGTGTGAAACATTAAACGTGAAACATGAAACAAATAAATTAAAAAAAAAAGTAACCGTTTCATGAGATATGCTAATCGATGAACCAAAAATAAAATTTGGATAGTCGGCAATGGATAGTGACGTGGTCGTTGCTGTCGGCGGCGCCCTTTAATTGCTTTTTAATATCAAAGAAACGTGAAACATAAAACGTGAAACATGAAACAAATAAATTGTGAATAACGAAACCGTTTCATGTTATTTAGTGTAGGAAACAGAGGTTGACTTCGCAAATAAGTCCGGTTTTATTTTTTTTTCTAGTATATCAAGGGGTGCTTTTAATGAGACTAACTTTTTCTTAAAATATTTCGCCCGGGAACACCTATTTTCATCCCTTTAAAGGGGATAGTTTGTGGTTTTTGCAAAACGTAGCCCTTCCTGTACGTTATTGCAAAAAATTTCCGAACAGAAATATGAAGAGGACTATATTTCCTACAATTTATTCCGCGACAGCATATATCTATCACACACCGTTTAGCGGAGGTGGCGCCCCAAAGTTAACAAGTTTTAAAAAAAGATGTTTTAAAAAAATTATTTTTCCCTAACCGTAATGGGAATCAAGAAGCAATCCAGCGGCAATTAATCACAAATAAATGTCTGATTTTTTGGTATAGGTTTCATTTAAGGGCAATTGTCCATTTTTTAATTACAGGGTGTTAAATTTTAAAAAGCCCCTTTTTATATATACCATCTGAACCGCTTATACTAGCGTAATAAAACTTTCAGCGATTACCCATGTACAAGTATTATTTACAAATTTGTATAATTCACCCCATATTTTCCCCGAAACCACTCCAAAAAAAGGAAAATGAATAAAGAAAATATGCAAAAATTGACTCTGGACCATCACTGTGGCTTTAAAGTGCAAAGAAAGTAAAATATGTATAGGTCATAATATGTAGCAGACAGTGTGTTCTTTTATTTGTCATAAGTATTTATTAATAAAATGAATAGGTGACGAAAAAAAAAAAACAAAAACTGGAGCCCGCCAAAGCATTTCTAAGGTTTGTGACGCCACTGTGCCGTAACGGTTGCTTATACGAAAAAAAATGCATAGGACCTTATTTGTAGAGCAAATAGTGGTCTTTAATTCTGTATAAGCGTTGTTTCAAAAAAATATATAGGTAATGAGAAAATCGTAAAAACATGCTCGCCAAACCTATTTTCAGGGATGGGGGTAGTTTTCCGCAGTGATGTTGCAATAACCATAATATATATGTATTTATAAGGAATTTTCCTCAGGATTTTTCTCTATCCCCTTTAAAGGAATGAAAATGGGTGTTCCGGGGCAAATCTTTTAAAAAAAGTTAGTCTCATAATAAGCACCCCTTGATATACCAGAAAAAAAACCGGACTTGTGTCGAGTTTGCGAAGTTTAACCTGTGTTTCCTACATTAATATACTAATCAAAGAAACAAAAATAAAATTTGTATAGTAAATAATGGAATGTGATGATGTCGAGGTCGTTGCTGTTCTGCAACTCTCAATATTTGGTTGCAAACGAATTAAATAATCATCTTGCTAAATTTCAATCATTTTATAGAATGAGTATTCAAACATTTACATTGTTTTATTGTGGGTCCTGGTTAAAAAAAAACGATATTTTCTTGTTATTGTCTATTCGAGTACCACTCCAGGTTATAATTAGACAACTCTTCGTTCTGCTCCACCACAGAAACCAATAAAATATTAAATTTTTGGTCGGCACTTATTTTACGCACGTAATTAATTATTCAAAACAATGAAACTGATATCGAAAAATAGAACACGTCCTATTTCATGAAACAGGTTTCAAGAAGATAAAAATGTTTCATGGGCATGAATCACACTCGTTTCATAGATATGCGGACGTCTATTTGTTTAGCAGTGTTTTATTAGCATGAAACGTGTTTCACGTTTCATGTTTCTTTGGTGTGCACCTTCGGAAGATAAAAATGTTTCACACGCATGAATCACACTCGTTTCATTGGTATGCGGACTTCTATTTGTTTAGCATTGTTTTATTTTCATGAAACGTGTTTCACGTTTTATGTTTCATGTTTCTTTGATGTGCGGCCTTACCTTAGACCCCAAATTTACGGAGTAGATTCTCATCCTAATGAGCCTAAAGATATTTTTATTCATTTCAAAATGAGAATATTCTCACAACAAACTGTACATAAGAGTACCTACTCAAGCCGAGTATCTGCTTCTGTTCTTTATTCATACCAAGTGGAGTATTTACTCCAAAATTGGGAGTATAAACTACATTCTCATTTTTATTCATACGAGCCTGTAACTTTGTTTTTAGAATAATGATGTAATATAACCACTTGAAACTATGACAATTAATGAGTCATTGAAGTGTGCTAAATCTCATCTAGATCAACTCAACAGTATGTAAGTTATTTAATTTGTTTATCCCGGAGAGCGATTACTTAAACAACTGTACTTGCCCAAACAGTGATTCTTAGAGATATATATTTAGCAGATACCACTCGATTCTTTCAGGATTCAATTTTAAGATATGTATATTAAAAAATTTCAACATTTTATCACAAATTGTCATTAAAAAACTGTATGAAATAGAGCGGACTTTTTAACGTATAAACATTTATAATAACTTTGATATTTTCTATGTCATGCGCTTGTAAGTATGTTCACTGAAAAGATGGTGAAGAAATACAATCTTAAAAAAAATTAAGCTGATGATGAAAAAGGAACAAAGCAAAGCTGTACGTCTTCAAGGATTTGTCATCAGCAACCCTCATTAACGTTTTAGAACCTTCAAAAACGGGTATAAGATTTTTACGCGAAATATGAATTTTTCACAAATATCCTGGGGTATATATGTACATATTATCATTTACTAAAATTTAGAAAATTGTCAAGTTATATTGGCTACTCTGCCTGTGCCGTCATCGCATATTTAAAATAAATAATTGTATATTGGATTAATCGAACGGCAGTGCAAATGAGATTGTACAGCATATTCACTAGTTTTCATATCATGAATCTGGAAGTACAAATTGCAGTAAAGCAATATTAGGAGGCCACTACCATTAAAATTTTTGTTAATATATCGCCATGTTGATTACGTCACTGTTTAAGTTGGCTATCTTGAAAAAATATGAACTTTTGTTTGTCGAAATTTGTTATTCCCTCTGCCTAAAAAATATTTATTTCACGCATTTAAAAAAATTTAATTCAGACATTCTTTAGTCCGGTCGTCAGAGATTCGACCTCTAAAAACCATACGAACAAGATTAGTTTTGCCGAGAATGTCAATTTTGGGACCTCAAAAAGACACTCCTACACGCAGGCTTCCCCCTAAAAGCCCTCTCGTAGGGGGAAAACAGAAAACATCGATTTACCAAGAATATGTAGGCCACAAAAAAATGTTTTAAACAAGAAATCTAGCTGAGATAATTAAAAAAATGTTTATTAGCGATTTTTGTGTAGAATGAACCGTTCTCTCAGAAACAACGCTTGAAGCGACAGGCGATTTTAAAAAAATGTAAGTTACGCGCGGGAATCAGAGTCCTGTTGACAAAAATCAAAATGCGTTTTAAAGCTGAAGAGTGCAGCTTTCATATAAAATTTTTGCATTTCGCCGCAAATGAAGTCAGTTTTTATAAAGCTGTTAAATAAACGTTTCGCGATTTTTGCCATTTTTTTTCGATTCTCATGAGATAAATAAAATTTATTACTTCCATTGACCGGTCACTAAAGAATTTTCATTGATCTTTAAAAACTGTAACACAAAATTTCGATTTGGAGTTTTGGCTACAAATATGAGGCATTTGAAATATATGCCTAAAAAACGCATTACAAACGATCTAAAATGTTTAAAACAGCTTCTTTTCAATTGAATAAGTACATTTTTCGAAATTACACAACTTCAACTACCATAGGCGTAACCAGGATGATCCTAAGGGGGGGTTACAACTACTGGAAGGTCTCTGAGGGCTATGGTGTTAAGCGTATAGAGCTCAAAGTACATCCCAATGGGGGGGGGGGTTACAACCCCCAAAACCCCCCCTGGTTACGCCTATGTCAGCTACAAATTCCAGCCAATGCCTTCTTGGTGGAAGTATTTCCTATGACGTGAGATCATTTGTAATATGAAAGTTTGAATTTAGAGTTTTTTTAGACATATTTCAAATGCCTCATATTTGTTGCCAAAACTTAAAATAAAATCGAAATTTCATGTTATAGGTTTTGAAGACTAAGCTGTAATAATAAAAAATTCCATATCCAAATAAACTTTATTGATATCATGAGAATCAAAATAGCAAAAAGGCAAAAATAGTATTTATTTAACAGTTTTATAGAAACTGACTACATTATCAGCAAAATACAAAAATTGAATACAAAAATTTAATACTCTTTACCTTTAAAACACATTTTGATTTTTGTAGATATGACACTCTGATCAAAAGATATCGAATTTTTACCGTCGAGTTGATACAAATTTTATTTAAAAAAAGAATGTGTGTGTGTACTTTGTACGCACGTAAGAAGTTATACTTCTATCATATGATTTCAACGAAATCAATATACTTTAAACATTTTATTTATATTTTATTTAAATATTAAACTAATTTTAATAGGTACTCACTACTTTCAAAATTTTTTTATTAAAACAATACCAAAAATTAAAAACAACACACGCAAACACATTGAAAAATGAAACAAAGAAATGATTTCTGAACATTAATTGCTGACAAAAATTTTAACTAAATACGTATTTTCTGAAAAAAAAATATAATAAATATACTTACAACCATAAAATGGATAAAAAAAATTAAAAAAATAAAAATTTGCATTGGGAATTGAGCCTGCCTCTATAAGGTTGTTAGATTTTGAACTTACCGCACGCAGAACTTAGGTAGCGAGACATTTGAATGATGTGGGAAGATATATCAACTAAACGTTTTAAACTATTTGACAGTTGCTTATTCTCTTAGTTAATTAAATAAGTTTGATTCTTGCGGGATTAAAATATTAAAATACAACAAAATATAGATTAAAAAAGCAATTTATTAGATAAGAAGATTGGTATAAATTGTATTAAGGGAAAATGAAAATGTAGTATGTCAAAGTGTGTAAATAATTTTATTTCCTTAGCTGAGCGCTTTCGACATAAACGTCATCATCGGAGCTAATGCTAAAATAAAAAAAAAAAAAAAAAAAGAGATCTTGTAAGAACAAGAAGTACAAAACTCTTTTTTACTTACGTCAAATACTAAAAAAGTACCGCTACATAGAGGTGTAAAAAAGTGCATCTTAGGAATGTACATTTGATTTTTAAATTTTGAATGCTAGCTTAGTCCTCCGTACAACAGCAAACAGCAAAAAAACAGAAAGAAACGGCCACATACACGTTGCACAAATAAAACATATAAATTTTTTCATGGTCCGGGTGTCGATATCACTCGTCCATCCTTGGCCTAGTAACAACAGCTGACTGACAAGGTCGGATATTCAAATCTGCTTTTATCTGTTCTGCGTTGACGTTGACAGCTGACGTTGAAACATGAATATTTTAAACATATTGAAAGGAAAATTGAAAATTTTTACAACGAAATTGATAAGGAAATGTACCTTAGATGTTTGTACTAATCAACTATTAAATTAATTGATGACATGCTTGATTTTGAGACTAATTGGCCCAACTTACATACACTGTGTTAAGTTCAAAAATTAAATTAAAAAACAAAAAAAAATTATTAAACAGAAAGTAATGAGAAAGATCAATTTTGATAGTTTAATAATTTTTTTTCTCATTACTTTCTGTTTAATAATTTTTTTTTGTTTTTTAATTTAATTTTTGAACTTAACACAGTGTATGTAAGTTGGGCCAATTAGTCTCAAAATCAAGCATGTCATCAATTAATTTAATAGTTGATTAGTACAAACATCTAAGGTACATTTCCTTATCAATTTCATTGTAAAAATTTTCAATTTTCCTTTCAATATGTTTAAAATATTCATGTTTCAACGTCAGCTGTCAACGTCAACGCAGAACAGATAAAAGCAGATTTGAATATCCGACCTTGTCAGTCAGCTGTTGTTACTAGGCCAAGGATGGACGGGTGATATCGACACCCGGACCATGAAAAAATTTATATGTTTTTTTTGTGCAACGTGTATGTGGCCGTTTCTTTCTGTTTTTTTTGCTGTTTGCTGTTGTACGGAGGACTAAGCTAGCATTCAAAATTTAAAAATCAAATGTACATTCCTAAGATGCACTTTTTTACACCTCTATGTAGCGGTACTTTTTTAGTATTTGACGTAAGTAAAAAAAGAGTTTTGTACTTCTTGTTCTTACAAGATCTCTTTTTTTATTTTAGCATTAGCTCCGATGATGACGTTTATGTCGAAAGCGCTCAGCTAAGGAAATAAAATTATTTACACACTTTGACATACTACATTTTCATTTTCCCTTATTCATTCAAGTGTGTACAAACTTATCAGTCTTTCAACTATATTTATAAATTGTATTGGTAATCAAATTATGTAAATCAAAGCATTACTACCTACATTTTTCAAATAGGTATGTAGGTCCTAATCTTTTATTACAATGCTGAAACGTTTAAAATTACGTACCTGTTGCTTTTAAAAACTATTTAAAAAGTCACTACAATTATAAACTTGCTTTTTGTGTCTGTCCTCACAACAATAAAAACTAATATACTACATACAATTTGTTTACCCATAACCATTGACGTATTAATAAAATAACCGACATATTGAACAATTGTTGACAGGTCATTGTAATTACCCAATCAGAGGACGTATAACGTTCAAGCTGTGCCGGGCACCAAGATTTTGATGATTTCGCGCACATATAAATTTACTCCCAACGCGCCTAAAGAAGTATAACTTCAAAAATTGTATCTCGCGCGTAATTGACATTCAAAATCGCCGGTCGCTTCAATCTTTGTTTCTGAGAGAACAGTTCATTCTACACAAAAATTTCAGCTACATTTTTTTTCTTTGAAACATTTTTTTCTACGGCGTACAGATTCTTGGTACTTAAATTGATATTTTCCCTGCCACCCCTAAGGGGGGGGGGTTAGGGGGAAAGCCATGGAGTAAGAGTGGCGAACTTTTTTGCATCTTTTTTGGAGTCCCAAAATTGACATTCTCAGCAAAATTGAGCATGCTCGTATGATTTTTACAGGTTCAGATTTTCATCTCTGACGAGTGGACTATAACGAGTTTTATCATGATCAACTTAAGTCAATAAATGCTTGAGCAGTAGTCTTTAAGAATTACCTATTATATCGAAGACAATTATTTAGGTAGAGAGTAGTGTTAGTGTGAAGTGATAACGTAAACAAACACCAAATTTTGATACTT
Organism: Diabrotica virgifera virgifera; assembly: GCF_917563875.1. Classification (NCBI taxonomy): domain Eukaryota; kingdom Metazoa; phylum Arthropoda; class Insecta; order Coleoptera; family Chrysomelidae; genus Diabrotica; species Diabrotica virgifera. Next base: position 115,943,299 of record NC_065446.1, on the reverse strand, counting down.
TGGATTTTATAAATTTTCGGTGATAGTTCGCACACCAATTGTTAGCTTTACCGGATAATATTACCATTGTTATAGAGGTTAAATAAAATTACATTTGGTTTATTTGTTTTATTTACACTTATTTTCTTACCTCTCAGGCCAGAACTAATTAATATACAGTGTGGTCAAAGAAAACAGTCCACCTCGATATTTGGCAGTATTTATTAGATTTTAAAGAAATGATGAAACAGGTCGATTTTTGATATAAGGGGACACATTTTTACGGTACATACATCTGTCATTTGTCAACCCCCTCCCTTCCACTTCCCCACCACTTATTTTTAAATAGGGAATAGGGGTAGTGTGCTAGCTCATTTGAAAGGTTATTAAATTCTCTATTCAGTAATATTAACATTAACAAAATTATTTATACAGGGTGTAGAAGAAAAATTATTTTGAATTAAATTAATTGACACAAAAAGAAGAATGTATGTAATTTATTTAACTCAAAATACATTCTACTGCTGACAGAAAACAGAAAAAAATGTTTATTTGATAACTAAACATTGTTTGTTGCTTAAATTCAATATTCTATCTACCAAGAGGAAGATACCTGAGACAAAACTGATACCACTAGACACATGGCAAACCGGACTGGATATCATGAATTATGGTTCTAGGGAAAACTGGCATGTGGCAAAAGAAGTTATAAACCAGGACAAAATCAAATGGGCAATAAACTCATTCGAGCCATATAAATCACCGGGTCCGGACGGGATTTATCTAATACTTCTACAGAAGGGAAACGACCTTCTTTTCAAAAAATTGTGTAAGATACTGCAGGCTAGTTTAGGGCTGATTGGGGTACATACCAAAAGCATGGAGGCTGATAAGGGTGGCTTTTATACCCAAACCTGGCAAAATCGGACAGGAAAGGGCCAAGTCTCTGAGGCCATTAAGTCTGATGTCATTCGTACTGAAGACCTTAGAAAAACTGCTCGATAGGCATATCAGGGATGGTGTATTGGTTGAAAGTCCGATACATCGGGGACAATATGCATATCGAGCGGGAGTCTCCACAGAAACGGCACTGCACCATCTTGTACAGAGAGTGGAGTACGTTCTAGAAAACCAAGAGGTGATGTTGGGTGCATTTCTCGATATTGAGGGAGCATTTGACAACACCTCCTACGAAGCGATCACAAGGGCGATCCGTCTAAAAGGAATAGACGAAACAAGCTGTAGATGGATAGACTGCATGCTGAGAAGCCGTGTGATATATGCTACGTTGCTAGGGGATACAGTGTCAGCTCAGGTAGCCAGAGGCTGCCCACAGGGGGGAGTCTGATCTCCTCTATTGTGTAATCTGGTCATGGATGGCCTGATAGCTAGACTCGACAACGATAGGCATCACGTCCTGGGCTATGCGGATGACCTAGTCATCTTAGCCCACGGAAAATTTAATGGTACAGTCAGAGATCGAATGCAACAGGCTCTGACCGTAGTTACAGAATGGACTTCAAATGTAGGGCTTAACATCAGTCCTCTAAAGTCCAAAATCATGAAATTTACTAAAAGAAGGAATTCAGAGGAATTGGGTCCTCTAAGTCTAAATGGTGTACATTTAAATCTGGTGAGTGAAGTAAAGTATCTCGGGATAATATTAGACTCAAGACTTACTTGGAATCAGCAGATAGAAAGAATAACGAAGAGAGCGGTATCTACGTTAATGGTAGCCAGACGTACTCATGGAAAAATGTGGGGTTTGAGACCAGACATGGTATATTGGACTTATAACATGGTGGTAAAACCCACAATTACATATGCATCAGTGGTATGGTGGCCAAAAGTGCAGCAAAAAAGTGCCATCATCAAATTAAGCAAGGTGCAAAGACTTGCTTGTCTCGGGATCACGGGGGCTATGAGGGGCACACCTACGGCAGCTATGGAGGCACTACTGGATCTCCCTCCTTTACATATAACAATAAGAGGTGAGGCGAGAATGGGCTATTATAGACTGCGAGAAAACCTGAGCAACGTACCAGTTAAATCAGGACATAGTAAAATAACGAATGAAATTAATGATGCCGAATGGATGATGATTTCTGACCATATGACATCAAGATATATGCCTGAAGTACCTTTTCAAGTGGACATTTGCCCACGAGACGAATGGGACAGAGGAAACTCTCGACACAGACTGCAGGGTTGCACCTGGTATACGGACGGGTCTAAAACTGCAGACGGTTCGGGCGCAGGAATATTCTACAGTGGTGGAAATTTCAACTTTTCTATTCCACTGGGGGAATGTACCTCCGTATTTCAGGCAGAGATTTTTGCAATCTTGCAGTGTGCAAGAGAAAACAACCTGAGGGCATTCGAACTGCAGCGGGTTAACATATGCACAGATAGCCAGGCAGCCATTGGGGCTCTTATAAGCCCTAAGGTGAACTCTAGGCTGGTGTGGGAATGTCGACAAGAACTTGATAGACTGGCACAACATAACAGTGTTATACTGGTATCGGTTCCAGGTCATCGGGGCATATACGGCAATGAAAGAGCTGATGCACTTGCCAAGAGAGCATCAGCTACAAAATACCTGGGTCCAGAGCCGGCCGTGGGAGTGCCAAAAAGCACCGTCCGCGAACAAAAAAAAGCCTGGATCCGAAGCCAACACAACTCACACTGGGAGAGTGTACCCGGTCAAACACATGGCAAGATGTATATCGGACGGACATGTGCTAGTAGAGCTGAATTACTGCTGAAAACAAGCAGAGGAATCAGCTCAGAGTCATAACAGGTTTCCTCACTGGACATGCGCCAGTTAAGGGTCACTTACATACAATGGGGCTGTTTCATGGAGACTTGAGCTGCAGACTCTGTAACAGAGAACCTGAAACAGTCAACCATATCTTGCATGACTGTGAGGCATTGGATCGGAGGCGGCAAACACTTTTCGGAGACATCGAAATGACTCCAAATTTATATGGCACCCACCCACTAGACCTGTACAAGCTGGTACAGGGTTCCAGAATTCTGGAATGGGTTTCATAAACAATGGAAGATGTACAATAAGCCAAGTGGCTGCAGTACAACCGGTTCACAACAGACGGCTTCCAGGAAAAAAAAAGAGGAAGATGGGTGGCAGCTTGAACATTGAAATTAAGCGAAAAGCAATGTTTATTTATCAAAAAACATTTTTTCTGTTTTGAACATTCAACAGCAGTTGAATGTATTTCGAATTAAATAAATTACATACATTCTTCTTTTTGTGTGAAATAATTTATTTAAACAATTTTTTCTTGGACATCCTGTATAAATAATAAAGTTAATGTTTATATCACTGAATAGAGAATTCAATAACCTTTCAAGTGAGCTGGCACACGACTCCTATTCGCTATTTAAAAATAAGGGTTGGGGTAAGTGGAAGGGAGTTCTTGACAAATGACAGATGTATCTACCGTAAAAATGTGCCCCCCTTAGATCAAAAATCGACCTGTTTCTCATTTCTTTAAAATCTAATAATTGCTGCCAAATATTGAGGTGGACTGTTTTCTTTGGGCCACACTGTATGTATATTCCTGGTCAAAAAAATCGGGACGTTTGCATTTTGTATGTTTTTTTTATAAATTCTGTAGTTATGTGGTTTAAATAGGGGGGAAGTAAACAATAATTAAAATCGTTTATTTAAAATACCAAAAAAGTAGTATTAGACAAGGCGAAAACGGCGGGTTCGAAGGGAAAAATATTCCCATAAGATTTTTTTGCATAATCACATTCGTGAGACATCCCAGGATAAGGTTCAAGAAGTCGCCCAAGTGAAAAGTGGGCCAATTTTTTTTTAACAATTTTTTTTTAATCAAATTGCAAGAATCAATATTTTTGGCCCGAACAATTTTTTCTTTAATTTTTGGACCATTCTGGACCAAAAAGATCTCTTATAATTTTTCTCTAAAGTTGATCGTTTTCTACTTATAAGCAATTTAAAATTGAAAAAAACGAAAAATGGCGATTTTCAAGGCTTAATAACTCGGTTAAAAGTTATTATTATGAAAGTCAATATATGACTAAATCAAAGTTTGAAGCCCCCCTACAAGATCCTGAAGAAATTTTTGTCATTATTTTATTACTAAGCTGTTATTTTTAAGTAATAATAATAAGCGCCATGCACGTGTGCGGCAGTGGCGGCTCGTCAGAGGAGGCAAGGGAGGCTCAGCCTCCCTATAAATTTTTTACACACTCTACACTGTTTTATTTATCATGAATCTCGAAAATAACAAGCACTCTCACTATTATACAACGTGTAAAGTCCATATTATCACTAATTATCCATACGTACGGAGCATTAGCATTAGAACGCATGATCGCGTCTCAGTTTTATTACATATTATTGTAGGCAGGACCCTGGGTTATCCCGAGATGCATGAACGGAGCACGGAGCCGAGAAGCCCAGCAGTCTCCGTTGCTAATGCTCCGTGCAGCGCAGCAGGCCTTTAAGGAGACCCGGTCTCCTAACAGTGGCATCTACGGTGCCATCACACGCTGCCCGGAGATATACCAAGGGAGGCAGAATAGCTTCTCGGCTCCGTTGCGTGCGTCTCGGGACAACGAATTTTAGGGTCCTGACTAAAAATAATGAAAAATCTAAAAGTGCGAATTTTGTTATGAAATTTGGTATGTGGGGTTATAATAATATTTGGAACAACTTGCTCAAATAACTTTTTCCGATATATCTCTAACTCAAAGCAAAATATCGGTAATTTATGGTGTTTTTGAATTCGCAGTAGGCCGCGTTTAGTATTAAAAAATTCAGTTGAGTATCTTAAAAAATTTGAAGCTTCATTATGTATGGACTGCAAAACTTCAAATCTGTATTTATTTTGATATGCGAGGTATCTATTTACAAATAGATGGAATTGTTAACAGATAAACGACACAAACTTTGGTATTAAACTTTTACAATTAGACTAACTATTTTTAAAATGATATGATATCATGAAATTATGAATTAGGATGCTATTATGAAATGTAAATAAAAAATGGTCAAAAAATGGGGCCTTAAATTACATTTTTTGGCGCATTTTTTTGCTAGTGCAAATTTGTCTAGATATTTTACAGTTAGGTATAGCCTCCCCTATTGTAAAAATCACGAGCCGCCACTGATGTGCGGGGCTGTAAATGCTGAGTGCGAGAGAGAAGCTATTCCAGCAGTCCAATTGTGCATCTTACTCGCACTCACATTTACAGCAGCGTCAATACGATACAACCACTCATTGTTATTAATTAAAAATAACAGCTTAGTAGTAAATTAATGACACAGATTTCTTCAGGATCATGTAACGGCGACTTTAAACTTTGATTTAGTCACTTTCTGACTTTCAAAATAATAATTTTTGACAGAGTTATTAAGCCTTAAAAATGGCCATTTTCGCGTTTTTCAAATTTTAACTTGCTTATAACTCGAAAAAGATCAACTTTAGAGAAAAATTATAGGAGACCTTTTTTGTCCAGAATGGTCCAATAAACCTAAAAAAAATTAGTCCGGGCCAAAATATTGATTTTTGCTATTTGATTAAAAAAAAATTGTTAAAAAAAAATTGGCCCACTTTTCTCGTGGGCGACTTCTTGAACCTTATTCTGGGATGACTCACGAATGTGATTATGCAAAAATATCTCATGGGAATATTTTTCCCAAAGAACCCGCCGTTTCCGCCTTGTCTATATGTAATGGGGAAAATAAGTACCTAACCCAAAAAAGTAATAAGTAATGCAAAAAATTAACATTGTTCGAATAATTAAACAAAAGAAAGAATACAATTTTATTTGCCCACAGTTCTTCAGGTTTACTATCAGGTACTGTGGTGTCCACATCTAAGAATATTAAACAATTTAGACGGCATGAAAACCTTTATTCATTATACTAAATGAACATATGCTAATATCTGAATTACATATTGTAGGTTATCTGTAAAGTTGGTCATAGATAGATTTGTAGAGGTGGGAAGTAACATAACTGTTACAGGTAGCATACATTACATCCCTCCACACCAAGATCCGAATATAAAAACCACATTGTCATAGTCTTAATTATAAATCTAAACGATCAGGCGGTCTGATGGTTCTTCTCAATCTTTCCTTAATATTAGGTGACTGCAACCCAACGGTTGATTGTGATGCACTGTCTTTAATTGACGAAGGAACCGCACTGATATCTTCACTCGAAAATTCGGTTTCAACACTACCGGACACTCCTTGGGTCTCACTGGTATTTTTTAAGGTTACCAAAGCTTCAGTTTCGCTTAAAGGTAATGGCAAACTTACAGAAGTACTTGGAACTGAACTTAGTGGATCACACGTATCTCTATCCTTGTCATCAGAAATTTTAGATATTTCTTCATCGTAAAAATGACCACATTTAACAATTTGGTCCAAATTTCTTTTCCATTTAAGACTTGGATTATCTAAAGGCTGACATAGAAATGTTTGATGTCCTAATTTTCTAACTATTATACTCTTTGCCCATTTAGGCTTTTGTGCATTTACCCTGTAATCCCTAACATAAACATCTTCTCCTTCTATAAATTCTACCACCCTATTACCTTTATGGTATTTTATCTGTTGTTCTCTAGCTCTCAATGTCTTATCGTTAAATGTCAAAAAGTCAAATCTGGTTTTAATTTTACGCCCAAACATGAGATAGGCAGGAGTTTGAAATGTCACTGAATGAGGGGTAGTTCTGTAAGAAAATAAATATTTTGAAATCAACTCAGATATACTCTTGCTCTGGGAGCCTGTTAACATTTTGTTTATTGCATATTTTAGGGTTTTAACTGAGTTTTCGGCCGCTCCGTTTGTCGCTGGATGATAAGGAGCTGAAGTTTTATGAATAATGCCATTATTTTTACAAAATCGCTGAAACTCCTCTGAATTAAACTGTGGACCATTATCTGAAATAATTTGATTTGGCAACCCAAATCGGGCAAAACAATCTCGAAGTTTACTGATGGTATGTTCTGAGTCAGTCTTTGACATCTCATATACCTCGGGCCACTTCGAGTATGCATCTGTAATAACAAGATAATTCTTCCCATGATACGGTCCTAAAAAATCAATGTGAATTCTATCAAACACATGAGCTCCTTCTTGGAATTTAATTAAAGGTGCCTTCCGTGGAGTTGTAGTATTCTTTAAACATGCTTCACAAGATTTTACAAACAATTCAATATCTCCATCTAAGCCAGGCCACCAAAAATATTGCCTTGCTACTGTCTTCATTCGAACTATTCCGCTATGAGTACTATGCAATTCCTGTAAGATTTGTTTATGAAACTTGGAAGGTACCACTACCCTATACCCCCACATAATTAAATTATTATCAATGGTAAGCTCATTAGCCCTGTTAGCATATGCTTTCAATTCATCTGGAACTGTTTTTGGCCAGCCATCTCTTACATACTTAAAAACTTTGCTCAAACAGATGTCTGACCGTATTCCTTTAATTATTTCTACAGCGGTAACTGGTAATTTATCCTCTACCAGAAAATTAAAATAATCAAACTCAACATCACTTTGTACCTCCTTAGGTATGGAAAGAGGCAAGCGTGAAAGTCCATCAGCTGTTTTATTCTCTACTCCCTTAATATGTTTAAAGGTGTAATGAAATCCACTTAAAAATAGTGCCCACCTCTGCAGTCTCCCTGCTGCCATTTGCGGAATGCCCTTTGTCTCTCCGAATATGGCCATCAGTGGTTTGTGATCAGAACATAAAAAGAAATGCTTCCCTAATAAATATTGATAAAATTTTTGTACACCCCAATATATTGCCAAAGCCTCTTGGTGTATAACGGAATACTTAGCTTCATGTTTGCTTAACACTCTTGAAGCAAAACTGATTGGCTTCTCTGACCCATCTGGATACACATGCATTAAAACAGCACCTAAGCCCACGCTGGAAGCATCACAAACCAATTTTAAGTCCATCTGTGGATCATAGTGTGCAAGGCCCGCACCTGAAGAAATTTCCCTCTTTGCCTTTAAAAATGCATTCTCACACTCTGAAGTCCACTTAAAACGTTCATCTCTTCTTAATAACCTATACAATGGCTCCAGTACTGTTGATAAGTTGGCCACAAAACGACCATAATAATTGATCATCCCGACATATGCCCTAACTTCAGAGATATTTTGGGGTCTGGGGCACTCTATAATGGCTTTAATTTTTCCTGGATCTTTATGTAACCCTTCCTTATCAATAATATGCCCCAGATACCTTATTTCAGGCCGGAAAAACATGCACTTATCTAAATTTAATTTAAAGCCTGCCTTCTGAAGTCTATTAAAGACATTTTCCAAATTTTTTAGATGCTCCTCTCTATTAGGACCTGTTACCACAATATCATCTAAGAAATTAATAACATTTGGAATACCTAACAAAACTTTTTCTACAATTTTTTGAAAAATGCTACAAGCCGGTCTTGTACCATATGGTAGCCTGTTTACCTGATAAATACCTCTGTGTGTGCTCCAACTTAAAAGTTTTTTTGTCTCTTCCGTTAGCTCCAATTGGTTGTAAGCATTTTTCAAATCAAGTTTTGTAAAAAGGTGCCCACCCTGGAGGGCTGCAAATAACTCCTCCACTCTTGGCAATGGATGCTTGACATCAATTAGAAATTTATTTACGGTTATTTTGTAGTCAGCACATACACGGATTTTGCCTGTCTCCTTGACAATGGGAACCAGTGGGGTGCCCCATTCAGCATTTTCAATCAAGGTAATGACACCCTTACTTTCAAGTTCATCTAATTCTGCATTAACATCCCTTTTAAAAGCAAAAGGTAATGGCCTTGGTTTGCAAAATATAGGTTTTGCATTTGGTTCCATTTTTAAGTCAACTTTTTCAAACCTATAATGCCCTAATTCATTACTAAAGAGAGAACTATATTTTTTTACTAACCTGGCTATCTCTGCATCCTGATCTATTTTATTTATATTAATGTTAGGAACTCCCGGTAATTTAATCTCGAAATTAAATGTCTTCATTAAATCTCTACCAATTAAGGCTGTTGTTCCATTTTTTATTATAATTAACCTACAGTTATCTACCCTAACATTATTATATTGAATAGTTACGAAAATCTCACCTAAAGGTGTAATAATACTTCCATCAAATGATCTGAGTCTAACTTTAGTTGGAAGTAATGCACTGGTTTTGAAATATCTGATATAAATATTTTCAGGAAGGACAGAGATACCTGCGCCTGAATCCAGTTCCATTAAAATAGTACAATCATTAATTAACATATTTGCCTTGTGTGGTTTTATAAAACCATTATTAACATTATCAAAAGAGGTATGGTACATGTTTACAAAATCAAAATCTTGTACATTTTCTGAATCAGAATTTTCACTCTCTACAGGTTCTACATAATGAGTACTTTTTCCTTTGTTTTTATTACACATTTTAGCCAGATGGCCAACCTTCCGACAGATCTTACAACTATATTTTCGGTACTTACAATTTCTAAAGTCATGTTTTATTCCTCCACACGCATTACACTTTGACTCTCCATACAAACCTCCTGAACCTCCTTCTCGTGCTTCTCTATTTCTGCCTTGGTTAACACTGGTGCTTGATATCTTATTTACTGGAACTGAAGTGTTGGCTTCTACTGCTGCAGCTTCTTTTCTCAACGCCAACTCATATAGATGTTCTAAGGTTGTTGTATGATCCTCCTCACATAAGCGATCCAGGACTGGTCCCTTTCTCACACCACAAACGAATTTGTCTTTTAAAACATTGTTTAATGTAGTCCCAAACTTGCAATCTATTGCTTTATTTTTAATTCTTACGTAAAAGTCTGCCACGGACTCCTTTTCAGCTTGTCTCAAAGAATAAAATTCTATTCGTTCCTTAAAAACAGAAACTTTTTTAGTGAATTGCTTTTGTAGAAGGATACATAGTTCATCGAAAGTCTTATTCTTAGGTAAAACTGGGTCACACAATCCTTTTAATATTTCATAGGCCTTATCACCAATTATTGTCAATAATACTGGAACCATTCTATCATTCTCTACATAATTTGCAATAAAATATTGCTCTAACCTCTCCTGGTATATATTCCAATCAGTACCTATCCGGTACTCTTGTAAGCCGCCTATTGCGCCCCTTAGAACACTCACTTGAGTTGAAGGAAATACTGCACCTTCCATTTTGCACCTTGCAAATACTAAATAAAACGTTTATTCAAGCGCCTTGCTTGTAAAATTGTCTACTGCTTATTTATCCTCGTCGCCATATTATGTGGTGTCCACATCTAAGAATATTAAACAATTTAGACGGCATGAAAACCTTTATTCATTACACTAAATGAACATATGCTAATATCTGAATTACATATTGTAGGTTATCTGTGAAGTTGGTCATAGATGGATTTGTAGAGGTGGGAAGTAACATAACTGTTACAGGTAGCATACATTACAGGTACTGCCTCCCCCTACATCTGCGGAGGATTTTACTACGTCTAGGCATGCTTGCAATAAGTTGCTGAATCTAGTGTTGGGGTATATATTCCCATTTTTTATTCAACACTATTTTCAGCTCTTAAATCGTTTCTGACAATTGTTGCCTCTTCCTTAAATTGTCCCATAAATGTTTGTCGGACTACAAGTGGGCCAATCCAAAACGGGAATTCCGACATTATCTAGGTAGTCCATGACAACTCGCGCAGTATGTGGATTGTGGACGCGCACTACCCTGCATAAATAAGAAATTATCCCCAAGGAAAGGAGCGTAGGGGACAACATTTTCCTACAGATACTGTCGTATGTATCTGTGCGCTGTTAGAGTTTCATGTTCAATAAAAAGTAACTCGGTGCATCCATTGAAAGAAATACACGCCCATACCATAACACCTTCACCACCAAACCGCGTTCTGTGTGAAATACAGCAACGTGAAAATCATTTTCTGATCTTCTGAAGTCTTCTCCATACGCGTTCGCGTCTGTCTGGAGATGGTAAGCAACAACGCAACTAATCAGAAAACATTACAACCCTCAATTACTAAACAGTCCAGTGTCTGTGATAATTCGTAAATCTCATCCTGTTAGCTTAATAAGCTGTTGTTAATTTAGGGCATGATACTGGCTTATGAGAATGTAAACAACTTTCATGCAGAACTCTTCTTAGAGTGCGTGTAGAAATATGAGTTTCTCGAGCTGCTAACAAACGATTAGCGAGAACATTTTTGACGTTAAAGAGCGGTTCCATAATGGGGAAATCTTAAAAAAAAACTTCCATCACTCTGATCTCTGCATCTTTTTTAGCTTGATCCTGTATTCTTCTGGCCTTCTGACCTTTACGATACTTCGTATATGGTCCATGTGGTGAGACCGCTTCCGTCTGAAAAAATTTCTGATTCGGTTTCTTTGCGGATTCCCATTCAAAAATGTCCCCTTCAAACAAATCTGAAGGGTGCCAGGCAAAATTTTTGGACAGAAATCGTTAAACAATTTTTTTAAACCAATACAAAATATCACCTTTTTGGCTCCGGAAAATATGTTTTAGGTTTTTGGGTCATTCTAAACAAGAAATGAATCTTGTCATTTTTCTCAAAAGTTAACAGTTTTCGAGTTATTGTCGATTTAAAATCTGGGGCTTACTTACGTTACTTTAGAGGCTTAAAAACTCATATTTAATAGTGTTTTGAGGTTGCCATGTGCTTGATTTGAAAATTAGATATTCTTCTTCAAAATTCTGAAGATAGATTGGATCTACCTTCAATTTATATCCTTGTTTTTTAATTGTTCATAATTAGTGTGACCAACTCCAATTCAGTCGAACTCGGGACAAAGCTGAAAAAAGTACCTGAAATCCGGGACTTTTTAATGAAAATCGGGCCATTTTTTTAAATATTTTAAAACTTTAATATCATTTTATTGATTATTTAACATTTTTATGTTGACAATGATATTTTTGTTGAGATTAAGCGACAATTGATTGTAATGATAACTACATTTTTCTTAGTTTTTGACGTTTCGACTCCCAATCCGGAAATAGTTCTCAAAAAAGGATATTTTTGATGTGGTACTAGTATTACAAAGAGCACTAAACGCTAGAATGCTGGGAAAAAGACCGGTTGGAAAGCCAAGAAAACGCTGGGAAGACACAGTAAACAGTGACGCACAAGCACTTTTAGGAGTCCGTGTATGAAGAAGAGCAGCCACAGACAAACAAGGGTGGAGGCAAAAAATAAACGAGGTCAAGGCTCAATTTGGGCTGTAGAATCGTAGAAGAAAAAAAAAAAGATTGTGTGTGTACTTTGTACGCACGTAAGAAGTTATACTTCTATTATAATATAATTTCAACGAAATAAATATACCTACTTAACAGTTACAATACAAAAAATTAACAATAATTACCAAAAATGAACCAAAACTTAACAATGCCAAATATTAAAAAAAAAAAAGAAAAAAATATGAATCGTCCGGGATTTGAACCCGCAATCTCGCGATTTTTTGATCTCTGGTCCAATGCTCTACCAACAAGGCCATCAAGCCGCATGCTACTTACCTTTCAGATATACATAATTATACATCACGGTGACAAGTGAAATATAAAAATAGATGTTTTATTATTTTACGCCCAAGGAAGACAAATCCAAAGACACAAAATTATAATAAAAAAACCTTTTAAACCACCTTTTTCAAATTGCGCAAGTTGTATTATTAATATTAATGTTAATAAATGAAATATAAATATTTTGACGTTTCACAATTTGACAATTCACTTTTAACTGCAGTGCCTTAAAATTTTTAAAGCACTAGTGCCTTAAAGTAGCATTTTTAACGCTCCTATGGAGTCCTAAAAATTGCATTTTTAACACGTTTGTAGAAAAATATATTTAAAAACACTAATATATTCTTTCCACACCTTTTCTGGACTGATACATACATAAATTAAAACATTTGAAGTATAACTTCAAAAATATAATATGAAAACTATTTAAAAAGGCAGTATAACTATTAACTAACCTTTGTTGTTTCTCTTCCCACAAATTTTAAAACGCAACAACCATACATAACCAAACCGTCAACCGTCCAAACCACAGCTGCGCTACAGCTGCCATATTGGATAATTTTTGACATGTCATTTGAACATCCAATCAGAAAAAAGTTATAATGCGCATGCGCCGGGATCGTAGGTTTTAACATATAACAATTCAAGTATATTCAAATGGGAAATAAGCCACAATTTTACCTAAAAATGATTTTATTAACGTTTCTGATAATACGTGTCTGAATTGCCGATATAAATGAGTCAGATTAAATAAATTATTAGAAGAATTTTTTACTAAGCAACACCATTTTTGTTTATTTAGTATTATTTTGTATTTTGACAACGACACCCGACTTGGGCGTCGAAACGTTAATAAAATCATTTTTAGGTAAAATTGTGGCTTATTTCCCATTTGAATATACTTGATTATAAAAATGCCACAAAAAAATAGCTTCAGAACAACAATATAACAATTCACCCTCATATCGCGCGTAAAGAAGTATAACTTCAAAATTTAGTATTACATTCTAGAAATTGTCGACTTTTTTGCATCCTACCAATTCAATTTGATGTGATCTCTTAAAAGAATAACGTATTCAAAATTTCAAAAAAAAAATTTTAGCAAAACGTTGAAAATTCGGATGGCCCGGAAGCCTTGTCCGGGATGCCGGGACACGACTTCGTAATTCGGGCTAGTTGGTCACACTATTCATAATGCATGTTCATCCGATTTTTTTACCGGTGCGGCGCGCTCGTTTTCAATAATCTATTTTCCTCCAAAAAATATATATTTTTTTATATTTTCTGGGTAATTCTAAATACAAGAGGTCTCTTGTCATTTTTCTCAGAAGTTAATAGTTTTTGAGTTATAAGTAATTTAAAATCTGAAAAATGCGAAAATACCGATTTTCGAGACTTGAAAACTCATTTGTAGATTATTACTTTTGAGGTTACCTAGTGTCTAAATTCATGTTTTTAAATTTTAAGATTTTGATGAGTAATCGGTGTGTATTTCAATATAAACAGTTGTTTTTTAATGGTCAATTTTGTACGTCCACTCGACTTTAATTGGCAGAAATTGTTTAAACATTTAAAAAAAAATCAAAATATTACGTTTGCTATTCTGGAATATATTTTTTTATGAGTCTTGTGTCATTTTAAATAAAAAAGATCTGTTCTCATTTTTCGCAAAAGTTGATAGTTGGCGAGTTATAACCGACTTAAATCTGAAAAATGCGAAAATGAGGCATTTTTGAGGCTTTAAAACTCATATCTAAATTATAATTTTTGAGGTTTCTAAGTGACTAAATTGAAGTTTAAATATTTAGTTTCAAAATTCTGTAGAGTAATCAGGTCTTGTTTCAATTTATATTAATGTCTTAATTTTATGGGCAACCATTTATTATCCGGCTTAAAATTCGAGTGAGCGCACATAATGAACAATTAAAAAACAATATTCTAAATTGAAATACGCCCCAGTTACTCTACAGAATCTTTAATCATAATGTTTATACTTTAATTTAGGCACTTTACAGCCTCAAAAATAATACATATCTGAGTTTTCAAGCCTCGAAAATGTGTATTTTCGCATTATACTCAAAAAAGCATATAACTCGAAAACTATTAACTTCTGAGAAAAATGCCAAGAAACCTTTTTTATTTAAAATTAGCCAAAAAATCTAAAAAAATATTTTTCGGATAAAAATAGGAGATTGTTGAAAAAGAGCGCGTCGCACCGGCAAAAAATCGGATGAATATGCATTATTAACAATTAAATAACGACGGTATAAATTGAAGGTAGACCCGATCTCTCTTCAGAATTTTGAAGATGAATGCCTAGATTTCAATTTAAGCATATGGCAACCTCAAAAACCCTAATTTAAATATGGGTCTTTAAGCCTCGAAAGTACGTATTTTGTCATTTTTCAGATTTTAAATCGCCAATAACTCGAAAACTGTTAACTTTTGACAAAAATGACAAGTTACCTTTCTTGTTTAAAATGACCCAAAAAACCTAAAACCATATTTTCTGGAGCCAAAAAGGTGATCTTTTGTATTTGTTTAAAAAAATTGTTTAAACAATTTCTGCCCAAAAATTTTGCCCGACACAGAATCAGAAAGTTTTTCTCACCATACCATATGGAACAGTAAGAGCATCATGGACGGTACTTTTGGCAATATTCAAATAATTTGCAGTATAACGTATACTGCGACCCAGAGGCGTGCGGTCCATGGAAGCGGTGGAAGCACCGCTTCCCTATACTTCCATATAAGAAAATACATATATTATTAATTAGTATTTAATTATTAACAGTGTTTCCCTAATCTAAGTAATCTATTATGTAACTAATAGGCATTGAAACATTATTAAAAATTGATCGCATGCGAACGGTCTCAAATAAGCACACAATTCAACGATTCAGTCCGGTCCTGACGGAAGCGCATCTCAAAATCGCTGCTTGTCATGCATTTGCCCCGTTCAAAAATTGGTCAGGGTTTAATAACCTCACCCGCTAGTCATGTTCCTTTCACGCGAATTTTGATACGCCTGGAAGCGCTCGTCCGACCGCTTCCGATTCCGAAAACGAGAAGCGGAGTCTGTTACTGCTGTTATAAGGGGTAGATTTAGGTACAAATGGCTCGATTTCAATTTTTTGCTTAATATTTTTACTAATATTTTATTTGACATTTTGAGATTTTTCCTTTTACTGATATTTTATAGTACCTACGACATTTTACAGACGAAGTCAAGTGACATTGCATTTTGTATAAGACAATTTGATGACTTATGATGATGAAAAAATGAGCTGTTAAACAATATTGGATAAAGCTGAAAATATGGGCTTCGAACCTAAAAGAAAAATAATGATGATTGATATTGTCGGCGAAAGAGAGACCTATCGACGATTATACATCGAAATTTTTGATAATATTCTACAACAAATGAATTATCACTTTGAAAATTTTAAAGAAATAAAATATGTAGAATTATGTAATTTTAATATGTCGAATTATAATTCATTAAAATCTCCCACAGAGGTATGTACCTTTTTAGTTCAGTACGATTAAATTATGATTTTTTTTATTATTTCATTCATAGGAGATTCTGACCAATAGAAAGCTACAGAAATCTGAATTAAATCGATAATTTTTTATAATCTCCCGTCGTTAAGTATATTACGTCAGATGCCCTTGGTTTCTACGAAAAAATACATTCAGTGATATTAATGACAATTAATGTTTTAAAAATTATAAAAGTAATGACTTTCAATCGTCAAATATTTATAAAAACTGTGTGTTTAATGGTACTTACATAAATAAATTACAATGAAATTTTGGTTTTGAACAGTTTTATTCATGAAATAATCGCAACAAATTGCACTCGACCTCTGAAATTAATATAGAATTTTTGCTCTCGTGACACTTTGACATAAATTAAAACTGTCAAAGTGTCACTCGGGAAAAATTCAATAATTTCAGAGCTCTTGTGCAATTACCAGTGTGCGTCTTGGAAGAGTGTTGCCATCGTATACGCTAAAAGCTGATTGGCTCCGCCATCTTTTGCTCAGATTTCCGGATTAATATGGAAGGGGTAAACAACAGATGATCAGTTGTTCCTGTAAGGTAAAAGGTTGCGAATTCGATTGGGGAAAAATAATGTGAAAATGAATTCTTTCCCAAAAGAATCTGAACGACGGAAAGTGTGGATTAAAAATATAGGGTTAAAACAAGATCCAAACAATATGCTGTTGTTTGTGAAGTAAGTTCTTCAAGTAAAATTAATTGAGTATTTGCATTTGATGCATTCTGTTTATAATATTTATATCATTAAAAAATATTGTATTCAATTTGTTGTATATCTGTTAGTGTTAAGTTAGTTACAGATGGAAATGATGGGTAACACTTAGCAGGACTGACAGTGTGTGTCATTTTCGACGTTAGTTATCCAAGCTAGTGGTTAGGGAACATACGTATTGTATCCATAGATATATAATACTCTAGATTGCGCCCTGCGATCTTAAAATGGGTGACGGTTGCGACAGAGATAAATGAGCCTATTTGGTCGGTAGTCTCTTTTTAATTTAAGGGGAATATCGAAGACGTGACTATCCCACTTTATCGAGTAATATGTGTTGACTGTTGGAGCGGGTGGTGACGAGAAATGGTCTTTGGTCTTCGGACGTGGATGACGGTGGTTCGAATCCCATACCAACTTTACCTTTTTTATTTTTATTTAATCAATATTGCGTTTATTAGATATTTTACATCTGAAAAATGGACCTAAGTAAACCTAGCAGATAATAAATGTACCTATGTATAGTAAGTTAATATTGGAATACATAATTTGTGAACTGCATAGTAAAATAAAAGTCATTCGTTATTAATATAAATTCGTCCTTATTCGAATGATGTGAATAATATTTGTTTTGCTTCTACTTTTTTAAAAAATTGTAACAATAGTTTCATAAATAAAAATAATGTCTAATTATAATTGAATCGGTCATTTGAAAAACAGCAAAGTCCACAATTTTGAGAAACTAACTTTTTGAGAGGAATAGACTCCTTTAAGATAAACGTTGTGTGAAAAAACGACACCAGTCCAGTAAAAACATTAGTAGGAACAAAACTATAATATAACTGAATTTTGATGTCATCCATTTCATCCATCTTTCGACTATATAGGTAGTTAAGTTTTTGCTCTTCTGTAAAATTAGGAATATGTGACTCGTGTTGTTTTTGAAATGACCGATTCAATTAATAAATCGATGGTACATTATGTTGATATTAATTATTGGTAATTTTTTACGAATATTTTTAATTACTTTATACTATTCTACCATTAACTTATTAAAAAAAATAACATTGGCTTTTATATTTTTAAAAATCTATAGGTACCTACACAGTTTTTCTTATTTGTTATATATTTCTTTGCATAGATTTATTTTAGAGATGTAATAATATCTAATAAACGCAATATTGATTAAATAAAAAATAAAAAAGTGAAGATTGGTATGGGATTCGAACCAGGATTATCCACGTCCGAAGACAAACGACCAGTTCTCGTCGCCATCCGCTCGAACTGTCAAACCATCTAAAATACTCGACAACAGAGTAGGATAGTGACGTCGTCGATACTCCCCTTGAATTAGAAAGAGACTACCGACCAAATAGGCTCATTTATCTCTGTCGCAACCGTCACCCATTTTAAGATCGTAAGGCGCAATCTAGAGTATTATAAATCTATGATTGTATCCGACTAGACTATATAAAGTTAATTGTGGCACTGTATGGGTAATGTACATTAAATAAAGTTGTTTAACCGAATCCATATTTAATTGTCAGTCTATCAAGTATATTACATAACATTTGGCGACGAGGTCGGTCTTAAACAACTTAAAAGTTTTCACATGTCACATGTGCTCGTTTTAAGGTTATGGTCGCAGTTGGCAGGATAACCAAACCACAGTACAGTTTGTCAGCGATCAGTGACAGTGGCAAGTGATCGTGGTGTGACTCGGTCCTTAGACAAGGAAAGAGAGCTTCGGGCTGTAACAGTAAGGTTAGGGTGACGTAACCTTGTTTTTTTTTTGTTGATGTCCAAGGAAAAAGTCATGGCATTAGTAGGAAACATTGAGCAGTTTAATGAAACAGGTGGGGAAGATTTCAATTCGTATTTAGAACGACTAGAGCACCTATTCATAGTCAATAAGGTAGATGAAAATATGAAGATCTCCCTGTTCATTACACTTGCAGGTCCTATGGTTTATCAGACTCTCAAAAATCTGGTGGCCCCAAAAAAACCAACAGAATTAACATATGCTGAAATAAAAAGCAAGTTAATTCTTCATTATGCGCCACCTGTGTCAGAAATTTATGAGAGATTTGTGTTTTATAACTGCCAACAAAAAGTGAATCAGTCAGTTAGTGATTACATGGTGGAACTGAAGAAGTTATCCAGCACATGTAATTTTGGGCAATTTTTAGAGGATGCACTGAGAGACAGGTTTGTTTGTGGCATGATGGATGAAGGTATTCAAAAAAAATTGCTTGCGGAAGCAGGTCTGACATTTGCTAATGCATGTCAGATAGCCCAAGCATCGGAACTAGCCCAAAAACAGGTTAGGAGTTTAGCGGACACAAGCAGTAATGTCAATAGCTTAAAAAAATCTGGCTTCCAGCAGTCTAGCAGTGATAAGGTAAAATGTCCTAAGTGTGGAAGGAAGCATGAGAAAGGAGATTGTCCAGCGTCTAGGTGGAAGTGTTACGGGTGTTCTAAGGTGGGACATGTTAAGAGATTATGTCCAAACAAGAAGAATTCATCTACCATAGGGGTTGTAGAAGAAAGTGAAAGTGACAGCGTGTTTCAGTGTAACGAACTCAATGAAGATTTGTGGAAGTTGAATATGTTAAAAGATGAAGCTTCAGGGGCGCCACACAAATTAAAACTATTATTAAATGGTGAGTTATATATTGATTTTGAGGTTGATACTGGAGCTTGTAAGTCAGTAATATCTGCAGATGGTTACAAAATAATGTTCGGTAATCAGGTAAAATTAAGTCCTGTAAGTTATAAGTTAAATGTGGTTTCAGGGCAAGGTATTAAAGCTATTGGAGAATGTAATGTCAAGGTTGAATTAGATAATAATAATTTTATATTGCCACTAACAGTAATAGAATCTCCAAAGCAGTTTACCCCCTTATTGGGTAGAAATTGGCTCAATGTCCTGTTTCCTGGGTGGCAACAGAAGTTTTCATCTGGATTTGTAAATTTCCTTCAAGGCTCAAATACTGTCAGTGAGTTGAAACTCAAATTTCCAGTAGTGTTTGACAATAATTTGTGTAACCCTATTAAGATATTTAAAATTAATTTTAGTATTAAAAAAGATGCTACGCCTATTTTTAGAAAACCTTATTCGATGCCATATGCATTAAAACACAAAGTAGAGGAAAAGTTGGGCCAAATGATTAAAGTTGGGATTCTAAAACCAGTTAGTTTTTCAGAATGGGCCTCGCCCATAGTAATAGTCCCAAAAAAATGTGGAAATGATGTTAGAATCTGCGTGGATTTTCGAGTCACTGTAAATAAGGTCTTGAATGTAAATCAATATCCTCTTCCTATACCAGCAGACATTTTTGCGAGTTTAGCAGGTGGAAAGATTTTTTGTGTTTTAGATATGTCTGGAGCATACCAACAACTTCAGGTGCATTCAGATTCTCAAAAATATCTTACCATTAACACTCACATGGGTATGTTTAGGTATACTAGGCTTACATATGGAATTGCTTGTGCACCAGCTTTGTTTCAATCTGTTATAGACCAAATTCTCTGTGGTATACAAGGTGTTAGTGTGTACTTGGATGATGTTTTGATTGCTGGTAGTTCTTTGGAACATGCAAAGGAAATTTTAGGTAAAGTATTAAGTAAATTATCTGAGTTTAATGTAAAACTAAATGTAGACAAGTGTAGATTTTTTGAAAATCAGGTTGAGTATTTAGGACATTTAATAGATAAAGATGGTATACATCCTACTAAAGAAAAGTTAAGGGCCATTGTAGATGCTCCAGAACCCAGAGATTTGACACAGTTACGTTCATATTTGGGTCTAATAAATTTTTATAGTAAATTTGTACCTATGTTATCAAGTCAGTTAAGGCCCTTGTATAAACTTTTGGAGAGAGGTCAAGAATTTTCATTAAATAAGGAGTGTATTGAAGCATTTGAAAAAAGTAAAAGATTAATTTGTGAAAATGATGTCCTCGCACATTATGATACAAATAAAACCATAGTGATAGCAT
Organism: Diabrotica virgifera virgifera; assembly: GCF_917563875.1. Taxonomy (NCBI): domain Eukaryota; kingdom Metazoa; phylum Arthropoda; class Insecta; order Coleoptera; family Chrysomelidae; genus Diabrotica; species Diabrotica virgifera. The sequence goes on along the minus strand of NC_065446.1, from coordinate 115,922,469 downwards.
GTGATGCAAGTGCTTATGGAGTGGGAGGTGTGTTGAGTCATAGAGAAAGTAACGGTCAGGAGAAGCCAATATTTTTTGTTTCAGGTTCCCTCAGTAAGGCTGAAAAAAACTATTCACAATTAGAACGTGAAGCCTTGGCTATTATCTTTTGCGTTAAAAAATTTCATAAATTTATTTATGGTAGATCTTTTATTTTGGTCTCAGACCATCAACCGTTAAAAATACTTTTTAACCCAGATCGCAATATTTCAGTATTGTCTGCTTCACGGATTACTAGATGGAATGTCATTTTATCAGCCTATAGCTATACTATAGAATATAGAAAGGGGTCAAAGATGTATGAGGCAGACATGTTATCACGATTACCTTTGAGTGACGTAACTGGTATTGATAGTTCAATTAATTCATTTAATTTAACAGAGGATTTACCTATTTCATATGAGGATGTAGCTAAAGTCTCATCAAAAGATGGTATTTTGTTACAGGTGATGGATTTTGTAAAAACAGGTTGGCCAAATAAATGTGGAGATGGTGAACTTAAACCATATTTCTTGAAAAGAAATGAACTTTCTATTGAAAGTCAATGTTTGATGGTAGGTATAAGGGTGGTAATCCCCACTGTATTACGTGAAAGTATTTTGGAATTAATTCATGAAGGACATATAGGTATCGTACGGTCTAAAATGTTAGCTAGAGCAGTAGTGTGGTGGCCGGGGTTGCAACAGGATATTGAGACAATGATCAATAGTTGTCAGGTATGTCAGATAACGCAAAATAATTCTGAAAAGGCTTTAGTGTCTTGGCCTAAAACTGAAAATGTATTTGAACGAATACATGTTGATTTTTTTTATAAAAACAATTGTACATTTTTAATTATTGTAGACTCTAAATCAAAGTGGGTTGATATACATGTTATGAAAAAGGGTACTTCAGTATTACACACCTTAGACAAGTTGAAGGTAACTTTCTCTTTGATGGGTCTGCCAGTTATGCTGGTGAGTGATAATGGTCCACCGTTTAACGCTACTGAATTTACAAGATTTTGTCAAAACAATGGAATAACCATTCTAAAAAGTCCACCATATCACCCTCAGTCAAATGGGTGTGCAGAGAGACATGTTCAAACAGTCAAAGCTGCATTGGAAAAATGTTCCATTCAACAGTCGGAGCTCACTATGGAGCAGCAAGTGGTAAATTTCCTATTTAAGTATAGAAATACACCAAGTGCTAGTACTGGGTTAAGTCCCAATGAAATTGTCTTCAAAGTTAAACCTAGAACCAGAATTGACCTTTTAAAACCCAGAAAGGAAGGGAAAGTTATGTTCAACAAAAATGTTGACTATGTAAAACCAGATGTCTTTACTACAGGTGAAAAAGTGTTAGTGGGCAAATTAGGTCCATATGTTCAGGACAAATGGGTAGAAGGGGTTATTGTAAGATGTGTAAGTGCAACTACATATTTTGTAAAGGTAGATGATAAAATTATGTATAAACATGTGAATAATTTAAGAAAATTAACTAACACACGTGTAAACTTGGATGTTGAAAAATGTACGGAGCTTTTACCAGTATCACATGCAAATGTAGGCAATGACATGGTTCCTATAGCTAAAATTCCAAATTCGGATGAACAAGACAAAGGAAATTTGATACAGGTAAAATCTCCATCCATCCAAACAGAGGCACACCCTAGTAGTAGCCTGTCACAAGCAGTTAGTGGTGACTGCGCAGTAAATTCACCTGGAACTGAAACGTCCCTGAGACGTAGTTCCAGGATAGGCAAAAAACGTGTTAGATTAGACCTTTAGTTTAGTAGGGAAGGAAATGTTGTATATCTGTTAGTGTTAAGTTAGTTACAGATGGAAATGATGGGTAACACTTAGCAGGACTGACAGTGTGTGTCATTTTCGACGTTAGTTATCCAAGCTAGTGGTTAGGGAACATACGTATTGTATCCGACTAGACTATATAAAGTTAATTGTGGCACTGTATGGGTAATGTACATTAAATAAAGTTGTTTAACCGAATCCATATTTAATTGTCAGTCTATCAAGTATATTACATAACACAATTTTTGAATGTTTAGGAACACTACTTCCGACATGTGGAAAAAAGTTAAGACAAGATGGCAGCAGAAAATTAAAATGCAATGCTGTACCAACAATATTTAGAGAAGAAAGCGAAAGTATTTAATTATTTATATTGGTTTTTTGTTTATTCACCAATTTAACACTATAGATATTTGTATAACAAGAGAGCGAAGTGCACCTTTTCCTCCCAAGAATAAAGTTTACTAGTTTACTACAGTAATCATTCAAGGGAGGAAAAGGCACTTCTCCCATGTTATACATTTTTCCACCTCCCTCAAATAAGTCTTTTTTTCATTTTTAAAATATTTTATAACTGTTGATTGAATACAGGAATTTGTGTATTCAATCAACAATAGAACTAACAAAATTTATTAGAGAACTAAAACTAACAAGTAGGTACAGTATAACTATCAAATTATTAATGAAAAATTTTTAAATCAAAATAACAATTTACTGTTTTTACCATTTTGCAACATCTATAAATAAAATTTAAAATGTATGGATACTTACCTAATAGAAAATAGAGTAATAGTATAGGGTGTCAATAAGTTATTTCATCTATGCTATGACATAGTATGACGTCAACATCACTTTTACTTTTACTCCCTAGGGATTAAAAGTACTTTGTTTCCCTAGGGAGAAAGAAATATGACTATGCTCCCTACAATGAGGCCAGGAAATGTATACTTTGGATAGAGGTAGGTGGGAAAATCTGTTTTATTCAGTTATTGTGATTTGTTTCTTAGAGACAATCGGTTTGTTCTAGCACGAGTTTCAAACAGTCTGAAACCATTAGCGAATAGTGGACCAGCGTGAGTAGAGGGGATAGCACTCATAACTGTATTATGTTCTCTCACTGACCAACTGTTTGCTGACTAGTTCGACTGTTTGCTAGAACAAACCTATTATTCAAACAAAATGTCCTCTACGTCAGACTGATCAGAATTTTAAAAATGTGTCATATCAATCAAATCAAAAAATTTCAAAAATTGTTCCTGTAACCATTTTTAGTGGAAATAATAACAGTACTTATATTGGATCAGAGAGCCACCCAATTCATTGTTAAAGTATGATAAACTAAAAGTTAAACAATTAGGCATGCACTTCATATTATATTTAATGAAATATAACCCACTGGTACTCGTACAAACTTGACGGCAAGCAAATTCAACAAATTTTTCCTCATTTATTAGTTTTTCACTACCGTTAAGTTTGGAAACAAGCGCTGTTGCCAAATAAAAACATATACAGTCGGAAAAATGAAAGAATACCCATGAACTGTAATAGGAATGGCATATCAAAAAAATCTGACTATTCTCTATATATTTTTTCAAATTTAGAATATGGCAACAAGGGGAAAATTATGTGCATTCCTCATTGTTTGACTTTTCCTATATCTTTAGTATCAGGTCATCGTACAATACAAATACTTCCTGCAATGATTGGAAGTAATGCAGAACAAGAATTGAATTTGGAATCGCCGAGAAAAAGGATTGGTGTACAAAATAAGAAAGTATATAAAGGAAAACAAACATCTTCCATAAGCGATCAAAATTGTATAACTGAAATTCAGGAAATAGATTCTGCTCCACCTTTAGGTATAAAAAATATTTTGACATTTTTTTTATTTAATACACAATTTAATTTACCATCTGATCATGAAGCTATAAGTAAATGGTGTGAATGTTGAACACATGAGGGAGAAGCTGCCATGTGGCAACTCTCCTGTATAATATATTGTTATATTTCTATTTGATATGAAAATTAAATTTTGATAATTATAAACAAAATTCACTTTAATATAAAATATTTTTAATTTTCTCAACCTCGGGCATATAAATTTAAAACAACCTGTATACAACAAATTGTTATATTTAATTTTAAGAAGTGATTAGAATAAGCGTACGAAACTCGGAACAATGTGCTTAGATAAACAAAGTGAATGACGCGTACCATTATCGTTCTTCTCGGAAGGTCGATCATTAGCCTATGCTAAATAAAACTCAGTGAAATAGATGATAGTTCATTATCGTTTTTCGCGGAAAGTTTCGATCATTAGCCTATGCTAAATAAGACTCATTTGAAAGAGAGAATAGGTCATTAAAATTTGTAAATAGTTAGAAAGTATTTTAGAATGGGAATTAAATATTTTCTTTTGAAATCCATTAAGCATATTTAGAAAGATTAAAAATTGGTTTTGAGGAATATTACGAATGAGAGTTGGTGGTGGAAGATTGATTTGTGAATCTGGAAGGGATATTTAGAAAGTAGGGGAATGGATGAGAAAGTGAGATCAGAATGTTTTGAGCTGTCGAGAAGTGAAGTCGAGTAGTAGACGGTAGTGTACGGAGAGTGAGAAAGCCGATGTAGTTCCGTGAGTGTGGAGTATCTATCGTGGAACGAGAAGTAGGCCAGGTCGAGAGTAAAAGAACCTCCTTGAGCCAAGAGTGTCCCGGTAGCTGATAGCAGTTTCGAGAAAGGTAGAACACAGCATCACGACAGACGCAGGAACGAGAGCTATACGAGCTAGTTTTTCAAAGGAGAACATTACTGGAAGCCAGGACGAGGTTTGATCGCAGCCAAGGATAGCAGGAAACGGGTCTTGTGTGAGGACATTTTCAGTTCACCAGGAAAAGGTCAGTCTCATTTGTTTGGACATGAATGTATGGGTTTTTCGTATTAAATTCCACATAAAAAATTGAATAACATAATCAATAATATCAGAAAAGCTTTATCAAACTTAAATAGAGTTGTTCCTAATAACTCCTAATAGTTAAATGTTAATAAAAACTTTCAATTGAAAACCAAAAGGAAATAAGATTCCCATTTGTAAATGTTATGTTTAAGAATAATAAGAAATAGCAAATATTAAGCATTGATTGCCTTTTAAATAAAATAAAAAATATTTTGATTATAATTGTAACCCATATGTGTATTTTTTGTACTCTTTTCTTTTCTATCCCGATTAGGAACCATTAAGAAATATTTAGAAGCCACGAAAGTAAGTAATTAATTTATAATTCGCCCTGAGATTGAAAACATATTGATATGTGATCTGGTTAATTAATTAGATTAGTATTAATACATTGATTAAATTAAGTGACATATAAGAATATTATCTCATATCAATAATCAAGATCACATCAACTGTCGTCCAACGTGGAAAGCATTGTAAAGTATTTCTAGTGGCAAATTTGAAGGATAGAAAGAGTAAAGCCGGTATTTGAAAATTTATATGCCTGTGGTAAAAAGTGAGATACTTACATTTGATAACATAAAATTTTAGATCTCTTTAGGTACAAATTTTACATAACTGATTTAATACTTTATTTTACGATATTTACATTTGATATATTTATTGACAATTTATAATATTTGGGTGAGAAAAAGTCGTCTTGGTAACATACTAGTAAAATTTCATATTTGGCGGGGACAGTACTTCTTGAAAACAAATGTCTGTGACAAGAAGCCAAAGCAGAGACAACAAAAAACAAAAAGAACATTCAAATCAAGAGAATAATTCAGACCAAGAAGATATTTTAGACAAGACAATCATGGCATCAGAACAGCAAGAATTATCAGGAATAGATAAATTATTACAAATGATGCAACTCCAGTCACAAAGAATGGAACAGAAAATGGATGAAACACAATAAAAACTGGATGACAATCAAAGAGAAACAAAACAAACAATGGAGAAAAATCAGGAAGAAACATCAAAGAAAATGGATAAAGTGGATCAAAAAATGGAGGAAACACAACGAAAAATGGATGAAACACAACAAAAATTGGATCAAAAAATGGATGAAACAAAAAGAATAATTCAAGAAAATCAGAAGGAAACAAAACAAGCCATAGAAGAGAACAACAAGAAAATGGAGGAACGCATAGAAAAGTATGAAATGAAAATTCAAGATAAAATAAAGGAGTTAACGAATGGCCAGAAAAAGGAACTAGAAAATTTGGAAAATAAGTTGGAAAATGCTATTCAAGTAGACAGAGAAGAAGTGGAAAAAAGAATCACAGAAATAGAAAAACAAGTCACCGAAAACCGGACGCAACAAAATGTCGGAGAAAGAAGAGAAATGGTGATACATAGCACAGATGACGTGAAGATAAGGTTTGGCGGGGATGTAAGAAGATTACACCCAGTGCCGTTCATAAATAGCCTGAAAAAGAAAATACAACACATCGGAAATTTCGATACAGCAAAAGAAACTATCAGAAACCATCTCAAATATGAAGCAAGCCTATGGTTCGATAGTAAAGAAGAAGAATTCGGCAATTGGCAACAATTTGAACAAAAATTTTTGAATTATTTCTGGGGAAAGGTCCAACAATTGGAAATTAACAAGGAATTGCAAAATGGGAAATACAATGATAGGATGGGTGTATCAGAAAGGACATATGCTTTGCAAATTTACAATAATGCAAAACATTTACAATATAATTACTCATCGGAACAATTAGTCGAACTGATTGCAAGACATTTCGAGGAAACGCTGGAAGACCATATCACATTGCAAAATTACAAAGACATAGATAGTTTATGCCAATTCCTACAAATAAGAGAATCACGTCTAAGAGAAAGAAAATCAAGAAGGTCGCGAGAAGATTACAGGCCCCGAGAAACACAAGATTACAGAGATAGAAATCAAAATAGGAGGGACTATACAAGACGAGATTTTAATCCCAGAAGGGAAAACGAAAATAGAGACAACGGAAGAGGAAATTATGAACAAAGAAATAGGCAATGGAATGAGGACAGAAATCGAGAATACCAGAATAGAAACACCACACGCTCAAATCAAGAAAACAGAAATAATGGTAGACAAAATGAACAGGTATATCGAGAAAACCGAAACAGATCCGACAGACCAAGAGAAAATAGAAGAGAAGTAAATAATACCCAGACAGATGAATATGACGGAGAGAGACATTATGACGAAAATATAAACAACGATGAGCAACCGGCGTCTTTTCACGACGGCGCTCACTAAAAACCAAAAAGCAAACAGGAATCTTTTGTCACCCCAAGGAGTTTATTAAATTGGCAGGAAACAACGAAAAGAAAAATGGAATTAATTTAAAATTTGTGGATGGATTTATCAACGAGAAACCAATTAAAATTATGATAGACACTGGATCTGAAATAACATTGGTCAACAGAAAACTAATAGAAGAAGTTAACTTAACAAATTTAATTTATAAAATACCTAGGGTAAATTTAGTGGGCGCAAACAAACGGACATTGGCAACTATAAATGAAGGCATACGAGTAATGGTACGACTGGGCAAGAATATGTATGCACTACAATGTGTAATAATGCCAAACATGCCACATGACATGATAGTAGGAGTGGACGAATTGGCAGAAAAACATGTAGTGATAGATTTTAAAAATGATACGATGAAACTAACAGAAGAAAAAGAAAAAGAACAGGACAAGGAACATGAGAAACAAAATACGGACGAATCAGGTAAAGAACAAACAGTGGAAATGAATTTGGCAGCGAAGCAAGGACAAAGAAGAAAAAGGAGAAAAGGTCAGAAAAAGATAAAAGAAAATGAAACCTGTGGCTCCTCAAAAGAAGAGTTGAGCCCAGAAGAAGAAAATTTGAGAGTATCAGAAACAAAGGAAACCTGGGATTCCTCAAAAGAAGAGACGGGCTCAGGAGAAGAAGAAATAAAGCTAAAAAATGAAAGTGAAAAGAATATGATTGAAAAAGTGGTATTTGAAGAGGAGGTATATGCAAACGAGGATGCAGAATGCACGGTAAACTTGTGTGAAATATCACGAATAAAAGACAGAATTACATGAAGTAGATAGTAAGTTAGGATATAAGACGTAGATTAAAGTAAGGAAATATACAGGGAGTTGGTTTTGCCTCGAGAAAATTTATTTAAAAATGCAGATAAATTTTATCGAATACAAGGCGGGGATTTGTTATATTTCTATTTGATATGAAAATTAAATTTTGATAATTATAAACAAAATTCACTTTAATATAAAATATTTTTAATTTTCTCAACCTCGGGCATATAAATTTAAAACAACCTGTATACAACAAATTGTTATATTTAATTTTAAGAAGTGATTAGAATAAGCGTACGAAACTCGGAACAATGTGCTTAGATAAACAAAGTGAATGACGCGTACCATTATCGTTCTTCTCGGAAGGTCGATCATTAGCCTATGCTAAATAAAACTCAGTGAAATAGATGATAGTTCATTATCGTTTTTCGCGGAAAGTTTCGATCATTAGCCTATGCTAAATAAGACTCATTTGAAAGAGAGAATAGGTCATTAAAATTTGTAAATAGTTAGAAAGTATTTTAGAATGGGAATTAAATATTTTCTTTTGAAATCCATTAAGCATATTTAGAAAGATTAAAAATTGGTTTTGAGGAATATTACGAATGAGAGTTGGTGGTGGAAGATTGATTTGTGAATCTGGAAGGGATATTTAGAAAGTAGGGGAATGGATGAGAAAGTGAGATCAGAATGTTTTGAGCTGTCGAGAAGTGAAGTCGAGTAGTAGACGGTAGTGTACGGAGAGTGAGAAAGCCGATGTAGTTCCGTGAGTGTGGAGTATCTATCGTGGAACGAGAAGTAGGCCAGGTCGAGAGTAAAAGAACCTCCTTGAGCCAAGAGTGTCCCGGTAGCTGATAGCAGTTTCGAGAAAGGTAGAACACAGCATCACGACAGACGCAGGAACGAGAGCTATACGAGCTAGTTTTTCAAAGGAGAACATTACTGGAAGCCAGGACGAGGTTTGATCGCAGCGAAGGATAGCAGGAAACGGGTCTTGTGTGAGGACATTTTCAGTTCACCAGGAAAAGGTCAGTCTCATTTGTTTGGACATGAATGTATGGGTTTTTCGTATTAAATTCCACATAAAAAATTGAATAACATAATCAATAATATCAGAAAAGCTTTATCAAACTTAAATAGAGTTGTTCCTAATAACTCCTAATAGTTAAATGTTAATAAAAACTTTCAATTGAAAACCAAAAGGAAATAAGATTCCCATTTGTAAATGTTATGTTTAAGAATAATAAGAAATAGCAAATATTAAGCATTGATTGCCTTTTAAATAAAATAAAAAATATTTTGATTATAATTGTAACCCATATGTGTATTTTTTTTACTCTTTTCTTTGCTATCCCGATTAGGAACCATTAAGAAATATTTAGAAGCCACGAAAGTAAGTAATTAATTTATAATTCGCCCTGAGATTGAAAACATATTGATATGTGATCTGGTTAATTAATTAGATTAGTATTAATACATTGATTAAATTAAGTGACATATAAGAATATTATCTCATATCAATAATCAAGATCACATCAATATTTTATATTAGTTCACATAAATAGTTAATTTATTAAGTCTGTTGGCCATGGTTTCTTCAGTCACCTTTCAAATCCAGGAGGGGTATTTAGCAGTCTTGATTTGTTACTTGGATGATCCGTTGTCCATCAATGAAGTTTCTTGTGATTATTCTAATTTCTTCCTCTACCAAGGATCTGGCAGAGTCATCTTGTATAGGGTTTTGTTCAAGTGTAAACACTTTTTTGCGCCAGTCCAGAGCTGTCTGCCAGCGCTGTCTTGAATAGAAAGGTGGTCTATCTTTCATGCCACTGGCATTCCAGTGAGACTGGCACCAGTTTCTGGATACATGTAAACGTTACTTTATTTTATGTAAATATTATTTTCATTCTAGAATCAAAGGGAGACTCTTTTAACAGATAAATGACGCTATCATTCTTTTTGTTCTAGAAAAACTGTAAATAGTATTTAAGGCAACGATTGTGAATGAGTGAGAAGTCTAATAAAGCCACGACGAGATACTGTATTAGAGCGTACGATTTGGAGGTATTTTTGATTAGATAAATTTTGTAAAGTACAATATAAGTTAGATTTGATAATGTGTAGTATTTCCTAATAAATTAAATACTATTAAGTGTTTATTGTTCTTGTAAGTTAGTGTGGTAAATAAATAATATGAAGTAAGTCTGTGTATTTAGATTAATATAAGTGTTCTTATTTAAAAATAAATAAAGTCAATTCAAAATAAATATTAATGCCTAAAAATCAAATTAGTAAAATCGCTCACATGTCACTAGCAAAGAAACTTGTCAGCTTTTTGTTTCCGGTTGATTTGGACAGGTTAAGAATTTAAAGTGGTAACACTACATGTTAAATAAATCATTTTAAATTGTTTACAGTTTTACTCACAGTAGGAGATGTAAAATCTTTCATAGATATTGATTCACCACTCAAGAACTAACAAATTGTGAAGAGCACAAATACGCCTGTACTTCGTTATCTGTCCAGGGCCGATATCAATTGATTGTCACAATATTGTATAGGTATAGAATAATTCATTTTATTACAATTAACAGTTTTTAGGTTTCCATATTTCTAAAGGAACAACAGACCCTTATAGGCTCGCTATATACTTATACTATGGCCAAAAAGCGGTAGTGAGAATAGAAGACATAACATCAGAAGAAATAGAAATGAAAAAAAAGGTGTTTGACAAGGGTGTATACTTTCACCAATATTATTTAATATATAGGTACTCAGAAGACATATTAAGTAAGACAATGGATGAAATAAACATAGGCATTAGAATTAATGGCATGATCATAAATAACCTGAGATACGCTGATGATACAGTTCTTTTAGCTGAATAACATGAAAACCTACAGATACTGCTTACTTAATAAAGTGACCGCAGTAAGTGGAGAATATGGACTATCGCTTAACATAAGTTTTATTCCAGCAATGTTCCATTAATTTTATCTGTCTCTTCCACATTAACCAAGAAGAGGTGTTGTTTCTGATACATTTCCAGTGGATACATTACCAGCTATTCGTGATGAATAATGAGTAATACAGACTTAAAAATTCATACAGACCTAGCAGTCATTACTTAGCTTTTGATTAAAATTGACAAATCTAAACGCACAAGTGGTCTATTACTTTTCTGTCCAAAAAACGTTTATATGTTTTTTGTCATTTTGAATTAAACACCTATAAGTTCGTTTATGCTTTATGTTTCTAGCTTGATTCTATTTTTGAAGTTATTAGGTGCGATTGGGAAAAATGTTGTGAGTTTTTTATAAAACTAACAGTATGCACTATTGTGCACACAGACAATATAAAGTTAGTTGCTAAATCTTTCAAGTTAAGTATCGGTGGAAATAAAGTGTGAACAAAATATATTGGTGTTTTTAGTAAATATATGTTTTATAATTTTTTAATTTGTGCTATTCTTTTAATGAAATTTTTTGGAAAGTAGTAAGTATTAAAATTTAATTTAATATTTAAATATATTACAAATAAACTGTTTGTTTTGAATCTATTTATTTCCTTGAAATAGTTGAAATCATATATACAGTAGACGCTCTCTTAACCGACCATGACGGGAGCTGCCCATAGGTCGGATAATCAAGAAGATGGTTAAACCGAAAATCTTTAAAACTACCCTCAGAAAGACATTACATATGTAACTCTATTAAAAATATATATATCTTATGATCTATAAACAAAAATGTAGTATGTACATATAGTCTGTCCACTATAACTTTTCCCATGGGCCACAATTCATTTTCAAACAAATTAAGTCAAAATATAAAGTGAAACGAATGTCGATGTGTATATACATATGTAATTAACAATATCACTCGCAAGACAAATTATGAAACTTGTACGACCTCTAATCTAAAAATAGTATCCAAAAAGGTGTAGGGTCGGTCGGTTAAGAGGGCGTCTACTGTAAGTATAACTTACATACATAAAAGTACACACACTATTTTTTAATCCATGTTTAAACACTGGTTATGTCACTAGTATTAAAAGAGGCACCTAAACACATTTTGCAAATTATCACAAAAACTAATCTTATAAGTAACAGACCAGTTTAGCTCCAGCATCCTCATCTGATCTTACCCCTTTTCTAGCAACAGTTTATGCCTGGGAGAATCCACCTGCAGAATAACTGATAAATGCTTATACTTTTCATTAACAATAACCATACTAACTCCTTCCACGCTATGTATTCTGCTTTACTATTTTGACCAGCTTCTTATCTTATTCCCAGTATCTTCCACACATCCGAACCTAAATGACTTCAACTCATACTCTCACCTTTTCTACAGAATTATCACAATACCGTTTTAGCTTTTTAAGAAGCAAATGATATTTTTACACAATCAGTGTGAAACCAATTATTGCAAGCTCCACTGCAGTCCATCCATAATGAGACCAGAATTTTGTTTACAATGATTTGGTTCAGATTAATTTAGTTTCTGTTATGAATTAACGTCTTTTTTTCTCCGAATCAACATTGCACTATCTATAGGCACTTCAGACTTTCTCAAAACAACAGTTCTAATAAAATAACATAACATTAATTTAATCAAAATATAATTTTGCATTTTTTCATTTTTTGCAATGTTTCTATATAACCTCAATCTTCTTTTTACAACTGACAGTTATGTAAAATTTATATTTTTGTGTGCGACTAGGGCAACCAGTGATCACTGAGGGCGGCCATATTTTGCTCTGGTTTCCGGGCTTGGCTACACTATCCCTGGACGCACTCTGGCAATTACTACTGATAATCTAGCTTTGCATTGTCAGTTAAATGTCATTTATAAAACACCTGAAATTAGTGATAAAAAGAAATACTTAGGAATCGGTTGAATTTTTTGAATACTACTGGTTTAAATCAGTCTCTGTGTGAAGTGGGCAAGTTGTGTGAATTAAGTAGTAGGTACTAACTATCCCAGCTACAAGTGCATCAGTTAAACGAAGTTTTTCAGTATTAAAACGCATCAAAAGTTTTACAATAAATTTTACAAGTGAAGACAGACTTTCCAAGTTAGCCCTATTATCCATTGAAAAAGAGTGCATTTATTAAACAATTATCAGAAAATCCAAAATTTTACGACGATGTTATCGACAAAAAATTTGCATTGGTTGATAAGAGAATAGGACTCAAGTATAAGTAAATAAGTGTCATATTGTTAAAAGTTGTGTGTTATGGAAGGTGATTCGAAATCGGAATATAAAAACAATTTTGAATAGAACTCTTCTTTTTAAGTTTAAAGAAACCAAGCCTGGAGCAGGGACTCGACCCTGAGCAAACAGTACAGATCGATGATAAGTCACTAGATATACGATATACTAAGTCACTAGAGTCACTAACCTGCATTGATCGGGGTAGGATTTCGTTTGTGAGTCCTTGTATCCAGGACTCCCACATAATAAGCACTTTGCTGATAGAGAGCCCATATAGCGCATCAGAGTGCTATCGGAGGGGAAGTGGATAGTATGAAGCATTGGGCGGGATGGAGTGACGCCCGCTTATAAGAGTAAATCCTCCTTGCCTCAATGAATTTGTATCACCCGAATCTCATTCTCAAGGCGTGTGCATGTCTCTCAGACTGGGTTAAACACTATACCTAATTTCTTGTAGTTCTTGTTTTTAGTCGATATAAGTTAACAGGTAATACATACATTAGGTATATACCTATTAAGTAGGTATATATTTTGATCTCGACCCTCGTAAGAAAATATTTGTTAAACCCTAAATGAATCGCTTTCTCTTCCGAAAATGTCACCGCACGCCACTGCTGCGACCATCTTCATGTCTGTATTGCCACAGCTTTTGCATTATTTTCGGCAGTCGTACTAATACGATTTGGAGACATTATTGTACAGTGATTTAAATTTATTATACTAAACGTGAAACTATGGTTCAAAACAGACGAACCACTCTGCAGCACGACTCTGTGGATCCACAAAGTGGCTGAAACAGGCGATTTTTGTAGTCCCAATGATTTTGTAATGGACGCCACTGTCGCCAGCCACTGTAGCTCGTCTGGAATGGTACGTTTAATTTACATAAGAATTTCCGGCTAACCATCGGAAGCTACTTGGTGGATCTACAGAGTAGTGCTGCAGAGTGGTTCATCTGTATCAGTGAAGGCCGGTGAGGTAGTGCAATGGAGCCATGGCACTATCTTATTTTTATGCAGAAACATATTTTTTATCTTTAAACCGTTTTAATGCCCGTTCATTTTTTGTGCGTACATATTTCTTTTCTCTTTATAAATTATATAAAATCTGGCAACTGTGCAGTGTAGTACAACCCTCGCCACTCACAGCGGACGGGATGATCGCATCGTGCCAAAAGCTTAGATGGCTCGGCTGAAAAGAGAAAGATTTTACGGGCATTCTATGTAAGTCACAGAGATAGAGCAATTTTAATACACGTTTAATGAGACTATGTTAATTATGAGACTATTCGTGCCAGGCTCGACAAGGAATATCTAATATTTTGTACCATGCTCATCATAGCGAATAGTGGATCGTAGACCCAAAAAGATTCTCGTACAGGGTAGTACATTATATTTTCGAGTTTTTTTACGCGCTCGCTCGCTCGTTTTTGTATTTTTAATTATTACATTTTTAATGATTAAACTTTTTATTATAAACTATTATATTTTTAAGTAATTTAACATTTTTTCATTTTTAATAAAAACCCGAGTTAAATTCAGCTTATCGTGATAGTCTAATTAAACACAATGAACAAGAAGTGGACAAAGAATCGATATGTTTTGAATCAAATTAAAAATTATATCTATATGGTTTTGTGGAGCTTTCGAGTTAGTTTTGAGAAATCACGACGAAAAGGAAAATTCAGAAAATAGAGGCATCTTTATGGAACTGTTCAACGTTAGCCGAATTAGACAACGACTTAGGTTCATATTCAAAGTTCCATATCTTTAAAAGCATGTACCTCAAAACAACACAAAATGAACTCCTTCAGTGCATCTTAGATGTTTATCACGAGGAAATAAGGAAAGAAATTGAAAATTATCTTTGTGTTGCAGTGATTGACGATGAAACGACAGACGTCGCGTCGCTGGTGAATTTCTGTTAGTTATAGTTTTCCGATATTTGTGTAAAGGGTGATAAGTTGAGAGATTTTGGAGATTTTGCTTGTTGGACGGACATTATGTCAAATCAATCACTAAATGCATTTTAAATGTTTAAATTTCTTGACACCTCAGAAATGGTATATACCTACATAATTTAGGCAGCTGCCCGAATTCTGGCACTAATTCTGCGCACGTTGAAAACTACAACTATCTTGGTACAATAATAGGGATGTTCACTAATTTTTAAATATAGTTAAATTCAATAGATTACAAGGTGTATAAAAACGTAACAATCATAAAACTGCTTAAAAATGTATATTTTTTAAGATAAATGAGTTCATAATGTTGATTTTCTTGGAGGCTAGAAAAACGGTACCCTGTACACTTAAAGTGATTCCAGCCGCCACTGGTCTGTATTGAACCTAAGGACCCGTTCTCATCACAAGCGCTTAACACGCATTTTGATAACGCGCGTTATCGTAAATTTAATGCAATAAAAAATGCAAAAAATCTGTTGCTAGTAGATAAGATAAAGTATAATTTTTTGCCAAATGTCAAAATTTTGTTTCTATGATGACGGGGTCATTTAAAAACATTAAAAGAAACATTTTTATTGTTATGAATGAACGTTTTCAACGAAAATTTTGTTTTTTTCGTTTATGAATTCGCAAAGTCTGTTCGTTCGTGCGTCGCCGCTCCTGCAATAGTTGGAGCCGATTTAAAGATGAAGTCCTATGTAGTTTTGTCTCCTGAATCCCAAATCCGAAAACGGCATTTCGACATTTCGAACCATTTTCGATATAGGTAACCGACCTCAAAGTCAACTTCCATCATTTCGGGACAGCTATTTAGAATCTTTTACCTATTTTAGATAGCAAGACTGCTACAAACGCATTAAACTTAATGTACGTAAAAATTCAAATGAAAATTTCATAATATTTCAAACCAGCGCGTGAATTCCACTGACATCAGCTATAAACGCTTGTGACCAGGACCCTAAAATAGGTACCTTTATAGATCACAATATTTAAATTAGAAGGATATAATTGCACATTAAAACATAGTTTTTAATTTTAAACAACTTTTCATAATAGCAATATTCCATATTATGAATTTAAATACGTAAATAAACAAAGTTTTCGTTATGATAGTGCTCGCATTTTCAGCTTGTTTATTATTAATGTTTACGTCTTCCCCATTAAAATCACTATACACTGACGATTTAAAAAAAAACATACAAAATGCAAGTGTCCGGATTTTTTTGACCAGGAGTGTATAAAAACAAACAAAAATGTCCTATAGAATTAAATATTTCAAAACAAAGTACTAATTATTGTAATTATTTCTGAAAGGGCTCAAAGATTGGAACAATTTACTATTGTTTTCACTCATTTTGAAAAAATGGGAAAACTTTGAATTATACACGTCCGTCTGTCCGTAAACACAACTCCTCCGTCATTATACCAGGTAGAATGACAAATGAGGTGTCAAATGAAAGCTTATAATCCAAAGATGGTACTAAAGGTGAGAAAGACCCAGGACTTCCGGTTTTAGAAATGCGACCAGAAGTACTGTTTTAAAGTCACCGGAATAGTACAAGTGATATATTACTCGACGCACCTTCGCAGGACGAGAACATATATATATATATATATACTTACCGGGACAAAATTTCGCCACCCTAAATTTTTGAGTAAGTTTGGCAATCTATAACTTTATTATTTGTACTTCGATTTTCAAGATTCTTGCATCAGTTTGTAGGTACATGTATTGATGTCGTTTTTTGTTATCCCGTTAATAAAAAAATTTTGTTAGATGGCATTATAGGGGGGTGAATGGAAGCGTTGTATTTTCTCCTAACTTTAAAAAATTCTGTGGAAAAATTGGGGGGCTTATTTTGTTTCATACTCCTTTTATATTATCCTGGAGGTATCACTAACGTTTTGTTTTTTGAATTATCCGAATATCTCTTTTCTTGTAAGAGCTGCAAATAAAAACACTGCTTTGAAGGTTTTTTTAATTAAAAATATCAAACGCACTAAAATTAACAAAACAAAACAATTCAATAGCGGGTATGTCCACCTCTTGCAGCAACGACTGCTCGCAATCTGTTAGGCATCGAATGAAGATGTGTTATCCTTGCCTGGGGAATAGCCCGATATTCCTCTACCAGGGCAATAACTGTACCAAATTTTCTGGAGGCCTAGGATGACGGCGAATAGCTTTTTTTAATTCATCCCATAAATACTCAATAGGATTGAGATCTGGGCTGCATGCGGGCCATTCTAATCTTATCAACCCAACCTCTATTTTATGAGTCAATCAGTGTTTTTATTTACAAAAAATGGTACAGCTCTTACAAGAAAAGAGATATTCGGATAAGTCAAAAAACAAAATTTTAACGATGCCTCCGGAATAATATGACAGGACTATGAAACAAAATCAACTCTTCCATTTTTCCACACAATGTTTTAAAGTTAGGAGAAAATACAACGCTTCCATTCACCCCCGTATAATGATATGCAAGCAAAATTTTTGTGTTACCGGAAAAACACCAAACGATATCAATACATGTAGTACTTTTTGACTATCAAACTATCAAAAATTTTGGGTGGCGGAATTTTGTGCCGGTGAGTGTACTTCCGGTTTCATGACTGTCTGTCGGTCCCTCCGAGAATACAACTCATCCGTTATCAATACAGATATAATGACAAATGAGGTGTCGAATGAAAGATTATAACCCAAGGATGGTATTAAAGGTGAGACATTTGACATCGGATTTTAAGTTTTAGAGTTGCAACTGTAAGTACTGTTTTAAAGTCACCGAAATACATAGTATAAGCGATATATCATTCGACGTGCCTTAGTAAGATGAGAACATGTGTAAAATTTTGGTTTTTATATCATTTCCGGTTAAAAAGTTGTAACCAGAAGTGCCATATTATAGTCGCAGAAATAGTACATGTAACACATCAATCGAAGCGTATTGAAAAGTCGAGTTTGAACCTTTAGTTCCGGTTTTGAAGAAATTTCTGTTTTAGGTCTGGATCCCGCGTACCAAAAAAAGTTGATTAATAGCAAGCTGAAAATGTGTTAATAGCTTAACGGTGTCTAGTCGTACAAACTTTGATATATTGGAACACTGGAACAGAGGAAGTTTAAATTGTGGAACAGGTTAAAAATTTGGAACGGCAGACTACGAAAACGTCAGATGTATTTTGTTCGACAGAACTTCCAATTGATTTGTCCTTTCATTAAACTCTCATGCAAAATCAGACTGCTATTACTAATCAACATGATTCCTGTCATTTGACATGTTCTTCGTGTTCCACTCATTAAAATGCCTAGTTGGTGATAAACGTTATTCTGATTTTTTGCTTGAGTTTAGTGAAAGGGCAACAGATCAGTTGGAACTTCTGTCCGACAAAATACATCTGACGTTTTCGTAGTCTGACGTTCCAAATTTTTAACCTGTTCCACCATAAAACTTCCCCTGTTCCAGTGTTCCCATATATCAAAGTTTGTCCGACTAGACACCGTTAAGCTGTTAACAAATTTTCAGCTTGCTATTAATCAACTTTTTTTTCTTATGCCGGATCCAGACCTATTTAAACAATGATAACCCAAAGTTTAGTAAAAATTACTCAAAATTAGTAAAATCGTATTAGCCCAGGGCGCATCTGTTTTGAGATGGACGTTGAGAGGTGACCCAAATTTTTTTGCAGAAATTGCTTGAAAATAACTTAAACCATAATATTTGAGTTATCCTCCCACTCAAAATGGTCCGGAACATTGTTTAAATAATCAAAATGTCAAAATATGAAGGAAAAATTCGATTTTTTTATTGGGTTTTTGATTATAACTTTAAAACCATTCATTTCTGAGAAAAGTTGGACTGACATGAAAGTTGCGTAATTAAATTTCCTACAATATAGAATTGGTTAAAAATTTAAAAAATAGTCACCCTTGTTGAAAAAGAGCAATAATTGCGAAAAAAACATACAAAAACAAGTATTCGCATTTTACGTTTTTCAACCATTTATGCTACCATTACGACCTTCATATTTTAACCAGAAAAACTTTATGATATAGTAAAACAACACTGTAAATTTCATTAAGATCGGTTTTGCAAAATAAATTTTGCAATCCAGCTTTCGAAAAAAAAAAAATTCATTTTTTTTTAATGTTGCAGGACTGAAAATAAAGCAGATAGCAAGTTGAATTTTTTTTTGCTTATAGAAGTGTACTGTACCTTTCATTTGCAATTGGCAAAATTAAAATCGATTATTTACCACGGCGTCAGGAAATTTTTTAAAAAAACATTAATTTTTGGTGCTATGCGCAGGACAGCGGTGTTCGATTCACACAAGTTGATTTCCACCAAAATTTCTTCCAATCTTTATCTAATATATTATGTTCTTACCCTACATTTTGTTGTATTTTAATATTTTAATTCCACAAAAATCAAACTAATGTTATTATTGTTTGTGAAATATTGTTTAAACAATTGCATATGTTTAAAAATAATAAACTTTTATTCTCTAAGTTAAAATATTTCAACAAAGAAAGTTTTTGCTAAAAAAGTGTTATTTCAAAAGATAGAGTATGTGTTTTTATTTTGCAATAAACAAATTTATTTATTTATATCGAAATGTAATAAAAATTAAAATGTATCAATCATTATCAAAGGTCATTGGAATGCCCAATCAGAGCAAACTATCCGCTGTCCTGCGCGTAGCACCAATTAATCAATGTTTATTTAAAAAAATGCCGGACGCCGTGGTAGTTAATCGATTTTATTGCAAATTGCAAATGAAAGGTACAGTAGACTTCTATAAGCAATAAAAAATTTCAACGTGCTATCTGCTTTATTTTCAGTCCTGTAACATTTTGAAAAAATGAATTTTTTTTGCGAAAGCTGGATTGCAAAATTTGTTTTGCAATATCTATTGAACCGATCTTAATGAAATTTATAGTATTGTTTTACTGTATCATAAAGTTTTTTTTACGTGAAATATGAAAGTCCTTATTGTAGCATAAGTGGTTGAAAAACGTAAAATGCAAATACTTGTTTTTGTATGGTTTTCTCCCAATTATTGCTATTTTGCAACAAGGGTGACTAGTTTTTCAATTTTTAAGCAGTTCTATATTATAGGAAATTTAATTACGCAACTTTTATGTTAGTACAACTTTTTTCGAAAATCAACACTTTTAAAGTTATAATCAAAAAACGAAGAAAGAAATCGAATTTTTCCTTCATTTTTTGACATTTTGATTATTTAAACAATGTTCCGGACCTTTTTGAGAGGGAGGATAACTCAAATATTATTATTTGAGTTATTTTCAAGCAATCTCTGCAAATAATTTTGAGTCACCTCTCAACGTCCAAATGTACTAATATTTTTACAGATGCGCCCTGGTCTATATATCAATGGACGCAAAGTTACACGAAGAGTTCAAAATTTAATATTTAATATCGACTTCCAGTTCTACTTTCGATTACTTTGGGTACAAACCTAGGACTTACGAAATCCAATTACTTGTTTTTATTGGGAATAAGGCACAGTTTTACTTTAAAATAAGTTTACTTGACGTTTTGATTTCCACTTCGGAAATCGTTCTTCATGATAATTTAGATCAATATCTGATTTGAAAACTCACTTGTCCTTGATGTACTCGATTTGTTTAAACAATTAACACTATGGTGTGTATTCTTAATGATATACGTACTAAATAAGTAATGCCATGAGACGTATTTGATTATTTTATTATCACTCACAGATGTATTGCTGAATATTTATGTAAGTATTTGATATAATTTTGTAGTCACGATCTGGAGTTCTTCTTCTTCCTTTATATAAGCAATTTTTCTTGTTCATTGGCGGATTGTTACCTGTATGTTTCTTTTTGTAAACCATAAAAATCATGTTTCAGTTCTTTTGTGAATCATTCTCGGTGCTCCTTTTTAATTCTTCTTACATTTGGAGTTACACAGAGTCTTATCATCATCATCATCAACAACCCGTACTCGTCCACTGCTGGACACAGGTCTCCCTCAGCTCTTTCCATCTTTCCCTGTTTTGTGCAGCTTGCTTCCAGTTGCCGACAATACGCTTCAGATCGTCAGCCCATCTGGTTGGTGGTAGTCCTCTGCTCCGTAGTGCTTTTTATCGTGGTCTCCACTCAACAAAACGTTTTGTCCATCGGTTGTCTGACAATCTGGCGACGTGTCCTGCCCAATTCCACTTCAGCGACGCGATTCTTTCGACGGCGTCCGTTGTTTTTGTTCTTCGACGCATTTCTTCGTTTGGGATTCGGTCCCTCAGGGAGACACCCAACATCTGGCGCTCCATAGCCCTCTGAGTTATGCGAATCTTGTTCACTACCTTTTTTGTGAGTGTTAATGTTTCCGCTCCATAAATGAGTACAGGCAATACACACTGGTCAAAGATTTTCCTTTTCAGGCATATGGGTAAGTCCGATTTAAATACACAGCTCAGTTTACCAAATGCTGCCCAGGTTAATCCTATGCGACGTGGGAGCTCGCACGTCTGGTTATCTCTTCCCAACCGAATTTCATGTCCCAAGTACTTATAAGATACAGTCTTCTCAATATCCATTCCATTAACAACAATATTACGATTTAGCGCCATATTAGACTTATTTGCGTCTTGTTGATATTAATCTTTAGTCCGACCTCTAAGGAAGCCTGATATAACTTCCGTATCATCCATACGATCGGCTATAAGGACGATGTCATCTGCGAATCTCAAATGACTGAGCTTATAGCAGATATATTTTAATAAGGCAGATCTGCCTTATTAAAAGTGTGTTCTAAAAGGGTTGTGAACAGCTTTGGTGAGGTGGTGTCTCCTTGCCGTTCTCCTCGCTGCATACAGAATTTATTAGTTTGTTGATCAGAGAGTCTTACGCTAGCCGTTGCATTGTGGTAGATATATTTTATTATGTTAGTGTAGCGATGGTCTATTCGGCATTCTGTCAATGCTTTTAACATTTTCTGCTGGCTTATGGTATCGAACGCTTTCTCGTAGTACATGAATATCAGTGCCAATGGTTTGTTGTATTCCGCCGACTTCTCTATTAAGTTTTTTATTACCAGTAAGTGGTCGTTAATGCTATATCCTGATCTAAACCCAGCTTGTTCTCTAGGCTGATAGAAGTCTAACCTAGCGTCCTGTCTTTTTTTGATAATTTTTGTGAAAAGTTTATATATGTGAGATAGCAGACTGATAGGACGGTAGTTTTTTTTAGATCTGTTATGTCACTTTTCTTGTGCAATAACACAATGACTGCATTGTTCCATTGGGAAGGGGTTTTTCCTTGGTAAATGCATTCGGTGAAAAGTTTGGCCAAAACCTGGATAATTTTATTTCCACCTTGTTTGATTGCCTCGATCACTACTCGGTCATCGCCAGGGGATTTATTATTTTTCATTTCTGAAAGTGTCTTTTTAACTTCGTATGGTGTTACTTCTGGCATTGATTCTGATCCCTATTTCGAGATAAAACGATTCGACAACCTTAAGCATTTCGGCTCTATCCGTAGCAATGTTGTTGTCTTTGTTTCTTATTCTGTACATATTTTTTTAGAGTAGCACACAGAGTCTTATATCTGAAGTTAAATGTATTTAATAAATATTTACAAAGATTTACAAAAAACGAAACAACAGTCTCTTGAGCAACAAGAAGCAAAATGAGCATAAAAAGCACTATAAGAGGAATAAAAGCGACACATAAAAAACACATAAAGTAAGATGTGCTTGACTTAAAGATTCAAATAACGTAGATATGTCAAACAATTTATGAGAAAAAGTCTATCTTTAAAAATTAGGAATCAACTTTAATATCTGCTCTAGTGACCATGACATAATATAATAATACTACACTGTACAGTAGTGCAATGAGTAGTGAAGTTTTGTGTCTGGTGGCTCAAGAGCATGAGACCCCAGAGGCCATGAAGAAGACGTCAGAGAGGATGTCTAAAGCTTGGCATAGTAACAATCGACGTGGTTCAACCCTGAAGCTGGCGAGTTTAAATTAATTTTAGTAATAATATTAGAATCAGAGATAAATGTGAAGAAGACCAGGATGAAACACAATTTGGCTTCAGAAATGGACTGTGAACCCAGGTCGCACTCTTTGCACTAAATGTATTATTGCAGAAATGCCGAGATCAAAGGAAAGACGTCTTTGCTGTATTTATTGACTATGATCGAGCAGAACATCACAAATTAATTAAAATATTAAAGGATAAAGGAGTTGATAGCCAAGATGTACGAATCATAGAAAAATTATACTGGTGTCAAACAGCGACAGCTTGCATAAATGGAAAATCAACAGAAATATGCAAAATACAAAGAGGTGTCAGACAGGGTTGCATACTGTCCCCACTGTTATTCAATTTATATTCAGATAGTATATTTAAGTATGCGCTGCATAATTTGGAATGGGGTGTGAAAGTTAATGGAATTCTTCTCCTTCTTCTTTTATATAGGCAGTACTGCCTATTTTTCTTCAACGGTGCTTTTCATTCTGCCCCTAAGTTGTCATTCCATCTTTTCCTTGGGCGTTCTATACTTCTCCTGCCTAACGGTGACTTGTCCCTGGCTATTCTTACTATCCTTGATTCAGACATCCTGCTTATGTGCTCATTCCACTCTTCTTTTCTGTTCTTTACCCAGGTATTTATATTGTCTACCCCACTTCTTATCCTATCCTGTAGTCCTTTTCCAGCAATCCTTCTTAAGAACTTCATTTCGTTGGTTTCCAGATGTCTTCGTGTTTTGCTGGTATCTGGTCTTGTTTCGGCCGTGTAAGTCATAACTGGCCTAATAACTGACTTATATATTCGGGCCTTTGTTTCCAATCTTAGGTGTTTGTTTTTCCGAATTGTGTCGTTTAGGCATCCGACCGTTCTACTGGCTTTAATTATTTGGTCTTTTACCTCTTCTTCGATATTGTTGTCGGCTGATAGATTAATTCCCAGATATTTGAAAGTCATTACTTGTTGTATAATTTGATTGTCTAACTCCAATTTGCATCTTATTGGTTCTTTGGCAATTACTAAGCTTTTTGTTTTTTTGGCTGATATTTTCATATTCATTTCTTTTGCGTTAATGTTGAACTCGTGCAATAATCTTTGTAGGTCGTCTTCGCACTCTGCTACTAACACGGTGTCATCAGCGTAACATAGTATTTTTATCTCTCTATTGCCCATTTTGTACCCTCTTTTTTTCTTCACTTATTTTATGATTGCATCCAATATTATGTTAAACAGTAGAGGGCTTAGTGAATCTCCTTGCCTGATTCCTGTGTTTGTTTCTATGGGTTCTGTTATTATTCCATTGGCTTTCATTTCTATTTTATTTCTTACATATATATGTTTTCTATCAGTTTTATAATATCCAGTCAATCCAGTGGTAAATTTTTCTCATATAGTAGGTGTATCACATCTTTTAATTTAATTCTATCAAACGCTTTCTCTAAGTCTATGAAACAGAAAAAGGCTGGTTTGTTATATTTTAATGATTTCTCCGCTATTTTTTTTAACACAGAAACTGTATCGTTACATGATCTTCCACTTCTAAATCCTTGTTGTTCATCCGATATATTTATGCATGCTATTATTTTCTCCATAAGTATTTTTGTTGTGAGTTTCAGTATAGTGCTCAGTAAATTTATCCCTCTATAGTTACTGGGGTCTGCCCTATCACCTTTCTTAAATAACGCTATCATTTGAGTGGTTCTCCATTCTTCTGGGATTCTTCCTGTACTTATTATTTTACTTATAAGGATATTCAGTTCTTTGTGAAGTCTAACTCCTCCGTATTTTAAAAGTTCATTAGCTATTCCATCTTTCCCAGGAGCTTTTCGATTTTTCATCTGTTTTAAGGCGTTCTTTATGTCTTCCTCTTTAATTTCTGTTTTCTCATCCGATTCTAATCGTGGTGTTTCCAGTTCTTTCTGATTAGCTGTTCCATAGAGGTTTTTTAGGTAAGTTGTCCATGTATTTGTATCAATATGTTTTACTTCTATCAATTCCTTCATCTCTGCTCTTTGACCTCTTATCATTTTCCACATTTCCTTTTTCATCCCATAAAAGTCGTGCTCCATCTCTTTTGAAAATGCTTCCCAATGTTCTGTTTTCTTCCTTCTTACTATTAAGTTTAATTCATTTCTTACTCTTTTATATTCTTCATATGTTTGTCTCGTTCTTTTGGACTTGTATTACTAGGTAGATTTTCTTTTTTCTTGGCATTTTATTTTTATTTCTTTACAGAACCATGGAGTTCTCCTTTTATTTCGTATATGTTTACTTATCTTACGTTCTCCAAGTGCTTCCGTTGCTGCCATTTTGATATTATCTCTGATCTTCCTCCAACTTTCTTCTATGTCTTCATCCGGTGTAATGCAGTTTTCATTCAGTACTTTTTGCAGTCTTCTCTGGTATAGATCTCGTGTTGACAAGTCTCGTAGCTGTTCTACCTTTATTCTTGTCTCACATTCAACAGGGTCTTCTTTCCTGTTTCTTTGTAGCTCTATTCTGATTTTTCCAAGTACTAGGTTGTGATCGCTTCCAATATTAGCTGCACTTAAACATCGTATGTCTAGTACTTGAGAGTGGTGGATGTTTCTGTTTGTCAATATATAATCAATAACGGATCTGTGTCCTCTTGTATTTTGGAATGTAGATTTTTTGTTGATCTTTGTGTCTGAAGAACGTATTGTTTATTCGAAATACGTTCTGAGAGCAAAAGTTAATAAGTAGTTCTCCATTTTCATTTTTGTTGTCTTCATTGAAGACATGTTACCGACTCTTGCGTTCATGTCTCCTAAAATGTATATTATCTTATTGGCTGGTATTTCGTCGACTGTTTGTTGAAGCTCGTTATAAAAGTGGACTCTGTCGACTTCAGGTTTGCAGTTTTCTGGACTATAAACTCCTATAATATTTATTTTTTGCTTCTCTAATTTGATCTTAGTAACTACGATTCTTTCTGATATGTATTGACATTCATATATGTTGTCTGCCCATTTTTTGTGTATCATCAAGGCCACGCCTTCTTTGGCTCTCGTATTTTTTGGTACACCACTATAGATCAAGAAGTATTCCCCAAGCCACATCTGTCCTTTCCCTTTCTTTTTTGTTTCCTGGATCGCGCATATCTCTATCTTATTTTCTCTCAGTTCCTTTTCTAACTCCTGGTCTCTGTTGGTCAATGATTTTATATTCCATGTCGCAATTCTGAGTATACTTTTCCTATTCTTTGTCCTGATTCTCGCCGTTTTCGTCATCTGTGTATCCGTCCTGTTCCGAGGCATCCCGTTGGTTCTTTGAGCATTGCTTCATTTTACGATAGGTAGGTTGCTAACCTCGCCTATTAACCCTCCACTTTTATCCATGCTTGGGATTGGCTGTGATAACTGCCAAGCTACTCGATGCACCCGATAGTTATCCCAGGCAGTGTTCTTGAAATTCAATGGAATTCTGATAAATACAATCAGAATGCAGACGATACAGTTATTTTAAGTGATGATATGAATGGATTTCAACACCTTTTAAATGCCATTGACACAGTGGGAAGAGAGTTTGGCCTAAACATAAACTGTTCAAAAACAAAATACATGGTATTTAGCCGTTTGGTCCATCAATATTCACGGTTATATGCTGATGGTCATATAATTCAAAGAGTACCCAGTTTTAAATATCTTGGTTGCCATATTACTGAACAACTAGATCCAGATAAAGAGAAAAATTGTAGAATCGAGATCGACATTTTTAAAAATGAGGTCATTCTTCTGTATTGATAACTTGCAACTTCAACTTCGAAAGCGCATGATTAAATGTTACATTTGGTCAGTCCTCTTGTATGGTGTCGAAGCATGAACATTAAAAATATCCACCATTATTCGTTTGGAGGCCTTTGAAATGTGGCTGCACAGACGTAGACTTAAAATACCATGGACGGCTATGCTGACAAATGTGGCAGTCCTAAAGAGAGCAAATGCTACCCGCGAGCTGCTTGATAACATCAAATATAGAAAGATGACTTATTTTAGACACGTAGTAAGGGGAGACTGGTATAATATTCTTCAACTTATTATGATGGGTAAAATCGAAGGACGCAGAGGGATTGGTAGAAAACAGGCCTCTTGGTTGAAGAATATCCGGGAGTGGACAGGAATAAAGAAAGCAGAAGAGCTATTTAGAACAGCTCGAGACAGAGACAGTTTCGCCATGTTAATCGCCAACGTCAAGGGGACTTGATAGGGCACGTTAAGAAGAAGAAGAATAATATTAATCTTCGTCTTAGGTTTTAATTGTGACAGATGAAGATAACTGCAGATGAGACATTCCATAGCCGAGGGGAGAGGGCTTAGTCTTACCAAAATATCTCTACTTCCTTCCATAATGTTCTGGCCAACTATTAGGGATTGTAAAAATCAGTACACTTACTGGTGGTGTTGTTAGAGAACAAACCAACCTCACTGGGACAAAACAGACAAACTTGAAGGTTGGTTCCATGTAAAGTTGAAGACAGGATCATAAATCATATCTATTACTTACTTTTTCCAAAGTCGGCTAAAAAATAGTTGATTTTGATTGACGTAAGGTTAAAATTTAAGGGGCTCTGTTTTTAAACCAGGTGGAGTAATTAAAATTTACCGCGCCGTAATGCTTGTTTGTAATTGGTCCAACAGTTCAACCTCAGGCAAGTTGACTCCACTGTTATGTCTCCGTAACTGGTTATATCTTTTCCCAGATATCTAACATTTGCTTCCTGCTTTATTATTTTCCCATCAATTTCGATTTTACATCGTAGTGGGTATTTAGATGTTGTCATACATTTGGTTTTTTCTGCTGATATTATCATATTGTATTTCTTGGCTGTTGTATTGAAGATGTGTGTTAATCTTTGGAGATCGTCTTCTGTCTCGGCGATTAATGCGGCGTCATCTGCATAACATAATATTTGGATTTCTTTGTTCCCCATTCTGTATCCATGACCTTTACGTACTGCTTCTATTATTTCATCCATTATTATATTAAAGAGCAATGGACTTAACGAGTTACCTTGTCTGACCTCGCTTTGTACTGGTATACACTCTGTTAGTTTTCCATTTATCAAAAATGAATAACCATTTTCAATTTCAAGATGGGACGTAAATTGTAAATTGTAGAATTCCCTCATCTTCCTTAGTCTCAGCATCCGTATGGCTTGCAAATTGTAG
Organism: Diabrotica virgifera virgifera; assembly: GCF_917563875.1. NCBI lineage: Eukaryota > Metazoa > Arthropoda > Insecta > Coleoptera > Chrysomelidae > Diabrotica > Diabrotica virgifera. Next base: position 115,894,166 of record NC_065446.1, on the reverse strand, counting down.
AAGCCTCGGAGGTGTAACCAGAGAAGGTTCCCATTGTTTTCATTCTGGTGGGATGTGGAATAGCATTATGTTGTTTTATATGCCATTAGAGTGAAAACTTAGTCTTTTTCCATTTATCTTTGCCTGTATTCGATTATGGAAGTAGATGTTTTCGATGGTTTGTATAGTATTGATTGGTATGTTTCTTCTATACAGTATCTAAATGTAAGACGTCTCCGACTTGGATGCGATCGAAAGCATTTGTCAGGTCTATGGAACATAGATATGCTGGTTTATTGTACTCGATGGCCTTTTCTGTGATTTGTCTCAGTACAAATACGGCGTCTACGCAGGATCTTCCGGATCTAAATCCTTGTTGTTCATCTGATAAAGTTGTTAGTTTATTGATTTTGTTGGTTAGGACTTATATGGTTAGCTTAAATGCGGTGTTCAGTATATTTATACCTCTATAATATTGTTGGTGTTTCTTTGTCTCCTTTCTTGAACGATGGTATCATTATGATGTTTCTCCATGCGCCTGGTATCTTGCAGTGCAATATTAGTTTTTGTATAAGTTTTGTCAGCTCTAGATTTATACTTTCTCCTCGTTGCTGCCTCTTCAATGTTGATTTTAATTTTCTCCCAGCTCGCGTTTATATCTTCGATGTCGTCTATTTGTTTCAGCTGTATCTTCTGTGCTAGCCTCCTTTGGTAAATTTCTCTTGTAGAGTCGTTCCACAGTGATTCTACATTGAATTTTTCCTCGGTGATTTTCGTGTAGAAAATGTTTTGGTGGTATTTTCATGGAATTTCATAAGTGAATTAAGTTATATCAGCGATTTTTTGTGTTTTCTGCGTTATTCCTTTAATTTTTAGATTTTTAATCTGATTTTATATAAAAAGCAGTTATTTTTAAAACTCTTTAGCGATGTATCACTATAATATAACATTTATGGATTACCATCGAAGGGCGACATGATCAACAAAAAAAAAGATGTATTTGGTGATTTTTCTAGTGACTTTCTTAGGTGTGAATCTGTCTTGTTAGTTTACTCCTCCTGGTTTAAAAACAAAGCTTCATAGACTGAAATTTTTTGTTTGGCATACAGTCCGTACAATATAGATACCGTTGCACGTCATTATCTACGTCAGAGATCTAAGTTGACATTGTTGCCCAATTACAAAAAATTCTTCAATTAATTTTAAATCAAATATACCACATAATTATTGCGAAATGCATTATAAAACAAAACCAATTAATATTGAATGTAAATAAATAAAAACATTAGAATTAGAAAACAAAAATTAAGTTATAAAGTCTTCTTATACTTGTTGTAGATCTGTCGATCTGTTAATTCCGACGTTGAAGTATTTCTTGAGAGGTAAACTGCCAGCTATCTCTCCAGCTTTTTGGTGGTCTACCCGGTGGACGCTTGCCTGCTGGTTTTCCTTCTAGAGCAATTCATGGTTGTCTGTGCTCCTCCATTCTTTTTACATGACTGAACCATTCTCTTCATCTTTGCCTGCCCCATCTGACTACATCTTGCACGCCACATTGTTCCCTGATGATGTTGTTTCGTATTCTATCTCTTCTTGTCTTCCCTGCTATTGCCCTTAGTTTCTTCATTTCGGCTCTTCGTAAAGTTATAAAGTAAATAGTAAAAAACAATAAATATAGATAAATAAATATACAGTCGAACCCGCTTATAGTCTGGGCTGATTGTCGGAGAATAGGCCATTTTTGGGAAAAGTTATTTACCAGCAATTTTATTGCTGGAATCGAAGCGTATGATTATATATATTAATAATATAGGTATGCAAAGTCCATAGATAGTGTGCTACTTTTTTTATAAACAAAATGGCGCCCGAAAATCGTGTTATTTTCAATTATTGCTATATAACTCCGAAGATTTTAACTTTACAACAAAACCACTCAAATAAAAATTAACCGCAATTAAATTCTGCATAGAGATATGGTTTTCCCGATCTGCTCCGACGAAAATTCTCCTCGGAAAATGCGGGTTTTCCCAACAAAATCTTTAATTTTCAAATAACGTTTTAGATAAGTAATTATCTACCAATAATTAAATAATTTGGTGACTTAAACGCCTTCTTGGTTCAGATTATAGTTCCAGAAGCTGGTGAAAATTGAACGAATATTTTAGCAACAATTCAATTGTTAATTAATAATTTACGGTCGCAATAATAACCAAAATAATTGTGATACACTGATCAAACTTTGAAATCTTATAAAGATGAGATGCCTATTTAACATTTTGTACACAAAATATAATTTTTTTATTTTTTTGCATAATCTTTAAATGTTTAAAAAATAGTATAAACAAATTAACGTTTCTCAGAAAGTTTTTATTATATTCTAATTTTAAAAAATAGTTAAAATGCGTATTTCAAATATCTTGAAAATGAATGCTTTAAAACCTTTTTGCAACCATTTGCAAAAAATTATGAAACAGCAAAGTAAACATACGATGACTACGTTGTTTATAATTTTTTTTTAATTCTTTCAAAGCGTAAAAGTGAGTTTAAAGTACAAGCTAATTAAAGATTATAAATATATATTTTTTGTAATTTACACGCGCGAAAGTAGACTAATACAGTACTGTAGCTAAAATTTTCACTGGAAGCGACGACCGCCGCGCGACGTACACTTAGTAAATAAAATTATAGTATTATGTATCTGCGTGTCAGTCGCTTCGAGTGAACATTTTAGCTCCGGCTCTGTATCAAGCCTACTTTCGCGCTAAAAATTACAAAAAAAGTATTTTTAATCTTTGATTAAAATATAACTATTGAACTAATATTTGATATTCTTTGTGAGTAATTAGATTGTACCACATACTCACTTTTAAGCTTTGAAACAATTAAAGCAAATTATAAACAACGGAGCAATCGTATATTTACTTTGCTGTTTCATAACTTTTTTGCAAATGGTTGGAAAATTTTTTTAAAGCATTCATTTTCAAGACCTTTGAAATACGCATTTTAAGTATTTTTTAAAATTAGAATATAATAAACAATATCTGAGAAATGTTAATTTGTTTATAACTATTTTTTTAAACATTTAAAGATTATGCAAAAAAATGAAAAATTTATATTTTGTCGACAAAATATTAAATAGGCATCACATATTTATAATCTTTTTAAGTTTGATCAATGTCTCATGATTATTTTGGTTGTTATTGCGATTGTAAATTGTTAATTAACAATTGAATTGTTGCTAAAATATTCGTTTAATTTTCACCGGCTTCTGCAGTTATAATCTATACCAAGAAAGATTTTATTTCACCAAGTTATTTAATTATTGATAAATAATTACTTGCCCAAAAAATTTATTTGAAAATTCGAGATTTTGTTGGGAAAACACACATTTTCCGAGGAAAATTTTCGTCGGAGCAAATCGGGAAAAACATATCTCTATGTAGAATTAAAATGGGGTGAATTTTTATTTGAGTATTTTTGGTGTAAAGTTAAAATCTTCAAAGTTATAGACCAATAATTGAAAAAAAAACAAGATTTGGGGGCGCCATTTTGTTAATAAAAAAGTAGCAGACTACCTGCGGACTTTACATACCCATATTATTAATGTATAGGATCATAATATTCGATTTCAGCAATAAAATTGCTGGTAAATAACCTTTCTTTGTATTTTACTAATTAGACCAGCGTATTATAGCTATATTTTTCAAAATTTAAAGATTATGCAAAAAAACGAAAAATTTATATTTTGTCGATAAAATATTAAATAAGCATCTCATCTTTATAATCTTTATAAGTTTGATTAATGTATCATGATTATTTTGGTTATTATTGCGATCGTAAATTGTTAATTAACAATTGAATTGTTGCTAAAATATTCGTTTAATTTTCACCGGCTTCTGGAATTACAATCTATACCAAGAAAGCTTTGATGTCACTAAGTTATTTAATTATTGATTAATAATTACTTACCTAAAACATTATTTGAAAATTAGAGTTTTTGTTGGGAAAACCCGCATTTTCCGAGGAAAATTTTTGTCGGAGCCAATCGGGAAAAACATATCTCTATGCAGAATTTAAGTGCGGTGAATTTTTATTTGGGTGTTTTTGTTGTAAAGTTAAAATCTTCGGAGTTATAGAGCAATAATTTAAAAAAATACGATTTGTCGGCGCCGTTTTGTTTATAAAAAAAAGTAGCACACTAGCTGCGGACTTTGCGTACCTATATTATTAATATATAGGATCTTATAATTCGATTCCAACAATAAAATTGCTGGTAAATAACTTTTCATGAATTTTGCTAATTAGCCCAGAGTATTATTAGAATACCGGTTATAGGAATATTTCGGTTTAAGGAATAGAAATTTGAGGTCCCGAAACGTTAATATTAGCCACCAACAATCGGTTATTAGAATATCACGGTTATAGGAATACTTTTGCTTAGCACGAAGTCTATTCCAATAAGCGGGTTCGACGGTATATCTATAAATATAATAAAGAATAAAAACAAAGCTGAAGTGTCAATACCGCAACTGTCAAATAAATGTTACCAATGTCACCAATGCCAAAATGTCACCTTTGTTTGATCGCAGTTAGAGTGTAATCCGAACAAGTGTCCTTTATAAAAACGCTTTATATACCACTTATACAAATTAAATTAAACAAGTTACGGTATGTTTATTTAAATTTACATTAATAAAAATCTTCCAATATTAGTTCTACGCGTATATAATAAAATATGTCTAGTGGCTGTAATTCCAGTGTACTCAGCTAAACGATTCTAAAAGAGAACACACCTACAACTTAAATACAGGGTGATCAACTTCTGTGACAAAGTCCAATATATCTGCTATTATAAAATATATGAAAAAAGTTGTTAATAAAAGTTATAGACACCTTTAATATACATATTTTAAAATTAGTGAGAAATATACAGGGTCCTCCATAACACGGTTCCAAACCAAAGTTGTTTTTTTTAAATGGAACACCCTGTATTTTATTTTAAATCTGGTTTTTCTACATTTTTCTGATTAAAAAGATATAACACTTGTCTAGGGTTATACTGAGTGTTTCAAAGTTATGAGCACTTTTATCAAAAAATCATACTGATTTGATCGCGCTGTATGATTCTAACAGTATAATATAAACTTATTTTTTTGCTGCTGTTGACTGTCAATATTAAAGTAGTTTTGCAACAACGTACAATTTTTTTATCACTACACAAATTGTATACAGGGTAAGTCAAAATGCAAATAAAAGATTTTCTTCATATTTTTAAATGGAACACCCTGTATTTTATATTACCATCGAAAAGTTCTTTCATTATACTTGCATATCTTTTAAATATTCCCTATACCTAAAGTTATTAGTTTTCGAGATATTTTAGTTTTATTGTTGATAACTAATAGATACGTTTATTACAGTAAATTAATATTACCTCCAATGAGTTTGTTAATGATAATTAAAATTAGACTGCATTTCATTTTTTCTCCAAGTTTATGGTGAATTCTATACAATAACGACAATTTTATATTTACTAACAAAATGATATTAATTTTCCGCGAAGAAATGGGAACTATAAATTATTGCTGAAAGTTCTTGTTTAAGGTGACTTTGAAATAATTGACACAAGAACTGTCAGATGTAAGATTTTAATTATCTGTACGTTTTTATTTTTGTTATTGATTATAGTCGTTTGCCATATTGTTATAATTGTTACGTAACAATGAATTTTAGTCGTGAAGAAATGACAGACATGATATGGATTTTAGGAGAGTGTTTCAAAAACTCATTAGTTGCCACAAGAATTTATAAGGAACGGTGTACATAGCGTCAACAACCAAATAAGAGAGCATTTGACAACTTATTAGACAGGTTTAATCGTACTGGTTCTGTTTATGAAGCAAGGGAAAAACAAAAATGATTATTACGGATGAAAATGAATTAAATGTTTTACTGCCTGTTACAGAAAATTCTCATACAAGTATTCAAAATATTAAAAGAGAGCAAGATATAAGTTATGGATCTATCCAAAACATACTCAAGAAAAACAACATGCACCCATATCATATAAAATTACATCAGAAACTTGTTGGGGATGATTTCTAACGAAGAGTACAATTTTGTCAATGGTCACAACAAATAGTTATACAGAGAGAGTTTGTTCTTTTTTTTTGAGACGAGGCAACACTCATCTAATATAACATACTAATCATAGGCAATTACGTTATAGGTCCTTTGTTCTTTGAGGAATCGGTAAATGGTGAGGTTTATTTAAATTTTCTAGTGAATCATTTACCTATTCTACTTGAAAATGTACCATTAAACATCCTCCAACATAATATGTGATATCTTCACGATGGAGCCCCTGCTCACTACAACGCACTTGTCAACGGTGAACTCGATGAAATATTTTCTGAAAGATGGATAGGAAGAGATGGGCCAGTTCACTGGCCACCCAGATCACCAGAATTAAACGAAGTTGACTTCTTTTTTGGGGTTATATTAAAGACGTAGTGTATAGGACACCTCTAACAATAGTTGACGATATGAAAATATGGATTCAAAACGCCTTTCAAAGTGTCACACAACAAATGCTTACAAACATCAGTAGGTATTTCGAAACTCGTCTCCAGGCTTGTGTAGACGTTATGGGAGGTCATTTTGAACATCTTTTATAACATAAGAAGTACGTTGAACATTTTTTTATTCAATTTAGTTTTTTTAATAAATTTCAATAAATTAAAGTATTGTTATTAATAACTAAGTAATACATGTTGTTATCAACAATAAAACTAAAATATCTCGAAAACTAATAACTTTAGGTATAGGGAATATTTAAAAGATATGTAAGTATAGTGATAGAACTTTTCGATAATAATATAAAATACAGGGTGTTCCATTTAAAATTATGAAGAAAATCTTGTATTTACATTTTGACTTACTCTGTATACAATTTGTGTAGTTATAAAAAAATTGTACATTGTTGCAAAACTACTTTAATATTGACAGTCAAAAACATTAAAAAAATAAGTTTATATTACACCGTTAGAAACATACAGGGCGATCAAATCAGTATGATTTTTTAATAAAAGTGCTCTTAACTTTGAAACACTCAGTATAACCCTAGGCAAGTGTTATATCTCTAGAATCAGAAACATGTAGAGAAACCAGATTTTGAATAAAATACAGGGTGTTCCATTTAAAAAACATAACTTTGGTTTGGCACCGTGTTATCGAGGACCCTGTATATTTCTCACTAATTTTAAAATGTGTACATTAAAGGTGTCTATACCTTTTATTAACAACTTTTTTCCATATATTGTATAATAACAGATATATTGGACTTTGTCACAGAAGTTGATCACCCTGTATTTCGTGTTGGTATCATGTGACGTCACGTGCTACAACGCGGATGACGTGCAACGGTATCTATATTGTACGGACTATATTCCACATGCCACCCATATTCGAATTTTGTCATATTTTATATATAATGTAAAGGAATTGGGAATAAATGTAATTGGGAAGCCTTTTATCCTATTATCTTTTAGCATACAATCATTTTTCACAAATTACACTTAAATTACAATTAATCTTATGAGGTCTTGATTTGTTGGTAAATGAAACACAAATTGGCTGGATGAGACACAGCCGAATTTCAAAACAATCAGCTATGCCGACATCTTGCCTACTTGAAATTTCAACAGATTTTTTAGTTTCTTCAATTGAATGTAGCTACTGCAGTGGATGGAAGACAATGGCTGCAATAAAATAAAAAGTACAATTAATTAAGTGACATATAGGTTCATAATAAATATACTTTTAATAATAGAGGACAAATTTTTCATCAAAATATATCAATATGTACATGTACAGTGCTAGCCAAAAGTCCCTTCCTTCTCTCGTATCTTTTGAACGGTTAAGTACCTATACCTACTTATAATAATTGCGTTCGCGGGTACAGTGGACAAATTGTCGCCGACAATTTCTAACCTCACTTAATATAAATAATACTGTTAATAGATAAATATACAAGGTATATTTACTTTTAATTAATATTAATAACTAATTATTAAATTATAATAGGTAAATATACCTTGTATATTTATCTACAAGAATAAAAAACCGCTAAACGCCGTAAAAATGAGTGGCGCATAAAATATTCCAGCTACAAAAGATCTGATATGAATGTTACGTGGCGCGAAAATGGATTTTCATTTGATGCAAAACAAAATTCTAGTTTTATTTTAAAAGATTTTTCCATAATATTTGCTAAATTTGAAGTAAACGCGCCACAAAAGAGTAACTTTGATACAGTTTGAATTTTGAAACTCTTTTGTGGCGCGTTTACTTCAAATTTAGCAAATATTATGGAAAAATCTTTTAAAATAAAACTAGAATTTTGTTTTGCATCAAATGAAAATCCATTTTTGCGCCACGTAACATTCATATCAGATCTTTTGTAGCTGGAATATTTTATGCGCCACTCATTTTTACGGCGTTTAGCGGTTTTTTATTCTTGTATCAGGAGTTTTTCAAAGTTATTTATAAATTAAATGTATGAAGTTGAATGCAATGTTCCTCTATTACACGTCAAGCTTTATAAATGGTCACCTTTGTTGCATTATCTCCCAAATCATCTAGTGTCCATCGAATGTACACTAGATTTTTTTCTATTCGAAATAGATTGAAAAAAAAATATATTGAGATGGCCGGTAAATGAAGTCGGATTGTCCGTTGCCAGATCAAATTTAGCGTCGTAACCACTACAACTCATAAACCATTTGGGGAATAATCGTTAATTGGATTATACTTTTGTATCTTAATAACTTCTCTAAACGGCTTAACCGATTTTGATCAGTAAACATGAGTTTGAAACGTATTGACCAGTAGTATCTGATGGATCTAAGGTCAAGTATGATAACTGAAGCTATTAGGTACAGGAATTATTTAGCTTTCGAAACCGTTTTTCCCACAGAAAATAGATTTTATCATATTTATGAAGCCTATAACGTAAAAATTTGAATTTTCCCGGATATGAGGTATACATCGTTAGATTCGTCTTGAGTCCTTATACAAACGCTAAGTTATTGGCACAATTCGTACGTTGAAATGTTGAGTAATTGTCAAAAAACCAAAATTTTCAAAGTTTAGTTTTTCAGTTTTTCGGCTATACTGAGCCGTGTGTATGTCTGATCCTGACGGCTTGGACACCATTTGAAAGCTTAAGTCAACACTATTGATTTGATATATTTGCGGTTCTCATGCCTCTTCTTGATCCGAATATATATACCCCCAAAAAATATGCCGTTTTGTACCTACAAAGTCCTATAGCTGGCTTATGGGTGGTCAAAAGTAACAAACTACACCGGTTCTAAATCGACCCTGACCCCCTCTTTAAATACAGAGAAAAAATATCAAATCGGTTTAACTTTCAAACACACATACATACATATCCACAAACATTTTCCCTTTTTTAAATAAAAATTGAGTCACATTTCTAAGCTCTATAACTTTTGAATGGTATAACCGATTTTCAAAATTAGACATGCGTTGGAAAGGTAATGATCAGTTCTATTAGAAACCGTAAAGGTTGGACTTACATTTTCGAAGTTTTTGGGAGTTTTGGGGACCAGAACGAAAAACAGACCCTAAATAGGAAGGGCCGTAAAATCGACACCCTTGGACCAAAATGGATGGTTGACATATGAATGGGTGAGTCTTTTTCTGAACTTGAAGATGGGAGTTGGCACAATTTTCAATTCAGTCAGATTTAGAAAATTGAAAATTTCGTGTATATAATAGTGTCGCGTGTAGGGGGGTGTATTTCTGCGCCACTGGCGAGAACTGCCGTTATCTGGTAATCTTTCCGATATAAAACTAACAGCTTCGATAACTAATAAATCGAAAACTATTAATTTTATCAAAAAAATGTATAATGAACATTTTTTGTTTATAATTAATATTTTTACCAGCATTTGCGGTCAAAATATAAAAAAAAATTTCCACCCTCGAGATGAGGTGGCAACTACCCCCTTGGTAAAAGCGTCTTTCGGCATCATATAAATTTTGATCCTTGGACTATCCACTACTTATTGTCAAATTTTTAAACAAATCTATCCATTCTGTAAAAATTGCAAGTGAAAAATTTCAGTTCCTGGACTAATTATACCTTTGGAGCTCTATAATTTCTGAACGGCTTACCTGATGTTGATCACTAAACATGAATTTGAAACGTATTGACAAGTAGTATCTGATGCATCCAAGATCGAGTATGATAACTGAACGTATTACAGGAATTATTGAGCTTGAAAAACCGTTTTTCCCATAAGAAATAGATTTGATCATACTTATGAACCCTATAACTTAAAAATTCGAATTTTCCCAGATATAAGGTATACACCGTTAGACGCGTCCTGAGTCCTTCTACAAACGCTCAGTTATTGGCGCAATTCGTAGGTTGAAATTTTGAGTAATTGTCGAAAAACCAAAATTTTCAAAGTTTAATTTTTCAGTTTTTTGGCTATGGTGAGCAGTGCGTATGTCTCAGCTTGATCGCTTAAGGGCCATTTGAAAGCTTAACTCAACCCTATTGATTTGGTGTATTTGCGGTTTTCCTGTCTTTTCTTGAACCTAAGATATATACGCCCAAAAAATATGCTATTTTGTATCTACTTAGTCCTCTAGCTAACTTACGGGTAGTCAGAAGTCAAAAATTAGACCGGTTCTGAATCGGCCCTCACACCCTCTTGAAACACAGAAAAAAAAAATTCAGATCGGTTTAACTTTTCCACATACATACATACATACATACAAACATACATATCCACAAACATTTTCCATTTTTTAAATAAATATTGAGTCATATTTCTGAGCTCGATAACTTTTGGATGGTACAACCGATTTTCAAAATTAAACATACGTTGGAAAGGTAATGATCTATGCTATCAGAAGCCGCAAAGGTCGGGCTTAAATTTTTGAAATTTTTGGGAGTTTTGGGGACGAGAACGAAAAACAGGCTTTAAATGGGAAGGGCCGTAAATTCCACACCCTTGGACCAAAATGGAGAAGTAACATATGGATGGACGAGTCTTTTCGTAAACTTTAAGATGGGATGTGGCCCAATTTTCCATTCAGTCAGGTTTAGAAAATCGAAAATTTCGTGTATATATAGTGTCGCTTTTAGGGGTGTTGTGCGCCACTGGTGAGAACTGCCGTTCTCTGTGGATTAACGATATTATTTATACCATTTTAAAGTGCACATGCGTTGTGCTGCTAATTTGTGGCCGACTAGCCGCCGACAGGCACCCGCGAACGCGCTTAATAAGTGCTAATAAATTAGCAAACAAAAATGGTACCTTCAAGCAGCTTTCACACTTGATCAGTTCGCAATTTGTAAAGAAATAGCTATTTGTATAACAAGGGAGGAAAGTGCTACTTTTCCTCCCGAGAATGAAGTTTACTGTACGACGCGTAGCGGAGGGCAGTAATCATTCAAGGGAGGAAAAAGCACTTTACTCCCATGTTATACATATGATTTTTCCACCTTCCTCAAATAACAAGTCATTTTTTCATTTTTACTAATTTATTTATGTAACTAACCAACAAAATTTATTAGAACTAAAACTAACAAGTAGGTACAATATAACTGTCAACTGTCAAATATAAGTAATAGCTATTTGTATAACAAGGGAGGAAAGTGCTACTTTTCCTCCCGAGAATGAAGTTTACTGCCCGACGCGTAGCGGAGGGCAGTAATCATTCAAGGGAGGAAAAGGCACTTTACTCCCATGTTATAATATGGTTTTTCCACCTTCCTCAAATAACAAGTCATTTTTTCATTTTTACTTAATGTATTTATGTAACTAACCAACAAAATTTATTAGAACTAAAACTAACAAGTACGTACAATATAACTGTCAACTGTCAAATATAAGTCAAATTAATAATGTAAACATTGTTAGATCAAAATAACAATTTACTGTTTTTTACCATTCTGCAAAATAGAGAGTGTTTTAAAATAAACGTTAAAATGTATAGAAACTTACGTAATAGAAAATAGATATTGTACAGGGCGTCAATAAGTTACATTTCATGAATGAAATACCATGACGTCACTTTTACTTTTCCTCCCTAGGGAGGAAAAATATTTTCCTCCCTAGGGAGGAAAATTACAACTTTGCTCCCTACAATCAGGTCCGGAAAAGTATTCTTTCGGTAGAGGTAGGTGGAAAAATTATTTTCCATGGATGAAATTACAGCTGATAAAATGTCGCTAAGAGAAGCAGCTTGTGCTAATTTTTTTTTTATTTAGCTAATGCATCGACAACTAATGGCCATTGGCATGGTAGGTACGGTAATTTTGAACAGTTAGGTACCTAGTGTCATGTGTAGTGTGTGTGTTGAGTAAGTGTCTTGTTACTTTGCAAAGTCGACGTCATTGTCTTTGCAAAGAGATGCTAATTGTATCCGAACGTCTGCGGTCCCTCCGGTGAGTACCGATCCCACAAAGACAGAAACTATATTCATTTATTAATTTATAATAAATGAAAAATTTCTGACCCTGGTGAGATTCGAACCCACAACCTTTCGGATTTTTTCGATCCAAAGGCAGGCGCTCTTACCACTGAGCCACGGAGGGGTTTTGTGCTAATTTGAAAAGTGGAGGACAAGGCTATACACGTTGTAACTACAAAAGAAAGCGTTCCACGGCTAAATGTAGTTGTAAAGGCAAGGGGCTTTTGTGCAATTCGATGTGTCATGGTAGTTTAAATTGTTGCAACAAATAAGATAATACTTATTGTAACACATTTCCTTTGTTTTGTTTCTTTCTCATAGTAGCTATATGCTTCTTTTCATGAGCATTTTTCAGTGCGTCACAAATGATAGAAAAAAGGTAAGTGCGTGATAATATACATTTTAGTGACATGGCATTTTAGTTAAATCTGACAGTTGTCACATTTTATTTGCAATTTGGCATAAAAACAAATCAATTGTGTTTATTGCATTTATAAAATGGTATTTTGTTTGACTGTCAGATAGAAAAAGGAATTCCTGGGTAAGAAATATCACAAAAGTTAAAGATGCTACTCGTCAAACAGCTACACTAAAATGGAAATTCACCGGTCATACGATTAGACAAAACGACGAAAGATGGAATAAAATTATTACAGAGTGGAGACCATGGACATATAAACGAAAGAGAGGGAGACTACAGATGAGATGGGTAGATGACCTAAAACACCAAACCGGCTCAAAATGGATGCACATGGTTCAGGATAGAGAAAGATGGAGGAGCGAAGGGGAGGCCTATGTCCAATATTGGATGTCACAAGGCTAATAGATAGATAGATTTTCTTTTATTTGTATAGTCTTATAAATTGTACAGATTATATTGGTAGGTATGTTATATGATTCGTAAATAATTTTTTTTCGATTATAGCTCCATCTATTGTCAACTAGAATAGATGTTATAAATTTCACCGACGAAATGTAATCACCGACGTGCATTTTTTTCTGTCACATGCAATTTAATGCGTTAGAAAGAAATCGAAAAACGGTGACGCACTGAAAGATCCTCATGAGAAAAAGCATATATAAAAATTAAAAAAAAAACTCTGCTATGTTGATAATATTTTAGTTAACAATCGCTATTTGGGCTTTGTTTTAAACACAATAATCTTTTTATGTTTATTAAAACAATTTTTACAAATAAAACAATTTTCACATACCCAACTAATTTTTTTATTTTTCATTGATAAAAATATATATTTTTAACATACACCAAAAATATATGACGAATGTCATCATTCACCGGTGAATTTTAGAAAATATGATATTTAACCAATACTTCGGACATACGCCAAGCGACTTAATGAATGTTGACATTCACTGATGCCTCTCAACATTCACTGGATTTCGGATTTTCACAGTAACGTATATATTTTAGGACAGATTTTAACGCTCAGCAAGGAAAACCAAACGGCAGAAATAAAAAGGCGAATCAGACTGGCCTCGGTAGCATTCAGTAAATTAAGCTACAGTTTGAAAAACAGAAAATACTCGCAATATCTTAGAACGCGGCTTTTTAACCAGTGTATACTTCCTGTTTTCACAAATATGGCTCCCAAGTTTGGACACTTACAAAGGAGAATATCGATAAATTTGCAAAAGCGCAAAGATCGATGGAAAGACAGATGCTGCATATAAAACTTAAAGATGGCAGAAGGAACGTCTGGATTAGAGGAGTAAGCAAAGTGACAGACGTTAAGGAACAGGTGGCAAAATTCAAATGGAAATTTGCAGGTCACACCATCCGACAAGCAGATGAAAGATGGAACAAGAAAATAATTTACTAGCGACCATGGGAACGAAAAGAGGAAAACTGACAGAGCGTGTTGCGACATTATGAGTGAAATAAAAAAATGTAATAGAAAAAGATAAAAACTGAAGACGGGATTCAACCCAACGTGAAAAAGATTAAACGCAAGAAGAGATAGAGAAATCTCTGTCAAAATTTGGTATTTATGACCCTTAAAATAACACCAAATGCTAAAATTTATTATGGGGAATTCTCACGACGAGGTCGAGGCGCGTGTTGAAGCGAGCTTCAAGTGGGTCCTAATTTAAACGTCGGCAAAGTGTCCAATATCAAACATTCATTATTCATATTCGATGTTGAACAGTATATTTTTATCACCCCGTATATGACATGAAGCAATTTGTTATTTTATAATTACATGTACGGGTCTCTAATTTAGTTCACGAATTGTAAATTGTATACAATAATTCGGGCAATTGCATTATTTAATTTGATGATCAAATATATTTCTTTGTTCTCAATATTTGTAAATATACTCAACGCGTGGCTTGACCCCAATACTAAGTGCCACCGCTGATAAAGAATACACATTTAGAATCATTCTCAAGAATCACGTCAACCAGGCCAGAAGTGCCTTTAAATTCAGTCTTGATCAGTCCTCATCTAAGCGCGTAACAGGCAGTGTTCAAAGTTCTCCCGGGGTAAAACTTTACCCTAGTGTCGGTTCCATCAATAAATACCTTTACCGCTATTTGGTGTTTCCCTTAAAATATACACAAAGAGAGATATAATATGTATAATAGTGGAAAAGAAAGAGAACGCAGATACCCTACAAGATGGTAAAATTAGTAATATTTACTTTGTAATAAAATGTCCCGAGTATGTCCCGAAGAATACAGGCAACCAAAAAGTTGACGGCCCTCAGTGGTGGAGATAAAAATATTAGTTGCTTTTTTTAATTCTCACAATGATAAAAATTAGAACAAAACGTAGTTTGACCATAAAATTACCACGCCACTGATCGTACCCTCGGCTGACGAGACATCCACATCATCCACAGGCTAATAAATTTTAGCATTTGGTGTTATTTTAAGGGTAATAAATACCAAATTTTGACAGAGATTTCTCTATCTCTTCTTGCGTTTAATCTTTTTCACGTTGGGTTGAATCCCGTCTTCAGTTTTTATCTTTTTCTGTTACATTTTTTTATTTCACTCATAATGTCGCAACACGCTCTGTCAGTTTTCCTCTTTAGCCTGTGGATAGTGTGGATGTCTCGTCAGCCGAGGGTACGATCAGTGGCGTGGTAATTTTATGGTCAAACTACGTTTTGTTCTAATTTTTATCATTGTGAGAATTAAAAAACCAACTAATATTTTTATCTCCACCACTGAGGGCGGTCAACTTTTTGGTTGCCTGTATTCTTCGGGACATATTCGGGACATTTTATCACAAAGTAAATATTACTAATTTTACCGTCTTGTAGGGTATCTGCGTTCTCTTTCTTTCCCACTATTATATATATTATATCTCTCTTTGCCGACGTTTAAATTAGGACCCACTTGAAGCTCGCTTCAACACGCGCCTCGACCTCGTCGTGAGAATTCCCCATAAGAGTGAAAGAGGAAGGCCTCATACGAGATGGAACGACACTTCAAAAAGCATGCCGGATCCAGATAGATGGCCACAGCGATGTGGCCACAATTTGGGAAGCTGTCACTTTTGCCTTAATAACACATCGCAATTGACAGATTAATTTTCACGGCATACCTTGATTTATAGAGAAGAAGTTTTCAAATCGAATGGTATGCAATAACCAAAAATTGTTTAAGTTGTTATTGAAAAAAGTGGAATAATAGAGGTGTTTAGGCATTTTCGATGTGTGTATTTTGTAATAAAATTTGATCAGCCGAGTGTAATAAAATTCTGCCAAAGTTGTTTAATATACCTAAATAATATCTTCAAAACGATCAGTCAAAACGTTAAAAATTCCAATACCATTAACTTCTCTTTGTACGAAGTGTATATGGAGGTAGGCTTATAATTGTCCAACGACATTACACTCTTTCTTGGAATGAATAAGCAATTTGCATATAAAGACCCGCATATAAATTAGTTCTACGTGCGATTGTCTTCATGTCTACATAAACCAAGTGAGAGCCATCCGCTTTAGAGATGTAAGTTACATAAAGTAGTAACAATACACCTTTCAATTTTTTATTAAGTGATGATAATTTGAACGACCATCTGTAATGTTATTGAGATGTTTGTACCTACTACCAGAAAGAATATTAATATAAATTTATAAAAGTGTTAGTAATATCCCAATGAATATTAAAATAAATTTAATAAATAAATCATCAATAATCATTTCGTTGTGAAGCGAAACAAGAGCCGTCTTAATTTTAGTTAGTTCAGAGAGCGCCAAAAGCACCCTAACTAGTTTCAACCCTTCTTAGGGTCTCATCAGAGAGTGTTTATTTGATTCTCTCTAGAGAATTAAATAAGCTTTATTTAATTATATTTAATTTAATTTTTTAAATTTATTTAATTTATCAATTCGCTTCACAACAAAATGATTATTGATGATTATTTATTATACGCTGTGAGCTCGTACGTAGAGGGGATATTTACAAAGTCGCGAGCGCCAGTAGTGACAAGTCTGTAAACGTTTACCGGAAATTTTGACATATATGTCAAAGTGATTAATTTAAAATTAAAATTAAAAACATTAATTATAAAAAATATTAGTTGGTCAAAGTTGTGGTATATATTTTTACCTTAAATATACTTACGTTTTAAATACTGAATTTAAGTTTTTTTAATGTTCCGTAAATTAATTATTATTAATATTATAAATTATTAAAGTATTATAAATTAATCTTAGCGCCATCTACACGATAATTGTGAAAGTATCCAAACTAAGAAATTCATATTTTATCAATAGAACGTCAAAATGATTAGCAAAATCTTAAAAAAATCGATTACAATTTAATTACTTTTTTGCGTTGTAAATATTAAGCGATAACAATTAATTAATAAATTTAAAAATTACCGGTGAAAGTTGAATTAGTAACCGCTAGGAGCGACACCAGCGAAGCTCAGACCGTATAGGGCTTTTCATTCACAGTCATTTGTTTCGAGCTTCTGTCATGTGTCACATAATATTAATATATCTACGTCATACGTTATTGATATATACTAATGATACAAACCAAAGACTTATGACGTAGATATATTAATATTATGTGACACATGACAGAAGCTCGAAACAAATGACAATCGATGAAAAGCCCTATTTTTATTAGTTCTACTCCTAACTGAGTATTGGGAACTAATCTTTGTTGGAATTTTACCGTGCTGGACCGGCGGGAAGTGAGATGCAACCTGATAGATCACCCTCGGCCTTCTTAGCTCCGGCAATTCGTTGGCTTGCAAATTTTAGAAGACACGAATAGTGTAAAGAGGAGATTATTTCTAATAAAGTTTTATTTTTGATATTGGAATATTAAAAGTAAAACTTTCATTCGTAAAATAAATTTATTTATTTATTAATGCGCACAATAGGCCTTTAAGACCTAACAGGACATTTTTATAAAACATAATCATAAGATTCTTCTTATACGGCAGTACAGCCCAAATTTAGCCTTGACCTCCTTTATTTTTTGCCTCGATCCTTGCTTGTCTGTGGCTGCTCTTCTCCATACACGGTCTCCTAAAAGGGCTTGTGCGTCGCTGTTTACCGTGTCTTCACAGCGCTTTCTTGGCTTTCCAACCGGTCTCTTTCCCTGTATTCTAGCATTCAGTGCTTTTTTTGGTAGTCTATCCTCTCCCATTCTTATCACATGTCCGGCCCATTGCAATATTTGTATTCTAATGAAGTCTGACAGGGTTGCTTCCTTATAAAGTTGATAAAGTTCGTTGTTGTATCGACTTCTGAAAATAACGTTTTCCCTCACAGGTCCTAGTATTCTCCTCAGTACTTTCCTTTCGAATGTGTCGAGTTTGTTTTTGGATGTTTCTTTCAGGACCCAGGCTTCACTGCCATAACATGTTATTGGTCGAATTAAATTTTTATAGATTCTCATCTTTGTATTTCGGTGGACACTTTTAGACCGAAATATATGGGAGAGGGCAAAATAAGCTCTGTTTACCTGCGTTATTATCTTCCGTATTTCTCCATCTTCTGATCCGTCGGCATATATTTCTACTCCCAGGTATGTAAACTTTCCAACCGTTTCAATGTCATCTTGATGTATAATGTTTTGTGGGACTATATTTCTTCTCTTCTGAGTCAGTATTTTTGTTTTTTTCTGTGTTAATTTCCAGACCTAGCATTTTTGTTTGTTTTTAACTCTGCGTATGTTTCCTGTACTCCTGTTGATGTTCTACTCATAATATTAATATTATCGGCATAAGCGGCCAGTTGAACCGTTCGGTTGGTCAGTAGGTTTCCTCGTCCAGTTTACATTTGCCTAACCGCATACTCCAGTGCCAGGTTAAACAATGTTGGGGCCAGCCCATCGTCCTGCTTTAGTCCCTGCGAAATTTTGAAAAAGTCTGTCCGGTGGTTTTGTATTCGTACACATGCCTGAGTTTCATCCATTGTGGCTTTAATGAGTCTTATTAGCTTGTGTGGTATTGCCAATTCAGCCAATATATAGTATAGTTTGTTCCTTTTGACTGAGTCGTATACCTGTTTGAAGTCTACAAACACGTTGTGAACAATATCGTGTTCGCATGATTTGCTCAAGATCTGTTTGAGTGTAAATATTTGATCCAGTGTCGATCTTCCCCGTCGGAGGCCCGTCTGATACTCTCCAATAATATTTTCTGCTAGTGGTTGAAGCCGCTGGTTTATAATACGTAAGGACATTATACAGGGTGTTTGGTAAAGAATGAGCCATAGCTTAACCTTAGATTCCTGAGGTTAAAATAGGTCGATTTAAGCTAACTTACCTTAGTACAAAAGTTGATAATAACCTAAATACAGGGTGTCAAAGTTTAACTTTTATTTTATTTATTTTTGAATATTTCCTGACAGGCAACATGAATATTTCCTGACAACAACACGAAATTTGGTAAGTGGTGCTGGTATTGTACACCCTACTAAATTATGTTAAACAAACGTTTGTGGCTACTACCAGAGGCGTACGACGGAGGAATGTGAATGGTTGACCCTTCCTAAATTCTACGCCACTGGCGGAATTGCTATTTTAGTGCAATTCTTTGATTCTCCAATTATTTCTATGTAAATAACATACTCTTCATTCGTAACGATAAAGCCATTAGTTTTCGAGATATTTGAAGCTAAAAACGAAGGAGCATAATACATTAATCAAAATAAGTGTGCCTTATCATTTTTAACTTCAAATATCTCGAAAACTAATGACTTTATCGTTACGAATGAAGAGGATATTATTTGCATAGAAAGTATTGGAAAATCTAAAAATTATGCTAAAATAGAAGTTATATCAGTGGAGTAGAATTTGGGAAGGGTCAACCATTCACTTTCCCCTGTCGTACGTCTCTGGTAGTAGCCAGAAACGGTTATTTAACATAATTTAGTAGGGTGTACAATGCCTATACTTTCTGCCAAGTATAACATGAATATCTCAAATTATTTTAAAGTATTGTCTTTTTTTAAATAATTTATTCTTTATTTAAAACTTTAAGAACTAGGTGTGCCTGGTAGTATAAAACTATTTGACATATCCTTATGGTACTTGGCAGAAAGTGTAGGTACTGTACACTGTACACCCTACTAAATTATGTTAAATAATCGTTTGTGGTTAATACCAGAGGCGTACTACAGGGGAAAGTGAATGGTTGACCCTTCCCAAATTCTACGCCACTGATGAAACTGCTATTTTTGCATCATTTTTAGATTCTCCAATACTTTATATGCAAATAATATACTCTTCATTCGTAACGATAAAGTCATTAGTTTTTGAAATATTTGAAGTTAAAAATGAAAAGGCACACTTATTTTGATTAATGTATTATGTTCCTTCGTTTTTAGCTTCAAATATCTCGAAAACTAATGGCTTTATCGTTACAAATAAAGAGTATGTTATTTACATAGAAAGTATTGGATAATTAAAAAAAGTTGCACTAAAATAGAAATTTCGCCAGTGGCGTAGAATTTGGGAAGGGTCAATCATTCACGTTCCCCCGTCGTACACCTCTGGTAGCAGCCAGAAACGTTTGTTTAACATAATTCAGTAGGGTGTACAATACTAGCACCACTTACCAAATTTCGTGTTGTTGTCTCATGCCTGTCAGGAAATATTCAAAAATAAATAATATAAAAGTTTAACTTTGACACCCTGTATTTCGGTTATTATCAACGTTTGGACTAAGGTAAGTTAGCTTAAATCGACCTATTTTAACCTCAGGAATCTAAAGTTAAGCTATGGCCCATTCTTTACCAAACACCCTGTATGCTGTACATAGTAGAGAGATTCCACGGTAGTTTTTGCACTGGAGTTTGTCTTCTTTTTTATAGATCGGGCATACTATACTTTTCTTCCAGTCGTCGGGTATTTTCTCTTCTTGCCATATGTCTTTGATGAGCGCGTGGATGTGACTTGCTAGGTGGTCGCCACCTACCTTATACAGTTCTGCTGGTATTTTGTCAACTCCCGGAGCTTTATTGATTTTCTGGGCCTTCGAGGACTAGCTTCGAGAACTTCCTCTATAGTTGAAGCTTCTACTCCATTATCTACTTCATTCACTTCTACGTAGTTCATACCCATTTCATCTTCCATATCTACTTGTGTTCTAAGTAGGGTCTGAAAATAATGCTTCCAGGTTTCTGTGACTTTCTGTTGGTCACTGATTATTTGCCCACTTTCATTTTTACATAGACTTGTTTGAGGTTTATACCCACTTCTTATCTTTTTTACGTATTCGTAAGCCCCTCTAATTTCTTTTTTTTTTAAATTTTCTTCCATTTTTTCAATTTGTCTATTTCCTTAGGCTCTCTTTTTCTTTCTACATATCTTGTCTGCTTTCCGTCTTGCGACTTCAAATAATGTTCGTCTTTCCCGTGTTCTTCTTGTTATGTACATTTTGCCTGCTTCATTTCTTTCCTCTGTTGCTCGTCTGCACTCGTCATCAAACCATGCTCCTCTTCTCTTCTTTTTCTTGTTTTCCAGGGTGGACGCTGCTGCTGTCAGTACTGCTGTTTTGATATTACTAAAGTTGACCTCTATGGAGTGCAGTTCTAGCGTCCTTAACTCATTTGCGACATCTTGTTCGAACTTCTCTTTACATTCCTGGATCTTCAGTTTTTCCAGGTCCAGTTTGTTTGTTCTTTGTTGTCTTTTGTTTCTTTCCCTGTTAAATCTGCATCTAAAAGATCATCAGATTATCTAATTAAAATTGTTTAAAACAAAACTCAAACTGAAGTTCAATACAAAATTCTTAACTACTCTGAAGAACCTGATGAACAATATTTCTCCATTCACTTCTGTTTTGTGCTTTACTTTTCCAGTTCCTCACCTTCAAGTGTTTAAGGTCTTCCTCCAATTTGTTAACCACTTCGTTCTAGGTCTACCTCTTCTTCTGGGACCAATTGGTTTTCTGGGCATAACTAGATATGAGGCATTCTGTTCGCTGCCATTCCTTCTACATGTCCCAATGTCTACATGTTCAATGTATTTTGAATTCATTTGGGCTCTTAAACTACCTAATTCTTTCTTCCCTTTTGCTATTTTGGCATTGAGTTCCCACTCCTCTTTTCCATTTTCGTCGAATACTATACCCAGGTATTCAAAATTGTCCATCCGTTTAAGACTATAACTTATACCACTTACAGACCTCACACTAAATCTTATTCTTTTTTTTATTCTGCCAATAACTATAAATACAAAAGACTAAGTTTTCACTCTAATGGCATACAACATATCCCACCAGAATGAAAACAATGGGAACCTTCTCTGGTTACACCTCCGAGGCTTCTACAATTTGCAAGCCATACGGATGCTGAGACTAAGGAAGATGAGGGAATTCTACAATTTACAATTCACGTCACATCTGCTCAGCGCGGTAAAGTTCCAACGAGACTGGTTCCCTTCATACTCCACACAGAGTAAATGTAAATCAAAAATGAATAACCATTTTCAATTTCGTTGCAAAACGAAAATACAGCCGAACCATATTCCAGTCCAATCAGAGAGTGCTGCAAGTACCTCTACCGGTTTCGAAACTTATTAGTCTCTCATCAGGAGGCACATATGCTGCTCTCCCTGATCCAACCAAAACAAACCCCAGCGTGCAGTCCCGAATTGCAACGAACGAAATGGTATAGATGCCCTAGCGGCAACTGCTAGCAAAAGACTAAGTTTTCACTCTAATGGCATACAACATATCCCACCAGAATGAAAACAATGGGAACCTTCTCTGGTTATACCTCCGAGGCTTCTACAATTTGCAAGCCATACGGATGCTGAGACTAAGGAAGATGAGGGAATTCTACAATTTACAATTCACGTCACATCTGCTCAGCGCGGTAAAGTTCCAGCGCTGAGCAGATGTGACGTGAATTGTAAATTGTAGAATTCCCTCATCTTCCTTAGTCTCAGCATCCGTATGGCTTGCAAATTGTAGAAGCCTCGGAGGTATAACCAGAGAAGGTTCCCATTGTTTTCATTCTGGTGGGATATGTTGTATGCCATTAGAGTGAAAACTTAGTCTTTTGCTAGCAGTTGCCGCTAGGGCATCTATACCATTTCGTTCGTTGCAATTCGGGACTGCACGCTGGGGTTTGTTGTGGTTGGATCAGGGAGAGCAGCATATGTGCCTCCTAATGAGAGACTAATAAGTTTCGAAACCGGTAGAGGTGCTTGCAGCACTCTCTGATTGGACTGGAATATGGTTCGGCTGTATTTTCGTTTTGCAACGAAATTGAAAATGGTTATTCATTTTTGATTTACATTTACTCTGTGTGGAGTATGAAGGGAACCAGTCTCGTTGGAACTTTACCGCGCTGAGCAGATGTGACGTGAATTGTAAATTGTAGAATTCCCTCATCTTCCTTAGTCTCAGCATCCGTATGGCTTGCAAATTGTAGAAGCCTCGGAGGTGTAACCAGAGAAGGTTCCCATTGTTTTCATTCTGGTGGGATATGTTGTATGCCATTAGAGTGAAAACTTAGTCTTTTGCTAGCAGTTGCCGCTAGGGCATCTATACCATTTCGTTCGTTGCAATTCGGGACTGCACGCTGGGGTTTGTTTTGGTTGGATCAGGGAGAGCAGCATATGTGCCTCCTGATGAGAGACTAATAAGTTTCGAAACCGGTAGAGGTGCTTGCAGCACTCTCTGATTGGACTGGAATATGGTTCGGCTGTATTTTCGTTTTGCAACGAAATTGAAAATGGTTATTCATTTTTGATTTACATTTACTCTGTGTGGAGTATGAAGGGAACCAGTCTCGTTGGAACTTTACCGCGCTGAGCAGATGTGACGTGAATTGTAAATTGTAGAATTCCCTCATCTTCCTTAGTCTCAGCATCCGTATGGCTTGCAAATTGTAGAAGCCTCGGAGGTGTAACCAGAGAAGGTTCCCATTGTTTTCATTCTGGTGGGATATGTTGTATGCCATTAGAGTGAAAACTTAATCTTTTGCTAGCAGTTGCCGCTAGGGCATCTATACCATTTCGTTCGTTGCAATTCGGGACTGCACGCTGGGGTTTGTTTTGGTTGGATCAGGGAGAGCAGCATATGTGCCTCCTGATGAGAGACTAATAAGTTTCGAAACCGGTAGAGGTGCTTGCAGCACTCTCTGATTGGACTGGAATATGGTTCGGCTGTATTTTCGTTTTGCAACGAAATTGAAAATGGTTATTCATTTTTAACTATAAATACCTTTTCAATAACTGTTTTAAGTATTTTTTCTTCTCCGTCATTATGTCTACCGGATTAATAATAAAATTTCGGTCTTTGCCTTTGATATAACTACAGTGACTGTTTTAGAAAGACCTCACCTGTTTGTATTAAAATTTTTCTTCTATCTGTTTCATTTTCTACTCATTATAGTATATCTTTTTCTTTCTACATAGATCTTTAAGTTTCCCTCGAATTATTCTATATTCTTGTTTTTTAGAATCTCTACTATATTATGTTAATAATTCTTGTCTGGTCTTCTTCTGTTCTTTTGCTATCGCCTAAAAGTGAGCGCGTTGTGCTCACAACGAGGCGCCGACCCTTACTCCCTGGTATCCCTCGTACTGCTCGTACCATATTATCGATCGCCAGATGCATTATTTTAAATGCGAGCGTTCACCAAAATGAAGAGTAGGATACTAAGCTCTAGGAGGATACGATGCGATGGTCTCCGTAGTGAACGTAGCCTTATTACAATCTTCGTCTATTAACCAATCTTTTGAAGTCGTCCTTAACTATTTTTTCGTATTTTTTTTACTTCTTATTCCTTAATTTTTCAATATTCACTTTTCCTTCGTTTTATTATTCGTTTTCACTTTTCTTCCTGCCTCCTCCCACATATGACTTTAACGAGGTAATGGCCCGAATCGATTTCAGCTCCTCTCACTTCTTACGTTTTGTATATAATAGTAATCTTAAATTTTGCTTCAATTATAACACGATCTATCTGACTCACCATCCTTCCATCTGCGGAGACCGACGTACTTTTATATAACTCTTTTCGTTTGTTGTGTGCTTCTGACCACCATGTTTTTCTCCATCGCAAATCCAGTAAGTTTTTTACCATCATCGTTTGATACTTTTTTATGTTTACTGTGGTTGTGGTTACCAGTTACTGCAGTGTACAGAGGTTCTTTTCGCACTTTAGCATTACAATCACCCATTATTACTTTCACGTCATGTTTAGGTAAGCGTTCGTATTCGTCATTTAGCTGTTCACCAAACTGCTAAAAAATTATGAATCTATCTAAAGCCATCTAAAAAAAGTATGAAACAAGCTTAGAGTAAGTCCTATTTCTTTCGGATGTTTACGTTAGTTTAGATGTCCTGGAGTTTTATTATTTTTTACCTTTTTTCGAAGCTATTTCGAATCCCTCTATATTTGGTAGGTTCGATCTGATTGGGTCTGATCATATGATTTTTATTTTATGTGTTATAAAAGATTTTGTATATATGTAAACAAGGTGTTTCATTAAGAATTGTTCATATCGTAACTGGAGAAACAGCAAAAAATACGAAGATTTAACCCAAAAAACTTAAATAAAATATTCTTCCTTACCGAGATACAGAGTGTTTTATTACAAATATTCTAAAAGGATTTTAGCCCATTGTTTTAACACCTTCCAATGTTTTTTGTTCAAACTTGACAAACAGTTTAGACATACTAGGATACTCTAAATACTGTTAAAAGATAGTTTTCCGCTGTTACCAGAGGCGTGCTGTAGGGATATATACTTCACTTTCGCCCCTTTCCCCCTCACAATCTACGTCACTGTCATAATAATCATTTCAGCATGTTTTTTTATTCCTTGTTAGTTTTTACACAAATATCATCCTTTTGTCTCATTACAATAGAAGTAGTTTTCAAGTTATTTGCGTTTAAAGATAATAAATATATTCCATTCCAAGACTATGTATTCTAAATTACATTCAATAAGATAATGTGTTTAAAATACATAATCTTATTGAATCCATTATATTAAAACGCAATTAACTTAAAAACTACTTACTCTATCTAAAAATGATGTTATTTACGTAAAAAGTAACGAAAAATAAAAAAAAACATGATGAAATGATTGTAGATTGTAAGGGGAAAAAGGGACAAAAATGAAGTATATATCCCTACAGCATGAGTCTGGTAACAGCGGAAAAATATTTTTTAACACTAGTTAAAGTATCCTAACATGTGTAAACTGTGTGTCAAGTTTGAACAAAAAATATTAAAAGGCGCTTTAACACTGGGCTAAAATCATTTTAGAACATTTTTAATAAAACAATCTGTATCTCGGTAAGGAAGAATGTTTTATTTAAGTGTTTTGGGTCAAATCTTCGTATTTTGTGCTAAGATTTGTCCAGTTACGATATGGAAAATTCTTAATGAAACACCCTGTATATATTTTTTTCATTCGTCGTTTATTTCTTCTAATATTTTCAGGGCCCTATCATTCATGATTGTTAGCATGCCACACTGTCTATTATTTCTAGTTCCTTTATTTTCTTGTGGACAAGTTTGTCATCGTGATTTTTCTGTACTTTTATCTTTTCTGTCTATTATCTCTTCACATGTTTTTGTCAGCCACTTCTCCTTTACCTCCAGTATCTTTCTTCTTATTTGTTTGTGAATACCTTTATATTTACCTACTGTTCTTTTTTCTTGTGTTGTCTTCTCAAATTCATCATTTTTATAATTTCATCAGACACCCATGGTTTTTTTGCCTGTTGGTTGTGTTTTTTAGATTGCTTCAGTTTGTTTAATTATGGTATTTAATTCAGACCACAACTTGTCGATCTTCTCCCTCTCCACATTCCATATTTTTATTTCTAAGTTCTCGACATTTCTGTTTAATGTGACGTGTTATATTTTGATTCATTTCTTCTTTCTCCAGTAAGTTCATGTATGGCTTTAGTTCTATCTTTTTTTTATTCTTTTTAGTTTATTTTTAAATTGGGCTACAAGCACGGTGTGGTGGATGGGAACATCTGCACCGGATAATGTTTTTGCACTTATAATGCTATTTCGCCATCTTTCATTATTCATTAATACAGTGTGTTCATAAAGTGTGGAAACGATCTACTATCTCATGACTTAATTATTTTCATAGTTAAAGCTCTGACAGGTCGATTTTTATTTTTAAATTATGATTTTTTGACGTTTATCCCATAATAGTGACGTCATCGATTTGGGCGTGATGACGTCATCGATGATTTTTTTTAAACGGGAATAGGGTCGTGTGATAGCTCGAAACGGGAATAGGGTCGTGATTTGACAGGTTATCCAATTCTCTATTCAGTAATATAAACATTAAATCCAATATTTTTACAGGGTGGTCAAAAAATAATTTTTGAAATAAATTAATTGACGCAAAAAGAAGAATGTACGTAATTTATTTAACTCAAAATACATTTTACCGATGCCATAGAATATAAAAAAAGCTTATTTCATAAATAAACATTGCTTTTCGCTTAAATTAAATATCAAACAGCCGCCCACCTGCCTCTTGGCAGTTTGAACATTTAATTTAAGCGAAAAGCAATGTTTATTTGTCAAATAAACTTTTTTTTCTTTTTTCTGACAGCAGTAAAATGTATTTTGAGTTAAATAAATTACATATATTCTTCTTTTTGCCGCAATTAATTTAATTCAAGAATTAATTCTTTGGCAACCCTGTATAAATAACGAAGTCAATGTTTATACTACTCAATAGAGAATTAAATAACCTTGGAAATGAGCTACCACACGACCCCTATACCCATTTAAAAAATCATCGATGGCGTCATCACGCCCAAGTCGATGACGTCACTATTATGGGGTATACGTCAAAAAATCATAATTTAAAAATAAAAATCCGCCTGTCAGAGCTTTAACTCTGAAAATAATTAAGTCATGAGACAATAGACCGTTTCCACACTTTATGAACCCACTGTATAGTCTGTGCCTGATTTCTGATGCATTTTTTTTATTGTCTTGTGGCGATTTCCACGTGTATAATCTGTGAGCTGGTAGTTTGATCTATATGCTATAGTCAAAGCCCGAATTTCAGGCACTCCTAGGTTTGACTAGGCAATCCTCAGGTCTGACTGACGGTCTTAGTCAAAGCCCGAAATAAATTACAGTTTCGGCCTTTGACTAGTCAAACCTAAAAGAGACTAAGTTGGTCAGGCAAAGGTCGAAATTCAGTTTTATGAAATCGGGGTTTGACTAGTCAAACCCCGATCAGCTATTAAAATGTCGTAATTTGTTATATTAGGTTTAATAAAACGTCATTTTTTTAATTTTAATGTTTATTATTTTTATATGGTCGTAATTAAAATGAAAAAATTAGTGTTTATTCTCACATGTTGAGGCATTATGGCATTTAGATTTGAACAATACGTTAGACCTTTTTCACTTACCTACATAATTTTGAAGAGCATTTCTTATTGCAGTAGCATTTTATAAATCCTTGTCCTCCAAATTTAAAATCTTTTGTACTAATTTCTCTTAGAGACAGCTTAACGTCTAGAATATCTTCGACATTAAGTAAACTCTCTTTGCATTCTCTTATTTGATTTCTTGAAAAAAGTGTGTTTATTTTTCCTTATTTCGTACCAACTCTATATAAACCGTCAATTGTTTTATCGTCAACTGTGAAAGAACATATTGCAATCTGAGAAAAAACTAAGTATCACCATAATACTAACGAAGCCCTGGACCGTCGTCACTAGGAGAGGAAGAAAATTGTCAAACAATTCAGATTACTTCTTCAGATGTGGTTTGTTGTATTTGCCAAAAAGAGAGCTATGACGCATATACGTGCATAATTTGTAGTCTGGTGGTATATGTTGTATACGTTGACAGCACACTTGGTGCATACTATGAAGATTTTGAAAGAAAAGTTACATGCATGCTTTGTGCACACACAGAAAAGATTAAAATAATTAAAGGAAAGGGGATTGAAGGTCTTTATGCCCAGGTAATGCTATGGAACAATTAAGTAAAAAAAATCCTCTAATTACGATCGGAAAAACTGTATCACTACCGATCCCTAGCTTTGATACAGCCAAAGGAGATGCTCAAAATATTTTGGGTATTATACAAGATAAAACAATAATTATTGACGGTTTATATAGAGTTGGTACGAAATACGAAACAATAAACACACTTTTTTCAAGAAATCAAATAAGAGAATTTTCTTAATTTCGAAGATGTTTCAGACGTTAAGCTGTCTCTAAGAGAAATTAGTACGAAAGATTCTAAATTTGGATTACAAGGCTTTGTAAAATGCTACTGCAATAAGAAATGCTCTTCAAAATTATGCAAGTGTAAAGATCTAAAATCTAACGTATTGTGCAACTATAAATGCCATAATGTCTCAACATGTGAGAATAAACACTATTTTTAATTACGACAATCTAAAAATTATAAACATTAAAATTAAAAAATGACGTTTTATTAAACCTTATCTAATAAATTACGATATTTTAAGCTAGATCGGGGTTTGACTAGTCAAACCCCGATTTCATAAAATTAAATTTCGACCTTTGCCTGAACAACTTAGTCTCTCCTAGGTTTGACTAATCAAAGGCCGAAACTCTAATTTATTTCGGGCTTTGACTAAGACCGTCAGTCAGACCTGAGGATTGCCTAGTCAAACCTAGGAGTGCCTGAAATTCGGGCTTTGACTATAACATATATTATATTCATAACAATCATGTTCTGTTCTTGACATAAATGAAGAATGAGCAGAATATGTATTAGAAGAATGGGAAATAAAAAAGGTGTAGGTGAGCTTAGGACGAGATAAAGCCTGTAGAGGCCGTAGAGTTATAAGAGACTTTGAAAGAGAGTTGTCACGTAACATCAACAAAAAGTACCAAGTAACCTTAAAAAGGGGTAATAGCTCGAAAATTACACCTTAAGACGCAATTACTCACAGTTTAAGAAAAGAACAAGAATCATAGCATATGTTTTCCTAGCTCAAACAATCATCCCAAGTTCAAATTTGTTGTCGTTTAATTTTTTTGTAAAACAATGTAATGAAAAAACGAATTTTTATAGACTCTGATTCATAAATACCAGTAGCTCGAGTACCCGAGAAGAATAATGATTAAGTAATGATTGAATGGGTGCGGCGACCACAAATTCTTTAACGTATTCATCAAAAAGTATATGGCAACGGTACAGGTGTGGGCTAACGCATTTATATACAGGGTGTATGAAAAGAAGGGAGACGGTCGAAAATTTTGCGAAACGAACACTGGATCGAAAAACTAAAAAACACGTGTTCAGTATTTTGCAAAAATGTGTCTAATAACCAGTGTTGCCAACCGCATTTCTCTAGATTATCCGATGATCGCTCATCGCTCGAAAAAGATCCGATTCGTCACGAAAAGATACGCTCATAAACGTAACCAGAGGAAGGGGTTTGGGGGTTATAACCCCAACCCCCATTTGAATGTACTTTGAGCTCTTTACGCATAACACCATTAAGTCGACTTTACACTACATGATGTATCGCGTGATTTATCACATGATTTGGCCCATGACGAGCCGCATGACAATGCTTATGATAAAACACAATGCTTATGACAAAATCATATGACAAATCACATGATAAATCATGTAATGTAAAACTTTAAAAACGGTAAACCCTGTAGTTGGCTGTATACCTTCGATAAAACAACGTGGAATGAAGTAAATACTTCTGTTGTATATCATAGGTATATGAATTTATTAAAATTCTTAAAATTTATCCACAAGGGAGTGGAAGTACAAAACGTTTTCGGTCAAACTGACCATCATCAGTGTAAACCTGGAAATAAGTGAACCACTTAGATTGAAAAGCAAAAGGGTGAAATTTTGACAGTTAAAAATAGAAAATGTGGTTACTTACGTCCAGTGTACAAGTAATTGTGACTAGCTTCTTCAATAGGTGTAAAAATCTCTAAATAACATTATTGCTACATTATATGCTACATAATAATCGACATTAAGTCGATGTCTTAAGATTATGAATATCACATGTGGATGTTTGTCATCCTTGCTCGGAAATAGGGCTTTTCATCGATTGTCATTTGTTTCGAGCTTCTGTCATGGGTCACATAATATTAATATATCTACGTCATACGTTATTGGCATATACCAATGATACAAACCAAAGACGTATGACGTAGATATATTAATATTATGTGACACATGACAGAAGCTCGAAACAAATGACAATCGATGAAAAGCCCTATAGGGCTTTTCATCGACTGTCATTTGTTTCGAGCTTCTGTCATATGTCGTATACTCCGTGTATATTAATATTATACACAGATCATACAACATATGACAGAAGCTCGAAACAAATGACTGTGAATGAAAAGCCCTATTGCACAAGGTTGTTGTGATTAGGTGAGAGGTTTACAACCAACTGAACCAACTGATTAGACAGATTGGTGCCAGAGAATTTATGACAAGATGTCAAAGGAAGGTAGGTAGATTTTTCAAATGTCATCCGAAAAAATTTTTTGACAAAGAGAATTAATATTTAACTTTAATTGTTATATTGGAAATATGCAACTTTTAAAAATGTTTGTTGTGAATTCTAATTTTTAAATAAAAGTTAATGAGCTGTAATATATTCATTAGTGAACTGAAATCAAAGGCAAAAATCTGCTCATACTTCTGTGACGTCATAGACTGTTTTTCAAATTTAACTGAGTGAAAATAATTATATTTAGTTATGTAGAGTTGTGATGTTGTGATGAATAAATATTACTGAATGTAGTAAAATCTGTTGAATTTGAAAGGATTGCAAATAAGGAAATGGTTGGTTGCATATGTTTCAGGGAACTAATGAGTACAATAAGAAAATACTCTATAGTTCTGTCATTGATTAATAAGTACAGGAATATTTATAATCAATGGTTCTGTACTGTAAATTATGGGAGGTATTAAAGGAAAAGAACTGATATTAAATGACGGAAGTGGAATTGAAAAATGTACATATCTTAATCAAACAATTTTTAGATTTGTGATGTCTGAATGTAAAAAGTTTGCTGCATATTGAACTAATGAAAATTTAAATTTTGAAAATTATTGAAAATAGATAATATGGTCAGTTGCATATGTTTCAGGGGACTAATAAATAAAATAGAAATACTATTAAAAATGTAAATTGTGTGAAGTATTAAATGGATTAAGACTAATATTAAATTAGGAAAAATTGAGCTGAAAGAAATGTACATGTTTTAACCAAAAAAAGAAAAAAAATACTTTTGATTGTAGAGCTCTAAATGTAAAAAAGTATGTCACATATTGAACTATTGAAATTCTAGTTTTGAATATTGTATTGATCAATATTGAGATATTGGAGTAAATTTATTAAATATTGATAGCTGAGATTTATTTTTAATTTTAGTATTAATGAAAAGCAGAGTGAATCAGTAAAAAACTATAGGAAATTCAACAAAATTTGGTTATTGCCTATATTAGAATGTCATATCTGAAAAGATCAAGGGTTCTAGGTGAAAATGATTATGTTAAGTGAAAATAATGAGAGAATGAGATGAAAGAGATAGAGTATTGTCAGAAGCATAGAGGGAAAGAAACTAAAAGATTTTTTGATTAAGTATATTGTTTGGATTTTTATTTAGTTTAGGTTTATAGTAGTATGTATAGGAAAGAAAGTCAATGTGAAGGCGGATTGAAATATAGAATTATGGAAATAATTGTCGATGAATGGGGGTAAAGTCACGGTTAAGAGAAAGTTGACGGTTATCACAGTTTGGACTTGTCCTTGTGTCGTCCTATGACGTCACAGAATATGAGCAGATTTTGCCTTTGATTTCAGTTGACTAATGAATATATTACAGCTTATTAACTTTTATTTACAAATTAGAATTCACAACAAACATTTTTAATAGTTGCATATTTCCAATATAACAATTAAAGTTAAATAATAATTCTCTTTGTAAAAAATTTTTTCGGATGACATTTGAAAAATCCACCTACCTTCCTTTGACATCTTGTCATAAATTCTCTGGCATTAATCTGTCTAATCAGTTGGCTGTATAGGGCTTTTCATTCACAGTCATTTGTTTCGAGCTTCTGTCATGTGTCACATAATATTAATATGTCTACGTCATACGTTATTGGTATATACCAATGATACAAACCAAAGCTCGAAGCTGACACATGACAGACACATGACACATGACAGAAGCTCGAAACAAATGACAGTCGATGAAAAGCCCTATACGCTGTGAGCTCGTACGTAGAGGGGATATTTACAAATTCGCGAGCGCCAATAGTGACAAGTCTGTAAACCTTTACCGGAAATTTGACATAAATGTCAAAGTGATTAATTTAAAATTAAAATTAAAAACATTAATTATAAAAAATATTAGTTGGTCAAAGCTGTGGTATATATTTTTAACTTAAATATACTTACGTTTTAAATACTGAATTTAAGTTTTTTTAATGTTCCGTAATATGTAAATATAAATCAATCTGTCAATCTTAGCGCCATCTACACGATAATTGTGAAAGTATCCGAAATAAGAAATTCATATTTTATCAATAGAACGTCAAACTGATTAGCAAAATCTTAAAAAAATCGATTACAGTTTAATTAATTTTTTGCGTTGTAAATATTAAGCGATAACAATTAAATAATAAATTTAAAAATTACCGGTGAAAGTTGAATTAGTAACCGCTAGGAGCGACACCAGCGAAGCTCAGAGCGTATACCTCTCACCTGATCACAACAACCTTGTGCAATTTCCGAGCAAGGATGACATACATCCACATGTGATATTCATAATCTTAAGACATCGACTTAATGTCGATTACTATATAGCATATAATGTAGCAATAATGTTATTTAGAGGTTTTTACACCTATTGAAGAGGCTAGTTACAATTACTTGTACACTGGACGTAAGTAACCACATTTTCTATTTTTAACCGTCAAAATTCCTTTTGCTTTTCAATCTAAGTGGTTCACTTATTTCCAGGTTTACACTGATGATGGTCAGTTTGACCGAAAACGTTTTGTACTTCCACTCCCTTGTGGGTAAATTTTAAGAATTTTAATAAATTCATATACCTATATACAACAGAAGTGTTTACTTCATTCCACGTTGATGTAATGTAAAGTCGACTTTAGGTACTATTCCATACCTCCCAGAGTGGCTCAGCCCAAAACAAAGATCGATAATAGTCTACGAGAAATGCAGGGTAAATTGAAGATGGAATTACAAAAAAAATGTATGTCTTTGTACTCACTTTATGATGCTCAAAAAATTACAGGATTTCAATGCATATTTTTGATGCTTTTATGCTATATCTATATACTTATCAAAGTTGCGCGTGAAGTTAGACGTGTTAATGACAGTAGCGATTTTGGGGGCGACCTCTCCCAGAGACAAATATACATTCATTTTTTAATTGTAGCATTTATCCATTATAAAAAAGTATTTTTACAAACCAAAGCTTATTTCAACATACGTTTACGTAAGCATTGCATTGCACAAAATAAAAATAAAATTAAATTAAGGGGCTATCCTAGTGTAAAAGTACAAAATTCACATACTTTTTTGGGAATTTCTAAAATAAAAAGTACTGTACCAATTGTTTTGAAAATTTGCATGAGCATTCATTATAAAACGAAGTAGGTACAGTTACGGTCACTGAATAGTTTACACCTGCATTTTTATATTGTAATACTGTAAAATTGCAGTGTCGTATGGATTTCATAAATGTCAAAGTCAAAAAGTCAATGCTTGTCAAAAATTTCGCTAGTGTTGAAACATAAAATAACGATATCAAACTCCTCCAAAATGGTTATAATAAATTTGAATGATGCACAAAAGCAACAGCAATTGCCAAACTCGAAGAAGGTTGGTTTTTAAGACAAGTTGCTGCAGATTTGGACGTGAGCCATATATGTGCATATGGAAAATCAAACAAAGATTGGATAATTTTGGATAGATATAAAATAAAATCGGTATTTTTAAACCAGACTTCCTTGTTTTCATTATTAAGACCATCATCCATTCCATTCAAAAAATTTCTTTCTATACTTTCCATTTTGTTAAACTTTGTAAAATATATTTTTATAGTATTTTTCTTTTTTAATTTTAAATAACCTATTCTAGATACACCACTGTTAACGTCACTTTGACGTAAAAGGTGAGTTTAAACGAGGTAATAATTTAAAAAATCGTCTCCTTGATACGTAAGCCTGTAAACTATTCAATGACCGTAATTGTACATGCAAAACAATTTTTATAAAAAAATATTGAACATTAAACGATTTATGCGCCATCTACTGGCACCGTGAAAATAAAAATATGGCTCCACTGCTGCAGTGATTGGGACTAATAGAAATCCTGAAACATAAAATTTCAAAGTGATTGTTGAAATATAAGTTATCTCCTATACTATCAACTACGATTTATGAAATAGATTAAAATTTGGAAAAATGACGAAGTGTTCAAATTTTTTTTTTAAATTAGCTAAAATATTTTCAGTTTCAAAAACCGCCAAATTGACATTTTTTATCCGATCAAAAAACCCCTAGTTGGTGGTATAGAAAATAACTTATATTTCGATAATGACTTTGAAATTTTATGTTTCCGGATCTCCATTAGTCCTAATCACTGCAGCAGTGGAGCTATGTTTTTATTTTCACGGTGCCAGTAGATGACGCATAAATCGTTTAATTTTCAATATTTTTTTAATGAAAATTGTTTTACACGTACTTCTTTTTATAATAAATGCTCATGTAATTTTCAAAACAATTGGTATAGTACTTTTTATTTTAGAAATTTCCAAAAAAGTATATGAATTTCGTACTTTTACACTAGGATAGTCCCTTAAATAAAGTTATATCGTGCAGTAGTAGCTATCATAATTTCAAGACTAAAAACCCATAAATAAAATCGGACGGCAGAATCCCTGTTTTTGAAATTTCAATTGGATCAGTATGTCTTAAATGGAAACATTTGTGAATTCAAATTCTAAACAAAACAATTGGCACATACTAAACAAAACAATTGGCACAGGTCCCTTTTGTCCCTTCTTAGAAATGATCATGAAAACTATTGCATGCCGCTAACATTCATCCAGTCGGCTATTTATAGAAATTTGGGTGGAACCAAAGAAAATTAATGTATTGTTGGGAATATATGAATGAGAAGCGGATTTTTTTAAGTTTATTTTTGTTATTAGTCTGTTGTAGTAAATTGGTAGATACACTGAAAAATATACGCAAATATCCGATTTATTTAAAGATACGAAGAAGACACGAAAGCTCTCAAAAAGATACGCAAATCGGATAATTATACGCCGATTGGCAACACTGCTAATAACACCAAACACGACTCCCCACTCCACACCCTAGAGGTGGGGTGGGGGCAATTTTAAAATCTTAAATAGGAAACCCCATTTTTTATTGCAGATTTGGATGTCTTAAGTAGGTATACAAAAATAAGCAACATTTATTTTATAAAACATTTTTTCGAATTATTGGGAAACATACTAGGAAAATTATGAAAACGGTCTAATATCTCGAGAAATACACTTCTGAATGAAAAAATTAAAAACACACGTACAGTATTTTTTTTTAAATCTGTCGAATGGCACCAAACATAACTCTCCACTCCATTCCCTAGGATTCTACGTGAAAAAATAAACAAGTTTTATCTGAATTTTTTTTCGAATCGTGATAGATGGCGCTGTAATAACAGAAAAACATATACAGATCCGAAGTCTGCAAACAATGTTTTATGGTATTGCTACAGTAACTGTAACTGTAGCAGTACCATAAAGTAGTTTTTTAAAAATGTTTTATAATTTGTAGAATCAGAATCTGCAATAAAAATGAAGGTTCTTATTAAATACTTCAAAGTTGCCTCCCACGGTGGGGTGCAGATTGTAGATTCTGATTCTACAAATAGGGGAGTGCAACTAAACCGAAAACATGCATTGTTCGGAAAAATTCAAACAAGCTTATATTTTTCTAAAACTTTTTTTGTTAGTTTATATACATGTTAAAGTAAAAAGTTCTACTCGGGGATTTGGCCGCTAATTGTTTATTAATTGTTTAAACAATAACAATTTTTTTGTATTAATAATTTTAAAAATATCGTTAAATTCATCATTTTACTTTGATCAAATATATTTCTATTTTGTTTTTGATTATACTGAATCCGAATATGGCATTGCAATTTGAAAATTCTTATACAGAAGCTCTTATATAGTATGTCTGCGTAGCTAGGAACCACATGGAAAACTTTTTTATTATCAATTTTACGAAAAAAAGTTATTCTTCATAAAATGCTCTGGATAGTCAAAAATCTAAAACTCAACCATCAGATATCCAATTTTATCAATTTTATACGAGTTATGTCAAATTACGAGTTATGTGTAAATTGTGGGTAAAGAGTAAAGTACCTTTATATTTCAGAATATCAAAAAATGCTATTATGAAAAGTTGTTTGAAATTAAAAACTATGTTTAAATATACAATTACATTATTCTAATCGAAAATTTTTTTTCAATTTTTTCTCAAATTACGGATACTCATCATCATTTTATTACAATTATGATAACTATTTTATTATCACTTTTACGAAAAAAAGTTATTCTTCATAAAATGCTCTCCCTGGTCTAAAATCTAAGATACAACCATCAGATATTAAACTTTTTTAATTTTATACGAGGTATGTAAAAAATATGAAATTTTCTTAAGAGTGCCTTTATTATTCACAAGTGCCCTAAATGCCTTTATTATTCACAATATTTTAATTAGAAGGATGTAATTGAAAAGTAAAACTTTTTTATTTCCAAACAAACAACTTTTCTTAATAACAATTTTCGCTATTGTGAAATTTAACGATACTTTACTCTTGAGTGAAATTCATATTTTTTGACATACCTCATATAAAATTCATTAAATTTGATATTTGATGAATGCATCTTAGATTATATATGATGCAGAGTATTTTATAAAGAATAACTTTTTTTCGTAAAACTGATAATAAAAAAGTTATCAATAGGTTCCAAGTTACGCAGACATACTGTATAAGAGCTAAAAAAAATTTTTTTTGCTGAACATTTATTATTGTTGAAGTTTATTATTAAATGTATTTTAGGTAAGTTTTCCAGAAAAGAGTTTTGATCACTTTATAAAAACATTTTTTTAGCTGGTAATTTTCGGTTTTTGTATTACATTTTTGTTATCTTTCTTAATTTTCTCAAAATAAAATAGTCTATTTCATGTCTAAAGTAAAATAATTCAGTGAATTCTAAAGATTGTATCCTAAGTTTTAAAAAAGCACTTATAAAACTGTAATAGATCTGTTCAAATTTGAGTAATACCGTCTTAAAGTAGTGGTAATTCTATAAAACTACGAAGATTTCAAAAATTACATTTTTTAAGACGTCATATCATTTGAATTAAATTTTTCAGATTTTCTTTGAATGAAACATCATTTAGTACGATGCTTGAAAGGTAAGTTGTGCAAAATTGAGGGTTTTATAAGAAAAATTGTATTAGTTACACATTTTTAAATCATTTTTAAACAAAATTCATGTAAGGTTCACTTTCTGACCCCACCGTACTTATGCCCATATATTTAATTTCTTTTTATTATAACCATAAGATAGCTTAATTACTCTTCTTTTAGTTCATTAGTTAAAGAATTACATTAAAATAACTCAACCGTGCACTTCGCCGTACGCTACTTTACAGTGCGCCAATGTTTGTGAGAAGGGTGACTTTAGCGTTATAAATTAAAAATTATAGAAGATACAAATTTAATTTTAGAAAATTCTTTATATAAGGTTTTTTTTGTAAAATTTTCTGAATTTTTCAATGGTTAAGTAAGTTTTGTTCTGAAATTTATATTTTCGGAGTTATTTAAAAAAACATCAAACTTCGTAGTTCATTTGTTTAATAAAAAATGAAGCACTTACTTCTCGAGTAGAACTTTTTGATGTTGTTTATTAAACATTTCTTAATGAAATTACAAAAAGTTCTATTTTGTTTGATTTTTCCGGAGTGAAAATCTATATGCACTGCCCTAAGAACATTCTTAAAAAACTGTATTCAGTACCAAAAAAAAAAAAATAGTTTGCAGTATAGGTTTTTCTGTGATTACAGCGCCATCTATCACGATTCGAAAAAAAAAAAAATTAAAATAAAACGTGTTTAATTTTACCCGTAAAATCGTAATCTGCAATGAAAAATGTGGTTTTCCATTTAAGATTTCAAAGTTGTCCCCCACCCACACTTAGGAGGTGGGAGTGCGTGTTTAGTGTCATTCGATAGATTTTAAAAAAATATTAAACATGTATTTTTTGATTTTTCATTTGGAAGTGTATTTCTCGAGATATTAGACCGTTTCTATAATTTACCTATGGTATGACCATAAATCGTTTTGTCTGATTTTAGCGCCATTTATCAACAATGAGAAAAAATTTACTATTCTAAAGGGGAAATAAGCCACAATTTAACTAAAAAATTTTTTATTGATTTTATTAACGTTTCGACGTCCACATCGGACGTCGTTGTCAAAATACAAAATATTAACAAATTAAATAAAACTGTTGTTGCTTAGTAAAAAATTCTTCTAATAATTTAACTTAATCTGACTCATTTATATCGGCAATTCAGACATATATTATACATTTTAAAGTAGAAGACTTTAAAACGATATTCCCAATATTTATGAGTTGCGTTCTGGGACGACTTTATTGAAAGATAGTTCATTCGATTACATGAAATCAACTCTAACTCAAGAATACCCTTCACAAAAAAATCATAGCATGCGATCTGTCTTTAAAAAGACAACCACATGCAACGGTGACAGTAAAATTCTCGTGCTAGAGATTCCATAGTAATTCAGAGTTTACTGTCACTGTTGCATGATCGCGTGCTATGGTTTTTTTGTGACGGATATTCTTGAGTTAGAATTGATTTCATGTAATCGAATAAACTATCTTTCAATAAAGTCGTCCCAGAAACGCAACTCATAAATATTGGCAATATCGTTTTAAAGTCTTCTACTTTAAAATGTATAATATATGTCAGAATTGCCGATATAAATGCGTCAGATTAAATTAAATTATTAGAAGAATTTTTTACTAAGCAACAAAATTTTTGTTTAATTTATTAATATTTTGTATTTTGACAACGACGTCCGATGTGGACGTCGAAACGTTAATAAAATCATTTTTTTAGTTAAATTGTGGCTTATTAAACGCTTTTCTTTATTTCAATAGTTTGCATCAAATCTTTAGACGTTAATTTGACTGACTTTTCTTCAATGCAAATGAATGAAAATTTGCAGACATATGCATTTGCGGCAACAATACACGAATAGTCGATAAAAAAATTTTTTTGTTTATTAATTGTTTCAATAAAAAAAAACGATTTTAATGGAAAATGCTAAAATTCTCTTGTTTTTTACAATGTAGAAACTTTAAACTTTTACGGATTGTAGCTAATGATATTATGAACTATACATAATTTCACTTTTTACGTTAATAATTGTTTACGTTATGCTTCATAAATAAACAATAAAGTTTCAAATTTTGAACGCTCTTGTATTTGTTTATATATAAATCGACGTTTTTTCGTGTCAAATTTCAATACGATACGAAACAAAACTTCAACCAAAACTCTAATTAAAAAAATTCGTGTTTTTATCGTAG
Source organism: Diabrotica virgifera virgifera (assembly GCF_917563875.1). Lineage (NCBI taxonomy): Eukaryota > Metazoa > Arthropoda > Insecta > Coleoptera > Chrysomelidae > Diabrotica > Diabrotica virgifera. The sequence continues at coordinate 115,853,512 of NC_065446.1, read as the reverse complement.
TCTTAGAAAAACCACCGGTAGAGACGTTTTGTGCTACAAATCTTTGGACGTTAACTTGACTGCCTTTTCTTCAATGCAAATGACTAAAAATTTGCAGACATATGCATTCGCGGGAACAATACACGAATAGTCAATAAAACATTTTTTTGTTTATTAATTGTTTAAATAAAAAAACGATTTTAATGGAAAATGCTTAAATGCTCTTGTTTTTTACAATGAAGAAACTTGAAACTTTTACAGATTGTAGCTAATTATATGAACTATGTATACATAATTTCATTTTTTACGTTAATTGTTTACGTTATGCTTCATAAATAAACAATAAAGTTTCAAATTTTTTGCCGATTCCGACCACTTTTCATGTTTGTACATCATATGTTTTATACATATTTTAATAAACATGACGATATATTTTAATGTTTGAAAAGTGTTAGACTAAAAAGTAAAAAATAAAAAAATTTGAAAAAAATATTTTTAAGAAACGCTTTTCTTTTGTTACGAGTGACTAAAATTAAAAATATTATAAAAAATCAACTAAAAAGCAAAAAATAAAAAAAAATTGAAAAAATCTAACACATTTGTTAAAGAAAAGCGTGGTGCGAAAACCGTTTATTCGATGAAGACGTGCCACGCTTGTTTTTGACGAATGTGTTAGAATTTTTCAATTTTTTTTATTTTTTGCTTTTTAGTTGATTTTTTTTTATAATATGTTTAATTTTAGTCAATCTAAAGAAAAGCGTTTCTTAAAAATATTTTTTTTCATATTTTTTTATTTTCCATTTAGAATAGTTAATTACAAAAATGCCACAAAAAAATAGCTTCAAAACAAAACGAGAAAAAATTCTCATTGTAAAAGTTACTTATTTTTTTAAGTGGAATCCAAATCTGTAATAAAAAATGGGGATTTATATTTAATATTTTAAAATTTGTCGCCCTCCTCGCTTTAGGGGGTGGGCTTGAGGTCGTGTTTGGTGTCATTCGATTGATTTTTGAATTATATTGAATTTGTATACTTGAAAGTGTAGGTACTTCAGTTTTTCGATCCGATGTTTATTTCGCCAAATATTCGACCGGCCGCTTCTTTTCACACACGCTGTATATTATAATAAATGCTATCTGCATTTTTGAAAAATTTTTCTTTCGCGTATTGTTATAATGACATGTTTTAGCACACTTTGGCTTCTTCAGATAAACGTATAACTAACTAATAAAGGTTTATTACAATTTTATGATTGGAACAGGATGCATTTCTATAAAAAATTTTAACAATGGTGAATTATTGATATATCTTTGATCGTTAAATAAAGTGTCCATGCTGTTTTATTTAATGGCTTATAAAGCTTCTATATTTGTTTTTACATCACTGTAGAGTTGTAATTTTTGTAAAGTTGAAAAGAGAAGACTATACGCGTGGAAGTCACCAGCAGATCAAGAAGAGAGAATTGTAAGAAATCAAATAGACTATGTATGTAATTAGACAAAGATATAGGAATGCAATTATATCTCCAAAAACATATCCAAGTGCCGACATAGGATCAGATCACAATCCAGTAGGGACCAAAATTAGACCAGATGCATAAATCGATACAAATAAATTAAGGAACCCACTCACAAGACAACGCCTGACAGATGAAATCAATTATCGATTAATGAGTAATAAAGAACAAATTCTGCAAAATACTGAAATGGTGCAGCAGATTCGTGCAAATGTTATAAGAATTGTGCATTTACTGATAGAAGCATATAATTTGGACCACATATACTACACACACAAAGGTTCAAATTTAGATATGAGGCCATCTCAGATTTTGCCTTCAGATACAAAAAAGGCGGCATTCAAAATGGCGACTATACATATGTGACTAATAGCACGATAACTTTTGAACGCAGAGTCCGATTTCAACCAAACTTGGTATATAGGTTCTTTTTTTAAGTTTAAGATCGAGCTCTTAAACCAGAAGAATCGGTTTACCAGTTGTGTTTTTCCTGATTTTTTTGTAAAACTATGTTGTTTATTTTTTCAATTCTTTCACCCTGTATATATTAATTTTTCAAAAAGGTAATACCGGCGTTGAAAAGAGCGGAAAATTATTTTTTAGGAAATGTTTTGAACTCTTTAGTTATATTAATTATCATTTAATAAATGCACAACGTATCTTCACATGTAGGTACCTCTGTGCGGCAGATTCGTGCAAATAATAATATAATAATTATTGTGCATTTATTGGTAGAAGCATATAATTTGGACCACACATACTACACATAAAAAGATTCAAATTTAGATATGAGGCCATCTCAGATTTTGTCTTTTACAATAATGGCGGGCATTAAAAATGAATCTGCCGCCCATAGGTACATGTGGACATACGTTATGCATTTATTAAATGGTAATTACTTAACATAACAAAAAAGTTCAAAATATTTCATAAAAATTATTTTTACACTCTTTTCAACGGCGGTAATACTTTTTTGAAAAATTTATATATATATATAGATAGGGTGAAAGTATTGAAAAAACAACAACATATTTTTACATAAAAAACAGTAAAAACACAACTTCTGGTAAACCGATTCTTCCGATTAAGACCTCGATCTTACTCATCAAAAAGAGAACCTATATACCAAATTTGGTTGAAATCTGACGTCTCGTTCAGAAGTTATCGTGCTATTAGTCACATATGTAGAGTCGCCATTTTGAATGCACGCCATTTTTGTAAAAGGAACAAAACTGAGATGGCCTCATATCTAAATTTGAACCTTTATATGTGTAGTATATGTGGTCCAAATTATATGCTTCTACCATTAAATGCACAATAATTCTTATAATATTTGCATAAATACGTTATGCATATTAAATGGTAATTAACATAACTAAAAAGTTCAAAATATTTCCTAAAAAATTTTTTTACGCTCTTTTCAATGGCGGCATTAACTTTTCAAAAAATTAATACATACAGGGTGAAAGAATTGAAAAAAACAACATATTTTTACATAAACACCAGGAAAAACACAACTTCTCTAAGACCTCGATCTTATACATCAAAAAGAGAACCTTCCCGGAAAGGAAAAATACCCGAAACCGGTATAGACTCTTCCTGCACTCTTTGATTTAACTAGAGTATAATGCTGGTGCATTTTCGGATTGCAAAGAAATTGAAAATGCTTATACATTTTCATATTGAAAATGTTTATACATGAATAATATTTCTTATCATAATATTTATTTTACCTTTAAGTTTCATAGGTATATACAGGGTGTAACGAAAATACAGGTCATAAATTTAATCACATATTCTGGGACCAAAAATAGTTTGATTGAATCTAACTTACCTTAGTACAAATGTGCATATAAAAAAAGTTACAACCCTTTGAAGTTACAAAATGAAAATCGATTTTTTCCAATATATCGAAAACTATTAAAGATTTTTTATTGAAAATGGACATATGGCATTTTTATGACCGTAGCATCTTAAGAAAAAATTATAGTGAAATTTGGACACCCTATAAAAATTTTATGGGGGTTTAGTTCCTTTAAACCCCCCCAAACTTTTGTGTACGTTCCAAATAAATTGTTATTGTAGTACCATTATTTAAACACAATATTTTTAAATCTTTTTTGGCTCTTAGTACTTTTTCGAAAATTCAGTTTTTATCGAGATATTTTAAATATTTGTCAAATCCACCACATATTTGTATATGGTTAAGTATACGATTATGGAGACTTGGTAAAAATATGAAAATTTATGTATGATTTACATTTTTAGGTATATTTTGAACCGTATTAAAAAAGAAGCCATATCTCGATAAAAGTTGCCTTCTTGAAAAAATACAAAGAGGCAAAAAAGTTTTAAAAACATTTTGTTTAACTAATGGTATCGCAGTAATAGTTTAATTGGAGCGTACACAAACATTTGGGGGGTTTAAAGGAACAAAACCCCCATAAAATTTTTATGTAAACATATTAAAAAAGAAGCCGCAACTCGATAAAAACTGCCTTATCGAAAAAATACTAAGAGCCAAAAAAGTTTTAAAAATATTGAATTTAACTAATGGTACCACAATAATAATTTAATTGGAACGTACAGAAAAGTTTGGGGGGGTTTAAGGGAACAAAACCCCCATAAAATTATTATGGGGAGCACAAATTTCACTATAATTTTTCTTTAAGATGTTCCTGCCGTAAGAATGCCACATATCTATTTTCAATAAAAAATCTCTAATAGTTTTCGATATATTCGAAAAAATCGATTTTCATCTTGTAACTTCAAAGGGCTATAACTTTTTTTATGTGCATATTTGTACTAAGGTAAGTTAGGTTATGTGATTTAATTTATGACCTGTATTTTTGTTACACCCTGTATATACAGTGCGCTGGAATAAGTGTAACCCCCCTTATTAACTTATTTATTTTTAGCACATAAGCAAAACGCTCGGACAGGTGAATTTTTAAAATAATCATAGTATGTTATAGCATCAATGTTTTGAACATTACGCGATCCCTTTTCAGGTGACAGGCACAACTTTGATTTTTTTAAATGGGAAAGTACATTATGTGACACCTCATTAAAAAAGTTTTAAAATACTGATTACAAACATGTATAATACTTTAAACCTTTTTAAGAGCGTAGGCGCAAAATTTCGTTCGAATTATTTTTAACGCATTTATTTTTTTCGAATCCAGAGAAAACTAATAAGTAGTTTTGAAAAATTTAAAGACAGAATTAAATATTACAGTATTATCGAGGGTCGAAAGTCCCTGATATCTTCTATAATGATTATTTTAATAAGTCACAGGGGTGAAAAAAAGAGACAATTTAGTCTGATTTTTAAGTTCAAATATATCATTAAAAATAAACTTTTTGTTTATTCTAAGGGACTTTCAACTCTCGGCAATAATGTATTCTTTCATTCTGCGTTTAAAGTTTTCAAACATATTTATTAGTTATCTCAGGATTCGAAAAAGATAAATGCGTTTAAAAATAATTCGAACGAAATTTTGTGCCTACGCCCTTAAAAAGGATTAAAGTATTATACATTTTTGTAATCAGTATTTCAAAAGCTTTTAAATGAGGTGTCATATGATGTACTTTCCCATTTAAAAAAATCAAACTTATGTCTGTCACTTGAAAAGAAATGGCGTAAAGTTCGAAACATTTATGCTATAATATACTATGATTATTTTAAAAATCGACCTGAACTTATTTTAAAAATCGAGCGTTTTGCTTATGTGCTAAAAATAAATAAGTTAATAAGGGGTAACTCTTATTCCAGCGCACTGTATATCTACATAAAATGTTGGTAGGTATATTTTTACATTGTTATGTCGACCCACATCCTCAGTAGTTACACAACTTTTTCGCCAGTATTTTACAAAATTCTTTAAATGACTAAAATTTATTCCGGTTACAACATTTTTAGTTTCTTCTCAAAACACGATTTCATTAACTAGCGTAATTGAAGAAAATGCCGTCCACAATTGTACACCTATTTACAACTGGTTTCTTCACATCTGAAAACAGATTACATCATTAGCTGGTTGTCTAATACGTCACTTGTATTAGTAGAAAAATATTATGAATTATTTCATTCATAGGAGATTCTGACCAATAGAAAGCTACAGAAATAAGAATTAAACTGATAATTTTTGATAATTTCCCGTCGTCAAGTATATTACGTCAGATGCCTTGCGTTCCTATGAAAAAATACATTCAGTGACATTAATGAAAATTAATGTTTTAAAAATTATAAAAGTAATTACTTTCAACCGTCAAATATTTATAACAACTTAACTGTGTGTTTAATTGTACTAATTTGTACTTACATAAATAAGTTACAATAAAATTTTGGTTTTGAACAGTTTTATTAATGAAATAATCGCAACAAATTGCACTCGATCTCTAAAATTAATATAGAATTTTAGAGCTCATGTGCAATTACTACTGATAATTATTATCAGTGGATTGTGGCAGATTAAACATTAACAATGATGACGTATTGTTTAATATCATTTTAAAAGACTTTTGGTATACAGAGTGGGCCAAAAATCTGGAAACGCCTACAATTATCTCTTAAATGGATACTCCGAATTGTACAAAAACTGGGATACGTCTATTCTGCAATATGGAGATTTCAAATTTAATTCTTGCAATGTTGCCAGATTTACTATTTTTCTGATATCATTAGTTACTTTGGGTTTTCAATCTCTAATCTTGTCTTTAATCCTGTTTCTTCATAATTGAATGAATGTTATGTGAATCAAGATTCAGATCAATCGAATCAAGAAGATCTCGAAGAAGATAATAGCCAATGTGATTCAGAAAATAATGATCTACTAACGTTTGTAGTAAATGCTGCTCATATTTATTTGGTTAAATTAAATATATTCCCCGTAAAGATTCTTTCAGGGTCTATTCAATTATTTTAGTTGATAATAGAATTATTAAATTATCGTCGTTTTTCGATCCAATGAGTCACCTGTAGTACATTGAATTACGGTTTTTGCTCCAAATTTTAAAGAACCGCTTGGATTGACACGATATGTCAAAGAAAAAAAGTGATATTGAGCCGAGTGTGTGCCGTGTGTGTGCTTTTGCCCAGGCCCAGGGGATTAGTTTCATCCCTTCTGGGGGGTTCAAAGTAAGTCCGGAATTCGAAAAACTGACTAATTCCAAGCAACTTTTTATTTTATAGAGTTCTTTTCACTAAGTCAATACTTTTCGAGTTATTTGCGAGTAAGTATGTTCATTTTTCAACAAAAACAAAGAACGTTTTTAAACGGTTTTTCGCAAATATCTCAAAAAGTAAGTATTTTATCGAAAAAAGCATTCTTAGCAAAAATATAGTCTGTAAAAAAGTGAAAAAAAATTGTATCTGTATGAGGTCTCTAGATCTAGTAGAATTATAGCTAATTAAAAATAGGATCATATTCGTCAAATTCCAAATAGAATATTTAACGTGAAATAACCAAAAAATGAAGCACTAGTTGGGGAAAACTCATAACAACTTTTTTAAAGTGTTTAAAAAATGCTTTATTTCTGTCTTTTTTTAGTTTCTAGCATCAAATAATCTAAACAAGTTACGCTCAAAATAAAGTTGGTCTTTTTTGTTTTCGCAAAAAATCGGAAAAATCACCCCCTAATTAGCAGCTTAAATGAAATTAATCGTTACCGCTTCATAAGTTGCTTTACTTATGTTGTGTTGATACGGTTTGTAAGTTTCAACGGTTCAAAGTGGTTACTTTTGAAAAAAATTGGGTTTAAAGTAAAATTTTTAAAATTTTTATTTTTGAAAATAACGCTTTTTTTTAAAATAACTTTTCAAAAATTATTAGTGATAGGTACCAAAAATCTCAAAGAGTAAAAAAAGTCGGCTTTGCATTTCTGAATATTTTTAATTTCTTTGTTTTTCTGTAAGACAAAAATTGGTTAAGATTTACTTAGTGCTTCTAAATTTTTATACACTTGTGATTAGTTACTCGTTTAAGCCTTTTTAACTACAGCCCTTTCAAAAATAAGAACTTTGAACCGATGAAACTTACAGATCATATAAACAATACATACACGAATAAAGCAACTTGTGAAGTGGTAATTAGGTGGTAATTAGTGATTTTCCCGATATTTTTACCAAAAAAAGGGACCAACTTTATTTTGAGCGTAACTTTTTTTAAACACTTTAAAAAAGTTGTAATGAGTTTTCCCCAAAAAGTGCTTCATTTGGTTATTTCACGTTAAAATATTCGATTTGGATTTTGACGAATATGAACCTTGTAGTTCATTAGCTATAACTCTGCTTCTGCTACGTCTAGAGACCTAATACATACACCATTTTTTTTTTCACTTTTTTACAGGCTATATTTTTGGTACGAATGTTTTTTCGACAAATACTTATTTTTTGAGTTATTTGCGAAAAACCGGCCAAAAACGTGGTCCTTTTGTTGAAAAATGAACATATTCACTCGCAAATACCTCGAACAGTATTGACTTGGTGAAAAATCTCTATAGAACAAAAGTTGCTTAAAATTAGTCAGTTTATCCACTTCCAGACTTATTTTGGAAGTATATTTTTCACCCCCGAGCAGGGGTGAAACACACCACCAGGACAACTGCACACATCGGCACAATATCGCTTTTTTTCTTTGATTTGTTAGCTGTGTATGCCAAATTTCATGTCAATCCAAGCGGCTCTTTAAAATTTAGAGGTTTTGCAATATTTTACCGTCAGCAAACGGACTACTGTTATTAGGGATATTTAGTTTATTTTTCATCTATATTTGGGTTAAGAACCTTAAATTTTGCCTTTAAATTTATTTGCTTTGAATAATCTCTCTTACAGTTCCTGTACTTGTTTACTTACCATTCCGTAGTTATTATGCTTATATTCATTTGCCTTGGTTCCAGAGAGTATAAAATCTCTTCAAAGGGAGTATAAAAAATATTTTTTTTCTCTTTGGGGTATTTACTGCTAAATTTTCAAAATTCGGTATTCCCAACGCGCAAATCAAAGTATTACATGAAAATAATATTACACGGATGAAAACTATTTCCAGATAATGTAAAATACTCACAAAAATACTCCCATTTTCTAATTTTGAAAGTATATATTATTTTATATAGAGTGTTAGACACATTAAAAAATCTGAAAGAATTCAGAAAGGGAGTTCTACTAACCAATCAACATGATTTTTTTCAGATTTTTTAAAAGACTAGGTTCACATATGCAGGGCCGCGCCGTCCATAAGGGCGAAGAGGGGCGGCGCCTCTCGGCGCCCAATCAAAAAGGCGCCGCGCCGGTAGGTGCCGAACAAAAGATTTGACAATACCGAAATTACTAGAAATATTAGTAATATTTTATTATCTTGTAAAATTGAAAACTTACCAGTCATATATACCTATCTAAATATTAAAATAGCAGTTAGTATTACTTTGATCCCACAAGTAGTGTACGAACCCTTATTTATCTCATTAAACTGAACTATTAGTCCATTCACTCACGGTAAAATATTGCAAAACCTCCGAATTTTAGAACAGCTTAGATTTGACAGGAAATTTGGCATACACATAGCTAACATGTCAAAAAAAAATTGATATTGTATCGGCGTGTGCTTTTGCCCTGGAGGTGAGTACCACACCTTCTCAGAGGTGAAAAAATATAAGTTCAAAATAAGACCGGAGGTAGACAAACTGACGAATTGTAAGTATGTAACTATAAAGATAAATTATGAAGTTTTCAGATTAAGTCGATACTATTTGAGTTATTTGCGAGTGAATATGTTCATTTTTCAATAAAAAAGCACGTTTTTAAAGAAATTTAAAAAAATTTGGAAAAAATTTTGAAAAAAAGCATTTTTTTAAAAATTTCAAATTTTTTTTAATAATCACTTTGAAACGGTGAAACTTAGAGATCATATAAAAATATATAAGTACATAAATACATAAATACATAGGTAAATTGTAAAGCTGTAACGATTAATTTCTTTTGAGATGCTAATTAGGCGGAGATTTTTGCGATTTTGTTTTATAAAAAAGGCACCAACTTTATTTTTAGCGTAAGTGGCTTACTTTTGATGCTAGAAACATTAAAAAAAAAAATAAAGCTTTTTCGAAAGACTTTAAAAAATTTATGATGAGTGTTACTAGAAAAGTGCTTCATTTTTTGGTTATCTCAACTTGAAATATTCGATTTGGAATTTGACTAATAAGAACTCATTTTCCACGAGCTACAACTCTGCCTCTACTTGGTCTACTGACTCCATGCATACACAATTTTTTCATTTTTTTTATAAGCTATGATTTTGAAAAATTTTTTCAATGAAATACATACTTTTTGTGTTATTTGCAAAAAAACAGTCTAAAACGGTGGTTTTATGTTGAAAAATGAACATATTCACTCGCAAATACCTCGAAAAGTATTGCCTTGTGGACATATATTTTTTCATGGAAAAGGGTGGCACTCATCCCCAGGGCAAAAGCACACATCGACGCAATATCAATTTCTTTCTTTGATATGTTAGCTATGATAGTGTAATCTGTTCTCTAATAGTGTAATCGTTGTTTTTTGTAAATATTTATAGTATTCAAAATAACTTATCAGCATATTACCTTCATGCTGCTGAAAATCTAAGAGCAGATAACTAAGAGTTACCCAGAGAGACATGCTAGGAATCACAAAGAGAGACAGAATACCAAATAATATCATCAAGCAAAGAAAAAAAATCAAAGACATAGTAGAACATGTAGCAAAAAAGAAATGAAAATAGGCAGGTCATGTGGCAAGAACACCGTCATGTGGAATAGCGACCGCGGGCGGACAAACGAAGCAGAGATCGGCCACCAACGCGCTGGAGTGACGATGTAAAAAGAACTGACGGGAACTAAATGATGGTAGCTCAAGATAGGGTGACGTGGAGGAAATTAGAGGAGGTCTATGTTCATCAGTGAACGATAACGGCTAGACTATGATGACGATGTTACTTTTCTAACACATAACAAATATAGTTTGTAGGTATACCGTATACCGATTCACTAAGTTGCAAAAAACTATTTACAAAGGGAGGAGGAAAGGGGCGCTTAAAATTACTTGCCCCGATGCGCTTGAAAGCCTTGCCGCGGTCCTGCATATATGGAATTTTAAAATAGTCCTATTTTCGAAAGTACCTACTTTTAATGTGAGCTTTGAAGCGCATTAAAAAATCTTAAAAAAATGAGAAAGAGAGCATTCTGACGAATTGGAATCCAATGGTAAGAGGAAGATATGAGAAGGTGATGGAGGAATGAGGTGAATGAAAGAGTGCCATCAAAAGATTTACGAGATGGAAGGTGAAGTGATCGACAAATATGCAGAGCCAGGCCAAAAGAAGGAAAACGGCAATTAGCTGAAGAACTTTTTTATTTATTGTTCATACATATGACCTGGCCTCTAGTGACTAATCCAGGTCGTTTTTTTCCTGATGGGATTACAGATATTTTTTTTTATATTTTTACATTTTTTACTAAACTACTAAATCTATTTTTACAATTTATAATTTGCCATAATCTATTAATTACATTTAGGTACATTCCATGTCAAATCACTCAGGCAAAAAAATTTGGATCTCCGATTTGTCTGAAAATTGGTATATAGCTTCTGCGCTACGTAAAAATAAGATATTTAAGGTCAAAAATCTTCTTCTTCTTTTTTTCTCAAAATGTTGTTTTATGCGATTTTACAGTGATTTGGTGTTTATTTAAACAAATTTGCATTTTCTGTCGTAAAGTATCAATGCAAAACATAATATTTTAATAGAAAGGATTCAAAAATGTCATTATATGGCATTATAACAAGTTATTTTAAATCAAAACAAGTTTTTGATCAAATTTTATAGTATAAAAAATGTTAAAATACCGTTTTTTACATTTTCCTACATCCTACATTTCCTACATCGATTTGGCTGAAAATTTGCCCACAGATAGCCAAAAGATAGGACTTTAAGTGGTTAGAAGGATTTGAATTATATTACAATACCAAAAAAGTTACATGCAGTAATATCAGACTCAAAAGTATATATTAGTCCAGTCGGGATAGCATTTGACCTTGAATGCCGAGCTGCCCAAAATTTTATTTTTCTGATCTTTAGGGGTGTCGATAGTAGCCTAAATTTAAAATCACGAATGAATTCCTCCGTTACGTTAGCCGCCATCTTGATTTTAAAGGAGAACCTGTTTTGCTCAATATCTCCGCCATTTTCAACTTTTCGACAAAAATGGTAGGAACTGAAATTGTTCCAAATAAATCGTATTTATAATTATTACAATTTCTTTTTAACAATTTTTGTCGTGAGGTCGATATTTTCGAGTTAATTTTACTTACAGTAGACGCCTATATTTTTGACTATAATATTGTATGTAACTTTTTTGGTATTGTAATATAATTCAAATCCTTCTCACCCTTAAAGTCCTATGTTTTGTCTATCTGTGGGCAAATTTTCAGCCAAATCGATTATGATGTATTTTGGGAATGGAGAAAAATGTAAAAAACGGTATTTTAACGTTTTGTACACTATAAAATTTGATCAAAAGCTTGTTTTGAATCAAAGTAACTTGTTATAGTGTCATATAATGACATTTTTGAGTCCCTTCTATTAAAATATTATGTTTTTCATTGATACTTTACGATAGAAAATGCAAATTTGTCTAAATAAACACCAAATCACTGTAAAATCGCATAAAATAACATTTTGAGAAAAAAAGAAGAAGAAGATTTTTTGACCTTAAATATCTTATTTTTACGTCCCGCAGAAGCTATATACCAATTTTCAGATAAATCAGAGATCCAAAATTTTTTTTGCTCCAAAATTGAGTGATTTGAAATGGAATGACCCTTTAACAAATTTAAAGAAACAATATATATTTGTTAAAATATTTTTGGTACTATCAACTCCCTTCTAAGTTATAAAGACAGTCCCTCTATTTTCAGAAGAGAGTTGGTAGTTTTTTTTTAATTTAATGAATTATTTATTGAATTATTATTTTTATTTATTTATTTTATATTGAATTATTATTATGTATTATAATTGTGAATATCTATTTTTGAATTTATATTTTATTTTATTTATTTTAACTTTATCTTACTCAACTTCATCAGGGTTGGATTATTTGTTGTCTTCTTCTATTATTATAAATTTCTTGTTGTTTTTTAGATATTATTTCTGTTAGATTGTTTAATATTCCAAAATATTCTTCATTTTGTAATATATCTCTTATTTCAATTCTTTCTAATCTTCTTCTCATTTCTCTATGTTCTTCATTTTCTATAGTATTTTCACAATGTAACACTATATGTTCTGGTGTACCTAGTTCTCCAAATTCACAATATGCATCATCTTTTAAGTTAAATCTTTCCAAATATGTTGGGTACGGTCCATGTCCTGTTAAAAAGTGTACTAAACCTTGTTTTGGATTAAAATAATTTGGAATGTTTTCTAATATTGGTATAAAATTGTATAAACGTCTAGATTTTGTTGAATTTTCCCATTCATTTTGTCTTTTTCTATTTATTATTTCTTTTAATTCTCTTTTATTTCTTATATCTAATCCTATTATTTGTATTATTTTTTCATATTTTTCTTTTTTTAGCCAATAATTACATGCTCTTTTTTGTGTTTCTAATTGCATTGGCATTACTCCAGTTAAAACTGTGAGTGCCTGTGTTGCAGTTGTTCCAAATGCTCCCGTCATTCTTACAAGAAATCCTCTCTGAGCTCTATTCAGTTTTTCTGCATTTTTTTTTATTTATTAATCTATGTGCCCATACACTTGAACCGTACCCTACAATTGATGCAAGTATTGTACTTAGGTATATTCTCATCTGTCGGAACGAAATTCTATATTCCTTCTGTGCTAGACTAGCAATGCTATGCATGATCTTCGTTGCCTTTTCACAGACACAACTCATGTGTTTTGTAAATAATTTTTGTTCGTCTATTATAATACCTAAATATCTTGTTTCCTTTTTTCTTTTTATTGTTTTCCCTCTAATTTTTATAATTGGATCTCTTTCTAAATTTCCTTTTATTAAACTATATGTTGTTTTTGAATCTGATATTGTTAATTTTACTTTATTCATCCAATCATTTACTCTTATTAATACTTCATTTGATTTAATTTCTAATTCTCTTCTTGAGTTTGCATCTATGCTCAACAACAAATCATCTGCATATGCTATGCTTCCAAGCACTTCAGGATCTATAGTCAACTGTTCCAACAGTTCCTCTAGCATTACATCCCAGAACATAGGTCCACATACTGATCCTTGTGGACATCCTTTTGTGATATGTTTTGTCTTTTTTCATGTTGGACAGCTTAGGCTTGCATATCGGTCTTGACAGTAGTTTCTGAGACTTCCGTACAGATTCTTTGGACATCTCATTCTTCGAAGTCTTTCAAAGAATGACGGCCACCAAAGATTGTCAAAAGCCCCAGACACGTCTATAAAGATCATTAAAACATACTTTTTTATGCTTTCATTTACTATTTCAAATATCTTTATTTAATCACTTTATTTATTGCATCTTCTGTTGATCTACCTTTCCTAAAACCATACTGACCAGGATGTAATCCAATTTCTGTTCTTATTTGATTTAATTTTTTACATAGTAATTTTTCTTGTAATTTTCCCATTGCATTCAATAAACATACCGGTCTATATGATTTCGGTAAGGCAGGATCTTTATCTTCCCCTTTATGTATTATTATAACTTCTGCTTGTTTAAAAATATTGGGAAACCTTCTGTGTCTAAGACATTCATTATATAATGATGTTAGTACTGGAATTATTAGCTGAACAACTCTGATCTATACATAGACAGTGTTCGGAAAGTATGGAATACGTTAAGTATTTTCTAAAATATTTTCAAGAACAATTGTGAAACACGCCGATTTTTAATTTAAATTCTTTACAACTTACAAAAAATATATTTGACAGGGTGATTCACACTTTTGCCAGGATGTCGGATAACAAAATACATGAAGAGATTGACATTATCAAACACAGAGGACAGAAAAAGTAGATGACGACTGCGTAGAAGATGAATTGATGCTGTGGAATAAGACCTTAAGCTTCTAAGGAGCAGAAGGTGGAGGGAAGTGGCTAGGAACCGATGGGAGTGACGACTTATCTGCGAGCAGACCAAGATTCACAAAAGATTGCCAATTGAGCCAATTATAATGATGACCCACTTTTTTAAATGCAGTATGCGCTGAAATAAACAGTACTGAAATGAATATAGAAATGTTTATGATTATTTATATATCTAGTATATATATTACAGCCTTTCACGACGACGCACATTCCCGATAAAACGGATGTTAAAGATGCCCTCTGGCCAGTGGCGGATCTACGGGGAGGGAAAATGAGGGAATTTCTCCTCCTAACACGGTCTAAAATTAAAGAAAAAAATGTTCAAACGTAAAAATATATTACCAGACATGAAACCGAAACCACAAAAAGACAAATTCAATCCAATACACACACTAGTTAGGAAAATTAAGGGAACTTAATCCCTATAAGTTATTATTTATGTCTTTATGTAATCTGAGTTTATCTTTTTTTATGTATTTTGGTTGGTTTTTCATTGAAAGTTCCCCCTTAAGGCAAATTTCCCCTCCCAGGTAAATTTCTAGATCCGCCACTACCTCTGACAAGAAATAAATCTTTAATTCTAGTCCACCATTCCGAAATGGCAGACGGTAGATCTGCTTGACTCGTTCAACATTCCTCATGTGTACGCATCTGGTGGCGTTAGTTCTGGTGAGTGGCAACTCCTAAAATAATCGCGCAGTATTTGAAGAGACTTCCTGGCAGTGTGACAGGTTGTCCGGTCCTGCTGAAACCATTGTTGATTTTAAGCTTGGACCGTGTTCGTGACCTTTTCCGTATGACCGAAAATAGTACTCCGCTATAAAAATTTTTTCTGCAAAACTGAGAACCATTCTGAAGCACCTAACATTATTACTACATTCACATACGTTATAACGACGTTCGGAAACCACTCAGTACGTTTCGGCGCCTGTCACATACAAATTTGAGGCATACGAAGTTCAGTACTGTTTATTTTGCCGCATACCGTACAATACCTTATAGGCGAGACAACGAAGCATTAAACCTAGAAATTTTGTGCAGTAAGATGAATCGCCATGAAACTTTTTGTATTCGATTCGAGAGAGTGTCAGGCAATTTTGTGAACTAAATTGATCTCCGGCAAAAATTTTTGTGCATGAGAAAATGCATTTTCAAAGTGTATCTCGAAGAGATGGAAAATGAAAAAGGACCCCGCATAAACCTTATGGAAAATAGGTCCCAGTGGATTTCGTTCATACTTTGGGAAAATACTCTTTGAAGCATCCTGATAAAAAGGTCTCATGGGCACAACTCAATCGTATGAAGGATTTTCAAGATATAGAGGCCCAAACTCGGAAAATTATAAGATTTACGGGGTATTCCAATTCCGTGAGTTACTGGTTATTTGGCAACATGTAGAAGTTTGGATTAAGGAAAGGTACTAGTAGTCTAGGATTTTTTCCTGGCTACTTTCCCGGTCTTTACTTTGACCTTGACCTTCAACGGACGTCATCTTTTAGAGTTTCGAGGGTTTTCGGCATTAAATTGATGCAAATGAATTACTGGAGGGTTTTTTGAGGTCACTAAACACGAATATGCCACCAGAACTGACTCCAGTTGCACCTGGTTTCCAAGGTCAATGAAAGGGGTTCCTGGAGTTTCGAGGGTCTTTGGTACTACATTGATGCAAACGGATTACTCATAGGTTTTTGGAGTTGCTGAACACGAATACCCCATCAGAACAGACATCGGAGTACCTGGTGCCGAAGGCACGTCATGCTTTGGAGATTCGAGAGCTTTCGGTACTAAATTAATGTAAACTGATTACCCACAGGTTTTTGGGGCTGCTGAACGTGAATTCGATATCATATCCGATCCACGGAGCACCTGGTGCCTAAGGCAGGTCTTCTTCTGGAGTGTCAGACAGGTTTCGGCATTAAATTGATGCAGATGGGTATTACTCATTAGTTTTTGGGGCTGCTAAACACAAATACGCCATCAGAACAGACACCGGGGTACCTGGTGCCTAAGGCACGTCATCTTCTGGGGTTTCGAGAGTTTTCGGTACTAAATTGATGCAAGCGGATTACTCTTATGTTTTTGGGGTTGCTGAACACGAATATGACTTAGATAAAAGACTCTGGAATATCTAGTGGCCACGATGAATACCATTATCAAAATAGAATGTAGTAAATGATATTAAAATAAATGAAGGAAAGACATTGTCAGATATGAATTGAGTTTATATTTTTTATAAATAATTAAAACAATTGAAGAGCACAGTATTGTTATTTTATTAATATTTTTGACTTTGAAAACGGTATGGACCTCGAAACTCCAGAAGATGACGTGCCATAGTGCATGTTCGGTAGTATGCATGTATGCATGTTCGGCAACCCCAAAAACCTAAGAGTAATCCATTTGATTCCTCCGAAACTCCAGAAGATAACCTGTCTTAGGCACCAGGTGCTGCTGTGTCTGTGTTGATCACGTATTCGTGTTCAGCAACCCCAAAAACCTATAACTAATCCATTTGCAATAATGTAGCACCAAAGACCCTCGAAACTCCAGGAGCTCCTTACATTGACCTTGGAAACCAGGTGCTCCGGGAATCGGTTCTGGTGGCATATTCGTGTTTAGCGACCTCAAAAAACCCTTCAGTAATTCATTTGCATCAATTAAATGCAGAAAACCATCGAAACTCTAGAAGATGACGTCCCTTGCAGAGGCCCTGGCCACCACGTCATCCGGAGGGCAATTCTGATGGCATATTCGTGTTTAGCGATCCCAAAAACCCATGAGTAATCTGTTTATATCAATTGAATGCCGAAAACCCTCGAAACTCTAGAAGATGACGTCCGTTGAAGGTCTCCGAGGTACTTTGTGCCCAGGGTGGAACTCGTCGCTTGGGACGATCGAATAATTCGCGAGACGAACGAATAATTCTCGAAATGAAGATTGGATCAAAAAACTGAAAAATACGTGTTCAATGTTTTTCAAAAATCTATCGAATGAGTCTAAACACGATCCCCGCACTGCACCCCCTGGAGGTGGGGTGGGGGCAACTTTAAAATTTTAAATAGAAACTCCCATTTGTTGTTACTGATTTGAATTACTTACGTAAAAATAAGCAACTTTTATTTGAGACATTTTTTTGAATTCTGGATAGATGGCGCTATAATCGGAAAAAACGATTTATCGTAATACCATTGGTAAATTATAGAAATGGTCTAATATCTCGAGAAGTACACTTCCAAATAAAAAACTAAAAAGTACGTATAAACATTTTCAATTTCTTTGCAACACGAAAATGCAGCAGCTGCATAATACTCTAGTTAAATCGGAGAGTGCAGGAAGAGTCTATACCGGTTTCGGAGGTCTTTTCCCCCTCATCAGTAGTCCCGTATCCTCTTCTCTCTGATTTCTCTAGGTATCACACTTTGAGCCTTTGCGAATTGCAAAGAAAGAAATGTCACGGATGAACTAGAGCCATCTACCGAAAAACAAAGTAAGTTATCAATCGAAGTAGCACAGAAAACGACAATAAATATCGTTCCCATACCACTAGATTGACAACAGGTGGAATACTTTCTTTGGTTACACCTCCTGAGCTTTTCAAAATTTATAAATCAAACAGGATGCCGACGAAATTAAGACGAGAGAATTTTAAATAATTCACAACTCATCTGCTCAGCGTGGTAAAAGTTCCAACAAGAAAGATTCCTTAATACTTTTACAAAAGAGTAAATGAATTAAAAACGTATAAACATTTTCAATTTCTTTGCAACACGAAAATGCAGCAGCTGCATAATACTCTGGTTAAATCGGAGAGTGCAGCAAGAGTCTATACCCGTTTCGGTATAGACTCATAGAAGTATACGCATGTCTTCTGTTTGATTACGAGAAAGCGTTTGATCGAGTACAGCATGCTAAGGATGTGCAAATAATATTAGAAGCAAGAATTAAAAACCAAGATCTGAAAATAATTAGAAGCCTTTACTGGAATCCGATCAAAAATGTCGGAGTTGAAGGTATGTGAAAATAATACGCGAGGCAAGGCTGTATTTTCTCTCATCTAATCTTAAATTTATACTCCGGGAGAATTTATATCGAAGCTTTGCACGAAACTGAAGAAGGTATTCTCCTAAACGGGCACCGGCTAAAAACATCAGATATGCAGATGACACAATAATATTTGCGGACAACCTAGAAGACCTACAAGTCCTTATGAATAAAATCTCAATATAAAACTAAAGAAGACACAGCATCAGCACAAAAAGATAACGGGTCAACTTTAAATCAACCAAACCTCTGTAGAAAGAGTGGCGTACTGCAACTACCTTGGTACCATAATAAATAAAGAATGGACAAACAACCAAGAGACAAGAGCACGCATCGGAAAAGCTAGATCCACCTTCAACCGGATGGGGGCATTCTTAAGTACAAAAGTACTCTTTCTTGGTACAAAAATAGGAATGCTCCGATGCTACTTCTTCTCTGTATTTTTGAATGGTGTTAGAATTCGTTATGCGAAATGAATTCATATGCCCTCCTACAAGGAAAATATTTGGAAAGCGAGGTCCAGGAAGAAAAAGAACATTCTGGTTGAAGAATCTCAGAACCTGGTTCAACACAAGATCTGTGAAGTTTTTCAGATAAACACAGATAAAATAAAGATTGCCATGATCTGGTCAGCTAGTAAGAAATAAAATAGTAAAAGTAAATAGTAAAAGGCTGTATACTACATTCGCTCTCGCGAGATTTTTTTTGACACAGACGTTAGTAATTTCTTTTTTGAAAAATTCAGTTGTCAGAAGTGACTGGAAATTACTACAAAACCAACGCACCTGCTCATATCCAATATTATTAATAGTAAACAGACATAAAAATAACACAAACCTTACGCCAATCAATATTTATTTATTTAAATCATTATAATGTATTGATAGCAAATGAGAAAATTATTTATTGTACAAAATAAAAATATTTTGTAGAAATAAACTTCACAAAATTTTATGAGATTAGTAGACACTCCCACTATTTCTAATAATTCTTCTTTTTTTAATGAAAGATTAAGTTGATTTGAGTTGATTTTAGCAGTTAATAGTGTGAGGTAGGAATTTTTGTGTTGTACGTTTCCTATTCCCAATGTCTCAAAAAAAATCTCGCGAGAGCGAATGTAGTATAAAAAAGAAATAGTATAAAAGAAATAGTAAAAGGCTGGTAAGGAAGTTTAGAATACTATACAGGGTGATTGATTAGTGGGGTAAAGCTCAATAGATCCGCTATGGCAATAGATAGCTATAAAAGTTAATAACAAAAATTGTAGCTAACTTTGAGCTTCACATATTAAAATTAATTAGAATGTTACAGGGTGCTCGATAACATCATGGCAGACCAAACTTATCTTTTTTTAAATGGAACACCCTACATTTTATCTTATATTCGAAATCTTCTTAACTTCCCCATTACAAAAATATAAAGATCTGTTATGTTATACAGGGTACATATTTACAAAGTTATAGTCAATTTTCTATGAAAATCGTAACAAGTTCAGCTCCCTGTATATATAAAAATAAGCACACTGGCAATTGTTTATTGATGCCATATTTTTTTACTTAATGTCAAAATTTTTAAAAATCATTGACATTCCTAATTTTCTTTATATAGAATACAGGGTGAGTCCAAACGAAAGTACATTATTTTCTCAGTAATTTTAAATGGAACATACTGTATTTTATATCACTATTGAAAAGTACATTATCGTGCTTTAATTTGTATACAACATTCCCTATGTCTAAATTTATTAGTTTTCGGGATATTTTCATTTTTTAATGGACCAGTAGCGTGGCCACCCAGATCACCAAAATTTAATAAACTTGACTGAATTTTTTGCGGTTACGTTAAGAATGAAGGCTATAAAATGCCTTCAACAATAAGGTATGAGATGAAAAATAGAATACAAAGTGTATTTCGAAGTGTTAATTTACAAATGATCAATTCACTCACTTTCATTTTACTCACTCATTTTGAACACATTTTGTAATTAAATATATATTATAAATAAAATATTTTACTAAAAGTAGCACTTAATTTTTTTCAAAAATGTTGTACATATTTTGTGTTCATGTTTTTTTTTGTAAAATTTTTTACTGATAAATTATTTTTCGTTCTTTATTTGTATAAAATTGATCCAAATAATGGCATAACCCAGACATCCAAAGTGAAAGTTATCCTCCAACACCAAATTGTTCTATATGGTCCACATAATGTTCAGAAAAAAGTCACACCATTTTGAGCGTCGTGTTGGGGGGGGGGGGGAGAGGGGGAGAAATCGGTAAATTCGTAGTTTTTTTAAGTTTTTCGTCAATATTTCTAAAACTAAGCGGTTTAGCATGTACCACCTTTTACACAAAAATGTTCCACATTAAATTTGAAATAAAAAAGTTCCTATGCATAATCCTTCTAAAATGAACGGTTCCAAAGTTACGGAGTTAGTATAGTGTAATTGGTTCAAAAAACGCCTAACCCAGACATCCAAAGTAAAAGGTTTTCCTCCAACACCAACTTGTTCTATATGGTCAACATATTGTTCAGTAAAAAGTTACATCATTTTGAGCGTTTGGTTTGGGGGGGGGGGAGATGGGAGAGAAGTGGGTAAATTAATAGTTTTTTTACGTTTTTCGTCAATAGTTCTAAAACTATGCTTTAGCGTAAACAATGTTCTATACAAAAATGTTCTACATAAAATTTAAAACAAAAAAGGTCCATATATAATTGTTATAAAATTAACGGTTCCAGAGTTACGGAGGGTGAAAAGTGGAGGTTATAAACAGTGTCGAATACCTCCACTTTTAACCCTCCGTAACTCTGATACCGTTAATTTTATAACAATTATGTATTGGTCATTTTGTCTTTTAAATTTCATGTAGAAAATTTGAGTATAGAACATAATTTATGCTAAAGCATAGTTTTAGAAATATTGACGAAAAACGTAAAACAACTACTAATTTACCGACTTCTCCCCCATCTCCCCCCCAAACCGGGCGCTCAAATTGGTGTAACTTTTTACTGAACAATATGTGGACCATATAGAACAATTTTGTGTTGGAGGAAAACTTTTACTTTGGATGTCTGGGTTAGGCCTTTTTTTGGACCAATTATAATATACAAATATACTATCTCCGTAACTTTGGAACCGTTCATTTTAGAAGGATTATGCATAATACCTTTTTTATTTAAAATTTAATTTAGAATATTTTTGTATAGAAGGTTGTTCATGCTAAACTGCATAGTTTTAGAAATATTGACGAAAAACGTAAAAAACCACGAATTTACCGATTTCTCTCCCCTCTCCCCACCAAACCCGACGCTCAAAATGGTGTGACTTTTTTTTGAACATTGTGTGGACCATATAGAACCATTTGGTGTTGGAAGATAACTTTCACTTTGGATGTCTGGGTTTGGGTCTAGTTATATACCATACTATTGTTACATTGTTACATTTACATAAAAAAGTAGTTTTTAATTGTGTACACAAAATGTTGTATTTCGTGTTAGTGTTTTTTTGTAACATTTATAACTAATAAATTATTTTTCTTTCTTTATTTGTTACATTTACATACAAAAGTAGTTTTGTTTAAAAAATGTTGTATGTTGTGGTTGTGTTTTATTTTGTTAAATTTATTACTAATAAATTATTTTTCTTTCTTTATTTGCTACATTGTTACATTGATTACCGGACTGATAATCAGTAATCTTAAATTAGCAGTTTTAAAAAATTCAGTCATGGCTGACTTAAAATTTGGAAAAATTTAGACCCCTAATTAATAATTTGCTCTAAAAAATGAACATATCTCGAAAACTAATAAATTTACACATAGGGAATATTATTTAAAAATTAAAGTACGGTAATAGTACTTTTTGATAGTGACATAAAATATAGGGTGTTCCATTTAAAATTACTGAGAAAATAATGTACTTGCGTTTTGACTCACCCTGTATTCGATATAAAGAAAATTAGCAATATCAACCATTCTTAAAAATTTTCACAATCAACAAAAAAATATGGCACTAATAAACCATTGCTGTTGTGCTTATTTTTATTTATACAGGGAGCTGAACTTGTTTTACATTTTCATAGAAAATTTATTATGTTATAACTTTGTAAATACCCTGTATATCATAACAGACTTTTATATTTTTGTAATGGGGAAGTTAAAAGGATTTCGAATATAAGATAAAATATAGGGTGTTCCATTTAAAAAAACATAAGTTGGGTCTGCCACGATGTCCTTGAACACCCTGTAACATTCTAATTAATTTTAAGATGTAAGGTCAAAGTTGGCTACAATTTTTGTTATTAACTTTTATTGCTCTCTATTACTATAGCGGATCTATCGAGCTTTAACCCACTAATCAATCACCCTGTATTAGTAAAATCGACGTAGTTCAGCTAAAAAACATTATTTATAATTTAAACAATAACACATTGATTCCATACTTTACAGGATACAGTTAAATGTATTTACAGTAGGAAAAATGAAAGAATACCCATGAGCGAACGTATAAAACACGCTGTATTTTCCTGTCACCGTGTCACGTAAAAAATTGGCCAGGGCAAGTACATGTAATAATTATTGTTACATGTACTTGCACTGGACAATTTTCTTTGTGGCACAGTGACAGGAAAATACAGCGTGTTTTATATGTTCGTTCATGGGTATTCTTTCATTTTTCCTACTGTATATATACAGCAAATATTCTTAATTATTATGGATATACACATACAGAAAATCCCAAACAACTGTAATTATGAAATACCAACTTATAAAAAATGCGACATTACTATTTCCAATTAAATTATGAAAAACCACAAAAGAAAATACACAATCGAGACAGATATGACTCAACGACGTAAACAATTTTCCAACCGCAATTTTATTTAATAAAACACAAAGCATTGGTTATCGCTTCTTTGTTTAATTTCAGACGTACAGTAAATGTACAGTAAATATAGATAATAAATACATCAATATGCAAACATATGAATTGGTCCGAACACGACGGAAGCAGTGGAAGTACGACATGGAGTGAGGCAAGGATGTATTTTATCGCCTCTACTTTTTAATATCTATGCTAAATTTATTTTCAAAGAAGCCTTAGATGAAGATGCGCATTAAAAGCAATGGTATTTTAAGTCAACAAACTCAGATAGACAGACGACACGGTACACAGCAAATATATATATCAGCAAAACAGAATTACAACCAATGAACACAGAACGTATGGAATAAAGTTATAAAGGATCCACAATATTACCTATTTGGGCGCCAACGTTAACTATAACTGAGATATAAACAAACAAATAAGAATTCACATTGAAATAAAGCCAGAGCCGCCTTCTATAAACTACAGAAAATTCTTATTAATAGAGATATTACATACTAAAACTTAAAATCAGATTAATACGCTGCTACATATTCTCCACATTGCTGTATGTCATGGAGAGCTGGACTGTTACAGATACACTAATGAACAAATTGGAGGCCTTTGTTTTCTATACTTCCACAAAATTTATTACAACTATGTGACTACAGCTGTTTCGACAGAGTGCCTTTCTCAAGTGATTTAGTTTACAATGGTTTGCCTATTTAAAGTCTTTAACTGAAGATGTTGAGGAGGGGGGAGCTGTTTGTCTCGAGTTGGTCATTCAGAATTATATCTGTATTTTTCAATTTATTAATTTCCATAGATTCTAATAAAGATAGCTTAAGGCCTTTATTCTGAATATGCAGAATTTGAAACTGTTCATTAAAAGAATGATTATGATCTAGAAGGTGAAGTGCGTATGTAGAAGTGTCTGTTTTTCTATTGTTGAAAGCCCTTTTGTGTTCTGATATCCGTTTGTCAAAAGTTCTGCCAGTTTCACCGATGTAAGTTTTCGGACAGTCACCACAAGTTAGTTTGTAAACACCACTCTGTAGTTGTTTTCTCTTTCGGCTCTTATTGTTCTTAATATATTTGCTTAAGTTGTAGTTAGTTCTGAAAGCTGGTGTTATTCCTTTCTTTTTTGTGTATCTGGCTAATTTTGTTGTTATCTTGTCAGTATATGTGATAGAGCAGAAGGTACTGGGTTCTGTCTGTGGTGGTGGATAGACTAATTTCAGGGCTTTCTTATGGAGTTTTTGGTTTAAAATTTTGTTAGTTGTTTTTTCGTTATAGCCATTGTTTACTGCTAACAATGCACTCTGCACTCTGCCGAAACAGCTGTAGTCAAATAGTTGTAATAAATTTTGTGGAAGTATAGAAAACAAACGTTTTCAGTGTTTTATTGTTAGATAAAATGAACTTCCATCAAGTAACGGTCGAATCCATCAATTAAATTGGAGGCCCTTGAGATGTGAATCTATTGACGAATATTGCGGATAAGTTGGGTTGATCGAATAAGAAACGAAACAGTTATACATGGAATGAAAACGAGCACAGAAATAACAAAAAAAAGAGTGGTATCAGAGTGGTATCAAGAGACCACCGCTCATATGTTTAGAGCTGACGTAAACAAAGTTATTATTGCAAATATGATCGCCAACGTTCGATAATCGGATAGGGTATTGCAAGAAGAAGATAGATAATAAAAGTGATAACTAGTGCCCCCTAATAAGTTTATACGTTCTTCGAAACTGTTTTCTCTTTCCAAAATTTTGTTTTCCTTTTCCCACTTAAATGCATGTTTTTTTGTTAAGTTTTAGAATAGTTCATTAGAAAGGAATAAATTATCGAGATAAACACCAGAATGAAAGGATCGCGTGTGCCCTTAGTGACCTTAAACAATGCGCTTATTTCAAAGTTAACATACTTATTAAATTATTGTTTACTATCCAGATTTAGCCCTACGGCTCATACTCTCTCTAAGGGGAAAATTGACTCATCCCAGATTAGTCCAGGGCGCATCTGTTTTGAGATGGACGTTGAGAGGTGACTCAAATGTTTTTGCAGAAATTGCTTGAAAATAACTCAAATAATAATATTTGAGTTATCCTCCCACTCAAAATGGTCCGGAACATTGTTTAAATAATCAAAATGTCAAAGAATAAAGATTCGATTTTTTATTATAACTTTAAAACTATTCATTTCTGAGAAAAGTTGCACTGACATAAAAGTTGCGTAATTAAATTTCCTGGATAAAGAATTGGTTAAAAATTTAAAAAATAGTCACCCTTGTTGCAAAATAACAATAATTGCGAAAAAAAAACATACAAAAACAAGTATTCTCATTTTACGTTTTTCAACCATTTATACTACACTTAGGACCTTCATATTTTACCCAGAAGAACTTTACGATATAGTAAAACAACACTGTAAATTTCATTAAGATCGGTTTAATAGATTTTGCAAAATAAATTTTGCAATCCAGCTTTCGCAAAATAATTCATTTTTTTTAATGTTCAGTGTACTGTACCTTTCATTTGCAATTTGCAAAATTAAAATCGATTAATTACCACGGCGTCAGGAAATTCTTAAAATTAACATTAATTTTTGGTGCTACGCGCAGGACAGCGATGTTCGATTCACACAAGTTGATTTCCACCAAAATTTCTTCCAATCTTTATCTAATATATTAGGTTTGTTCTAGCATCAGTTTCAAATGGTTTGAAACCATCAGCGAATTGTCGACCAGCGCGAGTAGAGGGGATAGCACTGGTGACTGTATTATGTTCTCTCACTGACCAACTGTTTGCTGACGGTTTCTGACCAGTTTAACTGTTTGCTAGAACAAACCTAATATTTTCTTAATCATTATTTTGTTGTATTTTAATATTTTAATTCCACAAAAATCAAACTAATTTTATTATTGTTTGTGAAATATTGTTTAAACAATTGCATATGTTTAAAAATAATAAACTTTTATTCTCTAAGTTAAAATATATAAACAAAGAAAGTTTTTGCTAAAAAGTGTTATTTCAAAAGATAGAGTATGTGTTTTTATTTTGCAATAAACAAATTTATTTATTTATATCGAAATGTAATAAAAATTAAAATGTTTCAATCATTATCAAAGGTCATTCGAATGCCCAATCAGAGCAAACTATCCGCTGTCCTGCGCGCAGCACCAATAATTAATGTTTATTTAAAAAAATCGTGACGCCGCGCCGTGGTAGTTAATCGATTTTAATTTTGCAAATTGCAAATGAAAGGTACAGTACACTTCTAGTCCAAGTAATGAAGCTTAAAATAAGACAAAACCTCACAATTTTTACAGAATTGATCAATTTGTTTGAAATTTTAAGAATAAGTAGTGGATAGTTCAAGGATTAAAATCTATATCATGCCGAAAAGCGCTTTTACCATAGGGGTGGTTGCCACCCCATCTCCGGGGTGGAAATTTTTTATTATATTTTAATCTCAAAAGCTGGTAAAAACGTTCATTCTAAGCAAAAAACGTTCTATACATTTTTTTGATAAAATTGATAGTTTTCGATTTATTCGTTACCGGAAGTGTTAGTTTTATATCGAAAAAATCAATGTTTTTAATAAGTTTTCTGCTAATAACTCCAAAAGTTTTCGTTTTATCAAAGCAACTTTACCAAACAAAAATATACCTTTTGAAAAAATAAACAAGACTGTTTTTGTAAATTTTCATTAAGACCAATAGTAATCGAGCTATACTTTATTATATGTTGGCTCTTCTTTTTCAAATGCTAAATATTGTAGATTCAAGGTCAAAAGACGGGAAAACTATGCATTTTTCGAGGACAGCTTGTTCTAACTAATTTAGAGTATTCAAAAATTTCTATCTTCAGAAATAAAAAAAGTCTCTAGCTCAAAAATTAAGTAACTTATAATGGAAAGAATATCAGTCCCTATTTTTTCAGCGAAAAATTGTTCGGAAGCAACCCCCTAATCACCACCCAAATTAAAATTAGTCATTGACCTTATTTGGTCTTTTTTATTTATGTATTGTTAATAGGTACTAGAGGTTTCACCGGCTTGAGAATAATTTAGGAATGATTAATTTAAAAAAAATGGAGTTAAAAGCGAATAACGAATTTTTGTAGTTTGGAAAAAATGTCCTTTTCTTCAGAATAGCAAGACTAGCATCAGAGATATGAAAAAATGTTTAAATATGAAATTGTAGATTATTTAGTTCATAAGAACCTGGTTTGCACAAATTTTCTCTACGGCAAAAAGTTGAGTGAGTTATTGACAATTAAATCTTGTAATAACATGCAAAAAGCACCTTTACGAACCCTTTCAAAGTCACCTCTTTTTGCAAGTGAGGATTCTAAAAAGATTTATTATTAATAAGCTTATAGATCTGGTAAAAACCTACAAAATTCTTTTTTATCACACTTTCTAAAGTAAAAAGTAAAAAAGCTACGGTTAAAAAATCAATATATTTTTTTGAAAAACAGAAAGGGGTAAACCAATCGAAAGCATAATAATGTAAGTTAGCTGTGTTTTTAGTCACTGACCTTATCTATTCTTATTTATTTATGTATTATTAATAGATTCTAGAAGTTTGACTCTGGATTAGAATGATTAGCTATTAGAAAACTGGAGTTAAAAGCGAATAACGAATTTTTGTAGTTTGGTAAAAATGCCATTTTCTTCAGAATAGAAAGATTAGCATCAGAGATACGAAAAAATGTTTCTTTATAAAATTGTAGGTTATTTAATTTCCAAGAACTTGGTTTGAAAAAATTTTTTCTACGGCAAAAATTGAGTGAATCGTAAATGAATACATATATCGAAAACATTGATTTCTTCGATATAAAACTAACATATTCGATAGCGAATAAATCAAAAACTATTAATTTTATCCAAAAAATGTATAGAACATTTTTTGCTTAGAATTAATGTTTTTATTAACTTTTGCGGTCAAAATATAATAAAAAATTTCCACCCCCGAGATGGGGTGGCAACCACCCCCATGGTAAAAGCGCCTTTCGGAATCATATAGATTTTTATCCTTGGACTATCCACTACTTATTCTCAAATTTTCAAGCAAATCTATCCATTCTGTAAAAATTGCGAGGTGAAAAGCTTCGGTTCCTGGCCTATTCTATACGCAAAAAAAATTTCAACTTTAAAATTTCATCTGCTTTATTTTCAGTCCTGTAACATTTTGAAAAAATGAATTTTTTTTGCGAAAGCTGGATTGCAAAATTTTTTTGCAAAATCTATTGAACTGATCTTAATGAAATTTAAAGTACTGCTTTACTGTATCATAAAGTTTTTCTGGGTGAAATATGAAGGTCCTATGTGTAGCATAGATGGTTGAAAAATGTAAAATGCGAATACTTGTTTTGCTATTTTGCAACAAGGGTCACTATTTTTTAAATTTTTAACCAATTCTATATTGTAGGAAATTTAATTACGCAACTTTTATGTCAGTGCAACTTTTCTCGGAAATGAATACTTTTAAAGTTATAATCAAAAAACGAAGAAAAAAACTCAAAAAAAAACTTGAGGATAACTCAAATATTATTATATGAGTTATTTTCAAGCAATTTCTGCAAAAAAATTGAGTCACCTCTCAACGTCCAAATGTACTAATCTTTTTACAGATGCGCCCTGGTCTAGATACCTACGGTATCAAAAGGATTGAGCTCTGGTGGGACAGTTTATTATTATTACTACGTTATTATTACGTTTTTACAACTTTGCTCTCCGGATCTGAGGCCTGGACATTGAAGCAAGTAGAGATTAAGAAATTGGAAACTTTGGAGCGTTGGTGTTGGGTATACAAGATTAGCAGTATTGAAATCCTAGTACCTAAGTCCTGAGTTTGATTATGGAGGGCAAAATAAAAGACAAGAGAGATGTAGGAAGAAGAAGAACCTCCTGGTTACGAAATCTAAGGGAATGGTTTGGTCTGAGCTCTAAGCAACTATTTAGAGCTGCTGTAAGTAAAATAAGAATTGCCATGTTGATATCCAACCTTCGATAAAAGATGGAACCTTAACCCTTAACCACTGACATGCGGTATGCCATACCCCACCTAAAATATAGTTTGTTGTAAAACTTGTTTTATAAAATATTCCTAGAAAACCATTTGTGTACCGTCAAGTGATGTGCAGTTGTACTACCTGCTCCCAACTTCTGCAGTTTTAGTATGGTTTAGTCTTTGAGCTACGTTGACGTAAAGTTTTCTTGCGGTATCATGTACCGCATGTTAGTGTTTACGTTTATATAGTTAGAAGCAGTCCATTCAGTATTCTTTCGTATTATGGCATCAAGTTCATTCAGTTGTTCTACTGTCAAGTGCTTTCAACATTATTTTACTATTTTTTAGTTACCAATGCTACTTTTTTTGTAATTCAGTTCTAAACAGTGTTGCCAATCGCATTTTTCTAGATTATCCGATGATCGCTCGAAAAATATCCGATTTGTCACGAAAAGGTACGCTAGGTCAAAAATTATTCTGTTATTAAAATCAATGTTGCCAATGTTATTCTTTTAGTCCCTTTAACAACCGTCAAATAACAAAATCCGTTGTTCGTACGCCAATCAGTTGATTGTAATCAATTATCATTATGATAATTAACATAATTGATTGATTAATTAATTATTAATTATCAATTAACGTAACAATTATTAACATAATTAATTAATTAATCAATTAATCTCATAATTGTAATCAATTATGTTTTCAGCAACCCAATCAAAGTTGACATTGACAGTAATTAAATATTTGATAATGATCAGTTGATTCCATTTCTGCTTAGCGTTCGAACAACCGGCCCTTTAATCTACTGGATTCTCTATTTCACAGTTTAAAAATTTTCGTTTATAGATGAAAATCTCGTATCCTAGCTGATTATTACCTAATTCATGTATGTAAATACTATTTACTTACTATTATTATATTATTCGTATTTTGTATTATAGTAAGTGTTAAATTCTAAATATATAAGTAAATCTAAATATTTCATTATGTGGATCATTATATTAATTTATTATAATTATTTAAGTAAAAAAAAAACACTTTTAATTATTATTTTATTAAAACGTAATAACTACCTAAAACTAGGTACTGGAAAAATAAATAATAAATAAATCAATACAAAATAAACTACAGCTACATTAATAGCATAGGCGCAAAATTTCTGGTCAATGCTTTTAAAATGAATTATTTTTTTCGAGTCCTGAGAAAGCTAATAAGTATTATTTAAAAATTTAAACGCAGAATGAAAGATTACATTATTACCGAGGGCCGAAAGTCCCTGAAGACTTCTATAATTTTTATTCTAATATGTTACAGGGGTAAAAGGAAAAGGGAATATTAGGTGTGATTTTTAATTTCAAATATCTCATTCAAAAGAAACATTTTGTTTATTCTAACGGACTTTCAGCCCTCGGTAATAATGTAATCTTTCATTCTGCGTTCAAATTTTCCAAAAATATTTATTAGTTTTCTCAGGATTCGAAAAAATGAATACGTTTAAATATTATTGGTCCGAAATTTTGCGCCTATCCTCTTTTAACAACTAATCCAACAATAGAAATATATTTGACAATCTTGTAGTTATTAAGGTATCAAAGTTATTATCCATAATACCCGTGGTGCGTTCAACGTTAATGCCCGGCTAAATAATTTTTATAGGCAAAAAATTTGAAGGATTTTTGAGTTAATTAGTAGATATCTAGATATTACTAGTTTTTCTACAACCACTATGCCAAATGCATTTTTCTGCACAATTTTATGTTAACAAACTTAATATTTTCTCACAGAATAACTGACAGTAGTGTGCAGAAAAGTGACGTTTCTGTGCCGAAAAGTTCTTTTCTGCATAGTACCATTACATTCCTCAAAAAATCATAAATATACCTAATTAGGTAAGTATAACATGTTTTGATGAAAGGGTTTTGTTTAAGATATTAGATTTGATAGAACTTTACAAAAAAGAACTAGATTTAACTACATCTCATGTTCGAGAAATCTTGAAACGTTTACTTAAGCACTGCACTACATAAAATGAAAATAAAACTAAATCGTGCGTGAATTAGCTTTCATAAGTTTAAAGACTAAAAACTAAAAACTCATACATAACATCGGACGGCAGACGGTTTTTGAAATTTGAATTGGATTAGTATGCCTTAAGTGGATGCACTTGTGCATTTAAATTCTAAACAAAAGAATCGGCACATGTCCCTTTTGTCAAAAGATGAAAAGTATCGGATGCCACTAACATTCATTCAGTATAGGCTATTTATAAAAATTTGGGTGCAACCAAACAAAATTAATGTGTTGTTGGTGTTGGAAATATTATATGGATGAAAGAGTTTTAGTCGATGGTAGATACACTGAAAAATATCCGATTTATTTAAAGATACGACAACTCTCAAAAAGGTACGCAAATCGGATAATTATCCGCCGATTGGCAACACTGGTTCTAAAGGATTTTGTAAGAGCCTCCACCATTTTTTTAATATCATCATGCGTTCATAATTTTTTTGAAAAAATAAAGTTTATTTTAATTGGAACAGTCTTTTATTTTACAGCAGCGTGAAGAATCATTCCGTAGTTGATGTAAAAAACAAATACAGTAAAAACAAACGAGAATAGGCAACGGTATGACATACCGCATGTCATTGTCTACGTTCTGAAACATCCACGTCAGTAGTTAAGGGTTAAGAAGAAGAAATTATTTTAAAATAATGCAACTATGTACCAAATCGTAAAGTTTTATTATGCAAAAATATGTATCTTACTGTCTGTGTGTGTCCCCCCGCTAATAACCCTTAGTGGTTGATGCGGGTACCTACTTATATGTATTTGTATAAATAACAAAAATATTTTAAATTTATAAACATAAGAATAATTAAGAAAGTAGGGTATTATTAGTGTAGTAAATAACTTAACTTACCAAAGGCATAATCGTAGTACCCTGTATAAAGGTACATATTACACAAAGTTGTTTAAACAACCTGAGAGCCATCGCTTAGCAAAGCAAACATACTTTCAGGTCCACGCGCATTATCACATATTTGTTGTTCAAATTATGACATACCCGACACTTTTCTCGACTTGGCTAAGAAGAAGAAGAAGCAACCGTTTCCATTGGTGTCGCGCGGTAGACTGTTTTTTGTTTTCGCGGTCAATACCGGAGGAAGCCTGATGATGGTGGGCCTTAATATTAGTTGGAAGTCGTAGAGCGTTTCCTCTTTCAGGTGACGTTATTCAGTAGCACGTGCTTTGCGTTAGATACGCGGTAGGATAGGCTGGATTTGGAGGTACCACCCGCGGTACTGCGTACCGGGGCAATGAAGAAAGTAATCTACGTTCTGCGTTCTGTTCAATTTTCATATTTTTTCTGTCAACCTTATTTTCCGTGGAATGTAAAATTCATCTTCTATACAGTTTTATTAACGTTTTCATTTTTTTATGGCATATTTGTATTCATTCATATAATTTTTAATTTTTTCTATTTATACCATCATCCTCATCATTGGCTCGACAACTCTTTTAGAGTCTAGGTCTTTTTCAGGATTTTTTCTATTCTATTCTATTTCTATTTGGTTGTTGTTATATCATTTTATATGTTTGTTCTATGTATAGGATTGTTACTCTAACGATTCACTAACAGTAAAATATTGCAAAACCTCTAAATTTTAAAGAACCGCTTGGATTAACATAAAATTTGTCATACACACACACCTAACATGTCAGAGAAAAAAAAGTGATACAATATTGTGCTGATGTGTGCTTTTGCCCTGGGGGTTAGTTTGCTACAACCCTGCTTCTACTGCGTCTTGAGACCTCATGAATACACAATT
This sequence comes from Diabrotica virgifera virgifera, assembly GCF_917563875.1. NCBI lineage: Eukaryota > Metazoa > Arthropoda > Insecta > Coleoptera > Chrysomelidae > Diabrotica > Diabrotica virgifera. The sequence goes on along the minus strand of NC_065446.1, from coordinate 115,820,137 downwards.
TTTTTCGCTTTTTGAAATGCTATATTTTTGATAAGAATGTTTTTTTGATAAAACACTAACTTACCGTCTAAAAATGTGATTTTTTGATGAAAAATGAACATATTATTCACTAGCAAATAACTCAAAAAATATTGACTTAGTGAAAGAGCTCTATAAAAAAAAGTTGGTTAGAATTAGTCAGTTTATCCATTACCAAACTTACTTTGAACGCCCGTGCTTGGCGGGTTATTTTTTTCACCCCCGAGAAGGGGTGAAACTCACCCCCAGGGCAAAAGCACACATCGACACAATATCCCTTTTTTTCTTTGACATGTTAGCTATGTGTATGCCAAATTTCATGTAAATTCAAGCGGTTCTTTAAAATTTGGAGCAAAAACCGTGATTCAGTGGACTATGTATAGGAATTACTACAAATAAAATTATATCTTTGGATGGTGAAATGATTGTAAAAAGTAATAGCTTTAAGTACCTAGGATAAATCTTACAGAGTAATGGGGAAATAGATGGAGATGAATGCAGTATTATATTGTGTAGCAGAAAAATTCCAATGAAGTTAAAGGGAAATTTCTATAAAACAGTCATAAGGCCGGCTATGATGTACAGAACTGAATGTTGGCCAGTTAAAAAAAAGAGTAATAACGAATGCATGTGGCGAAAATGAGAATGCTTAGATGGATGAGTGGAGTGACAAAGAAGGATAAAATTAAAAATGAGTACACTCGTATTAGAGGAAGTCTAGGGGTGGCACCAACTGATGCCAAAGTGAGGCAGCATAGGTTAAGATGATTAGGTCGTGTTCAACGTCGAGACGTTAATCATCCAATAGGAAGAATTGCTGAACTGCGAGTTCCTGAAAAGAGTACCATACGTAGCCTTTTTTGGATGGTATTAGGAAGGTCACCAATGGATACACTGCTAACGGCAGCCATATGGTTGGTGGAGAGCCAGTCGTGGGTTCGAAACTAGCTTTAGAAACGGAAATGGGTCCGACAGAAAAAAAAGCGAAGATAAGACAAGATATCATAGATTAGAAAAAAAAAAGAGAGAGAGAGAGAGAGAGAGAAACAGATAAGGAGATAGATAGGTAAAATTGACAAAGATAAGCAGATACGATAGAAAAAGGTCGCCATTTAACTTTTTGGGGTACACTTTAGAAGACCAAAATTTCAGGAATTTTTTTCTCAGAACCTTTAACCTTTATTAAAAATGAACATAAAACTTTTTACATATTGATATCTAACTGCTTGAGAATACAAAAAATATTTCTTTTTTCATTTATGCACGTGCACTAATATTGTAGAGGGCGCCAAAGTCGAGGCCTCGAAAAAAAGTAGTTCCGATGGCGGACAGTTAATCTCAGGATTGGGATCTCTGAAACAAAAAAATCGTACGGCATTTGAAAAAAGAAGGTTTCTTACGTGACAATTTACCACCGTTTGTGAAAATTCTGCAAAAAAAATTACGGAAATTTGAAAATTTTTTGTGAAAAAATTGCATTTTTTCATGGTTAAAAAATATCTATTTTTTATTTTTTGGTCAAATTGTGGTAAATTTCAATTTTTTGTTTCAAATATCCCAATCCTGAGATTAACTGTCCGCCATCGGAACTACTTTTTTTCAAGGCCTCGACTTTTGCGCCGTTTACAATATTAGTGTACGTGCATAAATGAAAAAAGGTATATTTTTTGTGCTCTCTAAGAGTTAGATATTAGTATATAAAAAGTTTGATGTTCATTTTTAACAAAGGTTCTGAGAAAAAAATTCTTGAAAAATGCTTATTTTTGGTCTTGTAAAGTGTAGTAGTACCTTAACATACTAAATAAAAAACAATAAATATATTAGGTGGAATTAGTCCACGCACTTACCTATAAAACTTATATGTATATAGCCTGATCTTTACTTCTGATCGGAAATATAGTAATATTTTAAGATACTACTAGCAAATATTTAAAGATAATATTTAATCAGGGAACTTATTTGAAGTAGATAAATCAAATGCATGAATAAACAAAAACATATAGGTATATTCAACAATAAAATAATTCAACAGAAGGTTGAATCCAAAAACAAGAAATAAACAGTGAACGATAAAAAATTTTTACATTCACAAAATAGACATAAAAAAGCATGCACATATATCGTGAACAGTAAAGCGAGACTGTTGGCATTTAAGAAATACTGTTCCTTTAGTGGAAGTGATTACTTCGGTGGTTAGACTTACCCACATATGAAGAAAGGGTTGACGTAGATAGCCCGTAGATTACTCTACTTTTGGAGATAATTGTAGGTAATAGTAATAGTAAGACGACTTACAATAACTCTAGATGATTGCATTCTCTTATATTGCACTGCATCTAAACTTGTCTTTACTATATTTAAGTAGTATCAAGCACTGAAGTTAATTTATGAGGTATATTTGATCTAATCGGGTGTTAGACCAAAATAATTACAGATACAATAGAAGTGTATAGACACTTAGAGATATACCGCAGATAAGAAAAGTTAGTCAGACACGTCTAGCTTCTAAGACACTTGCCCACCAAGTCCCAGTCTCTCTCAAAATTTGAACCAGCTTTTTTACTAAAAGAGAAGAAGAATTTTCTCCACTTAAAAATGACAACTTGTCTAAAAAACAGACTGTTTCTAAGTAATATAAACATAACGGAATTTTAGTTATAAAGTGTTCAGAAAAGGTTCCCTTGAAATAGGTTTGTAAAAGCGAATATCGCTAACGAGCGTCATGAGTATATTTTATAACTCTATTCAACTGGGTATAAATTTAGGGAGCATCTGTAAAAATATTAGTACATTTGGACATTGAGAGGTGACTCAATTTTTTTTGCAGAAATTGCTTGAAAATAACTCAAATAATAATATTTGAGTTATCCTCCCTCTCAAAAAGGTCCGGAACATTGTTTAAATAATCAAAATGTCAAAAAAAATGTCAAAAAGTATTCATTTTCGAGAGAAGTTGTACTGACATAAAAGTTGCGTAATTAAATTTTCAACAATATAAAATTGGTTAAAAATTTAAAAAATAGTCACCCTTGTTGCAAAATAGCAATAATTGCAAAAAAAACATACAAAAACAAGTATTCGCATTTTACGTTTTTCAATCATTTATGCTACACTTAGGACCTTCATATTTCACCCAGAAAAACTTTATGATACAGTAAAATAATACTGTAAATTTCATTAAGATCGGTTTAATAGATTTTGCAAAATAAATTTTGCAATCCAGATTTCGCAAAAAAATTCATTTTTTTAAAATGTTACAGGACTGAAAATAAAGCAGATAGCAAACTGAAATTTTTTCTGCGTATAGAAGTGTACTGTACCTTTCATTTGCAATTTTCAAAATTACAATCGATTAACTACCACTGCATCAGGAATTTCTTTAAATAAACATTAATTATTGGTGCTACGCGTAGGACAGCGGATAGTTTGCTCTGATTGGGCATTCCAATGACCTTTGATAATGATTGATACATTTTAATTTTTATTACATTTCGATATAAATAAATAAATTTGTTTATTGCAAAATAAAAACAAATACTCTATCCTTTGAAATAACACTTTTTTTAGCAGAAACTTTCACTGTTCATATATTTTAACTTAGAGAATAAAAGTTTATTATTTTTAAACACATGCAATTGTTTAACAATATTTCACAAACAATAATCAAATTACTTTGATTTTTGTGGAATTAAAATATTAAAATACAACAAAATATAGAGTAAGAAAATAATATATTAGATAAAGATTGGAAGAAATTTTGGTGGAAATCAACTTGTGTGAATCGAACACCGCTGTCCTGCGCGTAGCACCAAAAATTAATGTTTATTTAAAAAATTTCCTGACGCCGTGGTAATTAATCGATTTTAATTTTGCAAATTGCAAATGAAAGGTACAGTACACTTCTATAAGCAAAAAAATTCAACATGCTATCTGCTTTATTTTCAGTCCTGCAACATTAAAAAAAAAATGAATTTTTTTTGCGAAAGCTGGATTGCAAAATTTATTTTGCCAAATCTATTAAACCGATTTTAATGAAATTTACAGTGTTCTTTTACTACATATATCATACATTTTTTCTGGGTACAATATGAAGGTCCTAAGTGTAGCATAAATGGTTGAGAAACGTAAAATGCGAATACTTGTTTTTGTATGGTTTTTTTTCGCAATTATTCCTATTTTGCAACAAGGGTGACAATTTTTTAAATTATTTACCAATTTTATATTGTAGGAAATTTAATTACGCAACTTTTACGTCAGTACAACTTTTCTCAGAAATGAATAGTTTTAAAGTTATAATCAAAAAACCAATAAAAAAATCGAATTTTTCCTTCATATTTTGACATTTTGATTATTTAAACAATGTTCCGGACCATTCTGAGTGGGAGGATAACTCAAATATTATTATTTGAGTTATTCTTAAGCAATTTCTGCAAAAAATTTGAGTCACCTCTCAACGTCCATCTCAAAACAGATGCGCCCTGGACTACGAAATTTTTTTACAATACTAACTGTTCTGGTTTCCCATAAAGTACTCTATCGGCACCTCTTGTACCAAACAGATTACAGCTGGACCCATAAAAAAGGAAATTCAATGTGTATTCACCTGAAATTCATGTGTAAAAGAGAAATTCAATTAGGGAAGCCCACCCCGCATAGGGATAAAATCAAAGATAATGATGATGTTTGTTCTATGTATCTCAGCTTTAGTGACCCTGTTGCTCTTTTTCCTACTGGCACTTGTTTGCGTATTTTGTTTGGTATTTCGCCTTCTTTCATTCTTTCGACATGTCCCATCCAACGTAGCCGTCCTATTTTAACGAATGTTACGCTATCCTTGTCCTGGTATATTTTGTTTAGTTCAAAGTTGCGTCTTTTTCGCCAAATTCCATTTTATTTTGTGCCTTTGTATATGTGCCGTAAGATTTTTCTTTCAAGGGCGGCTAATAATCTTTTCTCACTTGGAGAGAGACCCATTCCTTTACCAAATTTTCACTGCTGATATTCCTATTAGCGAAAATACACATAACAACATTTGCGGATGACACTGGTATACTAGCATCAGACATCAACGAAATATTAGCATTTAACAAATTGCAAAATCATTTTAATGAACTAGAAGACTGGCTTAGATGCTGGGGCATAAACGTCAACACAAACAAATCTTGTCAAGTAAATTTCAAAAATCGAAGAATTAAATGTCCACAAATACACCTAAATAATTCACCTATACCAATAAAAACAGAAGTAAAGTACCCGGGCCTTCATCTAGACGAAAAACTTACTTGTAAATCACATATTGTAGCCAAACGACGACACCTCGACCTAATGCTGGGCCACAGTAACGTCTAATGCCGTTAATTAACTGTTAAACTGTTTAAGAGAGGTGTAGCTACGACTTAGCGCGCTAATTTGTTATTGCCATTATTAATCCCGCTAAACGTTATGTGAGCTCCACACTCTCGCCGAAGTCGATCGAGGTTGAACAAGTACGAGAGTGTAGACAACCACCTTGTGCAACTTTGCCTCGCTTCGTTTTACTTTCGTTCTCTGTCAGTCTGGCGCGTCCGAGTCAAAGGGATCTTTGTCGGTATCGCACCGCTTGAATGTGTTCCTCGCGAAGTAGAACGAGTGTGTAGAGAGGTACTTCGGACTTCGGTCAATTTTGGCGAAGTAACTTCGTAGAGAGTGTGGAGCCCGCTTTAGGCGATAGATCCTGTGGCAGTTTCTTTCGACACATCAAAGGAGTTACTCCGTTACTTATCACGTTGTTTTGGCTACACTAGCGCTGTTTCAGTTAAAGCAACAAATTCTAGCTTTTTGTTTTGTGAAATACATAGGTACTATTCTACGAAAATGGAGTGGTGTAAAATAATAAATTCATAAAATAATAATTAGCACTCATAAAATATAACAGCATAGCAGCTTAGACTTCCATTATGAAATTATTTTGACTGAAAAATATACCTACGATCTTTTGGAGTTTCGCGAGTTTTTGGTACTGAATTGGTGCAAACGGATTGATACACACCGAGGACTTGGAGGTTTTCTGACAATTTATATCTGACAATGTTTTTCCTTCATTTATTTTAAGATCTATTTACTATATTCTATTGTGATAGTGTTATTCATCCTGGTCACCAGATACTCCGGAGTCTTTTATCTATGTCATATTCGTGTTCAGCAATCCCAAAAACAAAACCTTTTCTTTTTTTTATCAAGACCGCCTGGGAAGGTGTCACAGATGTGTCGGATTCGGCCCTCCCTATCTGTATCACGAGCCGCCTACCGATTAAATCCACCTCCTCTTTATCCAATCGACGGGTCTGGAACCGCTCTTAGCGAGCATATCTTGTAACGGTCCACCCGTTATAATATCATTTGTAGCGCTTTAATTATTTTTAAAAAATTATTTTCTCTTGACCTCCCAATTAATTTCTTTAATTTTCTCATAAAGGACTTCTTATGTAGGACCTTATTGCAGCCACCGCCAAGTCAATCTGGGAGTATGTCATTGGGAGCAAGCTTTGGGGAGCATTCCAGCTCAATTTTCGTCTTCGCACCTGGATCTACAGGAGGCCTAATTTGGCGCCATCCTGGTGCTCATTTTGGGATACAGTAGCAGACTCTTTAGGAATCATTGGGATACGTTTGGGAACAATTAGCGTGGTGACTTTAACCTTTAACTACCCGCGCATCAAGTTATAACATAACTACACGCGTGGCGTACTTTGTACGCCACAAGAAAATACACTTAAAAACAGCGGATTTGTTTAATTTTTTTTGAAAAAATACACTTAGTTGTTTGTTATAAACCTTATTCGGCCTCAGTGAATACTAGGAGTTCCTTTTCAGTAAGCCAATTGGGATTTATAACTGGAATCATGGAATAACTGGATTCCATGATAAATAAAATTACTAATAAAACATTTTTTTAAATGTGATTTTTTACAGGAGAAAAAGTATTGTTTACAAAGAAAAATATATTTTTTGCCATAATGACTAAAAAACAATTAAAATATGTACTTATATTACGACTTATAGTAATATAATCTTGGGGTATATTGTCCACCACCGGAAACAAATAATAAAATGTAAATTACGATCTTTCCAGAACGCCGATTATAATGAAACTAAAACCAAATTGCAAAGCACATTCCAGTGATAGGTTAGAAAAATAAGCAAGGTCAAAAATTAAATTTTTAAATATATTTCCAGTAGAATTCTTATATCTGGCGTACAAAGTACACCAGCGCGTGTAGTTTAAGGTTAAGTAACTATGGTTTTTATATTTCAGACATTTATTTGATTTCAGGCAATTTCAGGCAATCAAATGGTTGATAAGGAGTCCTAGGGGGTGGTTAAGGTTACCGAAGCCTTGGCCACACAAAAAACCTTAAGAGATGCTCACAGTATCAGGAGAAAAATCAACAAATCCTACTTCCACGTCCTTGTCGTGATTGCTGGGCAATGCATAGCGTACAATGGCTGTGCTTTATGTAGCAGACGGAAGAGGGTGAAAGGCGAATTTCCAGCGGCTGAAAAATGGAATATCTCGGCTAAGGGAAAAAACCCTAACAGAAAATTCTAGCCCTCCAGGTTGGGGGTTGGGCGATGGGCTAACAACTCATTCCCGTAAAATACTAAAGTTGTTACAAATCCACGCGCTATGCCTCGGATCCAGGATGGAACTTACGGAAAACGAAACAGGCTACGGAAACGGACGATGATTTTCGGAACATGGAATATTCAAGGAATCTCTACAAAACATAATATTTTTGAAGAACTAAAAATGAATCGCATAGATGTCTGCCCTCTAACAGAAACAAAAAAGAAAGGAACTGGAATGGAACAAAAGGAAAACTACATTCATATTTACAGCGGAGTGAAGAAGGAGAACAGAGCAAAGTCAGGAGTATCATTTGCAATACGCAAGAAATATAAGAAAAGTATAAAAGATTGGGAATACGTAAATGAACGAATTTTAAGAGTAGGTCTAAAACTCTATAACAGAGAATTAGAAATATTTCTTGTATATTCTCCTACCGATGATTCAAACCAGCATGTAAAAGATAAATTTGAGGAAAGCCTAGCGGATACCATCTCAAAAATCAGCAACCGAAAAGAGATTATCATGATGGGCGACTTCAATGACAGAACTGGGTCAAAGATAAATGACATTGTGGGAAGATTTGGCGAAGAAACTGTTAACAACAATGGAACAAGACTTGTGGGACTATGTGAAGCGTATTCCTTACGGATAACGAATGGATTTTTTCAACACAGATCCACCCATAAATGCACATGGACGCAGCCAACCCGACAATTGAAATCGATTATAGATTACGTCATCATGAAGCAGAAATCATCAATTGTTACGAAAGATGTACGAGTCTATAGAGGTGCAGAATGTGGAACTGACCACTTTTTACTCAGAGCAGATCTATACTTTCCATATATCTTGAACAACAAAATTGAAGAAACCCAGGAAGAGATTACAGAAGAACACCCGCCTCAGTACAAATACAACATCGATGCACTGAAAGATAATTCAATCTCCTTTCTTTTTAAATTAAGGCTGAGCCAAAAGATAACCAATACACAGTTTAATACAAGAACAGCAGATGAAAAATATGATCGGCTAAACAAGTGCTTACATGAAGCTGCATTCGAAGCGTTAGGGGAAAAATCCTCAAATAACACTCATCACCCTTGGTTTACAGATTCTTTAAAAGAAAAGACGAGGGAAAAAAAAAGAAGCATATCAAAAATGGCTCAGTACCAATTGCTCAGAAGACCGAAAAACCTACGCAAGAATAAGAATGGAAACAAAAAAAGAAGTGATTAAAACCAAAGAAAATATGTGGCTGAAGAAATGTGAACAAATAGACACTCTTATGGGAGGAACAAAAAGCAGAGAAGCTTGGAGAACAATATCAAACACAAGACAAAACGTACAAGAAAGATGCCAGATATCCCTTATAAGTATAAACGAGTGGGAAACATACTTTAGAAACCTATTGCAAGAGAATAGACAGGAATATGTAAGGCAAACCATCATCGCCCCAAACAACCTGGAACAACTAGAAGATATAACTATTCAAGAACTAGAACTAACGTTAAGAGAAATGAAAAACAATAAAGCTCCTGGTCCTGGAGGTATTCTAATTGAACTCATTAAGCACAGCACGACACAGGCAAAAGAAATTTTAGTTGAAATATTCAACGGATGCCTTTCAGGCAATAGTGGCGTGCCCTCTGAGTGGAAAAACTCCAAAACTACCCCTATATACAAAAAGGGTGGTAGAAAAAATTGTAATAATTACAGAGGCATTAGTGTGACCAGTTCAGTTGGAAGACTGTACGGACGAATAATAAAGAAACGGATAGAAAAGGAGTGGCAAGATTCCGAAGAACAAAGTGGATTTAGGGCAGGTAGATCATGCACAGATAACATTTTCTGCATAAGGCAATTACTAGAATAACGTTCTGCTAGAAATCTAGAAACTCACATGGTATTTGTAGACTTAAAAAAATCATACGATACCGTTCCCAGAGAAAAAATGTTTGAGGTATTACAACAAACCACTTTAAATAGAAAATACATCCAAACAATAAAAGATCTCTATGCTAATGCAACAACAGCAATTAAAATTGGAACGAAACTTTCAAATACCTTTGAAACTTCGAAAGGCCTTTTGCAGGGATGCTGTCTGTCGCCCACTTTATTTAAAATTTACCTTACACATGTGTTAAAATATTGGACTAGGAAATGCCTAACAATGGGAATACCAGTAGGCGATTCTTATTTGTATACGTTGCTATTTGCTGACGACCAAGTTGTGATTGCTGCTGATAAAGATGACGCCAGTTACATGATTAGAAAATTGAAAGAGGAGTACCGAAAATGGGGCTTGGAAATGAGCATGGAGAAAACTGAATACCTTGTAGTCGGAGGTGATACTGAAGACTTAGAATTAGAAGGGGAATACATAAAAGGATGTGATGAATTTAAATATCTAGGTTCTATTTTTGACAAAAACTCCACATGCGATCAAGATATAGAATATCGAATAAGTCAAGGAAGAAAAGCTATAAAACAGCTGAATGGCATTTGGTGGAATACAGGATTGCAAAATCAGACAAAGAAAAAAATCTACCAAACTATCGTGGAAGGAATTGTCCTGTACAACTCGGAAGTGTGGGAAGTAAAAGACCGACAAAATAAACGACTACAAGCTTTAGAAATGGACGCGCTTAGAAGAAGCTGCAGAATATCTAAACTGCAGCATATCTCAAACGAAGAAATAAAAGAAAGAATGGAAGTAGAAAATGATATTATAGACAGAATAGAACAAAAAAGATTGATATGGTACGGGCACGTCCAGAGAATGGGACCAACAAGATGGCCCAAGAAAATGATCCAGTATGCACCACCTGAGAGAAGAAAAAGAGGCAGACCGAAGAGAACATGGTTACAAGATGTAGAGAAAGCAATGAACAGTAGACAACTCAACGAGGAAGATGTTCGTGACCGAAAAGCATGGCGAATAGGAAGCGGGAAACGGCGAATGCTGTAGAACACCCGATATATATATATATATATATATATATATATATATATATATAGATATATATATATATATATATATATATATATATATATATACATCCCGCTATCATTATGTCATCTTTTCATGTTGCAGTCATTTGGCATCACCAAGAAATACTATCATTTTCGAATTTTAATTCGTGTATGTTTGTTGAGCGCATTTTTTAACGCCCTGTATCGTTCTCAGTTTTCTAAAATTTTAATTTTAAAAATTTAAATTATATACAAAAATTTTTACACTTCATAACCATTTTGACTTCCACCACATAAAAATGTGTATTTCCCATCATTTTGCCGCTTTTCGACGTTGCCACGAGTTAAAAATACCGATCTTTTGAGGACAGGTAGAAAAGGTCTATTGTAAACTTAGAGGATGGAATATTTTGGTAAAATATTCCATCCTCTCAGATTATAAACTACTTAAAAGGTAGGTTCTTTACCTGTTCAGCTGGATTACCAAGCAAGGGTCTAAATATTTTACGAGTTGAATTGTGTTTATTTGATTTCATCTGTTAAATTAAAATTTCTCATACCGACTTAAAATATTTGTTTGAAAAATTCATTTTATATTTTCGTTTAATTTACTTAGGGTTTTTGGTCAGAATTTTGAAGAAACGCTTGGTTTGACATAAAATTTGGGACACGTACCTATAGCTAATATGTTAAAGAAAAAAAGTGATATTGTGCCGATATGTGCTTTTGATCTGGAGGTGAGTTTCGTCGGTTATAGGGTATGAAAACAAATACGTTCAAATAAGTCCGGAATTGGATAAACTGACTAATTCTAAGCAACTTCTATTTTATAGCGTTTTTCACTAAGTCAATACTTTTAGAGATATTTGCGAGTGAATATGTTCATTTTTCAACAAAAAAAAACGTTTTTATACGGTTTTTCGCAAATAACTCAAAAAGTAGGTACTTTATTGAAAAAAAAATTAGCAAATAGTAAATATAGCTTATAAAAAAGTGAAAAAATGGTATATGTGTCAGGTCTGTAGACCCAGTAGAAGCAGAGTTATTGCTAAGCTTTGTTTTAAAACCAAGAGGAGTAGGTAAACTAAATGGCAGATTCACACCCAAGAAAGTCACTAGAAATATCATCAGATAAATCTTCTTTTTTGGTTGATCATATCGGCCTTTGACGGTAATCTTGACTAAAAATCTAAAAATAAAAGGAAGAACGCAGAAAATACAAAAATTGCTGATAAAATAAATAAACTGACCTATGAAATGCCAATAGTGTCAAAATTTGATATGAGTAAAATTGCCTGAGGTTGTACCAATTACAAACAAGGTGTACGGCGCGGGAAATTTGAATGACTCCTCTTGTTTAAAAACAGACTATAGTGAAAAATAAGCTCTTATATCTCAAATTCCAAATCGAATATTTTAACGTGAAATAAAAAAAATGATGAAACACTTTTCTGGGAAAACTTATTACAACTTTCTTAAAGTGTTTAAGAAAACGTTTATTTTTATTTTTTTTTAAGTTTCCAGCAGCAAGAGTAAGCAGGTTACGCTCAAAATACAGTTGTTCCTTTTTTTTTTGGTTAAAAATATTCTAAAAACTCCCTAAACTGTATTAAATAGTGTGATGTTAATGTCTTTTTGGTCCAAACTAATTAAAACTCTATTGTTTGGATAACTTTATATTTACATCGTATAAACGGTGATTCAACCATAGTTGTTTACAAATACAAATCATTACCTATACCACACATTTGTACATATCAAGTATCTAATTATAACAACTCTTGAATTTACCTATGCTGCATTTTTATACACTACCTAATATGTAAACCTCACGTATTAATTCACGGTCAGGAGTCATTGTCTTCGAGCATGGCTAATACACTACATTATATTTTGATAAAGATATTTACAACTTAATTTATATAGGTTGTCCCAACTATATTACATCTCCCTGTTTTAAAATGAGATATATTTCTCTTTCCCTTTTACAAAATGTTTATGGTTACCTAATACTATTTTGAAAAATTAAATTTCCTAACTATGCTAACTAACTGTAACATGGTACATTTCAGATCAATCAATTTTTCCCTAAACATGTATATTCTTTTTCCTATTTTACACAAAAGTTCATATTTTCCCTATACTAAAACTGGTATTTTATAACCTATTACTAGTTCACGTACTTTCACGTCGTGTCTTTTCGTCCTTTTTTTTTTTCGTTCACTAATTCACTTCATCAAAACAGTGTCGACAGTGAATGAAATTGATCCTAACTTTTAAATAGTCTTTTAGTGCCTATCAGCCGTAACTAATCTAATTGTAATAAAATCTCGACTTTAATACTTCCTAAGCTAAGCTAAATATTACCTAAACTTCTATTAAATGGTATATAAAAAAAAAGAATTTAACGTTACTTTACTATTTCATCTTATTATTTCAGTCTTATTTTGATTTATTTATATACGCCTTACTAACTTTAAAATATTGTACCTATAATAAAAATGTAATCTCTCTAAAAACTTCTAATATGTCTCTATAAAACTTTCAATAACTCTCTTGTACCTATAATAAAGAATTAATCTATGTTGCTGAGTGTCTAAAAATTTCACTTTGTGTGTCCCTTTGCTTACTATCTACTAACACTTATTGTAAGATATTGTCTATCCTTAATTCAAACACTTCCATTTTCCGCGAAAATTTAACCTGAATTCATTATATACATTTAAAAATAAGTTATTTATAATTTACGTTACTTTAGAAAAAAAATTACAACTTTAATTCTTAGACAAAAATTCAATGATTAGCTACTTATTTGCTTAGTATCTTCTTAATTTTGCTTGTTTATTTTGGCATTTTTTATGTTTCTTCTTTCATTTTTCCCACATATTTTAATAAAAAAATTATCTTTTTTTCTCTTCTTCTTCTTGTCTGGTACTACAACTATATTTCTTCATTTTCTCCACATAATAACACTTCTACAGTGTACATAATTCATCTTCATATACATATTTCACATAACAATCATATATCATTTATCTCATATATCATTTCATATAACATCATAATCATCACTTCATATACTAGCTCCGATACCTTCGTTTTACCTTAATAAAAGAGGTTTCACTCGGATGTCTTAGTTCTCCGCCAATATTACCCCGAATTTTTGCCCTGATCTGTACGCACCATTTAGGTGGTATAGTTAACTCAAAACACGAAATAGGTATTTTATGCGGTTAAAATTCTTCTAAAAATATCACAACCTCAATCCCTTGCTTTGAGGCCGTTGTTTATTCACGAATAATCATGAATAAAATAGGTACTCTCAAAACACAGAGTGGGTCTCTAATAAGCTTTCAAGCTTCTATAAATCACTTAGTACCTTCCCAATTTGACAAGAGCAGTGGGTTTCTTATTGTATCAAGTTGTCTCATAATATTTAGCTTATAATATTGTTAGTTCTTCTTCTTATCTATATAGTTCTTCTCCAAATTCCTTATCTCGACGCATCAGGTCGGTTCGTTAAAAATAAATCTCTTGCTTATAGCAATGTTTGTCTTAAGCTCTTATATTAACGTATGTCATCACTAATCATTATTCATTAAAAAAATCATTTATATATCATTTATCACACAAAATTATTAATTCAGGTTCATATCATACAAAATTTAACACAAAATCGATGAAAATGTATCTATAGAATCAATAAATATCAATAATAAAAACAACTGGCTAATAAAAATTCAATAATAGTATACATATTCGTCAATAAAAAAAAATAGCATATGCAAAAGTTAGATAAAAATATTCAAAATAAGTTTATATCTCATACTTCGATAGAAATTTTTGGAAAAATTCGATATTCCATAAAATATTCAAAAATAACCGTACTAGAAATAGAAATCGGATAGAGATTTTTCAAATAAATTCGATAAAATTCAAAATTCAATAATAGCATATATAATAAACTTCGATAAAAATATTCAATTCAAAAATCACTTCATGTCTCAAAATTCATAGATAAAAAAAATCGATACTTCATAAATTATTCAAAAATCAGCAAAGATAAATATTCAATGTTCAATAATAATATAAAAACGAGGGAAGCATTTTTAATAAAGATAGACATTCTTACTTACATTTTATCACTTGTGTCTTTTTTCACTGGGTTCTCTGCATTCTTCCTGTCCTGGTCTGGTCCATTTTCCGCCGTCGGTGTTTCCAAGCTGGTGCCGCCATCTGTGCTCCTTTCAGAAGACCTCCTCTAGTCTGCAGGATCAGCCATGTATTAAATAGTGTGATGTTAATGTCTTTTTGGTCCAAACTAATTAAAACTCTATTGTTTGGATAACTTTATATTTACATCGTATAAACGGTGATTCAACCATAGTTGTTTACAAATACAAATAATTACCTATACCACACATTTGTACATATCAAGTATCTAATTATAACAACTCTTGAATTTACCTATGCTGCATTTTTATACACTACCTAATATGTAAACCTCACGTATTAATTCACGGTCAGGAGTCATTGTCTTCGAGCATGGCTAATACACTACATTATATTTCGATAAAGATATTTACAACTTAATTTATATAGGTTGTCCCAACTATATTACACTCTAATTAACCGCCCAAATGGAATTAATCGTTACCACTTCACAAGTAACTTTATGTATTGTTTGTGTTTGTAAGTTTCATCAGTTCAAAGTGCTTATTTGTGGAAAAATTTGGTTTTAAAGTAAATTTTTTTAAATCTTTAATTTTGAAAAAAAGACTTTTGTCAAAATAACTTAAAAATTATTAGTGATACCAAATATCTTAAAGAGTAAAAAATGTAGGTGTTGCTTTTTTAAATATTTGGAATTTTTTGATTTTCTGGAAGACAAAAATTGATTAAGATATGGCTGTTCAAAATTTGCATATACATACTCGTGACTAGTGATTCGTTCGAGGCCTTTCAACAAAACCCCTTTCAAAGATAAGCATTTTGAACCAATGCAACTTACAGATCATATACAGGGTTTCCCCGAAAATAGTGCGTTCCTTAAAGGTATAGATAGAAAGCACAATGTAGAGCAAAAAAGTCTTATAACATTTTATTCTAAATTCAGCCGTTTGACCAAAAAACGAAAATACATTTTGATATGCAAATTGATACTCAATTAGTAAATAAACAAGGGGTCCCATTAGATTAAATTTCACAGTCACAGGTTCTTCTACGCCATGTTGCCAGGTCATATAAATTTATGAAAATAAAAATTTACTCTTATGGAGAACAACGTAATTTTTGTTGAAACGGTTAACTTTAGGAAAAAATGTTACAACACCTTTTTGTTCTAAATTGTGTATTATATCCACACCTTAAAGGAACGCACTATTTTCGGAGACACCCTGTATAAACAATACATTTATCTAAAGTAACGTGTGAAGCGGTAACAATTAATTTTCATGACTTTCTTTTGCCAAAAAAAAGGGAACGATTTTATTTTCAGCGTAACTTGCTTACTTTTCACGCTAGAAACTGTTTTAAAAACACCAAAAAAAATTTTTTTTAAACACTTTAAAAGAGTTATGATGAGTGTTTCCCGAAAAGTGCTTTATTTTTTTGGTTATTTTACGTTGAAATATTCGATTTGGTATTTGACGAATAAGAACCTATTTTTCATTAGCTGCAACCCTGCTTCTACTGGGTCTACAGACCTTATACTGACACCTCTTTTTCATAAGCTATATTATTGCTAGGAATATTTTCTTCGATAAAATATGTACATACTTACTTTTTGAGTTATTTGCGAAAATCCGTCCAAAACGTGTTTTTCTATGAAAAATAAACATATTCACTCGCACATACCTCGAAAAGTATTGACCTAAAACTTTTATAGAACAAAATTTGCTTAGAATTAGAATTAGTCAGTTTATCCACTTCCGGACTTATTTTGCACGTATGTTTTTTCACCTCCAAGAAGGGGTGAAAGTCACATCCAGGACAAGAGAACATATCGGCATAATCTCACTTTTTTCTTTGGCATTTTAGCTACGTGTGTGCCAAATTTTATGTCAATCCAAGCGGTTCTTTAAAATCTGGAGGTTTTGCGATATTTTATCGTGAGTGAATGGAATAATAATTATTACAACGGCAATTATTGCCGTTGTCACTTTTAGATAAGAAGTCATTATCACAATGATATAGTCAGGTTAACTGAATTGTATAATTATTGTTTTTATCATTAAATGTGAAAACCTAGAATTATCCATGTCTGTCCGTCAATAAACACAACTCGTCTATTAGTAGGACAGAAAGAATGACAAATAAGGTGTCAAATGAAAGCCTATAACCAAAATATGATATTACATGTGAGAAGTTTGACCTCGGACTGCCTGTTCCAGAGTTGCAACCGAAAGTACTGTTTTAAATTCGTCGAAATAGTACAAACTATTGGTCAACACGACTAAGAAAGACCAGAACAAATACATACTTCCGGTTTCATGCCTGTCTGTTCGTCCATATCTGTAGGTGAACAAAATTCATCCGTCATATCAGCTGACAAAAAGTTACACGAAGGGTTCAAATATCGACTGCCGGTTCAACTTCCGGTCACTTTTTGTGAAAAATTAGAACTTACGATGTCCAATTGCTTGTTACAATTTTTTTTATAAGTGTTCTACTCTATCTATTCTGACTTTTCATTAACTTACTTAGATCACATATAATTTAATACAGTTTTGATGTCAGGGTCTTCAAAATTTATGTGGTGAGTTCCGGTATGTGATGAATGAAAAACGACTCCATAAGCAGAAGAAAAAAGTGTTCTCAAGACCTAAGACAATACATCGACTCACAAGAGCGTTGTGACAGTAGCAAAAATTCGAGTTGGGGTTCTAATTACTTTCTCATGCGGCTTACTCTCCTGACTTGGCCCCCTCCGATTATTAAGTGTTCCCAAATCTGAAGAAATGATGGGCGAGTCACAAAGTTTCACAAAAAAGCGAATATTTCGCGAAATGAACGTCAGATCGAAAAACTAAAAAATGCGTGTTCAATATTTTTCAAAAGTCTATCGAATGATACCAAAAACGAACCCCCACGGAAAGGGGTGAGGAGTAAATTAAAAATTTTAAATACGAACCCTGCGACATTTCGCGAAATGAACATCAGAGTGCCAGTGTGTGCTTTTTTTCTGGGGATGAGTACCACCCCCTTCTCGAGTGTGAAAAAATATAGG
This sequence comes from Diabrotica virgifera virgifera, assembly GCF_917563875.1. NCBI lineage: Eukaryota > Metazoa > Arthropoda > Insecta > Coleoptera > Chrysomelidae > Diabrotica > Diabrotica virgifera. The sequence continues at coordinate 115,802,309 of NC_065446.1, read as the reverse complement.
TCCAAATAAGTCCGTAAGTGGATAAACTAATTAAATTCCTTGTAACTTTTGTTTTTAGATGGTTTTTCGCAAATAAATCAAAAAGTAAGTATTTGATCGAAAAACTATTCCTAGCAAATATAAAGCTTATAAAACAGTAAAAAAAATGATGTATGTATGAAGTCTGGACACACAATAAAAACAGAGTTGGAGCTAATCAAAATTTGGTTCTTATTCGTCAAATTCCAAATCGACTAGTTCAACGTAAAATGTCCAAAAAATAACGCACTTTTCGGGGAAAACCCGCCACAAATTTTTTAAAGAGTTTAAAAAAAGTTTTATTTTTGTTATATAAAAAGTATCTATTCTATCACCATCAGCATCAAAAGTAGACCGGGCAGTATCGTCGCCCCCGCTAGCGAAATTATTCCGATTCGATTTTTTTGCACAAACTTACTCAAAAAGAGGTCCTTATAACATATCCAAAGGGTGCCGGGCGGTGCATTGGTCGAAAAATTGTTTAAAAAATTTTTTTGAAACAAATTCACAAAAACAATTTTTTCATTTCGAACAATTTTTTTTAGATAACTTGTGTCATTCTGGGCAAAAAAGGTGTCTTGCCATTTTTGTTTAAAATTGATTGTTGTCGAGTTATATGCGATTAAAAATTTGAAAAATGCGAAAATGGCCATTTTTAAGTCTTAATAACTCGATTAAAAGTTATTATTATGAAATTAAAAAGTGAGCAGATCAAGTTTCAAACCCTTGCTTCAAGGTCCTTAAGAGATTTTTGTCATTATTTTATTACAAAGCTGTTATTTTTAATTATTAATAATTAGCGCTATAGTCCCGGATTTATCGTCGCCCCTGTTAGTGAAATTATTCCGATTCGATTTTTTTGCACAAACTTACTCAAAAAGAGGTCCTTATAACATATTCACAAGGTGCCGTGGTCGAAAAATTGTTTAAACAATTTTTTAAACAAATCCACAAAAATAATTTTTTCACTTTGAACAATTTTTTTTTTTAGATAATTTTGGACATTCTGAACAAAAAAGGTCTCTTGTCAATTTTCTCTAAAATTGATTGTTGTCGAGTTATACGCGATTTAAAACCTGAAAAATGCGAAAATGGCCATATAACTCGACAAAAATCAATTTTAGAGAAAAATCTCAAGATACCTTTTTTGCTCAGAATAACCCAACTTATCTAAAAAATCGTTCGTAATGAAAAAATTATTTTTGTGAATTTGTTTAAAAAATTGTTTAAGGTGATACAGTAGCGATCAACAGGTAGCCAAAACGCGTTCCAAGATTGCGGCTGTAATTTTGAATATTTTTTCAAGATATTTGGCACACGTATCCGTAATATAATAAAGAATGGCGGTACAGAGCCCAATTTGAAAAATATATTAGGTAATATTTGAAAATTATTCTGTAATTAAATACAATATTAAAAAACGAGCCTGTACCGCCATTAAGAAGAACAGAAAAATACACTTTCTTCAAATAAACTTTTTTATCCGATGCCTAGATTTTGTGTCATTTTGGAACTACTAAAATGTTTTATTTCATTAGTCCAAAACAAAATTTAAATTTTTTAATTCGACAAAATATTTCCACGCACAGGCTGTGGTCTGTATTAATTCGAGAACCAAGAGAGACAGCTCATTAACCGCCTTTCATTTTTTCTTAGAAAATAAACGATCTCTACACAAAGTACTTATAGGATAATACGCCGCCGTTATGAAATGATTGTAGGATGTTAAAATGACGAAGGATGTTTTACCCGGAAATCCGAATTTTATATACTTTTGTTATATTTAATACCCTAATAGCACACGACGTCCTTTGGACGTCCAAAATAGGTCAATTTTTGGTCCTAACGTCCATGGACCATAAACGGACGTCCTTTGGACGTCCGACGCTGGACGTACTTCGGGTGTACTAAATATGTAGGTCCTTTGGACGTCCGGCGTTGGACGTCCGGCGTTGGACGTCCGGCGTTGGACGTCCTTCAGGTGGACTAAATATGTACGTCCTTTGGACGTCCGGCGTTGGACGTCCTTCGGGTGGACTAAATATGTACGTCCTTCGGACGTCCGGTGTTGGACGTCCTTCGGGTGGAATAAATATGAACGTCCTTTGGACGTCCGTACTCGGACGAAATACGGACCTTTTCCAATCGTCCATATTGGACATATTCTACCAATAAGGGGATTAAACAGCAAAATTATTTAATAAAATATTAACTTAATTATGTTAATAAAATAGTTTAAATGGAAAAGATTATAAATCATATTTAATTCAAAACTGTATATGTAGTTTAATATCTAATACATGTTTTTGTTTTTATGTAAAGTGTGAAAATCTGATCGGTAAATTATTCGTTATGTGCACTCTACATCAACAATAAATTGAACAAGAAATTGACTAAGTTATTCAAGGCCAAATTTGACGAGTACAAAATGTATGATTTGTAAAAGAAAATGAAGGAATTTGATGAAATAGAACAATTGGATATGTTTTATTTTGTCAAATTTCTTTATTTTCTGTTTATTCACGGCAAAATTGGAAGTAGAATTGTGTTTTGTATAAGCCAAATTTGACCTTGAATAACTTGTCAATTTCTTGTTCAATTATTGTTGATGTAAAGTGGACTTTATAATGTTTTATTATTCCCGTTACCAAGATGATAGAAGTTTGGTGGTTAATTCTAATAAGCAAAAATATAATTTTTATCAATGTATCCTTACTACAGATGAATATTGAGAGCATCTTTTTGAAGTTGAGCGTACGTGTGCCCAAAATAGGTCCAGTTTTAGTCCTAATGCGGATGGACTATAAATGAACGTCCTTCGGACGTCCGACGTTGGACGTACTTACGTGTTGAATAAATATGAACGTCCTTTGGACGTCCATTGGACGTCCGTGCTCGGACGTCCGTTGGACATTGACATCGATCCGTGAGCGTCATCTGCAAAGAAGAAAATCACAAGCCAGGACAACCAATCCAAATAGTGAGTGTTTCAAACTTTTGTGTTGTGTTGTCAAAAGTTTATTTAATTATTTATGTTTTTCCTTACATACTTACATATTTTTTCAAGCTTTTTGGTATATTTTTCATATTTTTTACTATATTTCGATAAAAAAATTCTTCGCAGTTTTATCCTAATCAACATCATCATCATTCTATCCAAAAAGGCAAATCGCCAAAATCGCAATTTTATCATAATATGATATGTATATTTGCATTTTACCACATTTTTTCGATGTTTTGAAACATTTTTGTATATCTTTTGTGTATCTATCTATATTTTGTATATCACCCCTCCTCGGGGTGAAACTCACCCCCCAAATTCACATACTAATTTGTAAGTACACATACTTTGTAAGTATGGAATAAAGGTTGCTTAATATTAATCAGTTTATCGAAGTCCGGACTTATTTTGAACGTTTTTCACCCCAGAGAAAGAGTGAAACTCACCCCAGGGCAATAGCACACATTGGCACAATATCACTCTTTTTCTTTGGCATGTTAGCTATGCGTATGCCAAATTTCATGTCAATCCTTTAAAATTTACAGCAAAAACCATCAAAGAATGTAGTAATACTTGTTTTCATGAAGTCGGTGATAGAGTTTGACAAATCTTTATGGTTGTTAAATATCTTTTAATTTGTGTATTCGATTTTTAAAAGTAGGTACTATATACGTCCATTTGGCACAATAAAAAATAACCTTCGACCGGTACATATTGCTTGTATCGATGCTCGGTGCATTGTTCAGTCATAAATTTTACCTGTCCCTATAGCGTCGGCCGTCGGGTCCTATTGTAAATTATTATAATAATAGTCCGTCTCGGTATTTTATTATTTCTGTCATAAGTATCTCTGTGGAAATGCAAATGCTGCTTGTAACATCCCAAAAACCAGCTCTACTATTAATTGTACTCGTATAAATAAGTGTATAATATGTACCTACCTACTTATTTATTGTATTCATTTATAGACCTGGATCCCGCGTAATAAAAAAAGTTGATTAACAGCAAGCTGAAAATTTGTTAATAGCTTCACGGTGTCTAGTCGGACAAACTTTGATGTACGGGAATACTGGAACCGGGGAAGTTTTAATTGTGGAACAGGTTAAAAACTTGGAACATCAGACTACCGAAAACGTTCCATGTATTTTGTCGGACAGAACTTCCAATTGATTTGTTACCATTTCATTAAACTCTTATGCAAAAATCAGACTGCGTACCAGTCTACTTTTATTCTCTTAATATTTTTACTTAAAAAAAGTGTACTACAATCATCTCGCTAAACTTAATATAACTGTTTTCGAGATAAACCCATTTTAAATCTGCGATATAACATAATTTTTTGCATAATATTGTAGTTAAATCCGAAAAATCAACTTAAAACCATAATAATAATTGTGCCAATTCTCATTTATGTCATTTATATTTTTGGAGATTTTTATGGTTTATAAGTTATTTTTCGAGTTTAGCGAGACGAATGTAGTATATATTCTTTAAGTAATAATATTAAGAGAATAAAAGTTTTGATTCGAAAAGTATATGTAATGTAGAGTTCCCTCAGCGATGTGATATAATATTATTACAGTATAGCTCCCCGTGCATGACAAGCTTATGGAGGTAGCCCGTATAGCCTAGGCTATAATATTATTAAAAAAATCACTTAGATGGGACAATGGCTTTAGGAAATTCGAGACATCAAAAATGGCCCATTTTTAAGGTGGTGCGTTAATTTCGTGGAGAAATGTAATTATAATTTAATGTAAATAATCTAATATCCAATAATTGTAAATTAATATAAGATGTAATATAAGTTCCTTAAAAAATATATTTTTTATTTCCCACAATACATTCTCCACAGGTATAAATATCGTCTCTAGACGTCCACCGAACGTCCTCCCAGGACGTTAGATGGATGATCGGCAGCAATACATTGGACCAAACTGGGACGTCCTATGAAGGCCCAATTGACGTCCACCGAACGTCCCTTCGGACGTTAGGTGGACCTCCATTGGGCGTTTGGCAACGTGGAATTTGGACCAAAATTGGACGTCCTGTTAAGGTCCAATTCACGTCCCCTAAGACGTCCGATTAAGATCCAATTTACTCCGATTAAGGTCCAATTTACGTCCAATTAAGGTCCCATTTACGTCCGATTAAGGTCCAATTTACGTCCGATTAAAGTCCAATTTACGTCCGATTAAGGTTCAATTTACGTCCGATTAAGGTCCAATTTACGTCCGATTAAGGTTCAATTTACGTCCGATTAAGGTCCAATTTACGTCCGATTAGGGTCCAATTTACGTCCCCTAGGACGTCCGATTAAGGTCCAATTTACGTCCGATTAAGATCCAATATATGTCCCCTCGGACATTAGATGGACGTCCAATGGACGTTCGGTAGCGCGACATTTGGACCAAAATAGGACGTATAAAGGACGTTCCTCGGACGAAAACGGACGTCCAATGGACGTCCCTAAAGTCCGTGAAGGACGTCCATTGGACGTCCTTGTGCTATTAGGGTAGGTACCTACCTATAATTCTGGTGATTTTTTAAATCCTCTATTGTTAAGAGAATTTACACCTTTAGCCAAAGTTTTACGATTTTCTAACGGAAATTAACAAGTTATTTTAAATACGCACCAATTATCGATGTTGAAAGGAGTTTTTCAAGTTATAAAAATATTTTGTCTGATCAAAGAATATGTTTCCTCGTAAAGAATTTGGAAAAACACATTGTAGTGAATTATAATCGAAGATATATTTATAGTGATATTGTTGTTTTATTTTAAATAGGTAACTATTGGTAGCAGTTTTTGTAAAAACTGTGAATAAATTGCATATATAAAAAATGATTTTATTTGAAAAATAATAAATAAGATTACTAAATAAGACAGAAAATTTGTGGTTTCCCGAAATGCGCATTTTTTGAATTTTTGTGCATATCTTGCGCATATTTCGTAATTTTTTACCGCATATATATGCGAATATTTCATCAAAATTGATCGCATATAAATCCGCTCCCTAGTCATTGTATTCTGTTGGCTGATTCCAATGATTTGAGCCGCCGTACGACACGTTGGGACCAATGGGAGTGAAGATACGTAACTAATACCTATCAAGAGGTTTACTCAAACTTCTTTTCTGTACTTATACCTACCACTCGGTATAAGTACAAAAAAGAAGTTTGTGTAAACCTTTGCACAACTGTGTAAATACTAAAGAAAAATCTAAAATATTAAAAAAAAATAGTGGAATCCGTTAATCTGTTCTCGAAAAAATTAGCTATGAAAATGAGCATAATTTTCTATATCCCTAACTTTTGACGAGCAGTTTAGCTTAAATGGGGAAAAGCGGTAAGCTTAGACCAAACACCAGTAGGAGGCATTCAATTAATTGAGGAAAAAAATTAAATGGATAACAATATTCATTTCAGTTATAGAAAAGGCATTGCCCCGCTAGAATGGTTGAAATCACAAGTAACAATTAATAGTCCTACAAAAAAGACAGGCGCTTGAAAGTGATAAGACCATTGAACAATAAGCCTGCGAACTGCCTTTTAAACACATTCTTAAAAATAATCCATAACACAATTAAAAAAAGGTTTGTTAAGAAATTCTTTTATAGACTTCAGAAATTCAACAACTTCTCCTGATTATGTTTAAAAAACGTACGGAATGCACTAAATGAAAAAAAGAAGAAAAAGATTTATCATACCGTTATACTCTAATATATTCTTACGTTGAATATTTGATGCTTCCCTGTAGAGTATAAAACGGACAGTTGTGTTTTTCCCGTGAGCTGCCTTGTTTAGTCTTCTTTGTCGTTCTATTCGTTAAATCCTATCCTCTCAAGTCACAGCGTCAGAAAGCAGTGGGTATATGCAGTGAACGGGAGGCCTATGTCGAGCAGTGAACGTTGGGGCCCTTTCGCGTTTATCATATGTAGAGAAGTCGCTTGTCAAAAACTGGACGTATGTAATCGTATTCTATTTGTTAAATACTCTCACCTAATATGTCATACCATGTGTGTTAATCCATTTTATTTCTACAATTTTAAAGTGTTATTACATGCCGTCATTTTCATTTGTCTACACCATCTTATTCTGCCAGTTAAATCCCATCATTTCAGACGCTGTACGTCACGATTGAACCAATAGAACCGTAGATACAAGACTAAGGCCCTTTTGACATGATGCTGTAATTGATTTTCATACGTCATTGTATTATATTAGTCAAATCCAGTTATTTTAGGTGCTGTACGCCACGATTGGACCAATAGGAGCAAAGATACGTAAATAAGGCCCTTTTGACATATTGCTGTATTTGATTTTTCTGTGTCATTGTATTCTGTTCATTAAACCCTACCATTTGAGCTGCTGTACGTCACAATTGGACCAATAGGACTAGATATACATAACTAGGGCCCTTTTGACTTGTTGCTGTATTTGATTTTTCTGTGTCATTGTATTTTATTTGTCAAGTCCTATTATTTGAGATGCCGTACGTCACGATTGGTCTTATAGGACCGAAGATACGCGACTAAGGCCCTTTTGACATGAGGTTGTATTTGATTTTTCTCTCATTGTATTCTGTTTGTCAAATCCTATCATTTGAGGTGCTATACATCACGATTGGACCAACAGGACCGAAGATACATAACTAAGGCCCTTTTGACATATTGCTTGTTTGATTTTTCTGTGTCATTGTCTTCTATGATGTCTAAGGCATATCTCTGATATGCCCTATTTTTAAATTGGACTTCGTAAGTCCTAGGTTTTCACCCACAAGCTTTTATTTGACACCTCATTTGTCATTCTACCCGGTATAATGGCGGAGGAGTTATATTGGCGGTCGTACGGACCGACAGAAAGAGTACCCAGCTCAAATATCTCACCTTTAGTACCATCCTTGGATTATAAGCTTTCATTTGACACCTCATTTATTATTATAGCTGGTATAATGATAGAGGAGTTACATTCGCGGTCGGACGGCAAGACCCACCGACAGACCGCCTAGGTCAAATATCTCACCTTTAGTACCATCCTTGTATTACCAGCTTACATTTGACACCTTATTTGTCGTTCTACCTGGTATAATGACGGAGAAGTTATATTCGCGGTCGTACGGACCGACAGAAAGATTGTCTAGGCCAAATATCTCACTTTTAGTACCATCCTTGGATTATAAGCTTTCATTTGACACCTTATTTATCATTCTACTTGGTATAAAGACGCAGAAGTTATAGTCGCGGTCGTACGGACCGGCGGAAAGACAGCTTAGGTCAAATCGCTCACCTGTAGTACCATCATTGGATTATCAGCTTTCATTTGACACCTCATTTGTCATTCTACTTGGTATAAAGACGCAGAAGTTATAGTCGCGGTCGTACGGACCGGCGGAAAGACAGCCTAGGTCAAATCGCTCACCTGTAGTACTATCATTGGATTATCAGCTTTCATTTGACACCTCATTTGTTATTCTACCTGGTATAACGACGGAGGGGTTATATGCGCGGTCGTACGGACCGACGGAAAGACAGCCTGGGTCAAATATCTCACCTTTAGTACCATCCTTGGAATATAAGCTTTCATTTGACACCTCATTTGTCATTCTACCTGGTATAATGACGGAGAAGTTATATTCGCGGTCGTATGGACCGACAGAAAGATTGCCTAGGCCAAATATCTCACCTTTAGTACCATCCTTGGATTATAAGCTTTCATTTGACACCTCATTTATCATTCTACCTGGTATAATGATTGAGGAGTTATACTCGCGGTCGGACGGACCGACGGACAGACCATGTAGGTCAAATATCTCACCTTTAGTACCATCCTTGGAATATCAGCCTTCATTTGACACCTCATTTCTCATTCTACATGGTATAATGACGGAGGAGTTATATTCCCGGTCGTACGGACCGTCGGAAAGACAGCCTAGGTCAAATATCTCACCTTTATTACCATCCTTGGAATATAAGCTTTCATTTGACACCTCATTTGTCATTCTACCTGGTATAATGATGGAGGAGTTATATTGGCGGTCGGAGGGACCGGCGCACAGATCGCCTAAGTTAAATATCTCACCTTTAGTACCATCCTTGTATTATAAGCTTTCTTTTGACACCTAATTTGTCATTCTACCTGGTATAATGACGGAGGAGTTATATTCGCGGTCGGAGGGACCGACGGAAAGACAGCCTAGGTCAAATATCTCACCTCTAGTACCATCCTAGGATTATCAGCTTTCATTTGACACCTCATTTGTCATTCTACCTGGTATAATGAAGGATAAGTTATATTCGCGGTCGGAGGGACCGAGTCACAGACCGCCTAAGTCAAATATCTCACCTTTAGTACCATCCTTGTATTATAAGCTTTCTTTTGACACCTCATTTGTCATTCTACCTGGTATAATGACGGAGGAGTTATATCTGCGGTCGGAGGGACCGACGGAAAGACAGCCTAGGTCAAATATCTCACCGTTAGTACCATCCTTGGATTATATGCTTTCATTTGACACCTCATTTGTCATTCTACCTGGTATAATGATGGAGGAGTTATATTCGCGGTCGTAAAGACCGACGGACAGACCGCCAAGGTCAAATATCTCACCTTTAGTACCATCCTTGGATTATCAGCTTTCATTTGATACCTCATTTGTCATTCTAGCTGGTATATTGACGGAGGAGTTGTGGTTACAGACAGACGGACAGACGGACGTGGATAATACAAAGTTTTCACATTTTTTCAAAATTGGGTGAAAACAATAAAACATGATGCCAGACTGATTTCTTTATGAAAATAATATATACATTCTCAAATTGTCTATTTTTCGTTGTGAATAATATTGTATTCAACAGTGATGCCAAATTTCTGATGCCAAAGTGATTGATAATGAAAGTGGGATATACGTTTTCATGTATATAACGGCAGCGACAAAACGGTAAATCACTGAACTAAATGTATATAATATTTTCACTGTACGATCATTTTGGACTCAAACATTTTATGGAATAAACTTATATAACTTAGTAAGAGGTAAACAAGGAAAGCTGATATATTAAAGTAACATCAAGGAATCAAATCTCTAACTACCGAGCTGATTAGACTTCTGGTAGCAAGTACAGGAATAAAGTTATTAAGGTAGTGTAAAGTGGCATCGATATACAGATGCCACTTTGCAAGACGATGCCAAATCGATGGTAAATGCATAATGTATCGATGCCAAATTGATAGTAGGATGTATATATATATATATATATATATATATATATATTTATATATATATGTATATATGTATATATATATATATATATATCTATATATATATATATATATTTATATATATATTTATATATATATAAATATATATATCGAAAGCTCGACAAAAGTTCAAAGTGTTTCTCTTTTAATCAGCCCAAAACACATTGACTGCATTCCCCAAAATTATTCATTTTATATATATATATATATATATATATATATATATATATATATATATATATATATATCGGGTGTTCTACCACTCAAGGGTTACCGGCTCTTTGGTTTCGCAATATCAGTTCCTATTTCATCATCCTTTCAGCAAGCGTTCCCATAGAGATAGCTGACCATGCATGGACATCAACCTCTGACCAAAGCTGGCCTTTCGTGGGAAACGCCGATTCCACATTTTGTAGGAAGGTTATAAATTTAGAACTTTAACTTTATTTTTAACTCGTCATTTTAGTTTCTCGCTAGTAACATATTTGCATTATATAATTTTATTTACTTCAATTTATCATAGAACAAAGTATAAGTGTAATTTGTGAAATAAATCTTTTTTTAAAAAGTCAATTAAGAAGTTAGTGATTTAACATTTGGCGCAGTCAGTAGGATCCGGTCAATGTTGATAGAACAAGGAAACTAACTAGCAACGGCGGATCCTTATCCCTCAACGGAAAAAGAACCTAGAGCCGTCCTCATTCAACTGGATACTACGGAAGGAACACCTGGTGAAGCCCCTGGTAGCAGATCCCGTTAGAAAACAAGACGTCCTCGATGTTTCTGTTAATGTAAGTTATTGAATCATCTCGTTTAATATTTTAATATTTGCAAGCATACCGTACATACATCATACTATTTTCAATTTATAATCTTGACTATACAGTAAGTCAAGCCAAGTTGATTATCTAATAACGAAATATTTTTTTTATTACATACTTTTTATTATTTTATCATTTTTATTTACGCATTTCATTGATTTCATATTATATTTTCGCCGATATTTTACTTTATTTAACCATATTTTACCTGATTTTACCATATTTTACTTTATTTTTACCATATTTTACATTATTTTTACCATATTTACTTGATTTTACCATATTTTACTATATTTTACCTTATTTTATTTTACCATATTGTACTTTTCGTATTTTGTATATTCTGTTTTTATACTTCCACTGACATATTATTATCAAAATGCCTGAAACACGTTCACAAACCCAAGCTGAAATTGAACCCTACAAACTTTCAGAAATATTTTCCATAATTCCTGAATTCGAAGGAGACCCAATCTCTCTCCCCACATTTTTAGACGCATGTGATTGCGCAATCAGAATGGCTTCGGGAGACCAACGTATCTTATTAACGATTCACATTAAAAATAAACTAAGAGGTAAAGCAGCTCAATTAATAAACTCTAGAAAACCAAGTTCTTATACAGACATAAAAAATTTACTAAACCTTCATTTCGGAGATAGTAGAGATCTCACTTCTTTAATCCATGATCTACAAAGACTTCGACAGTTATCAAATGAATCACCCTTAACCTTTTTCAACAGACTACAAGTTCTAAATGCAAAAATGCACGCTTCAATCCAAAAATCAGACCTAACACAAGACCAAAAGAAAGCCCAATGCACTCTAATTGACTCTATGGCTTTGAATACTCTTTTAACTGGACTAGAACCCCGATTAGGACAAATCATTAGGGCTAGTAACCCTCCTGATCTTATTGCAGCTAGTAACCGTATCAGACGTGAACTTCAGTTGTCGTATTTCGAAACACAAAAATCAAATAAAGATAACCAAAATAATCCAAAACCTTCCCAACCGATGAGAAGAACCTCATCTAATTTTTCTAAATGCACAATTTGTGGACGAATTGGCCATCTAAGTAGCGAATGCCGCTCTTCACGTTTTCCTTCTTACCAAAATCAATATAATGGTAGACCACAAAACTACCAAAATAATCAAAATCAATACTCTTCCAACCAATATAACAATATACCACAAAACTATCAAGGTAATCCAAACCAATACTCTTCCAATCAACAAAATTTAAACCCACAGAGATCGACTTTCCCTTCTCAAAATCAACCGCAAAATCGCCACTCTGTTATTCAGAGAAATCCAAATTTCCAAAATTTTCAACAAAGAGCCCATGTTTTTAATGAATACCCTGATGATCTCGTAGAATCTTATGGAGATTATTATACAGAAAATGATCTCCAACCTGACTATTTTTACGATTATACCAATGATACACCTAATTATACCAATGATACATCTTATTATACCAATGATACACCTGATTTAGAAAATTATCAGGATTTTCTTTCGCTACCCAATCAGAACCATCCTCCAGTACATACGAACCTTTCAACCGATATTATGAACGTACAACAACAAATCCAAGCCCTCAATTTGGACAATTTCGATCCAAATGTGAACTTTCCGGAACAGAAATTCCTGTAAGCCCCTTTCACACAATGAGCTCTAAAAACTTATATTATATTAATGACGCTACGAATACATTTAAACTTCTAATTGACACCGGTGCAGGAATTACAGTTTTCAAAGAGAATACTCCACGAAATTATCATAACCGATCCCCAGAAAATGTTACAATTCAAGGCATAACCGACGAAAAACTCTTAATTACAGAATCTGTCCTTATTCCCTTTACCGATGATAACCCCCACAAAGTTTTCATTTTTAACTTAGACATTGACTTTGACGGAATAATAGGCCTAGATTTCCTAGACCACTACGAATGTGTAATAGACCTTAAAACCAGACAACTTCATACAAATTTCAAAACCCTTACCCTGCATAAAGTTGGAAAAGACACACATAAGCCCACAGAAAATACTCCGGCGACATTTCCTACAAAAATAGTACCGTCAAATAATTTTCAAACATATCCGAAATCAAACACAAACAATAAAGCTCAACAAAGTAACAACTCACTTCACGTAAACACTCATGATCAACAAAAACACATCCCAAGACCAGAGAAAAAACGAATAAAAGAAAAAATAAACCAAATTTCGATTGATAGCCGAACAGAGCAAATATTCAAATTAAAATGCAACCTATCCAATACAGACGCAGTACTGTCATCCCAAGAAATCGAAAAAGTTCGAATTCCTCACGCATTAGTCCATGTAGACGAAAATGGAGACTTTTTAACTTCTGTCATTAATGCTAATGCAATGCCAAAAGTAATCGAATTTTCGAATATTTCTATCGAACCTATAGAAAACTTGGAGACAATCTTCACCTACGACGAAAATCACTGCGAACATCCAATTATAGACAGAGAACAAATAATTAAAGAACAACTGAGAATTGACCATTTAAACTCAGAAGAAAAGGAACAAATTCTAAACATTTGTACGGAATTTTCAGATATATTTTACGTAGAAGGTGACAAGCTGACATTCACGAACGAAATTAAACATGCAATCGAAACGAACAACGCGAAACCGATATACACGAAATCTTACAGATATCCGCAGGTTCACAAAGAAGAAGTCAAGACACAAACCAAAAAAATGCTAGAACAAGGAATAATTCGGCATTCAGTAAGTGCCTGGTCGAGTCCAGTGTGGGTGGTACACAAAAAACTTGACGCATCTGGCAAACAGAAATGGAGAGTCGTTATTGACTATCGTAAACTCAATGAACTTACAACAGAAGACCGTTATCCACTCCCACAAATTTCAGAATTGTTGGACCAACTTGGAAAATGTCAGTACTTTACAACATTAGATTTGGCGTCCGGATTCCACCAAATTGAAATTGATCCAAAAGATATCCAAAAAACAGCCTTTTCAGTTGACAACGGACATTACGAATTTGTTCGTATGCCTTTCGGGTTAAGGAATGCTCCTTCCACCTTTCAACGAGTAATGGATAACATTCTCCTAGGAATTCAGAACGAAAGATGTTTAGTATATATGGACGATATAATCATCTATTCAGCCACCATTCACGAGCACATATCACGACTGACAGAAGTATTTAAAAGATTAAGGAAAGCAAATCTGAAGATACAACCAGATAAATGTAAATTCTTAAGAAAAGAAGTCGCATACTTAGGACACATCGTAACAGAACATGGAGTAAAAACAAATCCTGACAAAGTATCATGCATAAAAAGTTTCCCAGAACCCAAGACAACTAAAGAAATAAAATCATTTTTAGGCCTAGTAGGTTACTACCGTAGATTTATACCGAATTTTGCCAAAATTTCCAAACCACTGACTAAATTACTTCAAAAAGATGTCCCTTTTGTTTTTAATACCGAATGTAAAGAAGCATTCAACGATCTTAAAAATATTCTAATGACAGACCCAATTCTCATATATCCAAATTTTGAGGAACCCTTTTTACTTACTACTGACGCTAGTGCTTTCGCAATTGGAGCCGTTTTGTCACAAGGCCCATTAGGAAAAGATCTGCCAATCGCTTATGCCTCACGAACATTATGCAGTGCAGAAACCAAATATTCCACAATAGAAAGAGAATTGCTAGCCATAGTATGGGCAGTAAAACATTTCAGACCATATCTTTTCGGTCGCAAGTTTACTCTTATTACTGATCATCGACCTCTTACATGGCTATTTTCAATCAAAGACCCAGGAAGCCGCCTAGCACGTTGGCGCCTAAAACTTGAAGAATATAATTACAAAATAGAGCACCGTTCAGGAAAAATCAACAGAAACGCAGATGCACTCTCACGAATAAAAATAAACCATTTTAAGGACTGTGCAGACTTTCAATCAAAACTTGCCCTGCACGCATCTAACAAAGATGAAACAGAGACCCAAGAAGACGAAGAAGAAAAAGAGGACACAGAAGAAGGAATAGAAGAGATGTCCGAAGAATTCGAAAAGTTTCTTGAATTATATAGAACAAAATCCATTATCGATTACTCCAAAGTAGAAACGTCAAATGCAGAACTGTTAGACAAATCTCACAAGAATATCGTTACCTTTTTCTGGCAGAACAAACTTGAGGACCTGCACGAAAAAATAATGGGTGACATATTTGAAGAAAATATAGAATACAGTAACCGAAGGATCAATATCGTATCTAGTAAAACCGTAAAAGATCGAAAATATTTCATTATCCCATTACCTTTCGATCCACAAAGAGTAATGTCATACTTATTTCTCATACTTTATGCGAACCAGGAACAATTTGACGAATCAAAGACCTATTGTATAGAAAATAATCTCGAACTTCCCATTCTAGAAATATTTTCCTATATATTTGCGGACAAAGAACTTAAATTAAAAATCTGCCAAAATGTAGTTAAACAGGCAAGTGAAGACGAAACCCCACAAATCCTAGAACATTACCACTGTGGCAAAAATAACTTGCACAGAGGAATAAACGAAACTGTTAGACGTATAAAAGAAAAATATAATTGGAAGAACTTAGCAAAAGATGTCGAAAAATATATAAAAGCCTGTGAAATTTGCCAAAAGGTTAAAATTTACAGAAAAAATCTAAGTGGACCGTTAGTTATAACGGAAACTCCGAAAACGCCCTTTGAAAGGATCAACATAGACATATTTGAATATCCCACTAGAAACTATGCATTAACCATTAGAGATGAACTAACTAAATTTACTCAAGCATACCCTTTAACCGATAAAAAAGCAGTCACCGTAGCAAGTACACTCCTATTATTTTTCCAACATTACGGAACACCTTTAAGAATACATTGTGACTGTGGTCGAGAATTCGAAAATGCCATAATTAAAGATCTATGCAACCTCTATGATATAAAACTAACATTTTCTAGTGTAAATCATCCACAATCCAATGGATCTGTAGAAAGATTCCATGCCACACTATCAGAAATGATCCGAGCAAATAAATCCGAAAATCCCAATGATCACCCATTCGTGATCCTCCCTTATGCAGTGATATGTTACAATAATACAAAAAACAAAACACACGGTTTCACGCCGTACGAACTAGTCTTTGGACACACTGCAGGACGACCACCAGAAACCCTATATAATCAAAAAAGCCTAATTAGCAAATATGTTAGAGACCTTAATAACCGTATGGAATACTTTTATAAAGTGGCCCGAGAGAAAACAGAAAGAGCAAAAGAAAAAGCTAAAGTAAGATTTGATGAAAATATTTCAACAGAACGCCCCGATTTTAAAATTGGTGACAAGGTATATGTAAAAGAATCCCAAATAAAATCAAAATCTGAAAATTTATTTAATGGACCTTTTCAAATTCAAGAATTATTTACAAATTCTGCCATTATCCTAAATCCCCAAACGAATCAAACTTCTAAAGTAAATTTTGACAGACTAAAACCATACTTTGAATAAATTTCTTCTTTACAGATTCTATGGACTACTTTCAGTCGCCTACTCCCAATTTCACCTCTCTCCCATAAATAATACAGTCGGAATCTTCTATCACGAAGAAGGTACCATTCGAATATCTAATGATAAATGGACATTACTTGTTTACAAGGAATTGCTCCCTATAAAAACTGCTATATCCAACAACGACAAAATCTTAGAAAACTTGCTAGATAAATTTACTAATGCCGATACACCAAGAAAACTTGCATTTCAATCCGAGGTACAAACACATATCAGTTTGATCAGACAAATTTCAAATTCCGTAAATTTAAAATATAGAGAAGTAATTGCCTATACACGAGCCTATAATCCACGCAAAAAACGAGGATTAATCAATGGTATTGGAACCTTATGGAAATCTATTAGTGGAAATTTGGACGCATCAGACGGTGAATATTTCAATCAATGTATAAATAGGATCACTAGAGATGAAAATCAAATAGAAGCACTCTTAAAAAATCAAATCTCTGTTACAACTTCTGTCATAAAATCTTTTAACACCACTATTCAAAAATTACAAATAGACGAACAAACTTTTAACAAAGACCTACACGCTACACGATATCGAAACTACTCTTATAGACATTGCTGACGACATCTCATTTTACCGTGCACAATTACAAACCTTAAATTTGTGTGAATCGTTAATGGAAAGCTACATATTTTTAGAAAATTATCTCAATGACATTTTGAATGCCATCACTTTTTCTCGATTGCAAATTTTACACAGTTCAATTATTTCTCCCAATGATTTACTAGATTCATTGAAGATTATCTCACAATCTTTACAAAATAATGTATTACCATTACCCATCTATACCTCAAATATAGCCCAGTATATTGATATAATAAAGCTTCAAGCATATCAACTGGATTCAAAAATTGTATTCGTCCTAGAAATCCCCCTAGTCGACCCCGAAATCTATACCTTATACCACTTATATTCGATACCAATATTAGATAATCAAACTGGTCTTTTTCATACACTTTCTACAATACATAAGTATATAGCGCGAGATGATGATTCAATTTCGTATGTATTACCCCGAAACAGAGAAGAATGCAAATCAATTAGTCCAAACCAAAAAATGTGCACAGATATTCTTCCCTATCCAATAGACAGCGATACTATCTGTGAAGCCCAGTTATTGAAACCAGTGAGCGTTCTACCAAAAACTTGTCAGATGTCAACATTTTTAGCACAAGATTACAATGTGCAAGAAATTGACCGAAATTTATGGTTAATAACAGTATCCGATCCATTACCAATTACAATTAAGTGTGCAAGAAAAGACATCAGTACACAGACAATCAAAGTAAACACAATTCTAAGATTACTACCTGAATGTACAGCATTTATTGGAAGTACCAGAGTCCACGCCAGAGATCAAATCGATAAATATCCAAATATAACCTACAGAAGTCATCCAGTTATTGTCCCATACAGATGTTGTGACCATTTCGAAGGAAGAAACCACATACCAAATTTGAAACCATTAAAACTTAACAAGATCAATACAGACGATTTAAACATTGCACAACACAAGCTGGACCAATATTCAGAAGAACTCGACCGAATCATGAACCAACCATTCATCGAAGAACATTTGCCTTGGTTCACTATATTGTCTTTATCATTAATTATCATTCTAGTTTTTGTATATATCTTCTGCAAATGTAGACGCAAAAGATTTCCAAGACTTGCCATGAACTATCCGCAAGACTCGCCTCCACCTTCACCAAATC